>NW_024096552.1:11437500-12637500 GCF_016545835.1 Crotalus tigris | reverse complement strand
CAGTCAGGGAGAATAACCGGGAGCATCCTAATAACCCAAACATTGCAAGAGAACTGGCACACAAACAGTCAAGTTGGTCCAGTACTGCTACTGCTTCCAAAAGGAAGTCTTCACACAGGGAGGTTGTCAGAGAGGCAAATCCCAATTCTGGCACCTCCGGCATAGATTGGGGGGCAACTGAATATTGGGGCACTGCAGAAACCCCAGACAGTCCCGTTACAGGGCTTGGGAGTGAAGGTATGCGTTCCCTTGATAGGTCCATTGTGGACTGAAATGCCAAACTTTGGCAGGCATACAGAGAGGCCCGAGAGCCTACAGTTAGGCAGGTCAACCAGGTTCATGGGGGAGCAAAGTCCTGGTCTGACAAGCCCGGTGGGCAAGCAAGCAGACCAGGCAACGGGACACAGTTCACAGGGATCACCAGGATTTGAAAGAGGGGGCAACTCCACTTCATCCTCTGCAAAAGAGGAAGTAGGGGGTTCTCAGAACCTGAGGAGGTCACAGAGAGTAAAAAGATCTCCCAAGTATCTTGAGGACTTTGTAACCCTGCTTTCAAAGCAAGGAAAGTGAGAGGATGCCTACTGTTGTTGGAAAACTGGGAGTGTGAGTATTGGGTAGTTAATTCCAAAACAATAGCCCAGTACCATTGTGGTGTGGCTACTGCACAGCTGCAATAGATGTGCAGGTTTTGTATTGGCATACCACTCTCGTGTTGAGGTCGTTTATAACTACCTATATAGTTAAGAAGTCTCATTGGGGGGGAGGGGTGTTGTGTCCTGAGCCTGCAAAGGCAGGCTCGGGATGTTGCAATGGTCCCAGGCAGTTGCAAGCTGCCCAGGAGCAGACTGAGTGGTGCCGGCTTCATGCACATGTGCGAGCGCAGAAGCGCGCCAGAATGTTACTTTTTTGCCCGGGAATGCTATTAAAGGAGTCGGAAAGGCCTGCGAGCCTCAGAGCTGTGACACAGAGAGAACTACTTAAAATAAAGGGCTGTTGGAATTACAGAATGTGCTGAATTCATTCGCCGTTGACTCGAAGACTCAACAGGTATGTTCTAGGTCATTTTCATTTCAGGCATGACAACTATGAGCTCCAAAAGGCTTGACTCTCATGCCATTAAAACTCTATGTGCACTGTTAGAATATTCAACAGTTCTGGGGTTCTTTTAGAAAAGAACCTGAGCATTTGAAAAGCATCACTTGAAATTTAAATTAGTGGACTAAAGTTCATAATTAATTCTAACAGACATATTTTAAATCTGATGAAATACAAATTCATTTCAGGGTCTCAGTGAGAAAATGTCTGTTTTTATTAATTCAGTCTAACACAATGAATTCAGTCAATGAATTCACAATTAATTCAGTCTAACACACAACCCCTTTATGGATTACTGCCTTGTCGTAATGAAGGGGCTTGTGTAACTCAATGAAGCTCTAAGCTATGCCGTGCAGGGCCACCCAAGACGGACAGGTCATAGCAGAGAGTTCTGACAAAATGTGATCCACTGGAGAAGGAAATGGCAAACCACTCCAGTATCTTTGCCATAAAAACCCCATGGACAGTACTAAAAGGCAAAAAGATATGACACTGGAAGATGAGCCCCTCAGGTCGGAAGGTGTCCAATATGCTACTGGGGAAGAGCAGAGGGCTAGTACTAGTAGCGCCAGAAAGAATGAAGTGACTGGGCCAAAGCCAAAAGGACGCTCAGCTGTGGATATATCTGGTGGTGAAAGGAAAGTCCGATGCTGTAAAGATTTTTTCTCCATAGGAATCTGGAATGTAAGATCCATGAATCAAGGCAAGCTAGACGTAGTCAAAAAAGAGATGACAAGAATGAACATCGACATCTTAGGAATCAGCGAACTAAAATGGACAGGAATGGGTGAATTTAACTCAGATGACCATCAGGGATACTACTGTGGGCAAGAATCCCTCAGAAGAAATGGAGTAGCCTTCATAGTCAATAAAAGAATAGGAAAAGCAATACTGGGATACAATCCCCAAAATGACAGAATGATCTCAATTCGAATCCAAGGCAAACCAGTCAATATCACAATAGTCCAAATCTATGCTCCAACCACTGGTGCTGAAGAGGATGAAATTGACCAGTTTTATGAAGCCCTACAGCACCTTATAGAATTAACACCAAAAAATGATGTCCTTATCATCATGGGGGATTGGAATGCTAAGGTAGGAAGCCAAAAAATAACCGGAATAACAGGCAAGTTTGGCCTTGGAGTACAAAATGAAGCAGGGCACAGGCTGATAGAATTTTGTCAAGAGAATACTATGGTCATAACAAACACTCTTTTTCAACAACCCAAGAGACGGCTCTACACATGGACATCACCAGACGGTCAACATAGAAATCAGATCGACTATGTGCTCTGCAGCCAAAGATGGAGAAGCTCTATACAGTCAGTAAAAACAAGACCAGGAGCTGACTGTGGCTCAGATCATGAGCTTCTCATTGCAAAATTTAGGCTTAAATTGAAAAAAGTAGGGAAAAGCACTAGGCCACTCAGGTATGAACTAAATCATATTCCTGATGCATATACAGTAGAGGTGACAAATAGATTTAAGGAATTAGATCTGATAGACAGAGTGCCTGAAGAACTATGGATGGAAGTTCGCAACATTGTACAAGAGGTAGCAACTAAAATCATCCCAAAGAAAAAGAAATGCAAGAAAGAAAAATGGCTGTCTGAGGAAGCTTTGCAAATAGCTGAGGAAAGAAGGGAAGCGAAAGGCAAAGGAGAAAGAGAAAGATACACCAATTGAATGCAGAATTCCAGAGAGTAGCTAGAAGAGATAAGAATGCCTTCTTAAATGAACAGTGCAAAGAAATAGAAGAAAACAACAGAACAGGGAGGACCAGAGATCTCTTCAAGAAAATTGGCGATATGAAGGGAACGTTTCATGCAAAGATGGGCATGATAAAGGACCAAAATGGCAGAGACCTAACAGAGGCAGAAGAGATTAAGAAGAGATGGCAAAACTACACAGAAGAACTATACAAGAATGAGTTTAACATCCCAGATAACCACAATGAGATGGTCATTGACCTCGAACCAGACATCCGAGAATGTGAAGTGAAATGGGCCTTAGAAAATCTGAGCAACAACAAAGCTAGTGGAGGTGACAGTATTCCAGCTGAGCTATTCAAAATCTTAAAAGACGATGCAGTAAAAGTGCTACAATCAATTTGCCAGCAAATTTGGAAAACTCAACAGTGGCCACAGGATTGGAAAAGGTCAGTTTACATTCCAATTCCAAAGAAAGGCAATGCCAAAGAATGTTCAAACTATCGCACCATTGCACTCATTTCACATGCTGGTAAAGTTATGCTTAAAATCCTACAAGCTAGACTCCAGCAGTATGTGGATTGAGAACTACCAGAAGTACAGGCAGGATTTCGAAGAGACAGAGGAACTAAAGATCAAATTGCTAACATACGCTGGATCATGGAGAAAGCTATGGAGTTCCAGAAAAACATCTGCTTCATTGACTATGCAAAAGCCTTTGATTGTGTGGATCACAACAAATTGTGGCAAGTTCTTAAAGAGATGGGAATACCAGACCATCTTATTTGTCTCTTGAGAAACATATATGCGGGTCAAGAAGCAACAGTGAGAACTGGACATGGAACCACTGATTGGTTCAAAATTGGAAAAGGAGTCCGGCAAGGCTGTATACTGTCGCCCTGCCTATTTAACTTATATGCAGAGCACATCATGAGAAAGGCAGGCTAGATGAATCAAAAGTTGGAATTAAGATTGCCGGGAGAAATATCAACAACCTAAGATATGCAGATGATACCACTCTAATGGCAGAAAGTGAAGAGGAACTAAAGAGCCTCTTGAGGCGGGTGAAGAAGGAGAGTGCAAAAGTTGGCTTGAAACTCAACATTAAGAAAACCAAAATCATGGCATCTGGCCCTCTCCATTCCTGGCAAATAGATGGGGAAGAAATGGAGGTAGTGACAGATTTTATTTTTCTGGGCTCCAAGATCACCTCAGATGGGGACTGCAGCCAAGAAATTAAAAGACGCTTGCTCCTGGGGAGGAAAGCTATGGCCAATCTAGACAGCATTCTAAAAAGCAGAGACATCACCCTGCCAACAAAAGTGCGTATAGTCCAGGCCATGGTTTTCCAGTTGCAATGTATGGCTGTGAAAGTTGGACCATAAGAAAGGCTGAGCGCCAAAGAATTGAGGCCTTTGAACTATGGTGCTGGAGAAGACTCCTGCGAGTCCCTTGGACTGCAAGGCGTTCAAACCGGTCAGTCCTAGAAGAGATCAACCCTGACTGCTCTTTAGAAGGCCAGATCCTGAAGTTGAAACTCAAATACTTTGGCCACATAATGAGAAGGAAGGACTCACTGGAGAAGGGCCTAATGCTGGGAAAGATTGAGGGCAATAGAAGAAGGGGACGACAGAGAATGAGGTGGCTGGATGGAGTCACTGAAGCAGTAGGTGTGAACTTAAATGGACTCCAGAAGATGGTAGAGGACAGGAAGACCTGGAGGAACATTGTCCATGAGGTCGCAATGGGTCGGACACGACTTCGCAATTAACAACAATAACACAATGATCTCTTTGATAACAGTTTTTCTTGTTATCCACACCTGAACTGTTGTCTTCCTTCATCCCAACTGACAGTTTGCTTATGTTACTCTATCTGTATTTGTATGATCATTTTGGTGAATGCAGTTTCACAACACAGAATTAAATCACAAATTCAGGATTATCTGAATTAAAAAAGAAATATACCTAACAAATAATGCTCTAACAAATTTCTTCCAGGACATTTTTTGGGTCAGAATCCTGTATATATCCAATGAGCTTTCAGGATATGATATCAGTGCTTTCCTTTCTAAAGTATATCTTATAAAATATAAATATAAAATATAATGCAAAAATTAGCAATAAACCTAATCCCAGTCAGATGCTTTTATGAATTCATAATCATGCTTGAAGAGCTAATTACGATCTCCAGGTATTATGGAATTGTTGGGCTTTCAGTATGTTTCATTGTGAAATCATCAGCATTTTAAAAGAACGCTAAGGCTCATTGAAACACTCTAAATCATAGATTCAAAATCTGTGTGGGACCAGACATTATTGTTTCTTAAATTCATGATCCACATCCTTTTATCTTTAGTTGTCAGTGATATATTATAGGCATTCTTCTGACAGATAGGGCATGCTAGGTCTTTCCAGTTGTACCCAGGGCATTAGGTCTGGATTTAAGAATTCAGAACTCCGTTAACTTGGCTAAAATTGATGGCAATATGATAGCATGTTAAATTTAAGAGTTTTAGTGCTCTATTTTCATAAGGATAGACAGAAGCTTGCTTTTCTAAGTTATGGATTTGAATGCCTTGAAAGCAATGATTCTCTTTTTTAAAAAGATTTTTTATTTAACTCATCTGCAGAACAAAATGAAATGGCAGAACTTTACAGTCATCTTTATTCTACTTGTTTCTTCTCAGAGATTAGGGTATAATTTATTTCAGCCTCTGCTAAATTGCAGGATATTTAACACATGGAATAGAAGCTGACACAATGTGAAAAAACCTTATATTTTCTGGTACAGTTAGAATAGGGTATAACCACATTTGGTTGAAGTTACAATTCTTTTATCCCTTTTAGAGCTTATTTCAAGGATCTTACCATATCCCAAGATTTCCTAGTGCGAACTGAACTAGGAGCCATCTCTCAGCCTTGTGAGTTTCAAAATATTAATCTTAGTCCTGATTGTACAAAAATGGTGGCAATAGTGCCTTGTGATATAGCCAGAAGATGACAAACAGGCCAAATTCCTTTGGGAAATAAATGCTATCAGTGTATAAATAGACTATAGTAAATGGACTATATTCAGGGATAATGTAAACAAGATTGATTCTTTGTGCATCATCCAAATCTTAAGCATATATGTTTAAATAGCATCTTCTTCAACCTATTGATGCCAGTTGCCAATCACACTCTGCATTTTGGCAGCAGCCACCATTTTTAATAACTGTCCAAAAAGCAGCTGAAGTACTTTCTGTGTGTTTGGTGAATTTAGTGCCTGGTCTTTTAACATGCTGAAACATCAATGGACAATAGTCTCTTGTTTCCCATACTTGCAGATCAAGTAAAATTTGGAGGTTTTGTATTAAAAGATCACATTCTGGCTCTAACTTTCTGTGAATAGAAAGTTCATTTAAACTCTCTCTTCACACAGTTATGTGATATAGCATTTATTGACATGGAATAGCAGATTTTAATTGAGACTTAGATTGAATCCAAACTCCAGTTCAATTTAAACTGATATCAGGTCTGTAAATATGGCCAAATGAATTAAGAGTAAAGACTAAGAAAGAATGGGTATATTTTTTATACAGTTTTAATCTGAATATATTTTGATGAACTCACAGAAAATGGATGTTGCACATTAACAATATCATCAATCATATTAATGGCTCACTTCAGTTCATTAGTACCCAATTTGTCCATGGAAATTTTAAGGATACTTTCTAAAACCTGGTCTTTACAACCAGAATTTTTATCGTGCTGTAATTCAGGGAAAAAAATCATAACAAATAGCTGAACCAATAGGCAGTAAATCTCTGTGTAAGGCATTCCCAGCATCAATATTTCTAATACCTTATCAATTGTAACATGATTTCTCCAGTTTTCTGCTTTTCATACAATTGTTTGAAAGTGTAGTTTTGAGCAATCAGTTTTGGATATAATTTATGGTATTCCTCGTTCCTAAGGAAACCAATTCCAGAAATAGCCTATAGTAACAGTGAAGGTGGTAGGAAGTTCCCAAGAGATTACCAAATATACATCTCAGACATTTCCAAACTCTGCTGTCAAAGCTGCTAGTAAGTAGAGGAAGATGCACAAGCTAGTTTTTCAGAACGGTGTACACTCAATAGGATCTAAAATATACATTAGAAAAAGTGCAAATTAGTGACACAGTTAAAAAGCATTCTAGTTCAGCAATGTTTAGAAAGTTTCAGCTTAAAAAAAGAATGTCTTGCTTAGTGCCAAAACAAGTAAAAGGCAGACATACTGATTTAAAGAGAACTGCTGAGAAACTTCCAGTGCTGTGGTTGAATAAAGAATAGTCCCTTTCTAAAGATCTTATTCTAGACATGTGTTTAGATGTCTCCCACCAAAGTATCTTTGGAAACAAGTAAATTGTATAGGAAAAAGTGCTCTTCCAAGCCCTGAAAACCTGATTGCTGACTAGTTCCTGGAAGTCAAACAAATGGCAGTGGGGAACAACTTAGACTGAAGTAAGAGTGGTAATATGGCCAGAAGAATAACAAAACATTTTGTCCTTTCTCAGATTTATAGCTAGTTCTCCCAGATTTTCAGTTGTACTGAGATTTTTTCATAGGGCAACCTATCTCCTCAGAGAAACCATAATAAACCAATTCATTTTTATATAAAATGTGCTATTTCTAACAAAAACTATTCCCTTAAAAGGTCCTGATTATTATCCATAATTATTAATTATGTATTTTGCAACAAGCAATGCTACTTTTATTTTCTAGAGTTCTAAAAAATAAGACATATTTTCACTATCTGAAACTGAAAGTTTCCCATATTGTAAATAACCATTTACAGCAGTCTATTAAACGATGCCCCATAAAAGACCAGTGCTTTGGAAATGATTTGAAGATGTCTGTGATATAACCTGAAAGTCTATCTGAACAGCTAATTTGGATATATTCAATTTCTGTCAGGTCCACCTTCACATCCTGCCATTCTGGGGGAGGGGCATTGGCATATTTGGGGTGCTTTCACTTTGCTGTAACACTTGGAAATTAAGGAGGAGAGTCGTCTTTGGAGATGAAGCACACTCCCTCTAGCCAGTTCTAGCCTGGTTCCAAGACCATCATGCCCTGAGAGTAAACTGTTATCTGTCTAGCACCTCAGCATTCTCAAAACATCTTTGCAGCATCACATTGGCTGCCAGTGGATGGGTTGGGACTTGGGTGTTGGGACTTGGGGAAAATGAAAGAATAGCTTTTTACTTTTGCAGGATCTGCCAATTCTGCCTGACTTTCCTGCAACCACTTTCTCTCACATGGATTCAAGAGTCTTACTTTCCTGAGAGACCAGCTGGGGCAGGTCCTTATGGTTTCACTAGAAATTAAGGAAGAAATGTTGGCAGATATTTTCTAAGATGTCACATTGAAGCAACTGAAGAAGAAATTGATTAAGGAAAACAAATGACTAATATACATTTGAATGAAAATTCATGAATAATATGAGCTTTTAATGCAAAGATATTGAAGATCATACTACCTTTTCTTTCTTTGTGAAAAAAATGGATTGTTAGCTCTGATGATGGTTAAAACAAATATTGATAACTGTTCTAAGATTTTCTTTAACAAATCATACTTCAGACATTGATGAAATAAGCATGACATACAAATTTTTATATTCCTATAAAGTTTCATAATTGATTATATTAAATGTAAGAAAAATGATTAGTATTAAAATGCAGAGAGACATTTCTTCTTAAAAATATTTTATATTCTTAGGTATTGAACATTTTAAGAAACACTACATACGCCATGACATCTTCAGGAAGGATTTTTTTAAAAAAACAAGATAGCAGCTGTAACCATGACCACACAATGGAAACTTTGTATTTTTTATATGCTCCTTTGTGCATATAAAGTATCTAGACAATTGAAAATATGTAGGACCAGTGTTTGTAGCTTCAAAACTTCACTGTCTGTTCCAAATGAATATTAAAAACATCTCCTAAACATCTCAACATTTGTTAGTTATCTCAAAATTCTTAATACTTCTTTTTGTTTGGCTGCAGGAAAAAAAACTTATTAATTTATTTTTTCTTAAGCCAAAATCATTTGTAGAAAGCATTAACTAGGATTTTCAATGCTACTGAATTTCATTGCTATTCTACATACTGTTTTTGATGCTTTCACAATATGGCTAACATAAAAGTACTTGCTAAGGTAGGTTTGCCATGTCTCAGCTCATGAACATTAAACTTTATGAGAGTGGAGAGAGGGGCACATTTCAAAACAAGGCATGGGGCTAGAGTCATTAACACTTTTGTTTTCTAAGAATATTGATGCTTAGGCCTAATTTAATTTTCAGAGCTTTGGATATTTTTGCATGACAGGCTAAGCCACTCTATCAAAATAGTGGCACTATTGACTCTATTATTGAACCATCTTCTTTGGAACAGATCTTTAACTCTGATTCATGATTTCTATAAATCATGAATCAATTTACAAAAATGACATCAACTGATTTCAGTGAACAAAGTTATTGGGGCATGAATGGCTAAAATAAACAGAGTATCTTTTGATTTAATTGAACGCTTCTGCAGAATATCTTTGATCCTGTTTCCTGATAGAAGTCAAAACAATCACTTCTTGTCTTGCCATGAAAACTTTGAAGACAAATAAACTAGCAATTGCTCACTATACAATCTGCTTCTGGTTTCTGGAAATACCTTAGCTATAAATCTTAACAACCTGCAAACTAACTGATTGCGCTGATTACTGAAAACAAACTCTTTCTAAATAAAAAAAAGAAACCTGTCTGTTAAGTCCTCTGTTCGATGGCAAATGATGAGCCATGACAAAGTTAACAGCTCTTTATTTACAATCACTAACACTCGAATGAATAGACAGGCTCGCAGGCCTCTTTCTTAAAAGCGACCAGAGACCCGGACACAAACATAATAAAGTATCTGGCATTTCATGCCTTGTGCATGCACACAAGGCCGGCACCACTCAGTCTGGTCCCAGGCAGCTTCTGGAATGCCCGGGACCATTGCAATATCCCGAGCCTGCTTTTGCAGGCTCAGGACACAACACCCCTCCCCCCTAGATGGAACATGCCTTGTACACTTACACGTGTTATTCCTTGGGGAGAGTGTTATAAAGTTCTAACAATCAAATGCATTGAATGTGGAATACTCGAGGTTGCATTCAAATACAACCCTTCAACCTGTTCCAGAATAAATGTATCCAAATTAAATTAAAAGAAAAGTAAACAAAATAATCTCTTAACCATGGTCCTTGCGATCAGGCCCCTTGGAACTTGGCAGCCACCTCACAAATTCCCTAAGATATTTGGGTGGGCACTTGGCCCACTGTGACCTCCTAGGGCCAGGAGAGATTTCCTGGCCCCCTTGTTCCCATACTCAGCAAGACAGGCCACTTTGTGGCTGCCTTAAATTGTCTGGGGATCCTGGTGAGATTGCCTGCCCCCCCTGCTCGCCTACCAGGCTAGGTAGACCAGGGCTTTTCTGCCCCAAGATGGTTGACCTGCCCATCTGCTGGCTGGCTGGACCCTCTAAGCCCAAGCCAGTATACCTTGGAGGGGTGGTAGTGTCCGGTTCCACAATGGACCCTTCTTGGGAACACTGTCCCTTGAACCCAAGGCCAGCAGAGTACTCCAGTGCTCTGTACCCCCCAAGCATATGCCTGAGGTGCTGGAATCAGGAGTTGCCTCCCTGGCTACCCCCTTCCCTGTTGACCTCTTTCTGGAAGCAATTGCGGAATTGGGCCACCCCCCCTGCTGTATTTCTTGTTCTCTTGCAGTTTGTGAGTTGTGTGGATACCCCCGGTCAGTCTCCCTGTCTGGAGCACTATCTGTCGTGTGTGAATAATGTGGATACCCCCAGTCTGGAGTAATTGTAGATGTGTGGGATGACCAGGGGATGGCCTGGTCATTGAATTCCTGTTCCAAGCACTTGCGGAACCTTGTGATAAAACATCCATGGCTTCATCAGCAGCTAGTGAAGACCTGTGAAACTGATCCCCAGAATGCATATTATGATCCTCCCCCCGCCCCCAGAGAAGAGCCAGGAGCGGAAGAGTGAGAGTCCAGTCTCCAACCACAGCTGGTTTATGTGCCTGCAAAGAATGCGGCCATCTCCCAAGGTCACTTCATATGACAACGTCCCAGAGACCTTGCAGACCACAGCTGTTACCCAGAGATGATCAGGCCCATAGTTTTGTGCCCAGACCGGATCACCCATTTGAAGTCTCCTCGGTGCCTGCGGTTGTGACACCTGTGATGCCACCCAGTCAGGGTGCAGCCTGTCAGCTTAGTGATGAGGCAGCGACCCCAATGGAGTTCAGCAGGGCTCTTCCCAGTGGCAGTGCATGGTGTGGTGCAGTGTGCAAGAAGAAAGTCTGCTAACCTGTGATGCCAGTTACCATAAGTCAGTTTCTTTAGGGCATCCTTGGTAGTTCGCACCATTCTCTCTGCCAGTCCATTGGACGATGGGTGGAAAGGAGCCGATGTTGCATGCTGGATCAGATTGATGTGAAGAAAAGCCTGGAACTCAGAAGAGGTAAATTGAGGGCCATTATCTGAAACCAGAACATTTGGAAGACCATGTGTTGTAAAGATTCCTCTCAACACTTGGATGGTCTTGGCAGTAGTAGTGGAGGAAACAGGAACAACCTCTAACCACTTAGAATGGCTATCAACAACAACCAGGAAGAATTGCCCCTGAAAGGGCCCAGCATAATCTATATGCACCCTAGACCATGGGATTTGAGTTTCCTCCCACCTATGAACTGGTGCCTGAGGGATTTCAGGCCATGACTGTTGGCACACTTGGCACCCATGCACCTGGGCCTCGATGGCTTTATCGAGCCCAGGCCACCAAAGATGGCTGCGCGCAAGTGCTTTCATCCTGACTATACCAGGATGACCCTCATGCAGAGAGATTAAGACTCTAGACCTCAATGAGGCTGGGATCACTACCCTGCTACCCCATAACAGGCAACCCTTGAAAATGGAAAACTCATGCTTCTTTTGCCAGAATCTTTGGAACTTAGTATCTGGGCACTTGTCAGGCCATCTTGACAACATCCATGTCAGCACGCATGTAAGCGTGTGATCAGTGGCAGTTTCTGCAGCCACATCCCTAGCATTGATGGGAAACTCAGGCAACTCTTGAATAGAGAGAATATTAATAGCTGGAGCAGGATCTGGGTCCAATTGGTTCAGGGGTAGTCTGCTCAGGCCATCTGCATGACCCATTTCCTTTCCTGGTTTGTGGACTAATGTGTAGTCATATGCTGACAGGAAAATGGACCATCTCAGCATACAAGGAGAAATGATATGTGGGGTCTGTTTGTTAATAGTAAACAAACCCAGCAGCGGCTTGTGGTCCATATAGATCGTGAAATGGTGGCCATATAAGAAATCACGAAATTTCTTAATACCAGCCACTATTGCCAAAGCTTCTCTGTCAATTTGAGCAAAATTCCGCTCTGCGGAAGACAGAGTCCTTGATTAATAAGCCACAGGGACCTGTGTCCCATCAGCCTTCAGATGGCTAAGTACAACTCCTAACCCATAAGGAGATGCATCGCAGGTGATGCAAACAGGCAGTTGCTCATTGAAATGAGCTAAAACAGAATTAGGCCTTAACCTCATTGAAACTCTTGTCATGGACTTCATCCACTGCCAAGGAGCTTGCTTGTCTAAGAGCCTATGTAATGGCTCTGCCACAGCAGCCTTATGAGGGAGAAAAGCATGGTAAAAATTTAATAGGCCTAAGAAGGCTTGCAGTTCACTCTTGGATTTAGGGCTTGAGGCCTGCTGTATGGCTTGCAATTTCATTTCAGCAGGGTGAATGCCTTGAGCATCTATCCTGAATCCTAAGAAGTCAGTAGAATTGACTCCTATCTTACATTTATCCTTCTCGAGTTTAAGTCCTGCTCTTCGAAAATGAAGCAAAACAGCCCTTAATCTTTCAGCTAATTTTTGAGATGACGCCCCTGCAATGAGGACATCATTGAAATATGGACAGACCCCCAGAATACCTTGAAGTGTGCTTTCCATGACACTTTGGAATATGCCAGCAGCTACATTTACCCCAAATTGCAGTCTCTTAATCTTGAAAGTCCCCCTGTGCGTTACAATAGTTTGGGCCTCTGCAGCTGCCTCCTCAACAGCTAACCGTTAATAGGCCTGTGCCAGGTCAAGCTTAGCAAAGATGCGGCCTCCCTTGAGGGAGGCCAGAATGTGGCTTACCACAGGCACTGGATAACGTGTTGTTGCAGCGCCTTATTCAGTGTGCACTTGTAGTCTGCACAAATACGTATGTCCCATTAGCCTTTAGAAGTGTTACTATCGGGGTTTCCCATGGACTTGAATCCACAGGTTCTAAAATGCCCTGCTGAGGCAATTTGTCCAGCTCAGCATCAATCTTGCCTTTGAAGGCAAAAGGTACCTAGGCTTAATCCTGATGGGCGTGACTGATGGGTCTAGCTGTAGCGAGATGGGAGGCCCCTTGTAGGATCCTAACTCTGAACTAAACACATCTGCAAACTCCTTGCAGATTTCTGCAAGGCTTGATATTTGCAAATTGTGCAGCCCAGTAACCTGGATTCCCAGGGCCTCAAACCAATCAAGTCCAATAAGGCTTGTTCATTCACCCCCAACAACCACCACATCTAGGAGACCTTCAAAATCCTCATACTGTACTCTAAAGGTGGCCTCCCCCTTAACACACACCATAGAATTCTGAAAATCTGTAAGTATTAGGTTCGAAGGCCTGAATTTAACTCGAAGGCCACTGCTAATGCATATGTTTTTTAAGGTGTTACTGGAAATAATGGAAAGAGCAGACCCGGTGTCCAACTCCATTGATAAAGGAACCCCTTGCAGCCTTACATTAAGAGAAAGCTTCTTCTTAAGGGGCTTGTGTGTACCTGTCCTCAAAATACTCCTGTGCAATGCGCAGAAATCCACCCTATGTTGGCTGGGGATCCTGGTACCTTTCAGACGCAATTCTTCACGAGGCTGAACCTTATGGTGACCCAAACAGATGGCTGAGATGTGGCCTTGCTTGCCACACACTCTGCAAATGGCAGAACAGAACCTGCATTCAGCTCACTTGTGGCATCCTCCACACCCAAAGCATTGAAGGGATGATTTGTCCTTGTCCAGACACTCCTTCTACCTCCTTCCAGCTGGCTGGTAAAATTTATTCACCTCTTCTTCAGGATCCACATCTGACCCTTCTTGGATGTCCTCTTGGTGGACGGTAGCAGTCTCTGGAGGGCTCCTGGTCGTAGGGTCTTCACAGTCCCGCCTGCTGCTTCCTCAGCTGTCACCTCTCTCAGTGCATCTTGGAAGGAGACATCCTCTCTGGCAAAAATCTTCTGATGCAAGTCTCTGTTCTTCAAACTGCATATGAAGCGATCTCACAGCCTCTCTTCCAGATCCTTGAACTCACGAGGTCTGGCTGCTTGCCTTAAGGCTGCAATAAAATCCATAGCAGATTCACCTGGCCTCTGGTCTCTCTGTTCAAATGTGTGCCTCCAAGCAATAACAGATAACTTTGGCTAGAAGTGTTCCTTTAGCATTTTCTTCAAGTCAGTATAGGTTACTGACTCTAGAGATGCAGGGCCACCAGATTCTCTGCAATTTCAAATACTTCCTGTCCACAGACACATAAGAGAGTTGCAGCCTTCAAGCCATCTTCTCTAACTTGATTCACTTTAAAGTAATTCTTAACCCTTGCAACATAGGAATTCCATCTTTCAGGGTGTGAGACATCAAAATCAGACAAACGCCCAATCTTCGCCATCATACTTCTACTACCATCACCACTCACTCCTCTGCAAACTTCTGGGAAAGGGTTTTTTAGCCAAGCTCACCCTTCAGTGACGCTATACTGGCAGGCTGGGACGCTGATTCAGATGCCGTCTTCCCTCTGCAGGACTTCCTGGGTGAGTCCTTAAACTGTTTCTTTTAGTTTGAAAGGCATCCCACCTTCGTCGCCAGTGTTAAGTCCTCCATTCGATGGTGAATGATGAGGAGCCATGACGAAGTTAACAGCTCTTTATTTACAATCACCAACACTCAAACAAACAGACAGGCTCGCAGGCCTCTCTCTTAAAAGCAACCAGAGATCCCGACAGAAACATAATAAAGTATCTGGTGTTTCGCGCCTTGCACATGCGCACAAGGCCAGAGCCACTCAGTCTGGTCCTGGGCAGCTTCTGGAATGCCCAGGACCATTGCATCATCCTGAGCCTGGTTTTGCAGCTCAGGACACAACACTGTCCATCTTATTGGCCTCAGAGATCAGATAGCATGATCCAATATAACATTAAACCAATGTTTTGTAAATGTCAAATAAGGATGCTGGACTGAAAGCAAGTTAAGTATGTTAGCACTCATAATACATTGAAAAATGCTTTCTTTTTTAGTGCTTTTTGAAGAGGTTTTGTAAGTTAGATTGAGTATTGAGTGAAAAAATCCGCATCAGTTTCTGGGGCTTATATCAGGATTACACAGGTTTTCTGTCAAAAGTAGCAGACTTCAAATGGTGATTTCCCACCCTTATCCCCACCCTGTTGATGTAGTTATGGGCAATTTGTATATATAAGAAGACAGAAGCATGGCTGTCTGAAAGCAAAGTGTTTTTAAATGAAAGCCATTTCTAAGTGTAGTAGGGTCCTCTTAGATCTACTTTTGTTTCACTCTCTTTGCTGATCTTATTGCACTGTTCACTAGTCAAAGGTCAGCAACTGAGTTGCTCATGATAAGTTTAGCAAAGCTTGATAAATATTATTATATCTTTATCAACTGGAACTATAATGGCAATTGGGAAGTCAAAGGTTGCTTGTTAAACAAATAGTTAAATTCCTTCACATAATTTATTTAGCTTGTTTGTAGACAAGTACTAAATTGTTCAGATTCAGAAAAAACTATTCATAAGACAAGGAGTTGGATAGGAAACTAATCTAGATTTCCAAAAAATGGTGGCTGCTGAATCTCAATGCACATTATGGGATTTTTCTCTTTCTCTATAGCAAAAGAACAGGGACAAATGAGAATGTATCTCCTACAAACTAGCCTATATGGCTGCTTATCCTGCAGTTAATGATCTCCGTTAATAATCCATTAATTAATAAAGTTAGAGACTAATCAAAATTCCCTTAATCCCCTTTCCAAATTATCTAATCCTGAGAATCTCATAATTACTTATGGCAGTAATTTTCATAAATTAACAAAGAATGTGTCAAAGAAATATGAATATTTCTTCCTTCTTATCCTTATTGGAAGATTTTGAATTTTAATATTTGAAAAAAAAACAGGCAGTGATTTGTATAGTACAGACATTATTATATTTGTTGGAGTTTCCCTAAAAACAGAATGCATATTTAAAATACATCACATAAAGTGAACAAATAAAACAGAAATAGCTCTATGTTTAATGTGATTAGAAACAGGAATTTTAAGAAAAATAAAACAGAGCCTCCACATTCAAAGAAAATGAATCATATTGGCCAACCAATGGCAAATGTATTACATGCAATAGGTCTGAGTGTCTGAAAATATTAAAATATAGTCATGTATCTTCATAAAATGAAGAGCCCAACAGAATATGAACTATGTTCCAAATTGCTTCTTCTTTACAAAGATAGATTTTTAATAACAGTGGGATGTTTCTGAATTTCTTTTCAAGAACTATTCAACTATTTCACAGAACTTCCTTAATCCATGATAACTCCATTAGCATTTGGCTTTATGATATGTTTACTCTCAAAACAGATATATAAATGTTAAAAATTATTGCCATTTTTATTATCATGCGATAAACATTCTGCTGTAAATGACTCTTGGAATCTTGATGGAGAAGGAAAAAACAGTTGCACCAATACACGTCAGGTTTTTAGAAGCATGGAAGATGTTAAGAAACTAATGATGTAGCTTAAACTGCATGAGGAAAAGCACACAGAAATGTTTTTGCATCTTATGAAGATTATCAGACAATTTAGAAAAATCCCAAAGCATCCTTTAAATCTCAGAAAAAATATGTTAAAAAGGTTACCATGGAAACAACCAATTAAATGATCCAATTAAAAAAAGAAAACTGTTTACACCTACCTGAACAAACTGTAAAAATGAAACCAGAAATAAGCTGAAGTCCAAAATTAACCAGGAAGTGGTCATAGAGATTGAAGAAACAAAAACAACAACAACCATAATATTCTAGCTGTTAATTAAGTAAATAAAATAAAAATATAGAGGGAAAAATATCTTTTAAAAATAAACGTATCATATAATCCAGACATTCAAAACCCTCTGCAGTCCTTTGAAAAGCATGTTGAGCATCACATGACAGAGAAGAAGAAGCTTTCCAGCACCAGAATTATAGACGAAAAGAGCACTCGCTGTCTCTATGAATCCAGTGTAAGTCAAATTCAGAGAAGAGAGTCTATCAGTGGCTATTCAACAGAAAGTCCAAGTTAGAATGCATGGAAATGTTAGCTGTAGGAGGCTAACTTCAGGAAGAGAAAGTTACTGAATTTATTTCTGCTTGTGGACTTTTCCAAAACTTCTATGAACCACTATTGGGAAAAGAAAGATGGAATAAATGGTAGCATTGTCCAGAAGAAATCTTCTAATATTTATTACCTGCCATATTCTGTAGTATTCTGATATTTCAGTTTTGATAGCACAGTACTTCATACACTGGCCTAACTAATATTAAGGTAACAACAAACTGGATTGCAGTTTTCAAGGACTCATTCTATAATAAGAAAATAGTATATTGTATTTCTTAATCCAAAAAGACTAGGATTAAATGTTTATTTCTTCATGGCTGAAGGATTTCCCAAAGATTTTTACGTTTTACTGTACTATAGATACAGAATTGGATAAGTGAAAGAAAATCAGAGCCAGAGCAATCCAGTCCCAGATTTATGGGCATCAGAGTTCCTTCTATTTTGGAGGAGGGCAGGGTCTTTTATGAGGAGGTTGGGTTCTTTAAAAAGTGATAATGGTAAAACCTCCAGTATCTCCTTCCTCTTCTCCAAATATACAAATGGTCAAATTTTATAAAGCCCCAACTCAGGTGTCAATGGAGTACATGCTTATTCAACTAGGTTGAACTAAATATATGATGAAAAGAGAGATCAATTAATATTTAGTTAAATGTTAAGGGTGTAGCTATGTGAGAGTATAGCTAAATACTTTAAGGGTGTAGCTAAATAAGATTTGCTGAAATCACATATATCTTATTGAAAACACTAAAATACAGTCACAAAACTAAATGTTCATACATTAAATATTAAAAATCTCTGTATAGCGGCATACTGGTAATTATGTTCAGAACAAAAATGAGCATGTTATAATTATTAATAATAAATTCCTTAAGCTAACTCTCATTCCATAACAACAAATTAGCATGATAGATCAAATCTTTATCTAAATTTTAATTTGGATCAGTTCATTATTTTTTCAGGCAAGCAATATTGGTGAGTAAAAAAACCTTCAGATAAAAGTTTCCAGTATAAATAAAAGTATTCATTTCAAATATTGATATACACAGCAGGATGGAAGTATGCAAAAGATCAACTGAATTGAGCATATTCCTTTGATTGATCTAAATGAGTTCTGGAGTATGTCCTTTTACCATTAGAGCACAGATAATGTACTATATCCTCTGTGAATTGGTGAGAGATATAACATATGTCTCCCAGGTATATATTTGGAATGGTGGTAAACAAACATTGGAGGAGTGTTATGATATGCCCTTTAGCTGTTTCTCATAATGCTGTTCAGAACTTCTTTCTTTTCTATTTAGTTTCATGCTAGGATATCATATTCTATACCATCAGATGTCCTGCATTTTGTATACCTTTATATCATGTTAGCATTTCCATTTTGGTACATTCTTAGAACATCCTAAATTTGAGATCAAGATTTTCCCAGTTATAATGTCATGAGTTGTTTATTTGTGTGAAATCATGCAACTCACCCCATCACCTATTCTGGTTCACATAGTACAACAGTGAGGCCTTTCTGAAAAATTCATCAGAAAAATGAGTTTAAAAAACCAAATGATTCTTAATTATGCTTTTTTGTTTGACACTGTCAAACATAAGGCTTGATTTTATTTATTTGTATTCCCCATTCAGTGTAGAAGCAGAGAATTGGAAAAGAATAACTTCACTGTTTGTAAATGACAATTACTGTTACTCTGTTCTATGTTCTCCATTATTATCTTCCAGGGGCAACATATATTTTGAAAATATTGTCAAAATCATTCTGAACATCTATAAATCACAAATTTGCCAAAACATCAAACTAAATATGAACATACATAGCTGTCTTTTAAATGTTGAGCTGATATATATTACCCTGGTGATCATTTTATTTCTCACCATATATATATATATATGTGTGTGTGTGTGTGTGTGTGTGTGTGTGTGTGTGTGTGTAGGTCTTTGGTTATTCGGGTTTTCTCCCACATAAAATTGGAAGTGTCTTGGTGACGTTTTGATGAAGTCTCATTCGTCATCTTCAGGCTGGTGTTTTCAGCTTTGCGCTTCAAGGAGCACGAAGCTGAAAACACCAGCCTGAAGATGATGAATGAGACTTTGTCAAAACGTCGCCAAGACACTTCCAATTTTACGTGGGAGAAAACCCGAATAACCAAAGACCTATATACAAACACCCGCGAAAACCTCAGAAAAAATATATATATGATAAATTGATTGTTGATAGAAAGAAGATAGATAGACAGAGAGACAGAAAGAAAGACAGACAGACAGACGAAAACTAAGTCCCTAAGTTATTATTGGCTAGCTGCTCTTCTCTTCTTCCTTCTCCTCCTCCTGTTGTATGCTTAATGGCATATACCATTCATAACAAGGAACGAGTTTCTATTTGCTTTTCGCATGTTTAAAATGTTTGGCAACATCATTTCCTTCTATTTATGGTTTTTGAAAATAGTGATGTAATAGATATACCTCTTCTTATCTCTTGGAAACCACAATTCAGCGTTCATTTTTTTAAAAATAGAAGTTGATTCTATGTGATAACATCAAAAAATAGCTACATACTACTTATATTTGTGTCAAATATTTCTATAGTAGTTTAAACATATAATGAAGATTACTGTTATTTTTATGTGATAGATTAGAAACTGTGTCCATTTACCTATGAAGACTTTGAGCTTGATTTCCTTGATCCAGAGAATCCTTCCTTGTGCTTTTAATTAAATCTACTTGGATCTATCCCAGAAGTATTATACTTCTGTTTTTATATTAGACTTACACAGATGTTGGCTACAGTTCAACTAAAATTAGTCACAATTAAGTCATCTTGAAATCACTGGGAAAAATTACTCATGACTTATTTAAGACTTGAATTTTGATGAATGGGATCCATAACTTATTCTATCTAGAGTAAAAAGATTGAAATTAATGGTCCCACAGATATTAGTAAGACTACACTCTTTGAGTACATTTCTATTCATAATTGTATTGTATTCAATTAATTATGTTTAAGAAATATTTCACTTGAAGCCATTTCTATGTTTCTCAAAATCAAGAAGCATGCTTTTACCCCAATAGTCTAAGTATTCACTAGGCATAACTATTGATAAAAAAATTAAAATCCTAGAGGTTTCTGAAGAATGGTCACCCAGGAGAAAGCTAACAGCATCATAGTCACAATAGCAATTAGAATTATTAACAATTAAACTTGATCACCATTGAGTGTATAGTGGACATTGTATTAGCATCTATGAGATAGATTCTATTTTGAGTCTTAACAAAAATAAATTTGGGCCAAAGTAAATAGTCCCTTATGTGGAGTGCGTAAAATGTTGTCCAGGGACAGATTAGGGAAGGGAAGTGATTGGATGAGAGGGATGAGAGACTTTGACTCTATCATTCTTAGTATTTAGATCCCAAGTCCTCTCTTTAGTTCAGCCAAAGCTTTATCAAGTCCCGAAGATAAGGTAAGATAAGATAAGACTACAATATACCAAATTCTTCGTCCTTCCCAGCCCAAGATGGTAGGACATACAGTCATGTGAAAATGGAAGTACATCTTCTTTGACTTCTGTAGTTTTATGGATCAGGACATAGTAAAACTCATCTGGTTCTTAGCAGTTCTTAAAAGTAGGAAAATACTATCTCAAATAATAACATATGACATCCTACACCATAATATCATTTATTCTTCAAAAAGAAAGTCAAAATGGAGAAACCATGTGTGAAAAACTAAGTACATCTTATGATTCAATAGCTTGTAGAACCATCTCTAGCAGCTATAACAAGAAGTAATCATTTTCTGCATGACTATCAGTTTTTCTTATTGTTATGGAGGAATTTTGGCCCACTCTTCTTTACAACATTACTTGAGTTCATTGAGGTTTGTGGGCCTTTGTTGATGCACAGCTCACTTGATGTCATGCCACAGTATTTCAATCAGGTTGAGGTCTGGACTTTGATTTGACCATTGCAACACCATGATTCTTTTCTTTTTCAGCCATTCTGTTATAGATTTACTGATGTGCTTGGGATCATTGTCCTTTGCATGACTGAATGTCAGCCAAGCTTTAGCTGTCAGACAGATGGTCTCACATTTAACTCTAGACTGCAAAGTACCCAGATCCTCTGGCGGTAAAACAAGCCCAAATCATCACCTTTCTATCACCATGCTTGACATTTGCCATGAGATGCTTGTACTAAGCCATGGTCATGCAATGATTAGAATGCAGTACTGCTGGCTAAGTCACTGCTCACTTCAGGACAGGGGTGTCAAACTGCTGGCCTATGGGCCGGATGCATCATGGAGAAACCACACCCACCCCATTGCCAGCAATGGAAAAACAGTCATGATACGTTGTGACACAACACATGATGTTGCGAGTTTGACACCCCTGCTCCAGAAGTTCGATTCTCATCAGCTCAAGGTTGTCTCGGCCTTCCATCCTCCTGAGGTCAGTAAAATGAGGACACAGATTGTTGGAGGCAATATGCTGATTCTATAAACTGATTAAATGTACTATGAAGCAGTATATAAGTCTAAGTGCTATTGCTATTGATATGCTGTGTTTGGATTTCGCCAAATGTGGCACTGTGCATTATGCTCAAACATCTCCACTTTGGTCTCGTCTGTCCAAAGGACAGTGTTCCAGAAGTCTTGTGATTTGTTCAGACGCAGTTTTGCAAATCTAAGCCGTGCTGCCATGTTTTGTTTTTTTTTAAGATAGAATAGGCTTTTTCCTGGCAACACTTTTAAACAAATCATATTTGTTCAGTCTTTTTCTAATTTTACTGACATGAACTTTAACATTTAACATGCTAACTGAGGCCTGTGGAGTCTGAGATGTAAACTCCTGAATTTTTTGCAATTTCTCTGAGCATTGCAAGGTCTGACCTTGGGATGAATTTGCTGGGAAGACTGGCAACTATCTTGAATGTTTTCCACTTGTGAATAATCTTCATGTAGAATGATGGACTTTAAATTGTTTGGAAATGGCCTTTACAGATTGATGGGCAGTAACAATTGCTTCTCTAAGATCATTGCTGATATTTACTCTTTGGCATTGTTTTAACATACACCTCGATGCTGAAGATTAGCAAACTTTTAAAACTTCAGCTTTTGTAAGTAGTCACACTTGCTGATGATCAAGTTGATTAGCAGCACCTAGCAACTTAGCCTCTTTGTATCTATGGAAACTATAAGGGTACTTCATTTTTCACACATAGTTTCTCCATTTTAGTTTTCTTTTTGTAAAATAAATGATGACATGTTAATGCGTCATGTGTTGTTGTTCATCTGAGGTTGTATTTCCTATTTCCTATTTTTAAAAAGAAGTACTTTCTTTTTCACATGACTGTAGTCATGAGTCTTCAAGACTTTCATCTCCAACATTTAAAATAGTTATTTATTTTATTTTTCCTAATTTTTAACTCATTGTTTTCACTTTCAATTTTTGCTCCAAACTTTTTATCTTGTTTCCTGATACATGTTTGGCTTTGTTTAATTTTCTTCCTATGGAGTTTGAGTCTCGAACCTGGGCTGCTGGCTTTCCAGCTAACAAGCCCAGCATTTTAACTGCTGAGACTACACCACTGTACATAATTGGAAGACAAATAAAAATGATTTTTGTGTATAAATAATATTCAGAATAACGTAATATGAAATTTCAGACCTTATGCACAATTATTATCATGTTTACCATTTCATATACTATTTCATAGACTGTATTTTTTGGTTAAAGAGTGATCTAAGATGGTCCTTTATTTTTAAAGTATTTCTTCTCTGTCCAATCTACATCTGGTGTAAAGAAAATAAAATTAAGTACAGAAAGAGAGCTTTCAAATTGCACATCAACATTCAGCGCCTGGATAGCAGATTTAATAGACTCACCAATTCTAAATTTTCACTTATGATACATTCTCTCATTCAGATTTGATTGCATATAATCATTGGCATATAAAAGAAAAAGTAAAACAAGCAAAAAATGTAAACAGTCTGAATAAAACATTTTTGTAACTTTTAGCAATGAATGGAAAATACTGATATGAATCATGGGACGCTGATTACAGAATATAAATTTTCTGTTGTGCTTTATTTGAATCTTATTTCAGAATATCTGAGGCATCTGAAATAGAGGACATTTGATGTGTCCATATCTATACATAGTTACTATTCTGATAGTGGTGTTTCCAGCTATTTCCAATCTATATATGCTGATGGCATTAACATATGTGGCTATAGATCCATAGTTACCACAAAAACAAAAACTGATCAATTGGTTTGTTGCCAGACCAGATGCTGGTTTGATCTAACATCAGTTTGATTTGAATCCAAAAGCACCACTAGGAGCAGCAGATCTCACCACCTTGATCGTGTCAGCAGTGACACAGTTCGGAAGTAAAGGGATACTGTACCAATATTAGAAAAAATGTGGGAGAAATGGCTACATTGGTACGGCCATGTTCTACCAGCAGGACCCTACACTGATGCCTACATCTCCTTTCACTTTAATATAGATGTCAAGCACCCACAGGGAAGGCTGAATCAAAGATGGCAAGATACATGTCATGGTTCTGATAGATGAAACCCATCAAAAGAACTTCAAGGCAAAAATTCTTCCTTAAAGAACATGTTATTCAGGAAACAAAGTATTGGGTTTAGTTTTTGAACCCAAAAACTAAATTCCCTTCCCCCAGATACAAAGTAAAAAAGTGCAATTCCCACCCCCAATAAGCTGTCATAAATCACATTCTTCAATTAGCCTGAAATGCAGGCTTTCTCCCTAGCTCCTCCGCCCGCCAAAACATTATCAGCTTGTCCTTGGGTCTCTACAAAGCAGCGTTATTGTTATGGCTAACTGAGCTCAAGCTTTCATCCCATTTTTTTTCAAAGCTAAGAATGACATTAGTAATCCATGAGCCACATCCTCAGCATCAAAGTGTAAACAATGCAAGTGAAAATATTTTAATCCACAAAACCACTAAGAAAAGATTACAATGTAAAGAGATTAAAAAATCCTCTTGGTTCAAATTTAACACAGAGGGTATCTTCATGTTGAATGATTTCATTATCAAACCATGAAAGTGATTAAATCATAAAAGTCTGTGGCCAACATTTCAGGAAGCCAGCTTGGGCCCAAACTGTCTCTGTTTTAAAGATCAAACACATACAGGGGGGAAAAAAACTATACAAGCAAAATATCTAAAACCAGCTTTCTTTAAAGTCTTCTGTTTTTTCACATAAAATAGTTTTACAACTCCTCAAGCTGAAGTTTATAAAAAAAATACCTTGTGAACAATTTTAAGCCAAATTATGAAAGCTGATAGATTTATAACTGAAAATCTGAAAAAAATCCCCTTTTAAACAACAGTATTATTATCTTGCAATAACAACTGAAAAGAAAGGACCTGTCAAAGTTATAATTTATATTCTACTTTTTAAAAATGTAGTAGACCAGGGGTGTCAAACTGGTGGCCCATGGCCTGGATGTGTCATGTGCAGACCATGCCCACCCCAGCTCCACGAAGGAAAAAATACATTGCAATACATCACGATACATCATCCGTTTGACACCCATGTAGTAGACCCCTAAAAGCCTAGCAAAGATTGGAGCCAGCCCACTATAGTCAAACCTTGATATCATCAGGCTTTCCTAGTTCCTTGGCCTCTATCCAATCTGCCCCACCCCTCAATACTATGTGTACTTTTCTGCACTGATTTTCTTTGTTGGGAGTTAGTAGAAAATTGGATTAGTTCTGATCTCATCTGCAGGACCAGGTTTCTAGGATAGCATTCTTGGCTTGTGACAATCGTGGATTTTCATAAGATCCTTTATTTGATCACAGCTGTCAGTGGGAAGAAAGGTTGCTAAAAGATAACGGTTTGTCTACTTTGCATTTATTGAGAATGCAGAGAGTTTCCTGCCACTATGGCAGGTGATAAACTTAAAGCTAGATTTGTGTTGGCTAGGGGGAAGTGTGGGAAATATTCTAGAGAGCTCTCTATTGTAAGTTGCAGTAAAACAGACCTTAGCTATGTTGGCAATTGAAACAATAAATTGATTTTAATAGTGAGGAATTCTCAATATATACGCAGATTCAATTGTTTTTATATGAGAGTGCTTTTCAAGATGGATGTGAAGCTATTGGGAGAGGTTAGAGTCAAGTTTCTTTTGCATACTGATAAAGTTCCACTCTATTTGGACAACCATTTGACTAGTATGTTAAAAGGTCACCTGCCTTGAGCAGTCAGTTGGATCAGAAAGCCTCTGTGGTCCCTTCCCCTGCTATGATTCTATGTTCTATGATCCACTTTGCTGTGTGTCAGCAGATGCTATGAATGTTCTGAATCCATGTTTCATTGCAGCAATGGGCTTGTTGAAGTTTAGAATTTCAGTCCACTAGGATTTCCATCTATTAGGATTTCAGACCTAATAAGTTTAATAATTTGTATTTTGGACTGGATTATGTGTTCATGAAGTAGCAGCTACATATTTGAGGGTGCTCCTTGAGCCATCACTATCTATTGAGGCAGAAGTGATTTCCTTAGCAAAAAAACAGCTGTGGCTGCTGTTCACAGTGATCATTGTATCATTAACTTTAAGACTGCAGTTATTGTTGTACACTCCACTTTTAAGCTTGGCTCAGAAACCAGCTAGTGAAAATTGCTGCAGAGAGGTTCTAAAGAAAGCAGTTTACTGGGAACATATTGCTCCTTTTCTAAAATAATAAAACCAGAGAGGCTGGGTGAATAGTGTTCTTTTCTGGTCATTAATTTCTAAAGAGAATAGCTATTTAGGTTCTAGGAGTGTTGACCTGAGCAAAAGGTAAATTTAAAGATTAATTTCTCTCCTTGTTCAATTGTGATAATGCCTTATAAACTACTGGTTCCTGATTAATACTATCTACTAAACCATGTTTATTTATTCTGCAATAGTTTGGGGGTTTTTTTGTTGCTGATGGTTCTGCTGTATCATCCTGTATTATGCTATTTCAGAAATATTGGTACTATTATATGCTTTTCATAAAATAATTATTATTCCAAGCTTTTTTAAATGTTGAATCCCAAAGACCAAATATATTGTAAGACTCCCCCTTCCAGAGAAGGAAGTATTTTGGAAGAATATTAAAAAGGCAGAATATTATATTTTGCCAAAGGATCTTAAAGGCAGAAAAGCAGGGCCAGTTTTTCTTAATAGCCACAAAACAGAAACTAAGCAAGCCAGCTCTATAGAAATGCAGATTTGATAATCCCATTCAGAAAGACTGAGGCCACATTCATGAGCAAATACATGAGCAGAAGACCATTCAAGACAAAATGTTTTGAAATCCCTTACAGCAAAACTGATAGCTAACAATAGCAGAGTGATAGAATTAGAACCAGCAACTCCTCACCCAAAAATCTAACACCAGACATAACTGTCAGCCACAGCCCCAGGGAAGCAGGACATGACTTTTAGGACATAATAGGATTAACCCACCACCATCAAAATACCAAAAGACACGCTCAAAAACTCAGGTCAAAGTTCATGCCACAGGAATAGGAACAACTCCAAACACAAAAAACCCAAGAAGGTATAAAAACCCACCCAGCTCCATGTGGTCAGCTGCCCCAGAGCCATATTTCAGTTTGGTTCTGCAACTCAATAAACTAGAACTTTCTTTCTAAAGCATCCTCCATTTTATTTATTCCCAGCTTGGAATGGACCCTGATGAAGATTTTTCTTTCAACAATATAAAATGTAATTGGATTAAAGATTTTATTTTGGACACATTCATTTTTTTAAATAATAAATTTTATTTATAATACAATTAAAAAACGTTGGATGTAATGTGACATTCCAGTATATAATTCTTACCAAGTTGTTCCACATTTTACAATCAATTCTTCATCTCTAATTATATATCTAAGTTTTATATATAGTACTTATTCTAAAATAACATATATTTTGACTTCCGGTGGATCAAGCAGCGACGATGGCGGCTTTTTACAAATCTGCCCGTTCCCGGATCGTGTCAAAGCCGGCGGGACTTTGACAATCAGCTATCCCACGGCTTGAATCTCTTCCCTGGGAGAAAGGGAAGAGAAGAACTGCTCAGGTAGAGGTAAGAGCTCCCCTGGATCCCTATAACTTTGGGGATTGGAGGGTAGAGCTCCCTCAGAGCCTGAGCCAACTCCGTGCTCCAGGATGTCTTTGTCCCTAAGTCTGGGATGAAGCAAGACGCTGTTCCCACATCTGCTTTTTTTTAGTGGCTTGTGAGTACTTAAACGCAGACGGAGCAGACCAGGAGAAAGTGGATTTAAAATTGATTGTGACTTTAACTCCTGCAAGTATCTTCTCCTCTTTTTATTGTTTACTTTCCCTTTTGAACAATGGGAAAGTGAAAGGCAAAATGGCGACTGTCTTTCTTGTTTGATTTTGCAACAAAGTTAAAAGTTGGATATAGTTTATGTTTTAAATATTGAGGCAAGAATCTTGTTCTTTTTTTTTTCTTTTCCTTTTTTCCTATTACTATTTAAAGAACTGTGATATTACAGAGGCAAGATTACTCCTTTGAATTTAAGAGAATGGCTTCAAAACATTTGGTCTCTATCCCTAAAGCTTCTATCTCCTCCCCAATGACTCAACTTGCTTCTCAATCTAAACCAAAAGCACCCTCCCCTCCTCCTGCAATTTCTCTTAAAGACTTACAAAAGGGTTTAAAAATGAATGCTTTGGATATTAAAGAGGAGGTAAAAAGATCTTATAATTGCAGAGAGGGCTATTACAGAAGAATTACTGGAGAAAAAAAATAAGCAAGTCAGAGATGATATTCTATTTGCGTTTCAAGGTCTTGCTCTGCATATTGAAAGGATTGATAATAAAATGGAGGAGATTACTGAAAATGCAACAAGACTGGAAGCTAGAATGGAGGAAGTGGAGAATAAGATAGAAATTACACAGGATGAACAAACCATCTCACAATACAGAAAAATGGAGTTTGCATTGCGTATCAGGGAACTGAAAGAAAATTTGCAGGAAGATTTAAAGATGCTTATTGTGAAAGATATTGCTTTTAACCTTGGATGGAGACCAGAAGTTGTTGGGAATGAGATAGAAAATTTTTTTAGAGTTAACTCACGGGTTGCTAGACAGAGAAACCTACCAAGAGATGTGGTTATTTATTTTTCCAGAAGATCTATTCGCAATGAAATCATAAAGGCTTTTTATAAACAGAGGTTTCAAACTGCAGCTCAAGATGTGATAATCTTAAAAGAAATACCTCCAAAAACTTTAAGAGGCAGAAAAGACTTCACCTTTCTGTCTGATGAGTTAAAACGTTGTCAAATTCAGTTTAGATGGGAGATTCCAAGAGGAATAGTAGTGAATTATGATGGGACACATTATAGATTAACTACAGTTTCAATGGAGAAGACTCCTGCGAGTCCCTTGGATTGCAAGGCATTCAGACCGGTCAGTCCTAGAGGAGATCAACCCTGACTGCTATTTAGAAGGCCAGATCCTGAAGTTGAAACTCAAATATTTGGCCACCTAATGAGAAGGAAGGACTCACTGGAGAAGGGCCTAATGCTGGGAAAGATTGAGGGCAATAGAAGAAGGGGACGACAGAGAATGAGATGGATGGATGGAGTCACTGAAGCAGTAGGTGTGAACTTAAATGGACTCCAGAAGATGGTAGAGGACAGGAAGACCTGGAGGAACATTGTCCATGGGGTCGCGATGGGTCGGACACGACTTCGCAATTAACAACAACAACAACAGTTTCAAAGGCAAGAGATTTTTATCACTCTATTCTAAAGGCAAGACCATCTTCACCCCCACAAACAAGGATAATTGAAGAGCCTGTTATGGCAGGAGCCTCCTCACTGATGGTCATGGAACAAGCAGTGTTGCCTGTACAGAATTTTGAGATAAAAGATCAAAGGATGACACGAGCTGCCCACAAACGTAAAGGAAAAGAGCAGCAGCAGAAGAGTGGTGATAAAGTAGAAGGAATGGTTATTACAGAGCCTGTGGAAGGGGCAAGACCTAAAAGATCTTTGACAGTTTATCTACAGGCCATGCTTCAGAGGCTTCAGGCCGGTGGAGATGGCCAAGTTCTTGACCTGGAATGTTAACAGCTTAAATTCACCACAGAAATGGAGAAAGGTCTTTCACTATTTGAAACAACATAATAATGACTTGATATGTCTGCAAAAGACTCATATAACTTCAAAGGATTCAAAATTTTTGATAAACTTTTGTTTGGGATCACATTTTATGGCTCCAGCTCCAGAGAAAAAAGGGGGTGTTGTAATTTATGTGAAGAAAAATTTATCGGATAAATTAATTGAGACTGATTCTGAAGGAAGATATGTTTTTGTGGAATTACTACTACAAGGCAAGAAAGTTCTTATTGTTGGATTATATGCCCCTAATCAACAACAGAAGCAATTCTATAAGTTTTTGCATGGGAAGATATGCCAGTTGGATTATAAATCTGTAATTTTGATGGGTGACTGGAATGGAGTTTTGGACTTAACTATAGATAAAAAGAGCTCTTCTAAAATTTTTACTCAAACTAAATTACCCAAAACCTTTTTTGATTTGAAAGAAGAGTTGGAGCTTATTGACATTTGGCGAGAAAGGAATATGAGTGATAGAGACTTTACTTTTTATTCGGATAGACATCAGTCATTTTCAAGGATTGACTTCTTTTTGATTACTAGTGATTTTCTTTCTAGTTAATGATAAGGAAAGTTTGGTTAAAGCCACAGGTTTTCAGATGGTGAAAAAAGTTAAATATTTGGGAGTATATTTAACTGCTTCAAATGGAAAATTGTATAAGAATAATTATGAATTATTATGGGCAAAAGTACAAAAGGATTTAAATGATTGGAAAAAATTGCAATTGTCACTGTTGGGGAGAATTTCAGCTGTAAAAATGAATGTTCTACCGAAGTTTCTTTTCTTGTTTCAGATGATACCTATTTTAAAAAAATTTGGAGGAATGGCAGAGGGGTATCAACAAATTCATTTGGGCTGGGAAAAAACCAAGGGTTAAGTTTAAGATTTTGCAAGATGCCCGAGAAAGAGGAGGACTTAAGGCACCTAATTTGAAATTATATTATGATGCAGCCGCCTTAACTTGGATAAGTGATTGGCTCAATTTAACAAACAAGGATATTCTTTCTCTTGAAGGGTGGGATTTAATGTACGGTTAGCATGCATATTTAATTTTTAATAAGAAAGTGGACCGGACTTTCAAATCACACATTTTGAGGAATGCCTTACTTTGAGTTTGGAAAACGTATTATCATAGGTTAAATTATAAAATACCTATCTGGGGGATTCCCAGACATGCAATTGAGGGAATTTCTAAGGGGATGAATTTTGATAAAATTTCGTATAAAGAATTATTAATTTGGTCAGGTTCGGACTGGCATTTAAAATCCCTAGATATATTAAGGCAAGAAAATATTCTACAGTTATGGTTTCAATATTTACAAATAGTGGACAGGTGCACTGTAGATAAGGAAGAGGGAATAACATTAGAAGATGAAAATTTGGTTATTCGGATTAAAGATCAGAGTCAGGCCCATATAAAAAGAATTTATAGAGCTTTAATAGAATTAGACTCGGAAACAGAATCGGTCAAAGACTGTATGATTAAATGGGCCCAGAATATCCAGGAACCGATCCCATTGGACTTATGGGAGATAATTTAGATCAGAAATGTTAAATTTACACAAGCTCCAAATTTGAGGGAAAATTTTTATAAAATGTTTTATAGCTGGCATTTAGATCCTAAAAAAATATCTTGTATGTATTCTAATTTACAACCCAAATGTTGGAGGTGTGGTAATATGGATGCGACATATTTTCACATTTGGTGGAATTGTAAAAAGGTAAAGGCTTTTTGGATTATGATTTGGTGAAACATTCAAAAGATTTTTAGAAGGAAGATAAAGTTTATTCCTCAATTTTTTTTATTGGGTATTTTTGTGGACTTAAATGACAAAGAAACTATTTTAATGTTGAATTTATTAACTGCAGCAAGGTTACTATTAGGCTCATACCGGAAGAAAGATTCGTTGCCTACTTTAGAAGAATGGATATTTCTAGTTTTGCAGAAATGGCAAAAATTTCTGCTTATTTGAAGGATCATACACAAGAAAGATATATTATTGTATGGAGAAGATGGATAGATTATATTCAGAAAAAGTACGGGACTACAAACTTTCATTTATTTTATGAGTAAATTTTTTAGTAAATGTTGTAGAGATTTGCTTATGATGTAATTTAGGAGTTAAAGGTTAAGTAGGATATTTTTTTTCTCTTTCCTTTTCTTTTTTCTTTTTTCTTTTCTTTTTTTATTGTTAACTTTGTTATTAATAACCATGTACTCTGCTCTGGGAAGTGAGGGGGGAGGGTTGAGGGGGGGTGAGTGGATGGGTGGGTAAGGATAATATAGATATGGTAGTTTATGAGAGAGGTGCTGCTTGAGCATTTCCCCTATGCTGCGTTCATGTGTCTGAGAGGGATGAGAGGGGAGGAAGGTGTAGGGAAGAAGTAGGATGGTAAGAGGAGAAGGGGAGGGGAGAGAGTAGGAGGGGAGGAGAGAAAGAGGAGGGAAGTAGGGAAGGTTTAGAGAGGGTGGACGCAGCCTAGGGGGAATGGGCAGGCAGTACCAATGGTCATGAATTTATTTTATTTTGTAAATTGTATTTTGTATTTTGTATGATGAATAAATGGAAAATAAAAAAATAAAAAATAACATATATTTCTATCTTAATGCTAACCTTTAATCCCAACCATCCTCCTCGAATCCCTCCAGCGGTAAAATTTATCCCCGGTTTCGAAATAAACTGATCCACATTTGTCTTTCATACCATTGTGAGCCTGTCCATTTCCGCACATGTTAATATTTTATATAATGACTCTTCCTCTGTAGAAATTTCTTTGCTCTTCCATTTTTCGCAAATGCAAGCCTAGCTGCCGTCAAGATGTGTAATAGCAAATAGATTGTTCCCTTATTGTACTTTTCTGTAGTTATTCCCAACAAGAATAGTTCAGGTTTTAAGTCCAATATTAATATATCCTTCAGCCAACTTCATATTATATTCCAATACTCACGAGCCTTTGGGCATACCCACCACATATGGTAATATGATCCAATTGCTATTTTACATTTCCAGCATAAAGATGAGATATTTGAGCCCATTTTAGCTAGCCTTGTAGGTGGGAGATGCCATCTATAGAACATCTTGTAGAGATTTTCCTTGTATGAGGTAGCTAAAGTGAGTTTCCTATTTCTTTCCCACAGTTCTTGCCAAATATGCAGGTCGATACTGAAACCAAAATCTCTACTCCAAATTAGCATAGTCTCCTTGACCTTTTCTTCGTACATTGCCTGGTCTAAGAGAAAGTGATATATTTTTTTAATCATTTTATCCTTGGGACCTAATAATATTTTATCTAGTTCTGTCTGTTCTATTTTTATACCCCACTCTTTTTTGTCTTTCCTATATCTTACTTGTAGTTGGAGATACAACCATCATTCTAATTCTATCCCTGGGTCTTGAAGATTTTTTCTTGGTTTTAATTCTCCTCTCTCATCTAATATGTTTTTATAGGTTATTACTTTCCCCAACTGAATGAACCTTGGGTGTATATACATTTCTAGTGTTGAGATCCAATTGAGAACTTGCCTATAATTCTGTTGCCAAATTTTGGTCCAAACATCTATTAACGCCCATCTGATGTAATGCCTCTGGAAGTACTGGTGAACTTTATGTTTCTCGTCCCATAACATGGCATGCTATCTAGTCTGCATGTCATGACCTTCAAATTTTAATAATCTCCGATTTTCCAGTCGCATCCAGTCCCACACCCATAGTAGAATTGTAGATTGATAATATTTTTCCAGGTCAGGAAGGCCAAGACCCCTCCTTTCCTTAGCATCCTGTAATAATTTTAATTTAATCCTTGCTTTTTTTTTCCTTGCCAAATGAATTTAAGTATGGATTGATTGAACTTTCAGAAGAATTCCTTTTCTAGTTTAATTGGTATACATTAAAATAGAAATAAAATTTTAGATAGTACGTTCATCTTAATTACGGCAATTCTAGCCATGAAGGAGAGTTGGAGATTTGTCCAGGTGATTTTGGACACATTCATATGACAAGAAGTAGCATATTGCATTCATCATTGCCACTATGTGCCCAGAGGTCCTCAATATGTAAGAGAGTGGCATCAGCAGTGAACCATGATATTGCAAAAATGAAGATGTATGAGCAATAGTCATGCACATTTTGTAATTTATGCATTTGTAGCAGGATGTAAATAAATAAACTGTGGCATTGGTGAGTTTATATAGTCAAATATGTGTAGCCATTTGCACACATACAAATAAATCTCACACCTAGATGCTTGTGGAATCAAACCAATGACATGATTAGAGATAAACCAGTCTCTGTGCCTAAGAAAAAAAATGGCCATTGAGATTAAGAAACTGGTAACTTGAAGAATTGATTTTTGTATTGCACTGTATGTAGGCTGCTTTTGGAGTTGGCATGAAAACTACAATTAATGTAGCCAAAAGCCAAACTATCAAGTAGGAAGTATAATGGAAATAATAAATTGTATTGGTTTTCAGATTATTATTTGAGTCTAGTTTAATGTGGTAACCATAGGGTTCAATTCTCCTAAATAACCTCCAGGAATAAATGATGTCATGGATCACCTGCTTTCTGATGCCACTGCTTTTGACTCATTCGATAGCTCAACTCTGTTTAACTACTTTCTCCTGAAAAATCCACATCCCAATATCAGTGTGTCTTTGGTTTCTGATTTGATCTATCTACCTCCCAGTCACCCTAACCCTACCCCCAGTACTTGTCATTTTAATTAATTCTTTTTAGCATGCAATATTATTTCTGCATTGATCTGATCTATTTCAAAATATTTAGAATGAGAAGAAGTAAAATGGCAATCTGTGAACTATCTCACAGTTATAATCCCTTATTCCTGCTTTCAAATATATTGTTTTCCAGCAGATTGCTGTATTGTTTGTTATAAACAATTGTAACTGTTAAAAACAAATCTATATTTTTGTGTCCTTTATTTTCTCTCTCTTTCCTAATTAATTTCATTTTCTTTAAATGGATATCCCAAATATATTGACATTTTACTCAAAGATGTGAAACTAATTAAAACCAGAGAGGCAGACTAGCAAACAAATACTAATAGGTAAGGAAAAATAATTTGGAACACTGAAATAGAAGAAGAATGAGAAAGGACACCTTAAACTAAAGCTGAAAATTGCAGTTAAATGACCTGATTATTTTTCATGCCACAGGAAGACCTGGCTTTTGAACAAACATTTCTAGATAACTGGAGGTTGAATCTATTTCATGTTTGTTTTCTTTGTGTTTTCAGTGAATTTTACCTTGGCTGCTGATTTTGTCTATGTTTTAATGATAGGTTTAATTACTATAGCTCTGTTAATTTTATGTTGCCAGATTTGAGATTGGAGATACAGGCACACATTGTGAGACAATGGTGTATATAATTAAAAACAACCCATTTGAAACAAGAATATTCAGTTTTTATAAAATACAACATAAAGCAATAACAAACATAGACAAATTCTTGCAGATGTGATTAAAATAGCAAGGTAGGATCAAATGCAATAAATAAATACATAGTACTGAAATAAGAATTGGTCAATCCATCAGATTTAATCCAGTAGATTTGAATCAAGATAAGACAGGTCCAAAACAAGTCTTTAAAACCTCTTGAAAAATTGTAATATCAGAACCCAAGGTTTGAATGGTGACAATTATAGGAAATTTCACAATTTGAGGTATTAAAAAGAACAATATCTAACTGCAAAAATGACACAAACTTAAACAATTATTGAAAGATAACAATTAGTTCCTGATATATGTGCTCCTTCCTTCCTTCTTTCCCCCCTTCCTTCCCCTTTTCAGCAACATATAAGAATAAACTGTTGAAACTGCATGAATCTTTACAAAGATATTCTTATTTTAGCATTTGATATGTGATCTTGCAATATTAGAATTTGTGAGAAATTTGCCTAACCATTTTTGTGATGCAGATGCATATAGCTTATAGTGACATGTTATAATGCAATTTTGTGAAGTTTTATCAATGACACTAATTTTGTAGCCAGAGTTCAGATGCTCTCAAGATAAGTAAAAGCCAATTTTATCTATGACTTTTTTTATCAGTCTCGTGTTTATTAATTTTTAGTTATTAATCTCAAGCCCTATTGCTTCTAATAAATCCTGATGCAAGAACATGTTGGTGAACTTCACTGTGAAACAAAATGCCTTTCATTGGAATAACTGAATATGAGTTGTCACAGTTGTCAAAGTGATGGCAATCAGAGCATTTCTTCTTGCAGTCCTGCTTATTTAGTCTAGTAGAATGCTAAAGCACATGCACAGACTAACTGGCGTCCTATTGCATTCCTCCAGGGTAAATAGTTTATCAGGACTGAAGCTGATCAAGTGTAAATGAGGGAAGTGTCAGGAACTCAGGTAGCACAGTAGTGCATGCTGCCTTTTCTCCTCCAAAGCCTGGGGGTCGCATGCCAGTCTTCTTCTGAGAATACTTAATGGACTTCCTTGTTTGAGAGCATAGTTCTTTTTTTAGGGATTAAAAAAGAGCCCTCACAGACTTCTTTTGACTATATTATTCTACAGAGAATTGCAACGTGTGTTCTCATTAGATGATAATTACAGCAATTGAAGGCTCCAGAGACAGCAAAGATCACTTAATCTATGAAAACCAAATAATGAATTAGGGTGTATCCTCCCAATGAATGTTTATGCAGACATTAACATGCAGTCAAGCTATGAGAGCCATGCTATCCCATAAAACAGCTTCACACTAGTTTTATGTCAAAGAAATCTCAGCCACAAGATTTTCACTGCTAAGTGTTAGATTGCTACCTGCAGGGAACAATAGGACCAGGTATGTCAGTTCTGGATCATCAGGTGCCATTTTGTTGTATGTTCTGTCCAATATTCATCTAATCCACTTCATTCAGTGCTATAACTATTCTAATAAAAGATGTAAGTACAACTTAATGTTAACCTGTACCTTTATACCACATAGCTAATTATAATTCTCTCTCTGTGTGTGTATGCGGATTATTTTTGCATGCTTTGTCAAAACATTCAGTTTTAAATTATCTTGAATTGTGTTATATTATGAATTGCACATTGCTAACATATTATGCTTGACTATAGATTATAGATTGATAAAGCAAAGTAATCCATGTGATTGATGTTAAAAGAAGAAGGCACCAGGAAAAACAACAGCACTTTATCAGAAAAATGGAAGAATATTAATATGGTATAAGTTAATTTGCCCTTATCTGCTATCTTTCAATTTTTTTAGACAAACTTTCATAATCCTTCTGTCAGCCTGATATTTAGCAAGATTGGGGGAGGATGACTTAAGAATTTTGGGGGAGAAATGTCTCTTGCATCTGATAATTACTTTCTACCCAATAAATACATTGGAAAATGTTAAATATATATCAAATTTACTTGAGAGCTTTGGGATGTGGTGAAGTTATTTCTTTATTTGGGACACAGATATAGGTGGCTTTCACATAAAATCTAATAATTAATAGGTAACATATTATTTGAATAGAAATGAATATTCCATGAATATCGGTGAGAGGGGGAAATGATATAATAAAATCCTCATGTATTATAAAATTTATAAACAGCAGCTGATTCCTAATCTACATATACCTGACCTAATGTAAATAGCCTTTAAAGATTAAAAAAAATATTTTGCATGGTAGTCTCCTAGATTTAAAAATCCAATTGAGCCTGGGAATCAATAAACATTTTAACCAGTATATTACTTATTAAAATATATTAATTCAAGCTGTCCTGCTTAGATAGAGCATTGTCCAAAAGTAAAATAAAAATAGATACAAGAACTACTTCATTCTCCGGGAATTTGTCTTAAATGGCAACTATTGCATCTGTTTATTCTTATGTGTGATATGCAGTGATGACAAGTCCAACAGCACAAGGAGTGGTTTTCTTCAGAAGACCTAGAGTCAGAACTGTTTTGAGGTCTGGTCACTAGCTATGTTCGAAAGTGGTAGTTTTGCTGATATATATATTCATACACTTATTTTATTGTTTTATTGTTATATTTATTGTTTTAATTTTGTACGCCGCCCTGAGTCCCTAGGGATTGGGCGGCATATAAATTTTATTAATAAAATAAATAAATAAATAAATAAACACTTGTTCTCAAACTGTCCAAGATTTTTGAAGGAGATTTAATCACCAGATTTTCTCTTTATTGCTGGTTTGCTCAAAAGCTGCCTTGAAAAATGAAAGCTTTCAATAAACAAGAAGATTGACATAATAGTGTTGGATGTGGCACAGGATTTGTCTCAAATGGATTTAAATTTCAAGAGAATGCAAACTACGTGTTGCTACATTCTTCAAATTACAAGCATTTTCTTTATGATTGAATAGACAATTTAAGTTTTGAAGAAGTGTGTCAGCCTGATTAAACTTTTAATGAAACATCATCTCAAAATTGCTTTAAAAAGCAAATATGATAATCTTGGATGGCCTTCTGAAGCAGTCTCTTTACATATGCAAACAAACAAACAAACAAACAAACAAACAAACAAATAAATAACTTTATTTCCAGGGCCTGAATTACTCTATCAAAGCAAATCTATGACACTTTGAACATTCTATTAGCAACAAATAGTATGCTCATTTCACGTTCACTTCCATGTTTCTCATCAGAGATGGATATACTACTATTCCCTGGGATGTTACTTCAGTAGTGAAGAAAGAAAATATATAAATCATTTGAACTGCCAACTTTCCTGTAATAACATTATCATTTTTGCTGGGGAGTGGAGTGAGGAAGACACTGAAAAAAATTTGTGAAGTTATTTTATCACTAATATTAGAACAAGATTTAATATTTCATTTGAAAATGTAACTTTTCTAAGAATACATACCTCTGTTCTGGCAATTTTGTTACTATATTAAAAAAGATCCATTTGAAGGTAAAATTTTGATTGTAATTCTATGTTCAAGAGAAATATTTTAACATACAATTCAGCTGTCTGTAGCCCTGCCAGGTAATATACCACTATTTTTTTGTTATATTTTTTACTTTTACTTTTTTAAAAAAATGTCTAAAAGTTGAAATTTAGATGACAAGCTGAAAGAAAAGTCTGGTTCATTTTTCTTTGCACTCATTGTAATGTTATATTACTAATTACATTTCAGCCCTGCATCATAACCCTACTTCCAAAATATCCATCCCCTTTATTTCATTCTCACAACAACCCTGTAAAGTATTTTTAGGATGAGTTGGAGACCATTTAGTTAGAACAATAAATTCAAACATCCCTGCTTCTTATATAAGGCCACTGGTTCCAGAAAGCTGAATGGAAAACAGCTTGTAACTTCCACAAAGCCTAAAACATTCCAAACCACAAAATTCTATTTTGATTTAAAACTCAACTTTCTGCAAACTTCAGATTTCTTTCTTCTATTTTCCATGAAAAACTTAGTATGAAATATACTCTATTTTTAATTCTGACATTTCAGACTACAAGTGGTCTCTCCAATGATTATACTGTCTAATGCTAAGTTAAGCCATTGCAGAAAAAAAAAAAATTGTCCTCACCAAATTAACACTTGAAGTCTAGGCAGGAGGAGAATTCATAATCTGTTCCCTGTCCCTAGTGTTCAACTAACCTAGCTTATACTCTAGTCATGATAAACTAATTTCTGGAATACCATATAGTGAAGAGGAAGGTGAGGAAATCCAGATCAATAATTTTCTTGCTGACGTTACTCGAAGACTGGCAGTACATATGAACTCAGAAGAGGTTGTTAAACCCACTTGGATATAATGCAAATATATGCCAAAGGCTGCACAGTAGCCAGTTGTCTTTGGAAGCTTAAGCGAGTGACCATGTCACAGCCTATCAGAACAAAAGCTTTATGGAGTATGTCCTTGTCTAGACAGGTGGCATGCCTCCACCAAGCACAGTTTTAGATGTATATGGTATATTTTAACACCTTCCCTAGCCTTTTATATTAGTGCTGTGCATTGTTAATATCCCATCACTGACTGCATAGATTGTACATTATTATAGTATAAAGGATTTATCTGTGACCATATCTTCCAGGCTGTTTCATTACAGAATTTATATATTATACAAATATAATACTATCATGTTAGAAGATAAATAGACCATTTTTCACGCCAGATCTGATGGAATCATAGGGGTTGTAGATTCAGTTGCAGAGTACCTATTACCTTAGAACCTAAAGGCACAGACATCATTAACACTCACTGAGTTGGAAAGTACCTCAACAGAATGATAGGATACAGAAATAATGTTATCATATAAAATAATAATAATCAAAAATTTTAAAAAAAAATTATCCTACTTTTGTCCCTGATGTGCTTTTTTTTCAAAAGCTTTGGTTTTGTTTTCTTGTCATTTGGATTCTCTCTTTCTTTCTCTGTTTTTCTCAAAATATTTTTTAAAAAATTGTGATTTTAAGAATTCTCCAAGCAGCACTAATTTTCTCTGCTCCTGTGCAAGCTTAAAGGGGAAAACTAATGAAAGAAATGAGAATAATTGCTGAACTGAAATTCACAAATTTTCACTCTGATTACAAGGTAGAATTAAGAATAAAAACTTTAGGGGAAAGAAAGAATGACTTATTTTAGGAAGCAAACAAGCAGAAGCAAGAAAATTGGAAGTTGTCATATTGACAATAATGGTACCATTATTAGTACTTGGGTTAAATCTGGAATCTTAAAAGAAAAAAATTGGACAATTATCTTATTTATATAATCTCATATTTACCATTAACTGTTAATTTTAGTTGCTTTCAGTAAATCGTCCCCTCATAAAAACATAATTACTTCTTGCTTTTTTAAGTTGCTCATTTTTAGAAATGTAAACACCAAATTTTATGCACTTTTTCATTCTAGTTCAAGTTATTTTGCCTTCCTTCTCAACCAAGCACAGAACGTTAGCTGTGGAGACACTGAAGGAACCAAGAGAAAAAGCAGCCAAGCAAAAAACCTTAATGATAAGACTTTACATGGTGGAGTAAATGGAGGGGAAAGGCAAAGAAGAAGCTAAATTAGTTGGGTTGCTTGCATCATTTCTCATGTTGTAAATTACAGACCATGAGATGAAAATGTATTTAAAAAACATGTTAATTGCTCAGCCTATTAAAAAATAGTTCAGAACATTAAAAACAGGTGTAGACAATTTCTTGTCTTATGTGGAATGGTGTCTCTGACCTTGTTTCATCCTTCATCCTTTTCATTTCTATCAAAAGAAGTCTGTTCTTAGTTCAATAAGACCCAAATGAAGAAATATCCTAGTGATGTTACCAAGGCATTCTCTGACCTATATTAAGACATTTGCAGGTACCTAAGCATTTTCAGGCCAGGCAAGATTTTTGGGATTATCTCTCCTAATAATTTTGTCTCAGAATTTTAAGTATGTTTCTTTCTCTTTTTTTGTCCAGGTCCTTGACTGTTCAATTGTTAGGCTTACTGGTTTTTATTTTACTGGTGTTCCCATGATTATATTATTATGGGATGTATATGCCATGCAAATAGGTTTGTAAATATGTAATCTCATTTTTGATATTACGGTTAAATGTAGTACATAAGTAGATAACTATTTAAATGGCTCTCTACAGCCAAATTAACAATGGCTATGGAATGCAGCTCACTTGTGCCAATACATTGGTTGGATTTAAAAAAAAAAAACAGCATTTGATACTGTACAACCCAAACAGGCAAAGTATGCATGTGTCTGGAAGAAACGGGTCAAATTGCATGGATGCTTTTCTACCAAATCTCTAGTACTTTCCCCGACATGAATCAAATGCCTGGTTGTAATAATAATAACAACAACAACAACAACAACATTAATAATAATAATAATAATAATAATAATAATAATAATAATAATAATAATAATAATAATAAAGTTGGAAGGGACCTTGGAGGTCATTGAGTCCAACCCCCTGCTCAGGCAGGAAACCCTACATCATTTTGGACAAATGGCTGTCCAGTCTATTTTTAAAAACTTTCAGTGTTGGAGCATTCATCACTTCTGGAGGCAGGTTGTTCCACTGGTTAATTGTTCTAACTGTCAGGAAGTTACTCCTTAGTTCTAGGTTCCTTCTCTCCTTGATTAGTTTCCATCCATTGTTTCTTGTCCTGCCTTCAGGCGCTTTGGAAAATAGCTTGACTCCCTCTTCTTTGTGGCAGCTCCTGAGATATTGGAACACCGCTATCATGTCCCCCCTCGTCCTTCTCTTCATTAAACTAGACATACCCAATTCCAGCAACCATTCCTTATATGTTTTAGCCTTCAGTTCCCTAATCATCTTTGTTGCTCTTCTCTGTACTCTTTCTAGGGTCTCAACATCTTTTTTACATCATGGTGACCAAAACTGGATACAATATTCCAAGTGTAGCCTTACCAAGGCATTGTAAAGTGGTATTAATACTTCACATGATCTTGATTCTATCCCTCTGTTAATGCAGCCCAGCACTGTGTTGGCCTTTTTGGCAGCTGCAGCACAATGCTGGCTCATATTTAGGTGATTGTCTACTAGGATTCCGAGATCCCTCTCACAATTACTACTATTGAGCAAGGTACTCCCTATACAATACCTGTACAGTTATTTATTTATTTATTTATGAGACTTATATACCGCTTTAAGTGCAAGCACTCTCTAAGCGGTGTACACCAGTAAGCAATGTATATATATTTTACATTGCCCCCAACAATCTGGGTCCTCATTTTACCTACCTTGGAAGGATGGAAGGCTGAGTCAACCTTGAGCCGGTGAGATTTGAACTGCTGACCTGCTGAACACAGTCAGCTAAAGTGGCCTGCAGTACTGCACTCTAACTGCTGCGCCACCTCGGCTCTTTGGTTTTTCTTGCCTAAATGTAGAACCTTACGTGTTCCTGGATCCTGAAGAGTTCTGGTTGTTTGTGTGTGTGTGAGGGGGGGGGGTTCTATTGCTAAATATGGCCAGATGATTATGAAACTCCTATCTAATTCTAAGATAATTTTTGAGTTATATTCATGGAACTGGAAAAAAGGTCAGTTCAGGGGCAGTATAACCTCCATTTGGGTTTTTATAATATTTGCATTTGTTATCTTCAGTTGACTCTCACCATGTCTGGGATGGCTCATAGTAAACAGAAGTGACAAACAGAAGGAGGGCAAATGAGATATTTTGAAGTCTGATGTAAGCATTCCTGGCTTTTAGAGTTTGCTAGTGACATAATAGCTGTCATTATACCCTATTCATAGAGATGAAAACTAGAACAGTGCTGACAAATTAAGTGATAGAGTGGAAGATGTTTGTATTTCAACTGTTGTCCAGAACATTAAATAGATTCATTTAGACCCGTTACAATAAATGAAATATAAGATATATGTCTATAATACATTACAAATATTTTTGAAATGCATTTAAATAGTATTAAAATATTTCAATCATGGAACAAGACTTGCTGATGATTTATGCAGAAATGTATCATAGTGCTCTTACAGTTCAGCACTATCTAAGGGTGCTATTGCCTAGTCTTTGTTAACCATTCATTGTTAAGTTCATGGAATTTAATATACTTCTCAAAAAAATAAAGGGCACACATCCTATAAGAAATCCTATAGGATGTGTTTCCTTTATTTTTTTGAGCAGTATATAATATGTGCACTGAGACTTTCAATCCATGTAGAATCAGAATGTGAGGGTGTAAATTTTTTTGAAAAATTAATTAGAGTTCAATTGATTTGAAGGATAAGGATTGGGCAATAGGAAGATTTAGGAATGCAGTTGGATGTGTATGCATGAGGAAATAAGTGGATGGATCTAATAGGTATTTGGTTGAGGAGGTGTAAGGTTTAACAGAATAACAGACAAAGTTGGAAGGGACCTTGGAAGTCTTCTAGATCAAGCCCCTGCTCAAACAGGAGACCCTATACCATTTCAGACAAATGGCTGCCCGGTTTCTTTTTAAAAGCCTCTGGTGATGGAGTATCTGTTGTTTTAAATATAAATTATCACAGCCTTTTTCCTGTTTTCTTCTTGTGACAACACAGGATCACAAACATCTGACGGTAGTTTATCAAAAGAACTGCGGTTTAATATATAACATGAAACAACAACATTCAGGGAACATACAGAATACAAGGCAGTCAGAGTACAAAAGGTTCAAGTGAGTACAAGGTTCCAGCTGCCATTCCCCTCAGACAGTCTCTTAAAGGGATACTACCACCCAAAATACTTTCTGTTCTATTCTCCAAACATCACTTCTATAGGTCAGCTACTAAATTATAATTACCTTGACAGTACCCTCAATTTATGAAGAAAGATATTCCACAGCTCTTTGTTCCCACTATAAGGAAATTTTTCCTAAGTTCTTGGTTGCTTCTCTCGATTACTTTTCATCCATTGCTTCTAAACTTGCCCTCTGGTGCTTTGGAAAGTAGGTTTACCCTACTTTTTTTTAATCTTTCCTTTTTGTGGCAGCCCCTCAAATATTGGAACACTGCTAGCAACCACCCCTAGTCCTTCTTTTCACATACTAGATTAGATTAGACTAGATTCCTGCAACCGTTCTTCATATATTTTAGCCACCATTCCCTGATTATTTTTGTTGCTGTTTTCTGCACTCTTTCCAGACTCTCAACATCTTTTTTATATTGTGGTGACCAAAACTAGATGCAGTATTCCAAGTGTGGCCTTGGCATTGTAAAGTGGTTATTAATACTTCACATATTCTTGATTCTATCCCTATGTTAATGCAGCCTAGGATTGTATTGACTTTTTTGGTGGCTGCAATACACTACTGCCTCATATTTAAATGACTGTCCACTACAACTCCAAAATCTTTCTCACACTTACTGCTATTGAGCCAAGTTTCATCTAATCTATACCTGTACATTTGGGGTTTCTTGCCTAAGTGTAAAACCTTATTTTTCTCTACATTAAATTTTGTTTTGTTAGATAGGGCCCAATGTTCAAATCTGTTAAGATCCATCTGGATCTTGAACCTATCTTCTGGGGTGTTGGCTATTCCTGTCAGCTTGGTGTCATCTGCAAGTTTGATGAGTTTGTCTTCTATTACTTCATCTAAATTATGAGTTCTAAGATGGTGGCACTGGATCAGCTGTGGCTGCATTGGCTCTCGAAGTTGAAAAGTTTTGGGAGGAATAAAAGGGATATAGGCCACATGATCAGGAAGGTTTTAATGTGTTTGAGCAACGTGATGGAATTAAGGTAACATATGACCAACAATCTTTACTGGCATGGAAAGTTTCTAGCTGTTTTTGAACTGTTGGTGAGACCATTAAAAGTCATTGGCGCTGTTTAAAATTGTTCTGCCATCAGCAAGACCTGACTGCTGGCCCAGTGACAGATTCTATTGTAAATCAGGGCTGTTTCCAAAGGAGGCAAAGGAGGAGAGGTCCCGAGTCTTATGGAATAAAGGAACTGGATGAGGCTGTTGGCTGGCCCAGAGGAAGAACGAGAGACTTTTGGAGGAGTTGGTGATGGTGGCAGCGTGCTCCAGGGGTGAAAAGAAGCAAGGCCTCTTTAAGGAAAAGGTGGAAGAGACAAGATCAGGAAGAAGAAAGGAGACAAGGTTATTGTGCAGGAATACAAGCTAATTTGAGGGCTAATCCACATGGAGCTCTGTTTCTATCTGTCCTGTTTGCCATTGTTCACTCCCTAGAGAGTAAAATGGATGATCTGAAACTTGAGCAGGCCAGGAACAAGGAGTATATATTGGAGGTGATAACTCTTTGAGAGCTGTATGCTATGAAATTTCATTTTGATGTATGCCAATTGGTGTACATTCAAAGTGACATTAAAGTTGTTGTTGTTGTTGTTATAAAGATATTGAAGAGTACCAGGTTTAAAGTACAAGCTTGGGTACCCCACTGCTTATTTCCCTCCATGTAGATATAGTTTCATTAAGGACTACATGTTAAATACAGTTTATCAGGCAGTTGCAAATCCATCTGGAGATGTTGTCTATTTCACATTTTTCTACCTTACTAAGAAGTTGATTGTGATCTACTTTGTCAAATGCCTTAACTGAAATCCAAATATAGCATATAATATGTCCACAGCATTTTGCTGGTCCACTGATTTAGTCACTTTGTCAAAGAATGAAATAAGATTTGTTTGGCATGATCTGTTTTTGACAAACCCATGTTGGCTTCTGGTTTTAACTTTGCTTGCTTCTAGATCAGGGGTGTCAAACTCGCAATGTCTTGTGATGTGTTGCGATGTATCGCAACTTTTTCTCCATTTCTCCAAAGCTACTGCTAACTTTGCTGCAAAAAAATAAAAAATAAACATATTTTGAGGTCTATATTTTTTTCCCATTCTTTGCTTTCTGTAAGTTTTACTCTTATGGAATATTCCAGAGAACTTGTGTCATTTTAACAGAATTTATTAAAGGTAAAATAACTGTGGTTTTGTATTTTTTTTTCTAATGGAGAAGCATGGTGGATTTCATTTTTTTCATAGAATTAAACCACTTGCTTGATGATAGGAACAATAGATAACATTCACAAACTCATTTTGGATATCAATAAATAACAGAAAAATGAACTTTTGTACAGGATCGGAAGGAACAAATCTATACATTTCAATTTTGTTAGATTTTCAATAGCTTACAAACTCAACAGAAATATAATACTTTTTAATATAATGCACCTCCCGCCCACCCCAACCCCCGCACAGTCATTTTATATAATTTTTTAAGAATGGATATGTTTTGTAAGTTTTTCTCTCTAATGAAGAAAGAATGATCCTATATCATGGTGAAAATTATTTCTAACACTGTGCATAATTTTTCACTTCTGAGATGTGAAATATAATACATTTCTGAAAAGCACATATTTTAGAAAAGAAGTACAATTTGTGTCATACATACTGTTTCAGAGTCATGGTTCACATATGAAAAATGACCAAATGTATTAACCACAGAAATGTGTCAGATATCATTCATAAATTAATGCCTGTCACTCAATGAAAATTTTGTTTAATAATTTGCCTTTGGGCATATGCACTTGTACTTCAAGAATAAGATGATATGCTGTTATTATGTTACAAAAAGATTTCTCCCTTAAGCAAAGATATATTTGCATGTTATTTAATTTATTATAGACATCATAATTGCATGTAAGGATAAAAAAATTACATATAGTACATCTAGACAGTCTATTTTATTTTATGGGTTTATCTATGAAAGATGTATGTGACTGAATTCTGAATTCATTTGTGATATACTGCTTGATAATTTCTCAGTAATGAGACAGATAAGAAATCACAGTTGTGAAATACAACCCCCTCAGGGAACATTTAACTTCATGTGAAATGTGGGACATTACTGCTGGTTTATGGCAGCTTTGTTTCCTGGCTTTAATCTACATAGGTAGATAACAAAAATTCTAAAGGAAGTATACTTAAACATTCCCCAGAAAACTAAAACAGAAAACCTTATTCAGGTATGTACTGTATGTACATGTATCTGTCTCTACATATATATTAAACCAGTCCAATAAATACAAATATAATACTTAAAAGTGTATCAAACTTGGAAATTTAGTAATGAAAAGGAGGGGTCAACTGCTTGCTGCAGACCATAGCTATTGTTAAGGACTTGTCACTCGTTTGCTGGTTGGAAGGGGATGTATAATCAGAATGAAAACTAAGATTTCTGACAACTGAGCTTATGAGTGCCAGATACCATGACTGGAGTACTATAATGGATAATTTAACAATATATGGGTCATTCTCTTGAACTCTGTATTTGAACATGCATGAGCATTTATAGGATGGAAGAGTAGTACATTTACTAATTGTTCCATAACAGGAAACATAACCATTTGAGTTAAGGTGAAAAATCATCAATGAGTAACATAAGATGTTATGATATACCTAGAGATTGTCCATGGGAAATCTTCAATTGCGTCTTACTGAAAGTGAGAAAGGAATGGACCTATCATCTATATACTACTTAAACAATTGTTTCTATCATCTTTAACTAGGCAAAACAATGTATCACATGGCAACACTTTTTGAACCAAGGTACAGTCCCTGACATGGGCTAACTCTTGTTTTTAAAATGTGTCCAAAGTCTGGGTCTAATGACTTCCAAGGGAATGAAATTTGGGGAAGTTATGCTACTTTAGTATTGCCAGGCTGCTACTTCAGTCATATGAATATCATTTTTAACATTCAGTGACATTTTTCCAGGTGCTCTTGTAATCACCCATCAACAGCCACTAACCTGCCTACTGAGAAATAAAGGGATGGGGGGGAAAGGGAGGGAGAAAGGAACCCTCCCACCCCTACATACTGTGCCTGACTCATACCTGTCCTCCATAGGTGCTTTCTGTGACCTGTGTAGCACCTCTTGAGCATACCCACATACCTCCACACCCAATCCTGGCTCACATAGCACTTCTTGTACATTTCCAAGCACACTTCCAGACACATTTATTGATCTGTGACACTCATATGTGCCCTTCCTGATCCTCATCTCCCCATGATCTCAATACACCATTTTTAATCTGCATTTTCTTCCTGCATGCGCAAAAGATGTCATGCATCTTCTTATATTCTCCCCAAGCCCTATTGCACACTTGCACATACCTGCACACTCTTTGTGACTTATACGTATTCCTGCATACGCTTCCCAACTGGCACTCCCATGCAACCTCTTGCTCACTTCCTCACTCAGCAATAGTCATTTATCTTGGATTTGCAAGTTCCTGCTAGCTTTGCCATTGACTTTTTCCTTGAAAGCTTCCCACAAGCAAATGGGGAACACAGCAGGAATTTGAGGGAGGGAGGGAGGGAGGGAGGGAGGGAGGGAGGGAGGGAGGAAGGAAGGAAGGAAGGAAGGAAGGAAGGAAGGAAGGAAGGAAGGAAGATTTTTGATGCTCTCCACAAGCTTCTCGCAAGAAAATTCAATGGGGAAGCCAGTAAGAAGTCAGAAGTCACTTCTACTCTGACTGCCCCCCCTTTCCAGATTCATTCTGTTTGTTTATGAAATGAAGACTCAACAGTACACAGATTGTCTAATTTTGAAGATCTAAATTCCAAATCCTCTGTTTAAGTTCAGTTAAGGCCTTATCCGGCCCACGTGATGATATAGTCAGAGTTAGAAATCATACTATGTCAAGTCACAATAAATTTGTCTGCATAGGGTGACATAAAACTATTTAATTGAGTAGATCAACTGAGTAGACTAACTGAGATGGTAAGTCTCAAAGAGGCCTAGAGAAGTTCAGCCAAGCTCTAACAAAGTAAGGAATTTGAGATTCAAAGAGAAGCACAGAACATGGTTTTGGATGAGATAACTTCTAAGATAGAGGTATTCTTATATATACATATGACCGCAACCTCAAAAACTTAGTTATAGAGTTTACATATTGCAGGGAAATAGTTACTGTCATGAAAATTAATAGAATGCTAACTCAATTGATTATTTCTGTAGGTAGAAATGTTGGAAATGGATGCCTAAAAATGTAAAGTCCATTACATGATTGGTTTTGCATTAAATGCTCTAATTGCTCTAAAATGCTTTTTAGAGAAAATCAAAATCTTAACTTTAAAAAAGTTAATTTCAAGAAGTTTCCTAGAATGATAGAATATTAGTCAAGCAAGACATCAATGAAGGGTCACTTAGAGATAGAATAGAGCTCTGTTGATAGGCAAAAACTAGTGGTTTTCATTTTGAAGGAATGTATATGCTACTTATATGATTAGACTTCTGACCAGAAGACTCTTCTGGTTTTTGAATGTGACAGAAGACATTGTGGAAGTCCTGTAAAGCAAAATAAACTAAAAACAAAATAGCTAGAAGCAAACAAAATTGATTTAAAACTAATTTGTCTATCTTTTGAGGGGCATGTGTATATTTTATGTGCTATGAATCATTATTATTGTTATTATTGTTGTTGTTGTTATTGATCATCGCACAGTCAGCCAGATGTTCAGACTGGATTTGGCATTTTTGTTTATTTATCGAGTCCTTACCAAGGACCTGGGATAGGCAGATGTGGATGTTTGATGGTATTACAGATATTGTTGCAGGATGGAAGCAGTTCCTAGTAAGGCCGCCTTTTGCAATTGACTAATGGCGAATTTGTCAATGCCAATAGTGTTCAAATGGTGCTCCAGTTGTTTTGGGATTGCAGCCAAGGCGCCTATTACTATTGGTACTACCCTTGTTTGCTTTCGCCACAGTCTTTCTATTTCTATTTGTAGGTCTTTGTGTTTTCTTATCTTCTCCAGTTCTTTCTTGTCTATTCTGCTGTCTCCAGGCACTGCCACGTCCACTATCCAGACTTTTTTGTTTTTCTTATCGACAATTGTTAAGTCTGGAGTGTTATGTTGCAGGTGCTTGTCTGTTTGAATTCTGAAGTCCCAGAGCAATTTAATTTTATCATTTCAATGACTTTTTCTATTTTATGATCCCACCAGTTCTTGCTTATGGCAAATGATATTTCTTGCAGATCTTCCAATGCACCATTGTTGCTACTTTGTCATGCCGCTGCTTGTAGTCAGTCTGTGTGATCTTCTTGCAGCAGCTTACCAAGTGGTCCATTGTTTCTTCAGCGTCTTTGCATAGGCGGCACTTACTATCTGTTGCTGTCTTCTCAATTTTGACTTTATATGCATTTGTCTTTAAGGCTTGATCTTGTGCAGCCAGAATTAGTCCCTTGGTCTCTTTCTTCAATTTTCCAGCTCTTAGCCATTGCCAGTTCTTGTTATTATCTGCTTTCTCAGCTATTTTTTTTAATGTACTGGCCATGTAGTGCTTTGTCTTCCCATGCCTCTATTCTGTTCTTCATTTGCTCTTTCTTGTAGGCCAGTTTGGTCTCTCCAGTAGTCAGTAAGCCTTTCTGATATACTAATTTCAGTGCATCTTCATCACTGTCCTTCAGATATTCTTCCAAAGCCATTTTTTCTTCTTCAACCATCTGATGTACTTGCAGCATTCCACGCCCACCTATTTGCCTTGGTAGATAAAGTCTGTCAATGTCACTGTGTGGATGAAGGGCATGATTCATTGTCATTATTTTTCTGGTCTTCCTATCCATTGCTTTTAGTTTTGCTTGAGTCCAGTCCACTATTCCAGCTGTGTATCTAATGACTGGAATTGCCCAGATGTTGATTGCCTTTATGATATTTCCTCCATTGAGTTTATACTTTAAGATCTTCTTCACTCTCTTGATGTATTCACCTCTAATCTTTTTCTTGACTTCAGTGTGCTTGATGTATTATTATTATTATTATTATTATTATTATTATTATTATTATTATTATTATTTCAAGTGCTGCTCCAGCTAAAATTCAATTGGATTTAAGTAATTTGAAGAATTTGAGGCAAGGAAACCTGAGGAATAAAAAAAATCAAAATTAGCCTGACAACAAGATATGATCTGGAAAACAATGAAATTGCAATTATGGTTGAAGGGCTGAATCAAAGAATTATACCTATTGCAGAGAAAATAAAGCAATATGATAACTGAATAATGCAGTTTCAGCAAAATTCACATTTTTGAGCAAACCAGCATCATTTCTATAAACCCTTGAAAGTGGACATGGTGCTGCCACAAGTGAAAAACCTAACCAAGAAAATACCCTGAAATTTTGGAAGAATTTGTGGGAAAATAACAAGAAGCAATGAGAATGTAAAATGGATCAAGCAGGTTGAAAGCAGTGTAAAAGTTACTAGAATGAAAGATGTTCACATAACAAAAGAAATGGTGCAAAAACAAGCAAAGAAGGTCCAGAACTAGAGTGTCCCCAGTTTAGATAAGCTGCATGGATTCTGGTTGAAATCACTAACAGATTTGCATGCATGATTAGCAAACCAGATGAATCAGGCTCTGGAAACACCAGAAAGTGAAAAATGGCCAACAACTGGAACATCTTTTTTGATTCAGAAGAATGTCTGAAAATTACAGGCCAATCACTTGCCTGCCAACAATATACAAATTACTTACAAGCATTATTGCAAACCAAATTTATGGATATCTAGAAAATAAGGATTTGCTGCCTGTAGAACAGAAAGGGTGTTGCAAAAATTCAAGAGGAACCAAAGACCAACTGATGATTAATAAACTGGTTTTGAAGAATTCAAAGAAAAGACAAACACATTTGTTCATAGCCTGGATTGATTATAAGAAACCATTTGATTCTGTTCTACACAGCTGGATTGAGAAATGCTTAGACATTTTTGGAATTAGCAGCAACATCCAGAAATTCCTGAAGATTTCCATGGCAAACTAAGCTTATGGAGAAGAACTTGGTGAAGTTGAAATCAAACAAAAAATCTTCCAAGGCAATTCATTGTCACTTCTGTTAAAAATAATATGGAAACACTAACAAGCATTTTGAAAAAAACAAACCATGGTTATGAATTGGTTAAAAAAGGGTTGAAAATTTCCCATTTGCTCTACATGGACTATTTAAAACTGTTTGGAAAAAACAAAAGCTGAATTGGATTCACTGCTGAAAAGCACGGAAGAGTTTAGCAGAGACATTGAAATATAATTTGGCATTGACAAATGTGCAACAATTGCTAATAAGACAGTAAAAATTGTTGAAAATGTTGGATTCAAACTTGATAATGAAGAGTTGATAAAAGCAGTAACATCAGAAGAAGAATAAAAGTACTTAGGAGTTTTGGAAGCTTCTGACCTGTTGCACAACCAAGTCAAGTAAGCTACTTCAACAAAATACATAAAGCAAGCCCAGAAATTCTTGAGATCAAAGCTGAATAGAGAAAATACCATAAAGGTAATTAACACCTGGCAGTGCCCATAATACAATATTCAGCTGGAATAATTGATTGGACTCAGCTGGAACTTGATAACTTGGATCAAATAACAAGAATAACTAATAACAATGCACCATGCTCTGCATCCAAAAAGCAAATTTTATTTGCTAAGATCTCAGGATGGCAGAGTTCTCTTATAAATAAAACAAACTGTAGAAGAGGAAAAATATGGCTTAAATGACTACATTAAAAAAAAGGAAAAGAGCCTCCGCTGAAGGAGGTGAACAAGGGAAATCTCTTGAAAACAATAAGATTGAAAGCAGAATATTGAAAGCAAACAAATGAGCACTGGGTTTTTAAGTGGAAAAAGAATCCTATGCGCAGTTAATACCTGAAGGACATTGAAGGAAAGGTAGATCCAAAGCTAACATGGAGTTGGTTGAGATCAGGAGAGTTGAGGAAAGAAATGGAAAGCTTCATTTTGGTTGTCCAAGCCTTGCAGACCAACTCCATGTAAGTAAGAATTCAACAACAGCAAATGTGACTTATGCAATGAGAAAGATGAAAAAGTGGATTACCTTGTCAATGGCTACAGCAAAATCTCACAGATTGATTATCTGCAATATCATGATTGAGTTGCTAAAATTATACATTGGAAGTGTTGGGATATTCATGAGAAGGAAGAATCATGTGGTAACTCAGTCAGCCAATGTGAAGAAAGTGCTACTGAGTCTGTGCAAAAAGTATTGAGTTAGGAGCTGGATTTCCAGTCTCAGGTTTGTCTCTGTATCTCTCTGGAAGAACTCTTCATTTGTGCTATATTGCTGTAAAGAAGAATGTATGGTATTGTAAATATTTTGATATAAATATAAAGAAGTTATTTTGAATCAGCTAAATGCAGTCAACTGTGAGAGCTTCTGATTTATTTTTTCACCAATAGAGAAATTAAAATTCTCTAACAGGTTATGGGTCCAGAGCTTACTAAGGGCTGCATTGTAATTTAAAGCTGGAAGAAATTGCCTGTGTTTTGAAAGTATAAGAACAAGGCAGAATTAGCAGAATGGCTGCAATGGAATTTAAGGAAAACTCTGTGCCTCATTTGGGCCAGAAGAATTACATTGTGTGGGCTGTGGAATGTTTGCCCAAAGCAAAAGAGCTGTGGTATATCATAGAAAATCCACCACAAGTATTTGAAGCTGCTGATCAGAAAAGTCATGATCAAGCAATGGCTTATCTCATCTTGAATTTAGATGATGAACAATTTCTAAATGTTGCAAATTTAAAGACTGCAAAGGAGATTTGGTTGAAGTTGAGAGCTGTGCACGTGAATGTTTCTGCATGCAATATAGTGCAATTGTCAAGAAAACTTTACAGGGCTGTTTGCAACCAGGTGAATCTGTGGAACAGCATTTAAATAAAATGCAAAGTTTATTTTTGGACTTAGAACAACGTGGGATTAAATTCCCTGAGTCCCAGAAGGTTTTATTGGTGTTGAACAGTTTAGATAAAACCTGGGACACAGTTTCTGTGATATTTGAATGTAAAGAAGAGCAAGACTTAAATTTTGAGGCTTTAAAGGGATGTTTGCTTAATGAAGAAGAAAAGCGCAATTTTAGAAGCAGCCATGAGGAGGTAAAATTCCTGAGGAGGGGGTCCAAACTGCAAGTCTCCGAAGAAGAAACATTTTGCAAGCAGAGGGCTCAACAAGAAAAGAATTTGTGGAGCAAAGACACATCTGAAAAGGAATTGTTTGCAAAGGAACAATTTGCAGCAAAGGACATTTGTGCAACCAAAAAGAACTGATTTGCAAAAGGAACATTTTGGTGTTGCAAAAGTTTGCTATAGCAACAACAAAGTGGCTAATAGATAGTGGGGCAAGTCAAACAATTGTTAATGACTCTGAATTATTTCGTAGGTTTGTTCCAGTAGCATAAGAAACTGTGGCTTTGGCAAATGGCCAGAAAGCAAAAGTCATTGAAAAAGGTGATGTGAAAATTCCATATTTGGAATCAAAGTTTACCAATGTGCTTTGTGTACCTGAGATGGAACATAATTTGTTAATTGTGTCTAATTTAGACAAACAAGGTTTTGAGGTCATTTTTGTAAATGGAAAGTGTCTCATCAAAAGGAATGGGAATATTTGTGCAGAAGGCATAAAGGAAGATAATCTATATATATTGCAGGGACAAAAGGTTCAATGTTCCCATATATTTAAGAATGTTGCAGAGCATGATTCATGTGTTCATCTTCTACATAGAAGACTTGGCCATGCAAGCTTTAAAGTTTTGCAGCAAATGCAAGAGTTTGCAGAAAGGCTAAATTTGAAGGGATGCAAAACATATTTGGACTGTGCAGTATGCAAAGCATCAAAGTCAAAGGCATTCAAAGTTAGTAAATGTAGCAGAAGACAAACAAAAAGAGATCTAGAGCTGGTCCATGCAGATCTGGTGGGACCTATACAAGCCAGTTTGGGAGGAGCAAAATATGCACTGGTAATTGTTGATGATTATAGCAGGTATAGTTTTTGCTACTTGCTTAGAGCAAAGACAACAATTCAAACAGTGGGTAAGTTTTATAGAGAGAAGGTACAGACAACAAGTGTGTCAGTTGCAAACTGACAGAGGTACTGAATTTATGTCAACTAAATTCCAACAATGGTTGGGGTAGTTGGGGATAAGACACAGACATACAAATCCTTACACAGCAGCAGAGAACGGTGTAGCTGAAAGAAGGAATGGTGTTTTGCAAACAATGAAAGATTCATTATTAGAGGATTCTGGTATGAGCAGGTCATATTGGGGAGAAGCCATATTGACTGCCAATTATATAGTTAACAGGCTGTGGAGTTCCTCCATTAATAATACTCCATATGCCATTCTATATGGAAGAAAGCCATCAATGGCACATTTGAGAATTTTTGGAAGTACTGCATGGATACATATTCCGAAAGCAATCAGAAGAAAGGGACAGCAAAAGGCAAGAAAGCTCAGGTTTGTGGGCTATGAGCCAGGGCCAAAAGGATATCGCTTTAGCGATGGAAGTAAAAGAATTATAATTTCAAGGTCTGCTAATTTTGCAGAACAAAATTGGGACAGAATTAATGCAAATTCTGGGTATGTCTCACTTAATGATGGTGATCTATTTAATGACAATAACTCATCTAATGATAGAAAAAATATTATTGAAGATGTCAATGTTCAGAGAGGAGAGGTTGAACAAGACATGAAACCAGAAAGACTTGAGACACAGGAGCAGTTAATAACACGTAAGTCAGAGCAATGTAATAAAGGAATTCTGCCTGACAGGTACTCTGCCAGCAAGGTAAAGGTTTGCAATGTATGGTATGAGCCAAGAAGTTATAAAGAGATGTTGGCATTACCAAAAGCTGAACAAAAAAGATGGAAGGAGGCCATGGATGAAGAGATGAAATCCATGGGAGACCAAGAAGTATTTAAATCAGTGACTTTGCCACAGGGAACCAAAGCTATGGGTTGTAAGTGGGTATATAAGAAAAAGGTATTGCCAAATAATAATGTACAGTTGTTGCAAGATTTAAATAATAATGTAAAAAAATCTGTAAAGGTATTTGAAGACAGTGCTGTCTGTATAAAAATGGCAACTGGTGACAGGGTGAAGAACAGAAGTAAACATGTAGACATTAAGTATTGTAATGTCAGGGAAGCTGTAAAAGGAAAATTGATTAGTTTACATCGTTGTTCTTCTGAGGATAATTTGGCAGACACTACCATTGGGTAGTGTTCACTATGGAGAATGTGTTAAGTCAATAGGTCTGATGTTTCTTCCTGTCATGAAGGGAGAAGTGTTGGAATATTCATGAGCAGGAAGAGTCATGTGGTAACTCAGTCAGCCAGTGTGAAGAAAGTGCTACTGAGTCTGTGCAAAAAGTATTGAGTTAGGAGCTGGATTTCCAGTCTCAGGTTTGTCTCTGTATCTCTCTGGAAGAAGTCTTCATTTGTGCTATGTTGCTGTAAAGAAGAATGTATGGTATTGTAAATATTTTTATATGAATATAAAGAAATTATTTTGAATCAGCTAAATGCAGTCAACTGTGAGAGCTTCTGCACCAATAGAGAAATTAAAATTCTCTAACAGGAAGCTTTGCCAGAAGTTTGGGTTTGAATGCAACAAAAATTACTGGGAACACCAAGTTGACAAAGTTCTTGAAAATGAGCATGTGAAGATCCTGTGGGATTTTTGGATCCAAAGAGATAGACATCTAGCCCACAGCATGCCTGACATCATTATTGTGGAAAAGAAAAAAAGTCTGGCTCATTAATATTGCAATACCAAGTGATGCATGAACTGAGGAGAAACAGCTAGAAAAAAATAACAAAATATTGTGATTTGCAAATTAAAGTTGAGCATTTATGGAGGAAGAAATGAATGGTTGTATGAATAGTAATAGGTACCCTTGGAGTAATGCCCAAAGTGCTGGCTAGATACATGCAAATTTTGAACTTATTAGACCTGAATATCCTGACTTTGCAAAAAACCAACTTACTTGGAACTGCTTCTATACTCAGAAGCTACCTCAATAGCTCTTAGGTCCTTGCTTAGATCTTGAACTGCTAAGTTTTGACCAATCTCAGACTATGAATCAAATTGAAGATGAAATCTTAAATTATTATTATTATTATTATTATTATTATTATTATTATTATTATTATTAGGTAAAGTAGAACCAATTCCATGGATTATCAAAATAAAACAACATGGTCTACAATTTCAGAGAAGATTGAAAGTGAATAGTAATTAGAGGATCACAGAATTTAGCAGATAGGATATAATTTGCAGGACCTCGGATAGCTCCAAAATTGTCTCATTCCAATCATGATCAAACTCCTTGCAATACTCTACAGAGGAATGAAGATGGAGACCTAGGATTTCATTCATACCAGGGAAGAATGTTAGGGATGCTTAATAATTATTCATCCCTGAATATTAAAAGATATAGTCACAAATCATGTTGTGATTTTCTCTGCGACATGCTCCTCAGCTGGAAAAAAAGAGAAACATTCTCAGCATTTGCATCTTATTAGGATTAAACAAAGACTGACTAAATCCTAGGAAATTGTCATCTCACAGTTTTATATTTCCTGTCAAGACATCACTCCTCTTCCTGGTGAGAAGTGGTAAATCTTTTAGGAGAGGGCTTTAAAAACTGCATAGTCCTTGTATGTACAGTCTGAGCAATCCTCAGATTGCTGCCTATGTCACCAGTTGCTCTTTGAGGGGAACATGGTATTCACTCTAAAGAATAATCCATCTAAATAATTACAGGGACTTATGATTCCATATGACTCATGCTCACAGAAGTCTGCTTGCTTCTATTTTGACTAATTATTTGGGATGCTCATCTTATTCCACCAAGCTTCAAAGAAACAAGCCATGGCAATGAATTAAGAAGGCATACTGTAGGTCAGCCAGTCAGCTTAGTTGGTTCCACCTTGTTGATCATTGGGATGGAGATGCTAGAGCTGGATCATTGCTCTTTGTTGGTGAATCTTGGCATTTGAATGAACTTTTCACATAATTGCTGTGTCAGATGGAAGCATTTCAGACGTTTCTGGAATTTTTGTATCCTGGGACTAGAATAGCACTAAGCAAATCTGCAGCTGATGTCAATGAATTGCAGAATCTCCCAGGAATATTTGAGCCAAACCTTGTTCAGGGGATCCAAACTTGTCATACAATTATTGTTCTGTATGTACTTCAATTTTGATACTTTTTTATCTTCAATAAAGTTTTCAATTTCACTTATGTTTTGCATTATGTTATCCCCATTCTACAGTCTTGGTCAGTTTATGCTGGTCATATTTCTTTTGTTTCCCCATCTCAGAAACCATTTTGTGTATAGTCTTCAGTTGATTCATTTGTTATCTGTTCTACCTCTTATGATTACAAATTTGGCTTACACATCAATTAAATGTAGAGTGCTGTTTATTTTAAATGTGAACAGGCACTAATGTCTGCAAACTTGTTCTAGTAATTCAATGAAAATTATCATGTCAACTTCACTTGTAGCTGCGTAAATGTTGCTCATGATTGCTAATTACCTAGTTGAACATCAATCTTTGCTGAATAAGATTTTATGAACTTCTTTAACATTCTAGAAAATAACCTTTTTCAATTACATGGAGCATCAGATTCCTTTTCTCCCTCAGGTTCAAAACATTTTTGTTTCATATACTTGAACTTCTACATGTCAGAACAAGTAACCAGAAGGAGGTTTATTTTTCCAGATATTACATACCCTTAATAACAAGTAATTTACTCTCCAAATAAAAATTAAATCATAGTTAATTGAATTAGAAAAGACCTATAAGGAATTTTCTTATTTTTTTCCTGCTGATTTAGCTTTCTGCCTTATACTGACTACAAAATTATATAACTGAGGAGAAAGCAAATGGAACATTTTGATGGAACAGAATGATTGACATCCTAGGGAGACAGCTTATTAATTTATGTTACAAATAAAAGCAATTAAGGCAAATGAATTATATAGCATAACATTCTAAAGAAGGTACAGTCTCTAATTTCATTTGGAATTTTGAAACAAAATGTTTTTCATGAAGAGCGATTGGCAAAATAGCTGCCAGATTGGTCATGGCCAATCACAACATACCCAAACAAATGGTGAGGATTCTATCCTATCATCCTGTAGCTCTCCATGTTGCTACATCTATATACTATTAAAATTATCATTATTATGACCTCTAAATGGGCAAAACAACAAATCATAGAGCAACATATTTTGCACCAAGGTATCTGAACTAGGCAAACTTACAGAAGGCATATAAATCTGAGATGAATAACTCCCAAGGGAATATCATTTGAGAAAATTGTGACTGCTGTGCTGCTGTAGTCACATGTTCTTCATTTTCAATATTCCATGACAGTTTCCCAGCCAGTCTCAAATGGTGTAATACTTATTATATAACTCTGTAATTCTCACACATCGTTCTTAACCCAATGTGCCCTACTTAATTTGCACAGCTCCTCATGCACATCCCAGCACCCTTATGGAACTATACCACCCCCTTATTTGCCATTCCTGACCAGTACAGCATCTCTAGATGCTCATACACATATCATTCCTGATATGCATTTCTGCTCACTTATTTAGTCCCTCCCCACCTGGCAGAGAAGACTTATCTGCCTACTGGCCTTGGATCTTGCATCTTCCTACTGGCTTCCCCACTGATGCTCTCCCCACAATCTTCCTACAAGAAAACTCAATAGGGAAGTCAGCAGGAAGTTGGAAGTCTGCTTTTTTGCTCATTCATGGTCAAAATGTTTCTCTGTTTAGTAAGAAAATATCTTTAAAATGAGGACTGCCTGGTTATCTAGTTCTCTTCCAAATCTTCTTTTTGTTTTTTGTTTTTCTCTCTTTCTGGGCTCTGCGCATTTTTATTTTTTAAGAATGCCTAGGTGACCAGAGACATTATTGGAAATAGATAATATTAGAAGCTGGCATCTTACTTTGTCTATCACATCAGGTTCCAAACAAAATTAAATCATCTGGAGAGCAGGTTAGGTATGCACAAACAGGTATCTGCAAACTACACTGATGGCCAAATTACTTAATCCTGTTCTAAAGGCTGTTGAAAAGCCCCATATGAATAACTGAAATAAAAAAATGCCTTTTTTTCTTTTGCTTACAAATTCCTATTTTATATATACCACTTGCTTTTTATTTTGAAATACTTATTTGGGTATCCAGGACATACATATGATAAAATCATTTTTGGTAGTATATGGGAGAATCATTGAATATAATAGAATCTAAGAGCACAAATCCTGAATGCAGGGCCTCTGTGGGTGCTGACCAAGAAATACAACATATGACAGACATTTTTCTTATGGGAAATATGAAATGGGCAGATATGTTTAACTAGAATCAAAAGGGCCAATGGATTTGATTGGCTAGATCAGAAAAAAAAATTAGTAAGTATATGATAGTAAGTATATGAGTATATGATGAACTGTATGTGACTGCTTATCTCCTACTTTAGTACCACAGGCTTTCTTAATCCATCTTGGAATACTATGGGGAAGATTTCTGTAAAAGTTTTTGAAGGCAAGGTTCCCTCTTCTTGAGAAAAACTGTTGGATCACAGGATTTCAGTCTAAATAGCATAATTATGTGAAGTTTTGGATAAGGGAAAAGATAAGCCTTTCAATATTGAGAAAATGCTCAGTTGCAACCAAAATGCTTGGTCATGTAAGCCTTCATTGCAGCAGATAATTTTGCCTGATACATACTTAGGAAGCAAAACAATAACTTGCATTATTCACCTAGTTATGTAATACTCATACCTGCACATGCAAGTTTAAGTCTTCAGCACTATCCAGAATATAAATGTTATACATTGGGTCATTATTTGGATTATTTTCATTAGAATTACACTGCTACTACAGTGCTGTTATTTATATTAACCAGTGGTGGATTCAGCCAGTTCTCACCAGTTCAGTAGAACCACTAGCTAATTTTTTGTTGCCCAGGCCCAGAATGGACTTCTGGAAGCAGCATCCACATAGATAACCGGTTGTTCACATATTTGAATCCCATATCAACATATCAGACAAAACCTTGTCATTCTTTTTGTACAAAGTGCCACCTTTATCAGGTCATTGAGAAATAAAGAATGATGCAATTGTTTGAAGTGACTGGTTCATTTCTATAGCTTTCACCTAGCGGATGCAATCCATTTGGTTTGTCCCATCAGTTCAGCACTTCACCCATGGGAAGACTTCCTCCCGAGAGTGGGATCATCAGCCGGAAATGTATACTTTTCTGATATGACTGCCCTGGACATTTCTTCACAATGCTACAATAATTAATTAAGCTTCTTCCAGGGTTAAAATTATTTTAAAATTAGAAGCTAATGGAAATCCCAGGTAGAAGGAGGGAATTCTTGTAGCTTTAATCTTTCAGCTTTTCAAAACCTGAGTAATTCCCATTCTTCTGATAATGACTAGAATACATCTAATCCATAGCTGTGCTTCTCTCACTTCTTCTTATGTCTCAAATCTCAAATTAGTTTATTACAGCCATGTGGCCAGAAATAGTAAAATATCCAACTGTAGACTACCTACATACATACATATATAAAAATGCACTGAGTATGATCTAATGATAAGAACACATATGATAAAAATAATTTTAAAAGGATTATTAAAAAGATCTAAAAATATTTCTTGTTTATATTTCTGATGAATCCCCAGTGCTAGTGTGCAGAATCTAACCACCTGCGCTGTAATCACAGCTTGTTCGTCCTTAAGCAGCCACTGGAGATAAGTAGTGTCAGAACAGCCAGAATACCTATCAGTTATTGGGAGGATATAGTTTTTTGAATATTTCTATAGGAAGAACATCAAAGGAGTATGAGTCCAACGGTTTCCGCCTCTCCAGAGCCAGAGTCTTTCAGTCAATGGTATCTTTTTATACTTATCATACTTATAGGACGGCTGATGGGAGTGCATGGCACTGTGTGAGGAAAATGCTTTCCAATGGTTTGCTGACTCCAACTGGCTAAGATAACTAGTGGGAGTAACAACATACTGTATCTAATAGAATCTGGAGCCAGAAACAGTGGAGCCATAACTAAGTCCGCTTGCCTCTTGATGTCCTCTACTCTTTGTCACAAGGTTTGTTTTGCTTGGTCATAGTCTAATTTGAGTATTGAGGCTGAAGAGAAGCCTAGTTGGACTCAATTGCCTTGATCCATGATGAGGAGAATTTATCTTGGAGGATTAATGGAGCAAGGCCTTGCAGAAAGAAATTAAGCTTTAGCCAGATATTTAAGGAAGCTATACAGATTATTGCTTCAACTTTTATCAATCCTGTCTCCAGATGCAGAAGTACATTTGAGGTACAACACGGCATCCGGAGAATTGTTCTAATCCACTTGGATTGAACTCTTTCTAATGCTGTAAAACATGAAGCTGGGGATCCGAGCAAGGTCCTGTAGAGAAACTGGGCTAGCAACTTGACCAGAAAGAGCTTAATTGTGGCTGGAACATAATGTCCTCCCTTTGTGCAAAAAAATTTAAGGATGGCAATTCATTGATCTTTAGCCAGAGGCAGCCGCATATTCTCCATGTGCTTTTCTTGAGCCAGTGGCATGGATAACCACCCCGGGGTACTTGAAGGTGGTTACCTGCTCTATATTATGACCATTAACATACCATGAGTAGAGTTTTGGCCTTTTTGCAAAAGCCATAATCTTTGTTTTCTTGTAATTTATGTCCAGTTTATTGTAGTTGCTTGCAAGGTTCTTTTAAGGCCTACTGGTGTCCTGGAGAGGATCATCTGCACAGAGCATCAGGGCAATGCTTCGGGCAGCTATTTTTTGGGGGGGGGTAGTTTGGTTTATTTGGCCATTTTACCATGTCATTTATATAAAAATTGAAAAGCAAGGGGACCAAATGCACCCCTATTTAACCCCCTTTTGAATTTCAACTGACCTTGAGAGGGACCCTTGCATATTGCACCTTACCTTGAGGGATGTTTTAGTATGTAAGGCATGTAACAGATGGAGAAGCCTGTGATCAACTGAAGCAGCTTCCAGCTTCTCCCATAGTTTAGTCCTTGTAACTGTATCAAAAGCTGTCTTGAGATCTATAAAGGCAGTGAATAATGATACAGGTCTATCTGATGCATATTTTTCAATCAAATGATGAAGAACTAAGCACTGATCTATGCTACCTCTCCTCTTTCTAACCTGGCTTGCTCTTCAGCAATCAAGTTCTCAAGATTCAGCCACTCCTTTAATTTATCTTGTAAGTGTTTGGCATAGAGTTTGTTGATTAGATTTAGCAGACTTATTGGTTTGTAATTGGCAGGGTCATTTCTCTTTCCCTTTTTATAAATTAGGGCCACAATTGCCCAGCCGCATCCTCCAGGACATGGGCAGTGGAGTTGATATAGGTGAATAATGCTACCAGGACTGGTATCCACCACTCCATATTGTTCTTTAGTAGTTCAGCAGAAATGAAGTCAGCTCCTGGAGCCTTCCCAGTCCTGAATTGGCCAGTGAGGGATTTAATTTCAGACTCTGAAACTGGAGGCCACTCAGGTAAATCCTTCACTGAATACCTTGTTCTCTCACTGGAGGGGTCTTCAAACATTCTCCGAAAGTGGAGTTCCCAGGTTGTAGGATGTATATGAGAGTCTAATAGGGTATATATTCTTTCAGAGTGTCAAGCTATTAGATGCCAAGATAAGGAAATGTTCTTTTGCTTTGCTGCCTCAATGAGCTGTTCCCAGAAAGACCTTGTGTCTTGTCTCTTCTCGAGTGCAATCAATTGCTTAAATTGTTTTTTTAGTGTGAGTAATGAGTTGTTTTATTGCCATTCCAGTCTCACTTTTGTATTCCTTAAATGCCAAGGTAAGAGCTTTCTTGGTTTCTACACATTTATTATCAAACCATGGTTTGGAGGCTATGCAGAGCCTCTTAGCTAAGAATTTTCAGTCATGTGCTAGTAGTGGTTGTAGCTTATGAACTATGTTTTATATAGTTCTAGTAAATCTTGAGTAGGGTTGGATGATATAAAGGCTGAGTGGATTTTTTGAAAGTTTTCCTCTGATAGGGCTCTCTTCACCTTCTGGTCAAGTTGTTGGGTCCATTTGACCTGACATCTTGATAGGCCTGTTGTAGAAACTGCAGGAATAAAATAGTCCCCTGAGGGCATGTACCAGATAAAGGGCTTCATGTGTATATACCATGGTAGATGATCACTTTCTAGGTAACATAGGATTTCAAAATTTTCTATATAAAGTAGTAAGTCCATAGAAGTTAGGATATAATCAGTGGTGCTAGTTATGGTCCCTGCCATAAATATAAAATTGCCAGGTTAGTTGCCAGCCCACAAGCCATTGGATATGAAAAATTTATTTGTTATCTTTGCAAGACAGAGGCCAGCATAATTAGCTCTACTGTCTTTAGAGAATCATATGAGGGAGGTGCTAGTTTGTATGGGAACTCTGATGGTGGATGCTGATCGTATTTCGTAAATAATGTATAATTGTCTGGTCCCAATCTAGCATTGAAGTCTTCCCCTAGTAGGACCCTGGCATTTGGGTGTTCCATGAGGACTTTACTAAAATAGTGTTTCAACTCCAGCCATACAGCAGTGGTTTCAGCTTTTCTTAGCGATGGAGGTAGATAAACATTAATTATTAAAAGCAGGACCAAGTCCAACTTGAAAATAAAAGCCAAAGCCATATGTTTTAAAGGGGTAATAAGTGTGGGCTCTGTTCTCATGTTGATAGAAATAAATATACCCAGCCCTCCTTTCAGTTTCCCTGGACCTCTGCCTGGCCTTGCTTCTAGCTTATATGAATGACAGTCATTAAGCAGGAGATCATCAATGGTCCAAGTCTCTTGCACCAAAATGATATCCTTATCTATCAGATGATCAGAGTAATTAAGGTCTCTAACTTGATACCACCTAGCTACATTCCATGACATAATGTTTAAAGTATTTTTCTTGCACTGGCCTTCATATAGTCAATTCATGTTCTCAGTAGGGGTACTTGTTGGAAGATAATTATAATAATTGTTATTAGATGCATTTAACCAAGAATTAGTCAAGTTTTGCAAGACTATGTGGACATCATCCACAACAGCAAAGGTAGCCCCAAGGTTTTTCTGCAATATTTGAGTGACTCTTAATAAACTTCACAAAGGATTCTTTCAAGTAGTCAACCTGAATTATGACAGTTGATAAAAGTTCATAGATTGAATTTACAGTTTGAGCTGTAAGTAAACATTGTCTGGAAGACAAGTCTGTTGCATTCTCCCTTTTTAAATTTGTTACATTTTCATCCTGTGCAAGGAAAGCGGCTGCTTAGCAGACTGCTGAATTCCAAGGAGGGAAGATATTTTCTGTGAGAGGAGCAGAAAGTTCTGTATGCTGTTTGTTTTCAAGTTTGGTTGGTAAATCCCATTCCAATGAGTCACATAAGTTAGATCTATTTGGTAAGGAGACTGGATATGAGTTACTTATTGGAACACTCTGTCTACTTGCAGTGTAATCTTCCATTTTCTGCTGCTTCAGTGGCTTGGAGGAACTCTGTGTTGCCAAATGTGCACACTGTCTCTTTCTCCTATTTCCCATTCTTGAAAGTCCTTCTTGTAGAGTTGTTAAAATGTAGGTAAAACAAAATGGTAGCCTCTCCAATAAATATATATATATATACTTTAATAAAAAGTCAAATGGAGTTTAAAAACAGGTTAAAATGGGTTAATATGGATTAAAATACAAAGTTAAAAAAGGCTAAAAAGTTAAAGTTTAAAAAAAGAAAAAAAATTACTTTTTAATTATTTCTTATGTTAAAACATTAGAACATAATGGAGAATTCAATCAGTTTAAGATTGAGGACTTATTAGTCAAGATTTTTAGTTCTTATATCAGCATATTGGAAGATATTCTGTGTTTGTTATTCATTATAATATATGTGCTTGACAGTATGATCTAATTGGAAAGCAAGGATATAAATGATAAATAGTCCATTCCTGCTCTTGTTATTCTGTGTCTGATACAAAGCACACTGTCACTAGTCTTCAAATCTTCCTTTAGTAAAGTCCCAGGCATATATTCCTTGTTGTGTGTGCACCTGCAGCTTTAAATGTAACTTACTCTCAGAAGTTAATCATATACTAAGCTTTATACTGTATACATAAGGTTTATCTCATATATAGGAAAATACAGTTTGATAAACAAGTTCTGTGAAAATAATAATAATAATAATAATCCCCCAGTGAGGCACTATCTTTTTTTTTTATTGAAAATTTTTATAAATTTTTACAAAAAAAACAAAATAACAATACAGAAACGAAAAACAACCTATACAGAAAAAAAAAACTAAACATGACATAACAAAACTCCCCTTCCCCAACCCCCCCCAAAACGCCCACCCCTTTCCCCCCCTGAGCTTCCCAGAGCAGAATATAGGCTTAATTAAAAAAGAATTAGAAAAGTTATATATATATATATATAAAAAAAGAAAATATAACACTGAGATATATGTATATATATATATAAAAATAAAAATAAAAGTTATGAAAAAGCTATGTGATATTTTTTTATATCCAATTTAAATTGTATAAATTTTATCCATTTATCCCAAACAGCAAGAAATTTCTCTTGCATTTGATCCTTTAAAAAAGCCGAAATCTTTGCCATTTCCGCCAAATAAGACACTTTAAGGAACCATTCCTGCATTGTAGGCAAAGATTCCTTCTTCCAGTATTGTCCTACTAACAGCCTTGCGGCTATAATCAATTTTTTTTATTATTATTGAAAGTTTTATAAATTTTACAAAAAGACAAAAACAATACAAAACAAAAAACAACATATACAAAAAAAAAATAATAAAAAACTAAACATATAAAAAAAAAAACCCCATCCCCCACCCCTCTCAAACACCCTCCCTTCCCCCCCCCCCGAGCTTCCCAGAGCAGAATATAGGCTTAATTAAAAATTAACAAATAAAGATAAAAATTAAATTAAAAAATTTATATTTATATATATATAAAAAAGTATCTATATATAACATTCTCTATATATAAAAATAAAACTTATGAAAAAACTATGTGATATTTTTTTATACCCAATCTAAATTGTATAAATTTTATCCATTTGTCCCAAACGGCAAGAAACTTCTCTTGCGTTTGTTGCTTTAAGAAAGCCGAAATCTTTGCCATTTCCGCCAAATAGGACACTTTAAGAAACCATTCCTGCAGTGTAGGCAAAGATTCCTTCTTCCAATATTGTCCAACTAACAGCCTCGCGGCTGTAATCAAATTTAACATCAATACAACCTCCTTTGTATCACAATCTGTAACAATGCCCAACAGAAATAATTGCGGAGTAAATTTTACCCTCCTTCTAAAAATTCTCTGGATATTCCACCATATTTTGATCCAAAATGCTTTTATCTCTCTGCATGACCACCAAATATGATAATAGGAAGCATCCTTATAACCACATCTCCAACATTTGGGTTGTACGTCAGGGTACATAAGAGACATTTTTTGTGGATCAAGGTGCCATCTATAAAACATTTTATAAAAATTCTCCCTAAGGTTCTGTGCTTGTGTAAATTTGACATTTCTCACCCAAATGGTTTCCCAGATGTCCAATGAGACTGGGACACCAAAATTCTGCGCCCATCTAATCATGCAGTCTTTAATTAATTCCGTTTCTGAGTCCATTTCAACTAATACCCCGTAGATTCTCTTGATATGGGTTTGTCTTTGATCCTTGACTTGCTTAATAAGATTTCCATCTTCTCTAAGAAAACCCAATTTACAATCCACCTTCCATTTATCTACTAGTTGCCTATATTGGAACCAAGAATAAATAATATTTTCTTGCGCTAAATCTTCCCGTAATCTTAACTGCCAGTTTTGCCCATCCCATCTAAGTAGCTGACTATAAGACACCATATCCATTTTTACACCTCTTTTTATTCCTTCTATCGCATGCCAAGGTATGGCCCATAATGGAACTTTAAAATCACTTTTATAATATTTTCTCCAAGTCCTAAGTAAAGAGATTCTTAAAATATGAGATTTAAAGACCCAATCCATTTTTTTATTAAATATTAAATAGGCATGCCACCCATAAAGTAAATCCCATCCCTCTAAATGAAGTATCTCAGGATTTGTCAAATTTACCCAATCACTAATTAGTGTTAAAACCACCGCATCGTAATATAATTTCAAATTTGGTACCTTGAGTCCACCCCTCTCACGGAAGTCTTGCATAATTTTAAACTTAACCCTTGGCTTTTTCCCTGCCCAAATAAATTTATTAAGACCCTTCTGCCACTCACTTAAGTTAATCTCATTTTTCAAAATCGGTAACATTTGAAACAAAAAAAGAAACTTGGGTAGAATATTCATTTTTATCACTGCAATTCTTCCCATGAGGGATAATTGCAACTTCTCCCAATTCTTCAAGTCCTTCTGTACCCTGACCCACAACCTTTCATAGTTATTTTTAAATAATTTTACATTAGAAACAGACAACATCACCCCCAAATATTTTACCTTATTAACAATCTCAAAACCCGTCAAGTTAGCCAAAATCTGCTTCTCCTGACTAGACATATTTTTAGGTAAGATTTTAGTCTTATTTACATTAATCTTGAAACCCGAAACCAAACCATAATGATGAATCAACTGTAATAAGTTTACTACAGAGTGATCAGGTTGCGACAAAGTAACAACCAAGTCGTCCGCAAAAGCTCTCACTTATATTCTTTTTTGTTAACTTCTATTCCTTTAATTTCCTGAGACTCTCGAATTTTGATCAATAATATTTCCAATGTTAAAACAAACAACAATGGCGATAAAGGGCACCCCTGTCTAGTACCTTTCTCTATTGTAAAAACCTCCGACAAACCTCCATTAACAATAAGTTGTGCCGTTTGTTTTTGATATATTACCGTAAGGGCTTGTAATATCTTTTCGCCAAAATTCATTTCTTCCATTACTCTTAACATAAAATGCCAATTCAATTGATCAAATGCTTTTTCAGCATCTAAAAATATGAGCCCTGCAGGACCTTGGTTGTTCTTGTCTAAATATTCTAATAGATTAATAATTTGTCTAACATTATTTTTCATATACCTTCCTGTTATAAACCCTGATTGATCTTTATGCACAAGATGATGCACCACCCTCATAAGCCTATTTACCAAAATTTTTACAAATATCTTATAATCCACGTTTAAAAGAGATATAGGCCTATAATTTTTTGGTAAAGTAAGATCTTGATCCTCCTTTGGAATCAATGATATAAAAGCACTACGCCATGAAGGAGGAATCTCTAAACCCTGTAAAATACCATTAAAAAGATCATTTAATGGTTGGATCATCTCCTCCATTAAAGCTTTATAATAAACAGCTGTTAACCCATCCGTACCCGGTGCTTTCCCTAGTTTCAATTGTTGACTTGCTGAGGCAATTTCCTCCTTAGTAATTAAGCCATTAATTTCATGTTTCTGATCCTCAGTCAGTTTGGGAAAACCTGCCTCAGCTAGATATTTATTTATATCTAGCAGTTGCACGTTAGTAGATTTGTATAACTTTTGATAATAATCCAAAAAAGATTTTTTGATCAATTCCTTCTGAAAAACTAATTTACCCTTGTAATTTATTTTCTCTATTATTCTCTGTCTCTGTTTCTTTCTTAATTGATAAGCCAACCATCTCCCAGGCTTATTAGCATTACAAAATGTATTTTGTTTCATAAACAATAAATTGGTTGCCGCTTGATCTGCTATCAACATATTAAATTGTGACCTTAATAACTTTACAGATTCTTTAATACTTTCATCAGAAGGATTTAAAATCAAGGCCCTTTCTTTTGATTTAATTTCATCTTCAAGTTCTCTACGTTTCTGAATCTGCTTCCGCTTATGACAATTATTCATTTTTATCAAAACACCACGCATAAATGCTTTACCTGCATCCCATACCATTGACATTGAAGTCCCCTTATACATATTCAAAACAAAATAGTCCTTTAAACACTCCTTTAACTTTTGAACATTCTTCTCTTGTCTAAACAAATTTTCATTAACTCTCCAGGATCTCCTTTCCTCTTTCTCTTGAGTCAGCTCCATCCAAACTGGACTATGATCCGTCAGTGATCTAGGAAAAATCTTTACATTCTTTACTTTATTATACAAATCCGTAGTAATCAAAAAAAATCAATTCTTGAAAAAGATTGGTGTCTATCAGAAAAAAAAGTGAAATCCCTCTCCTCTTGATTACATTCCCGCCAATAATCCCTTAATTCCCAGTCTTCCTTCATATCAAAAAAAGCTTTAGGTAACCTTGCTTGTTTAAGAAAAGGAGAGGAACCTTTCTTGTCCCTTTGTATATCTAAGACACCATTCCAATCACCCATTAATACCACTGATCTATAGTCAAGCAATGTTATTTTTTGATGTAACTGCTTATAAAATTGTTCCTGTTGTTGATTTGGAGCATAAAGTCCCACTATGAGTATTTTCTTACCATATATACCAAGTTCAATCATCACATATCTCCCCTGGGGATCTGATTCTACCAGACAAGCTGGTAGGTTTTGTTTAACATATATAACAACTCCCCCTTTCTTCCCAGGAGCAGAAGATATAAAATGAGATCCCAAACGAGCATTGACTAAATATTTCTGATCTTTAAGTAAGATGAGTTTCCTGTAAGCAAATAACGTCATTGGTATGTTGCTTCAAATAATAAAAGATTTTTTTCCGTTTCTGAGGAGAATTCAATCCATTAACATTCCAGGTCAAAAACTTTGCCATCTCCCTTGGCACGCAGCCTGGAGAAGACACCATCAAGATCTGAAAGAGCTGCATGTGTTGCATAACTCTTGGGTCTTGCTCCTCCCACCGGCGATGATGCATTTCCAGAAGAATTCTCTTTAGGCTCTTTTTTACGTTGCTCCTTCTCTTTACGCTTATAAGCTGCACGAGTCATCCTCTGCTCTTTAACCTCCATCTGGCGTTGCCTTTCAGCTTGTATCATTCCAGCGGAAACCAAACCTAATACCTCAGATTGCTGGTCGACTTCCTTGCCACTCGGAGATTTCTGACCAGATGGAGTTGAGCCTGCACCCAGGACCGAAGTATAAAACTCTCTAGCTTTGTCAACTGTATTCAGTCTATAACGTGTCCCCGCATGGCTCAAGACAATACCCATCGGAATTTCCCATCTAAATGGCATCAATCTAGCTTTAAGCTCATTGGTTAAAAAAGCAAAGTCCTTCCTGCTTCTTAAAATTTTGGATGGGATTTCCTTTAGAATGATAACATCTTGGGCAGCATCTGAAATCTTTTGTTGTAAAAAGCTTGTATAATCTCATTCCGCAGGGACTTCTTTGTAAAATAAATCACCACATCTCTAGGCAAATTCTTCTGCTTAGCAATCCAGGAGTTGAGTCTATAAATTTTTTCCACTTCTCTATGTAATTCTCCTTTATCCTTTATCCATATCCAAGGCCACCGCCAGATCAGTAAGGACCACCTCCACCAAATCTTGATTCATTTCTTCCTTGAGGCCTCTAATCCTCAAGGCATACTCCATCTGTCTGTACTGAAACATCAAGATATCGCTATAATCAAATTTAACATCAATATAACCTCCTTTGTATCACAATCAATAAATATGCCTAACAAAAATAATTGTGGAGTAAATTTTATCCTCCTTCTAAAAATTCTCTGAATATTCCACCATATCTTAATCCAAAAGGCTTTTATCTCTCTGCACGACCACCAAATGTGATAATAGGTAGCATCCAAACAACCACATCTCCAACATTTAGGCTGTAAGTCAGGGCACATGAAAGACATTTTTTGTGGATCAAGGTGTCATCTATAAAACATTTTATAAAAATTCTCCCTTAAATTCTGTGCTTGTGTAAATTTGACATTTCTCACCCAAATGGTTTCCCAGGTATCCAATGGAACTGGTTCACCAAAGTTCTGCGCCCATCTAATCATACAATCTTTAATTAATTCCGTTTCTGAGTCCAATTCAACTAGAACCCCATAAATTCTCTTAATATGAGTTTGTCTTTGATCCTTCACTTGCTTAATAAAATTTTCATCTTCTCTAAGAAAACCCACCTTATAATCCACCTTCCATCTATCTGCTAATTGTCTGTATTGAAACCAAGAATAAGTATTATTTTCTTGTGCTAACTCTTCCCGTGATTTTAACTGCCAATTTTGTCCGTCCCATCTGAGTAGCTGTCTATAAGACACCATATCCATTTTAACACCCCTTTTTATTCCTTCTATCGCATGCCAAGGTATAGCCCATAATGGTACTTTGAAATCACTTTTATAATATTTTCTCCAAATCCTAAGTAAGGAAATTCTTATAATGTGAGATTTGAAAGCCCAGTCCACTTTTTTATTGAATATTAAATAGGCATGCCACCCAAAGAGTAAGTCCCATCCCTCTAGATGGAGTATCTCAGGATTTGTCAAATTTACCCAGTCACTAATTAATGTTAAAACCACCGCATCATAATATAATTTCAAATTCGGTACCTTGAGTCCACCTCTCTCATGGAAGTCTTGCATGATTTTAAATTTAACCCTTGGCTTTTTCCCTGCCCAAATGAATTTATTGAGGCCTTTCTGCCATTCACTTAAATTAATCTCATTCTTCAAAATCGGTAACATTTGGAACAAAAAAAGGAACTTGGGTAGAACATTCATTTTTATCACTGCAATTCTTCCCATGAGAGATAATTGCAACTTCTCCCAATTCTTCAAGTCCTTCTGTACACTAGCCCACAACCTTTCATAGTTATTTTTAAATAATTTTGCATTAGAAACAGATAACATCACCCCCAAATATTTTACCTTATTGACAATTTCAAAACCCGTCAAGTTAGCCAGAGTTTGCTTCTCCTGAGTAGTCATATTTTTGGATAAGATTTTAGTCTTATTAACATTAATCTTAAAACCTGAAACCAAACCATAATAATGAATCACCTGTAGTAACTTTACTGCAGAATGGGTAGGTTGCGACAAAGTAACCACCAAGTCGTCCGCAAAAGCTCTTAACTTATATTCTTTTTTGTTAACTTGTATTCCTTTAATTTCCTGTGACTCTCGAATTTTGATCAACAGTATTTCCAATGTTAAAACAAACAACAACGGTGATAATGGACATCCCTGCCTAGTACCTTTCTCTATTTTAAAAACCTCTGACAAACCTCCATTGACAATAAGTTGTGCCGTTTGTTTTTGATATATTACCGTAAAAGCTTGTAATATCTTTTCACCAAAGTTCATCTCTTCAATTACTCTTAGCGAGGCACTATCTTGACATGGTTGTGGGACTTGTGTACTCTGAGAAAGATGAGAGCTATGCCAGAGGTTCAACCATACTGGATAGGTCTCATCAGAGGAGTTAGACAAAGAGGGTCTCTCCCATAAAAAAATATGGTGAGACATAAATTTCAAAATGCCATACCTACTTGGATGTCACCCAAGTTAACAAAGTCCATGCTAGATGTTGGAGTTCTTGGATATCTGGTGAAAAAATGGATTACAGGATTCAGGACTGTTGGCTAAGCAACCAGGGCCAGCAGCTGTAGAACTACTGGAAGAAAAGGTGTTTACCCATTGCAAATATACAGTGATTGAAAACAAAGAAATAATGATCTGTTATTACAGATCAAGTCCAACAAGAAGAGGATATCTAAAACGAATGCACCAGTTCTGGAAAGAACAACATCCAGAATCAGAAATAACAGAACAGGGACTAGCAGATCAACGCCAATTATAATACAAAATAAAGTATTCACAGAAACAGAATTGGACGAACTGCAAAGGTTTACCCAGGGCAAAGAAATCAAAGCCTTCCCAGAAGTAATTCAGAATGTAGAGGCAAGCCAGGGGGAGTTGGCAGTTAAAGAATCCAGCAGAGATATACAACTGTTCTCATTTGGAAACCAGACGCCTCTTCCTCAGGAAGAACAAAGCCCTCCAACTAAAGAAATAAAAAAAAATGAAACAAAGAATAACTGAGCAACTAGAACAGCACAAAAACAAAAGAATAAGACTACCTGCATTGAAGCTTGTTCCAAAGAAACAGCTAGCACAAGCATTAAAAGATGCAAATACTGCAATATCAAGTATAAGCACCAATTCACTGCAAGAAACAAATGTATGTACAACTAATGTACAGCACAGCTGCAATTATAACTGAATACCTGGGATGCAAAATCAACAAAGAAGAAAAAAAAACAAACAGTGCACCACAAAAATGGAAATAGAAAATAAGATTAGCAAGTTAAGATCACATGCAAGCAAGCTAGAACAGATGAACAGATGAAAGAAAAGAAGCTGAAGAACAAGAAGACCAAAGAATACCTAATCAAGAAATACCACTTAGAAACAAAGAAGATCAAGGAAATACTGGAAATAATAAAGCAGCAAATAACAGCTATAGCCAGGAAAATCAGTAGATACAAAGCTTGAATTGCAAATTATAGGCAGAACCTCCAATTTCAATCCAATTAGAAACATTTCTACCAATCCATCAATGGAGAAATTGCAATGAATCAGTTAGTACCTGACAAGGAACAAACAGTGCAGTTCTGAAAGCAGACATGGGATAACCCAAAGAAACATAACAAGGATGAGGCTTGGTTAAAAGAGGTGGATGCAAATAAAACAGAAGTTGAAATGAAAGAACTAGTAATAACAACAAAAATGGTAGAAAAAAGAGCAAGGAAGATCAAAAATTGGTCAGCACCAGGTGAAGATGAACTGCATGGGTTTTGGTTGAAACATATATACCCACTCATTGCCAAGCAGTTCAACAATATACTACAAGGAGGAGAAATTGAATAGTGGCTAACAACTGGGAAAACCTACCTATTAATGAAAAATCCAGCAAAAGGGGCAATACCAGGCAACAACAGGCCAATTATCTGCTTACCAACAACTTTCAAATTGCTGACTGGTGAGGTAGCTAATGCAGTACAACAGGATCTAGTTGAAAACAATCTCTTTCCACCTGAGCAGAAAGGAAACCGCCTCAATAGCAGAGGAACAAAAGATCAACTCCTAATAGACAAAATGATCTTGGAAAACTACAAGAAAAGGAAGACCAACCTGAATGTGGCATGGATTGACCTGTTAGTGTTGTTAGTTGCGAAGTCATGTCCGACCCATCGTGACCCCATCGCGACCCTCTACCATCTTCTGAAGTCCATTTAAGCTCACTCCTACTGCTTCAGTGACTCCATCCAGCCACCTCATTCTCTGTTGTCCCTTTCTTCTATTGCCCTCAATTTTTCCCAGCATTAGGCTCTTCTCCAGTGAGTCCTTTCTTCTCATTAGGTGGCCAAAGTATTTGAGTTTCAACTTCAGGATCTGGCCTTCTAAAGAGCATTTGAGGTTGATCTCTTCTAGGACTGACAGGTTTGAACACCTTGCAGTCCAAGGGACTTGCAATAGTCTTCTCCAACACAAACGTTCAAAGGCCTCAATTCTTTGTCGCTCAACCTTTCTTATAGTCCAGCTTTCACAACCATACATTGCAACTGGGAAAACCATGGCCTTGACTATACATACTTTTGTTGGCAGGGTGATGTCTCTGTTTTTTAGTATGCTATCTAGATTTGCCATAGCTTTCCTCCCCAGGAGCAAGCGTCTTTTAATTTCTTGGCTGCAGTTCCCATCTGCGGTCATCTTCGAGCCTGGGAAAATAAAATCTGTCACTATCTCTGTTATGTCCTGAGCCTATGCAAGCAGGCTCGGGGCATTGCGGACGGTCCCGGGCAGGTGCAAGCTGCCCGGGACCAGACAGGCTGTCGCCAGTACATGTGTGCACGCGCGGGTGCTGGCGTGCCAAAAGTAACAGATTGACCCTGGAAAGGCCTATAAAAGGAGGCCGAGAGTTTTGGGCATTGCCGCCATATTCCAATGTAAGCTGAACTGAAGAATAAAGGTTTCCTGAGAACTACAACTGCTTCTCGTGTCTTACCATTTCGCGACGGACTCAACACTGGCGACGAAGGTGGGATTGCCTTACATCGGAAAAGAGAAGGTGTAAGCTTACCCGAGTGAGTCCGGAGCGGCAGGAACGGCATTGACTCGGCAGCTACCCACCAATCCAGCGTGCATTCAGGGGTAGGCTGGCTGATAGACCCTTCCTGATATGAAATGGCGAAGATTGGAAGGCTTTCGGAATTCGACGTCTCACATCCAGAGAGGTGGGAGTCCTACGCAGCCAGGGTGGAAAACTACCTCAAGGTGAACCAGGTGAGGGAAGAGAGCTTGAAGGCTGCCACCCTGCTGTGCGTTTGCGGTCAAGACGCATTCGAAATCGTGGAGAACCTCGCAGCACCTGTTCCTTTAGAGTCTGTCAGCTACGCAGATCTAAAAAAGTTACTGAAGTAGCACTTCCAACCTAAGATGACCGTCATCGCGTGGTGCCACACCTTCGAGCAGAGGGATCAACGACCCGGAGAATCGGCCAAAGAGTACATCGCCGCACTGAGGAAAGCCGCCAGACATTGCGAGTTCAAGGACCTCGAAGAACGATTGAGGGACCGGTTTGTATGTGGGCTAAGGCATCGAGAGTTGCAACAGAGACTTTTCGCCAAGGAGGACTTGTCTTTCCAAGATGCGTTGAGAGAGGTCACTGCAGAAGAAACAGCAGGCAGCGCCATCAAGAACATGCGGCCGATCAGAAACAGTCCAGATGCTGCATCTGTGCACCAGGAAGAAGTCCAAAGAAACTCCGAGGAGGATCTGGATGAGGAAGTGGACCGTCTCCACCCCACAAAGGAAGGAAAACCAAGAGGAAGCTCTTCAGCACTCCCCAAGTGCATCGGTTGTGGAGGTCGCCACAAGAGAGCCAACTGCAAGTTCCGCTCCGCTATCTGCCGGGTGTGTGGAAAACAAGGACACATTGTAGCTGTGTGCCTGAGCTGTCAGAAGGTACAACCTCAGGAAGAATTGCGCCTGAAAGGTACCAGGGTCCCCAGCCAGAATAAGGTGGGGTTTTGCGCTTCGCGAAGAAGCATCTACAGGACAGGCACACACAAGCCCATTAAGAAAAAGCTGTCACTTAAAGTGAAGCTACAAGGGATTCCATTAACTATGGAACTGGACACGGGGTCTGCACTTTCAATCATTTCTATGCACACTTTTAGGAAGATCTGTTCCGGTAGTGGAACTCAGGCCAAGCTGAGGTCTTCTGATATTGTGTTAACAGACTTTCAAAACTCCAGAGTGTGTGTTAAGGGGGAGGCCACCCTTAACGTACAGTATAAGGATTTTGAAGGTCCACTAGACATATAGTAGTAGGGGGTGAACGAACGAGTCTCATAGGACTCGATTGGTTTGAGGCCTTGGGAATACACGTCACAGGGCTCAACAGCCTACAAACACTTGACCTACAGGAAGTCTGCAAAGAATTTGCAGATGTTTTCAGCCCCCAGCTGGGCACGTTCAAAGGACCTCCTGTGTCCTTAAAGCTAGACCCCACCGTCACTCCCATTAGAATTAAAGCAAGAAGGGTCCCTTTTGCTTTAAAGAGTAAAATTGACACTGAATTGGATAAACTGATCCAACAGGGAATTCTAGAACCAGTTGACTCCAGTCCATGGGAGACCCCCATTGTCACGCCTCTTAAGGCAAATGGGGACATTCGCATCTGTGCTGATTACAAATGCACTCTAAATAAGGCATTGCAGCAACATGCCTATCCTGTTCCTGTGGTCAGTCACATCCTGGCCTCCCTCAAGGGGGGGCGTGTTTTTGCAAAGCTTGACCTAGCTCAAGCATATCAACAGCTGCCTGTTGACGGTGACGCTGCTATAGCTCACAGAGGGGATTTCAAGGTAAAGAGACTTCAATTTGGAGTAAATGTCGCTCCTGGGATTTTCCAAAGCATAATGGAAAACACACTATGGGGTATTCCAGGGGTTTGCCCCTATTTTGATGATGTCTTAATTGCAGGAGACTTCACACACATTCTAGCTGAAAGGCTAAGGGCTGTCCTATTAAGGTTCAGGGAAACGGGACTCAAACTCAAGAAGGACAAATGTAAAATTGGGGTGCCTTCTACTGAGTTTCTGGGGTTCAAAATTGATGCTGCTGGGATTCATCCTGCTGAATCCAAACTAAAAGCCATTATGCAAGCCCCTAGGCCAAAGTCTAAGGCCGAACTACAGGCTTTTCTGGGCCTTCTGAATTTCTACATTTCCTTTCTTCCACACAAGGCTAGTGTAGCTGAGCCTCTTCACAGGCTATTAGATAAACAGGCAGTATGGCAGTGGTCACAAACTCATGAGGCCAGTTTCAATGAGGTCAAGGCCTTGCTCACTTCTAACAGTGTACTTGCTCACTTCAATGAGTCCCTTCCTGTGTGCATCGCTTGTGATGCTTCCCCTTACGGGGTGGGTGCTGTACTGAGCCACCTCAGGGCTGATGGAACTCAGGTTCCTGTTGCATATTACTCCAGAACATTGTCTTCAGCTGAGCGCAATTATGCTCTAATAGACAGGGAGGCCTTAGCTGTTGTTGCTGGAATTAAAAAATTCCATGATTTTTTATATGGTAGGCATTTCATGGTCTTCACTGACCATAAGCCTTTGTTGGGACTGTTTACCACATGTAAACAAACCCCCCAAATCATCTCCCCCAGGATGTTCAGGTGGTCTATCTTCTTGTCTGCATATGATTTCTCCCTACTTCACAAGCCTGGGAAGGAAATGGGCCATGCTGATGGCCTCAGTAGATTACCCCTGCCAGTCATAGAGGCTGACCCCGCGCCAGCCATCAATACTCTCTCCATTCAAGCCTTGCCCGAGTCCCCCCTGAGTGCCAGGGATGTAGCCGCTGAATCAGGCACAGATCATACACTTTCACGTGTCCTTTCTTGGTTTTGTCTGGATGGCCTGAGCACTGTCCTAGTCCTGAGTTTCAGAGTTTCTGGTCTAAAAGGAACGAGTTGTCCACCTCTCAGGGTTGTCTGCTTTGGGGAAGCAGAGTTGTCATTCCCACCTCAATGAGGACTAGGGTCCTAGATTCCCTCCACGAGGGTCATCCTGGCATTGTACGCATGAAGGCTCCTGCACGCAGCCACTTGTGGTGGCCAGGTGTAGACAAAGACATAGAAGCTAAGGTGCATGCTTGCCACCTTTGTCAACGCTCACGCCCTGAAATGCCCCAAGCTCCTGTGCATAGATGGGAGGAAACACAGTCTCCATGGTCTAGGGTGCACATTGACTACGCTGGGCCCTTTCAGGGTCAATTCTTCTTGGTCCTCGTTGACAGCCATTCAAAATGGCTTGAGGTTGTACCTGTCTCTTCCACCACCATTGCAAAGACTATTCAGGTATTGAGGGGGATTTTTGCTGCACACGGGCTCCCAGACGTCATTGTGTCTGACAACGGCCCTCAATTCACCTCCTCCGAATTCCAAGCTTTCTTGCAAGCTAACATGATTCGTCATGCCACCTCTGCACCATTCCACCCGTCCACCAACGGTATGGCCGAACGCATGGTGCGCATCACCAAGGACGCCTTGAAGAAACTCACCTACGGAGACTGGCATCACAGGTTGGCTGACTTCCTCCTTTCTTTTCATACCACACCATCCACTTCTACAGGGAGAAGCCCAGCTGAACTTCGTTGGGGGCGCAAACTGACTACCAAGCTTGACCGGTTGCATCCGGACAGACTGCCTCCTTCTGTCTCACACCCCAGGGCACCTAGGCAACTTCTTTTGGGTGCCCCGGTTTGGACTCGTAATTACGGGCCTGGTCATACATGGGTCCCTCATCTATATCCAGGGTCACAGGTCCTCTATCCTACGAGGTATCCCTGGACAACGGTCGTGTCCTGCGTCGGCACATTGACCAACTTCGCCCTAGACGGGACCTTCCTGCTGAGACTCCTGGGTCTTTTCCAGGGGGGAGGGGGAGCCCTTTGGGCAAAGGGAGGGGCATGGAATGATACCCATTACCAATGAGGGAGCCACAAACGGCCCATCCCAAAGTTCCGCAATTGCTCCCAATAGGAAGTCAGGGAGCCCAACTAGAACCCAGGCATCAATGCCTACTCCAGCCAGGGAGTCACCCCGGGGGCATGATCACTTTTCACCCGCATCACTCAATACTCCAGTCAGAGAGAATACCCGGGAGCATCCCAACAATCCATTCCCTGCAAGAGAGCTGGCACACATTCCTCCTAGTTGGCCTGACTTCAACCCTATCTCTAGAAGGGGGCAAACACATAGGGAGGTGGTCGAGGAACCAAATCCCGACTACATCACCTCTGACTACACTCAGGGGACAACTGAGTTTTGGGACAGTACTGAAACCCACACAAGCCCGGACACAGAACGGGATTCAGGGGATAGACAGCCTCCTGACAGGCCTTGGATGGACCTAGGAGGTTCTACAGAAATGCCCAACAGTGACAGTCACTTAGAAGGGCCAGAGAGCCTACAGCTATGCAGGACAACCAGGTCACACACTGGAAGAAGCCCTGGCCTGACGAGCCCGGTGGGCAAGCAAGCAGGCCAGGCATTGGAGCACAGCCCTTGGGAGTCACCAAGGCATAACAAGGGGGACAGGCACACATCATCCCTCAGTAAAGGGGTACTTGGCAAGCACCCAGAGCTTAGGAGGTCACAGAGAGCGAGGAAATCTCCTAAGTACTTAGAAGATTACATAACACTATTAGCAAAAAAGAGCCAGTAACAATAGAGGCACAGAGACCGATGGTATTGGGAGCATGGCACTACACTACAGAAATGAGTTATGTGTTATTATAATATAAGGAATAGTTTTAGCCCGGGGGGAAGGGGTGTTATGTCCTGAGCCTGTGCAAGCACGCTTGGGGCATTGCGGACGGTCCCGGGCAGGTGCAAACTGCCCGGGACCAGACAGGCTGTCGCCAGTACATGTGCGCATGCGCGGGTGCTGGCGCACCAAAAGTAACAGATTGACCCGGGAAAGGCCTATAAAAGGAGGCCGAGAGTTTTGGGCATTGCCGCCATATTCCAATGTAAGCTGAACTGAAGAATAAAGGTTTCCTGAGAACTACAACTGCTTCTCGTGTCTTACCATTTTGCGACGGACTCAACAATCTCCATTTCTTCCCCATCTATTTGCCAGGAATTTAGAGGGGCGGATGCCATGATTTTGGTTTTCTTAATGTTGAGTTTTAAGCCAACTTTTGCATTCTCCTTCTTCACCCACACCAAGAGGCTCTTTAGTTCCTCTTCACTTTCTGCCATTAGAGTGGTATTATCTATATATCTTAGATTGTTGATATTTCTCCCGGCAATCTTAATTCCAACTTTTGATTCATCTAGCCCTGCCTTTCTCATGATGTACTCTGCATATAAGTTAAATAGGCAGGGTGATAGTATACAGCCTTGCCAGACTCCTTTCCCAATTTTGAATCAATCAGTGGTTCCGTGTTCAGTTTTCATTGTTACTTCTTGACCCACATATAGGTTTCTCAAGAGACAAATAAGATGGTCTGGTACTCCCATCTCTTTAAGAACTTGCCACAATTTGTCGTGATCCATACAATCAAAGGCTTTAGGATAATCAATGAAGCAGAAGTAGATGTTTTTCTGGAACTCCCTAGCTTTCTCCATGATCCAGCGTATGCTGGCAATTTGATCTCTAGTTCCTCTGCTTCATCTGAAATAGAATCGCTGCTGAACACTGTCCATATACTGTATATAGCCAAGATATTGAAATGGAGTTTAGCTTGGACAAGTGTGCCACATTTACTGTCAAACAAGGAAAAATAGTGAAAACTGAAGGAATCAAGATGCCCCATGAAAATAACGTTAAGAGTTTGGATGACAAAGATTTCTACAAATACTTGGGTATCCTTCAAGCTGACAACATCAAGCACTCTGAAGTCAAGAAAAATATTAGAGGTGAAAACTTCAAGAGACTGAAGAAGATTTTAAAGTCCAAACTCAATGGAGGAAATACCATGAAGGCAATCTAAACCTGGGCAATTCCAATCATTAGATAAACAGCTGGAATAGTGAACTGGACTTAAGAAGAACTAAAAGCAATGGATAGGAAAACCAGAAAAATAATGACAATGAATCATGCCCTTCATCCACGCAGTGACATTGATAGACTTTATCTACCAAGGCAAATAGGTGAACATGGAATGCTGCAAGTACATCAGATGGTTGAAGAAGAAAAAATGGCTTTGGAAGAATATCTGAAGGACAGTGGTGAAGATCGCATGGGAAGACAAAACACTACATGGCCAATACATTAAAAAAAATAGCTGGGAAAGCAGATAATAACAAGAACTGGCAATGGCTAAGAGCAGAAAAGTTGAAGAAAGAGACCAAGGGACTAATTCTGGCTGCACAAGACCAAGCCTTAAGGACAAATGCATACAAAGTCAAAATTGAGAAGACAGCAACAGATAGTAAGTGCCGCCTATGCAAAGAAGCTGAAGAAACAGTGGACCACTTGGTATGCTGCTGCAAGAAGATCACACAGACTGACTACAAGCAGCAGCATGACAAAGTAGCAACTATGTTGCATTGGAAGATCTGCAAGAAATATCATTTGCCTGTAAGCAAGAACTGGTGGGATCATAAAATAGAGAAAGTTAAACTGCTCTGGGACTTCAGAATTCAAACAGACATTCACCTGCAACATAACACCCCAGGCTTAACAGTTGTCGATAAGAAAGACAAAAATGTCTGGATAGAGGACGTGGCAGTTCCTGGAGACAGCAGAATAGATGAGAAAGAACTGGAAAAGATAACCAGATAAGAAAATACAAAGACCTACAAATAGAAATAGAAAGACTGTGGCAAAGGCAAGCAAGAGTAGTACCAATAGTTTGTGCCTTGGGTGCAATACCAAAACAATGGGAGCACCATTTGAACACCATTAGTCAATTGCAAAAGGTGGCCTTACTAGGAACTGATTCCATCCTGCGACGATATCTGTAATATCATCAAACTTTCTAAATTTCTTTTAAGAGCTGTAACTATTAGAGGAGAACGTTGTAATTCCCTTTAGCCAAGGCTTCTGGTGATTGTTTGTGATTATATTTTTCTTGTGTTTTCTTTTGTTGCACTTGTATTTTGGTCTGTGACCGCTATATATATATATATATATATATATATATATATATATATATATATATATATATATATATATATATATATTCAATAATGATGGTGAAAATGCGACTCCCAGGCATAATTATAAATGGAATGAATAAAGCGCGTTCACCAGGAGAATTTAAAGTTAAAATACTTTAATTAAAGTATTTTACTATATTAAAAGGTTGCCAAGCTTTCGTTGGGAAAACTCCCCAACATCTTCAGGGCTGAGAGACCGTTTCTAACAAGGTGGTTCAAACGGGTTCCATAAACGTCTGCGCTTGGTTCCTAGACTGTGCCAGCATTCCCTGCTGAATAGCTGATAGGTGGGAGGGGGAATCGGAGTAAAGATTTCTTCTGTCGTTCTCTCGAGCACTTGTGTTCACATCTCCGTCGATCTCAGGGGGTATTGTTAGAGCTATGTTCCGCCCTCTCTCGGCAGCACTGGTGAACCACCTTGTTAGAAACGGTCTCTCAGCCCTGAAGATGTTGGGGAGTTTTCCCAACGAAAGCTTGGCAACCTTTTAATATAGTAAAATACTTTAATTAAAGTATTTTAACTTTAAACTCTCCTGGAGAGTTTATGTATATGTATATGTATATGTATGTATGTATATATATCATCAAACATCCACATCTGCCTATCCCAGGTCCTTGATAAGGACTCGATAGGTAGACAAAATGCCAAATCCAGTCTGAACATCTGGCTGACTGTGCGATGATCCATAATAATAATAAAGTTCTTGGAGGTCATCTAGTCCAATCCCCTGCTCAGGTAGGAAACCCTATGCCATTTCAGACAAATGGCCGTCCAGTCTCTTCTTAAAAACTTCCAGTGTTGGAAAATTCACAGCTTCTGGAGGTAGGTTGTTCCATTGTTTAATTGTTCTGTCAAGAAATTTCTCCTTAGTTCTAGGTTGCTTCTCTCTTTGGTTAGTTTTCATCCATTGCTTCTTGTCTTGCCTTCAGTTGCTTTGGAGAATAACGTGACTCCCTCTTCTTTGTGGTAACCCTTGAGATATTGGAACACTGTTATCATGTCACCCTTCGTCCTTCTCTTCATTAAACTAGTCATACCCAATACCATTAAACTAGTCATACCCAATACGTTCTTTATATGTTTTAGCCTCCAATCCAGTCTGTTTCTTTTAAATAATTTAAATCCCTCTAGATGTATGTTCCATTTGTGGGTTTCATCCCACCAAGTTTCCATAATGGCAACAATATCATATCTGCCCTTGTTATCTGAATTTCTAGTTCACCCTGTTTATTGCTCATACTCTGTGCATTGGTGTATAGATATTTGAGTCCTTTAATACTGACCCTGTGTTTACTTTCTACATAACTTGTGTGGAACTGAGTTCCCCTATTTTCTTATCACCTGTTTGATTAGTGCACTTGGTGTGACACTCATTATTAAAAGCTTGATTTTGATTGACAGCTAGGTTGATATTCTTGTCCACACACACTTCCATGTTACACACAAGGGGACCAGGGGCTTTCTTGGGAGGGAACCTCAGAGTCAATTCTCTGAACGGTTTCAATAAGCTGTAGTGAAATACTGGGTGAATCTTCCCTAAAAGTCGAGGGAGCTTTAGTTCTACAGTAACTGAGTTTAAAATTTGCACTATGGGAAAAGGTCCCAAGTATTTTGGTCTCAATTTTTGCTAGGTAATTTGAATTTCAAATACTTCATGGACAGATAAACCTTTTCCCCCACACAAAAGGACCTTTGGGTGCTTTTCTTATCTTCTTATCTGCTTGTTTTTTATATATCTTTGAGGACTTTTTCAAAGTTTTCTTTGCATTGTCCCACATTCCCTTCCAATCTGACACCCATGGATCTAAAATCTGAGAGACAGATGGTTCCTGGGGATATTCAGGCATTGGGATGAAATCCCTTCCATTAGCGATTTTAAAAGGCATAAATCCAGTGCTACTGTGGACAGTGTTGTTGTAAGCCACTTCAGCGAAAAGGAGGTCAACCAGTTCATTTTTTGGTAATCCACATAGATCTAAGATGTTGCTGCACCACTGCATTCACTTTTTCAGCCACCCCATTCATAGATGGATGAAAAGATGATGACAGTCCTTGCATAGAGCCAATTATTTTTAGAAAGTTTCTCCAGAATTTAGCCGTGAATTGTATCCCGTCAGAGATCACATGCTCTGGTGTGCCATGTAGTCTGTAAATCTGTTTAAGGAACATATTAGCCAGTTTCTGGACAGATGGGAGGCCGGAGCAGGCAACGTAATGAGCCTGCTTTGAAAAAAGATCAACCACAGTCCATATTACTGTATTTCCCCTGCTTTCAGGTAATTTGATGATAAAGTCCATAGCAATCTCTTCCCAGGGTTGGGAAGGATCTGCAACAGGCTGCAGATCCAGAGGGTTTCCTTGGAATTATTTTCATGGTAGCACAGACCGCACAGCTTTTTACATAGTTCTCCACATCTTTCTTTAAGCTTGACCACCAAACCTGCCTCCAAATTAAATGCAGCATTTTCAAGTAACCAAAGTGGCCAGCCCATTTTGCATCATCACTGTGTTGGACCGCTTGGAGTCTGAGTGAATTAGGCAAATATAATTCCCTCCCCCTTCCAAGTCAACCCATCCCTATAAGTTAGGATGGTTTTATTGTTCTTAAACCATTGATTATTAATCACTTCCTGTTTTAACTTCTTTGTCAAAGGATCATCAGGGTCAGGAATTTTTGCAGATTGAGGTCTCTATAGGTTATCTGAGAGACAACCTGTGGTTCAGACATAATGGAATCAATAACCTATTCATGTTGGCTTTTATACTGGGGTAATCTGGATAGGGCATCAGCCAAGAAATTCTTCCCATCTGGGAAGAAGGGCGGAATTAAAATGATTAAAATATTGCGCCCAGCGTACTTGTTTGGGAGATAGTTTACAGGGAGTTTTCAATGCTTCTAAGTTTTTGTGATCAGTCCATACAAAAGGCACCTTGCTCCTCTCTAGGAAATGATGCCATGTCAGTAAAGCCCGTCTAATTGCAAAGGCTTCTTTCAAAGCAAGTCTGTTTTTAAAAAATCAGTTGAAATTTCTACTCAACGTGTATAAATTCTATTTAAACATTTGATTTTTATATCCATGCATAAATTAAATATCCTGGTTTCATTTTCATTTCTTTATAATTTTGAAAAGAAAATATAGCCTGAAAAAAATTAAACCAGCATGAACTTCATGAAAAATAAAAAATGGGATATAAATTTTGGAGAAATATAATGTTGTGGAATAAGGAAAATATACATGTCCCAGGATAATGTTACAGGATCCAATCTGAGTCAATCACTGAGACCAAAGATTTTTTTTCTTCCTAACTTTCAGGCAGAGAAATTCACTGATGATGGGCTTCAGCATGAGCCTGAAAGCTTGGAAGAATAAACTGTTGGTTCCAGTGATTGTATCAGATAGGATCCTGAAACATAATGTTATTTCTAAGTTATGTCATTTTCCCACTGGAAAAATTACTTCAAATGAAAATAACATTATATCAAATGTGAGGCATATGAGTTTAGTGTTAGCATTTATTAGCATACTGGTTTTCATCCACCTTCTGGGTGGAATTATTATTTAAAATACTTTCTCTTTTTCAGGAAGATATCAAATATTAGATGGGGGAAATGCTCTGTTCTGTGTTTAGTCATAGTTAAATTTAGTTTTCTTACACAATAATATACTAAAAGTATTGTTTCAGTGTAGCTATTGCTTTTATCTAAATCCTCAGGAATATGGTTTCTATATGCTTTGTAGAATTTTAGATAAATGGAAAAGTGGAGGAGGGAGAAGAGGAGGAGGAGGCTATAAAAACCAAAGCTCCTTCATATAAGATTAACAGTTTAAAATATTTTGTCAACAGGAGAGTCAAAGAGAAAGTGCACAGCACAATGCATGTGGAAGAGTCATGAACTGATCTCTTCTCATATATGCAAGCAGAAATATGTATGTGCTTTGTGCCATTTAGGACATGCTCTGCATTGACCATTTATACAAGAATGACCTGAATATATGTTGTTACTGTGAGATTGGAAAGGATTATAGTGATGGTGATGTGCTTACTGTTGATAATAATTAATTTTTATTTATATACTACCACCAAAGAATCAAGAGATTAATAAAATATAGCATAGCAAACAAAAATAAAAATCTAAACCACAAAATAATTTAATCTTAAAAAAATAAAGCTTCTGAACCAGAACATGGAATAAATGTGCATTTCACGGTGTTGGATAACATTCTAATATCTGAACAGGATCAAGTGGTAGAAGACTACTGTAAAGAATATAGAATGAAGTTGTATATTCTTAATTCTACAAAGAAAGAGAAAGCATCATAAAATAATGAATATCAGGGCTGTAGATTTCCCTTCAGAACTTGCCAATCAAGGTCAAAGAATCTTAAAATAATAATTTAATAGGCATAATATTTTCATAACATCAGCAACTAGTAGTTTTTCTGGAAAAGCACCATATATGATAATAATTATTTTGCAGTTGGGAAAACCCTATAATTTTCAACCATTATATTGCTTCAGAAGTTTAACCCTATTATTATTCATTACAAATAGTTTTTTTTAAGTATGTGACTTACTGAAACACTGGTGGCTATACACTTACTTCATATAACCCAGACATTGCAATAAATAATTGATTCTGTATCTAGAGTAAATCAATGATAAACTATTTTTGAATTCTTCAGTGGATGGAGATGGTGAATGGCAGGCAGAGTATTTTATTTTTTAAGACAAAACAAACATAGAAAGAAAAGCCAATATTTTGTTTTTACATTGCATTGGACATTCAGATTTATGTTTGGGAGGAGTTAGCACATTAAAAATGTTAACTTCTTTATAGGTTACCTTGACCAAAATGAATTAAACACAACTTGAACAAACCTATTTAGCTTTTCCACTATATTATTCTTAGGGTAGCAAGTCTATTGTAGAGAATATGAGTATTGCTATTGAAGCAAATCAAAATTACAGCAGAAAATAGGATTGTTTCTAGAAGAAATCAAGCAATAAGCACATCAGCTAAGAGATTTCAGAAATTCTAGTGTAGGCTCCTCATTTCTCCAGTGTAGGTATCAGGAATAATTGATGATCATTAACTGATGATCCTAGATAGTAAAATTTAAGAGGAATAATCCTATGCTGAAGGATAATAAAATATCAAATGAGAATCTCATAGAGAGGATCTCATTGAAACAGCAGAGTGAAAAATGGCCTTGTGTTCATGATTTGGATTGCAGCCATTTCCCAGAACTTCAATATCCCATCAAAATTATTTTGGAATTTCCATAGCTAGAAAAACAAACCAACTAATCAGTTCTGAAAACTGTACTATTTAAAAGTTAGTATATGACTATGGAGACCATATCTTGTCTACTTCCCTTCCTGGGGCTTTTCATATTAATTCTGCTATTATATAAGGTTCTGAAGCTCTGTGAAGGCCAAAGGACAGAAGAAGTAAAACTCTGCTTACTGGAATTTATTACCATGTTTCCCCAAAAGTAAGTCCTACCCTGAAAATAAGCCTTAGCTTGATTTTTGGGGGTGGACCTAATATAAGCGCTACTCCCAAAATAAGGCCTAATTTTGGGGCAAGGCACACTTAAAAATCCAGGTAGGGCGGGGGTAGGGGTGTGGATTTGCCCACATGCCCCGCACCTATTTACCTTGCAGCCAGGCCTGCATTTCTCAATCACAGGCCTTTCTGTGCAGCCAAGAACCGAGCTATGGATTCAATCCATAGCTCAGTTCTGCAAGATCTCTGCAGCCGAGGACTGAGGACCGATTGAATCCATAGCTCAGTACTCGGTTTCATAGGCCTTCCAGAAAGGTCTGCCTGCAAAATGCAGGCCGAAATGCAACTGCAGAATGAAGCTGCTCCTTCAGGCCCAGAAGAAGTGGACTGGCTGGGCAGGGCTGTGGGTGCTGGAGGAAAGACACCTCCCTGAAAATAAGACCTGGCACCTCTTTTGAAGTAAATAAATAAGACCCAGTCTTATTTTTGGGGAAACACAGTATAGAGAATGAGAGAAATAACCTTGAGGAAATAGGCGATTATCATTACATGAACAAAGAAGGTTGAAACATTCCTTGTCCTGGAAAACAAAATAGTATTCCAAAGTTAAACAGGCAAATTCTTTCCTGATTCACTGTGATTTAAGAGGGAAAGGAGATAAAACACAATCAGACTTGCATGATTCTGTTACTATAATTTATGTCAATAAAAATAGTTCTTTTTTTTCCAGAGTAACTTTCATGACTTGATCTACTTCAGAAGGCTGATACTTGTACAGATAAGTCTCTGAAACAGTCTTGTACCCTGGAATGAGGAAACATTCCTAAAAGTGGATGAGCCAATTTGAATTGATCCAGGGCATTGAATGTAGAAGAGATAGAAGCCTTGAGCAATGTCTAAATTTAAATTAATTAAATTACACAGATTCAGTTAAATGTCTATCCCTTAGTCAACCATTAATAAAAGTATACATAGTGACAATTCATGATCGTCAACCTCCTGAAAGGAGAATGGAATGGAACAAAATCTATCCAGACTTATATTCTTACAAGAGTTGTTAAAAGAACATTTTGAAGGAACCTCAGTATAGTCTTTGGGAACAAAATCTATTGCCATGGTAATGTAGAATAATGAACAATCACTAGAATAATGATGTGTCTGCATAATTACTGGAATAATGCTGTGTTAGTAGTATGTGACTAACCTAATGCGCATTGCACTTGGATACAATGTATGTAGCAAACTCTCTCCATTGTATACTCGTGAGAAATGAACTTAATGTATTACAATGTGTATTTCAATGTGTATTCCTTTGTTCCTGAGAAAAGGGAAGTATAAAACTGAAGTCTGAACCCACCCTTGGGGTTCAGAATTGCTAGTTGCTATTGCTTCTGCACAATAAATCTCTCTGCTAAAACCCTCTGGAATTTGTAAGGGTCCTTTCGTTTTCCACAAGATTTCTGGTGACTCTGCCGGGACTCTTAGGAAGAGGCCATTGACCTTCCAGATGGACTGCCCTGGTGGGCAGCCCCTCTCCTAACGATGACTCCTCCAAGCCGGCTCCGTGGCCTTGTCTACAGGGAGACCTCGACGGGATGGGAGGGGAACTCACCCACCAGCAAAGCAATCCAGTCAAGGATCCACTGAGAGTAGCAGTTGGGTCTTTACTCCATGAAATGGTCTGGAACACCTGCAGGCAAGTATTGTAAAAGGGATTACCTGATCCCGTTTGGATTGGAAGAAGACTTAAGGTGGCGTCCTTAAGTCTTTAATAGGTAGGATTGTGTGGGTGGTTAAACCATCGCATTTCCTGAAGAGTGACCATTGGAACGTCCGGCACTCCAGTTTGGTGGTAGTCTATTAGGGAGAAATCGGAGGAAACCAGACTAAGAAGGGCGTTGATCAGACGCCACTTCAATGTATGTTAGGAAATTTCAAAAACAGTTTTTCTAGGGATTATGGGGACCCGCAACCAAATCCAGCCATGTTAAAAAGATTCTGTGAATCTGAATGGACCACCTTTGGCATAGGGTAGCCCAAAGAGGGATCAGCGAATCCTGAACTCATGGTACGGGTTCATCAAATTATGACTGGAAGTGGTCATTGGGACCAATATCCCTATATAGAGCAATGGCAGATCAATATTGAAGAAAAGTCTCGATGGTTAGCAAAGTGTCAGATAGAATGTGCTAAAATATATTTGGCAAACCAAAAAGCCAAACTTCAGACAAAAGCTAAGATTTTGAGCCAGGAAGAAAGGGAGGAAGTTGCCAGGCCCCCACCCTATGTTCCTAGAAGAGAAGAAGGGGGGATATATCAGCAAATTCCACCCGTTCTGGTTGAAAGAAATGAAGTCCACCTTCAACCAGAAGCCGGTGTGAAAAGAAAGATAAAAAAAGATAGAACCATTCAGAAGAAACATTAGGACTTTGATAGTGATGACAGCAAAACATCAGTTTCTAGTCGAACTAGAAGTAAAACAAAGGTAAAAACAAAAGAAATGATAGCCCCTCTAAGAGAAGTTTTGGTCCCTGGACCAAATAATACCAATATTCCGATGCTCCAGTATGTTGCCTTTACAACCACTGATCTACTCAATTGGCATCGGTAATATGGACCATTTTCAGAAAAACCTCAAGAAGTAATAGAGCTGTTCTCCACCATTATTTAGATGCATAATCTCACATGGGATGATATGCAACAATTTATTTCTACCTTACTGGATATGGAGGGGAGAGAGAAATATAGGTTAGGAAAATTAAAAGTACTTGTCCGCCGACACCCTGATGGGGGAGTGAATTATCAGGCAAACAGAGATACCGAAGCAGTAGAAGAAAGACCAGACTGGAATGCTAACAATGGACAACATCAAACTTTGTTGCAGAATTATCAGCTTTTGTGTTTTGAAGCCCTGAGAGAAGCCGCAATTTGTCCAGTTAATTATGCTGCAGTAACTAGTATTTGGTAAGATAAAAATGAGTCACCAACCACTTTTCTCAGCTGACTGATAGAAGCTTACAAAGTAAACACAGGTCTTGATATGGAGGTGGCACAAAATCACCCAGTTCTAATTGAAAGATTTATCACCCAAAGTGCCCCAGACATAAAGAAAAAGTTACAACACAGAGAAGGGGCATTAGGGAAGAATATAGCAGAGATCATGGAAATAGCTCAGAAAGTGTTCCATAACTGTGAAAAGGAAGAAGAACATAAGTCAGATCAGAAAGAAAAAAGGAAGGTTGAAATGTTAGTAGTGGCCTTCGGGGGGATGTGTATTGGACCCAACCAATGTGCCATCTGTAAACAGGAAGGACACTGGCAAAGGGAGTGCCCCCAGAGGAATGGCCAACCTAAGGGACAATCTCTCCGGTATGAAAGAGGACGAGGAAGAGGATTTAGAGGGACTTTCCAAAGAAGTTATTGGGAAGCTTCAGAGGAAGAGGGCGTCCAGCCTATCCCAGTCAGACGGAAAAAAGAGAAGAAAACATGATCGGCTTAGCTGACATGGAATGGGGAGACTGAAGAGGACCAAGTTCTATGGTCCCACCCACGGAGTCCATTGTTAAAATATGAGTGGGAGGATAGATTGTCCCAATGTTAGTTGACATGGGAGCCACCAGATCGGTCCTAAATAAATCTATTGGCAAGCCATCAAACCAGTCCATTCAAATTCAGGGAGTATCTGGAGAAACCCAATTTTGACCACTCCTGGAACCCCTAACATGCCAAGTGGGAAAAGGAATCATTAAACATCAATTTTTATATGTCCCAGACTGTCCAGTCCCATTATTGGGAAGAGACTTGCTAAATAAGTTAAAAGCAACTATTTCCTTTGACAATGGGAAACAATTAATTCAAGTGTGCCACCCAGTGGAAGAAATATAGTGCTTATTGATAGTGACAGAAGAAGAAGTAGAAGGTACTAAGTGGCAACAATTTAATGTCCCACTCCTGTGGGCAGAGGATAACCCCCCTGGATTTGTGAAATATGCCACACCTGTTAAAACCACAAGCATATCCTGTTAGAGCAGTGGTTCTCAACCTTTTTAATGCTGTGACCCGCAACCGGTCGTAAGTCAAGGACTACTCAACCGGTCGTAAGTCGAGGACTATTCATCTGGTGCAGCACCATTTGTAGAAAGGGACTTTTGGCGGGCTCAGCAGGGCAGAGACAGCCTGGACAATTCCTATTGGCTTTTGAAAGCCAATAGAATTAGACTCTATTCAAGAGAGTCTATTCTATTGGCTTTCAAAAGCCAATAGAATAAAAGGGAGTAGCATAGCTAAGGAAAAGGGGGAAAAATGGTGGACTGCGTTGTTTGGCAACCCCCGTGAAATGGTCGTTCGATCCCAAATGGGGTCCTGACCCACAGGTTGAGAACCACTGTGTTAGAGTGCCTCAACGATGTTGTACTTCAGAAGCTGCTATTGCCATTCAAGAATTAATCCAAAAATACTTGATAGCAAAAATCATTAGAAAAATTCAGTCACCCTGGAATACTGCAATTCTACCTGTTTGTAAGCCCAATGGACAGTGGAGACTAGTGCAGGATCTCCGCCCTGTTAATAAATTGATCTTAACCCTACACGCGACTGTTCCTAATCCATATATTCTTTTGAGTACAATACCTGCATCCGCTAAATGGTTTTCAGTTGTGGACTTAAAGGATGCATTTTTCACCATACCTTTAGCTGAGAATTGTCAGCCGATCTTTGCATTTGAATGGGTAATCCAAAGACACAAGTTAAAACTCAATGTACCTCAATATACCACAAGGCTTTAAGAATTCACCTATGTGTTTTGGTCAAGCTTTAGCCCAAGATCTTGCATATTTGAAATTAGTCAGACAAGAGGATTGTTGCCATCAATATGTGGATGATGTTCTGATAACCGGACAAAACAGGGAGGATTGCTTTGAAAACATATCCAGACTGCTCTGAATATTACAAGACCGTGGCTATAGAGTGTCCAAAAGGAAAGCACAATTAGTTCAAATGACTGTAATGTATTTAGCTATGAACTATCACAAGGACAAAGAACTCTGGGCCCCCAGAGAAAGCAAGCTGTATTACAGATTCCTATCCCCCAAACAAACAGGAAGTTAGAGCCTTTTTGGGAATTACAGGCTTCTGTAGAATTTGGATTCCTAACTTCGCTCTCACAGCGGATCCAGCTTTATGGATCAAGGAATTAGATACTCTGGTTACGCAATAGTTTCTCAAACTGCAACTGTAAATCAGCACAATTACCTAGCCAAGCAAGTGCACAATTTGCAGAATTATATGCCCTAACTCGAGCATTAGAAATAGTTGCAGGAATGATTTTAAATGTATATACGGACAGTAAGTATGCATTTTTGACAATTCATGCACATGCCGCAATCTACAAAGAAAGAGGATATTTGGACTCCACAGGCAAGATCATTCAATATGCAACTTTGATTGAAAGACTTATTAAGGCAGCTCAATTACCATCTAAAGTTGCAATCATCCATTGTCTTGGACATCAAAAAGACTCAAGCCTTATTACCCAGGGCAATAAGAAGGCAGACAAAGAAGCCAAAAGAGCTGTGTTAGAAGGCCATCCCTCCAATCAGATGTCACCAGGTTCGTGTATTTAGACACTTACTTAGAACAACTTGATCCTACATATACGAAAGAGGAAAGCCAAAAGTTGAAACAGGATGTACAAGCCGAACTGGTTAAAGGCTGATACACCCTTCCCGATGGATGCATTGGTGTTCCTCTTGCGCTTGCCTGTCCCCTTATTTTTCAGGCCCATAAGCAACATCATTTGGGAAAAACTGCATTATTACAGCAGCTTGAAAGATTTTTCTATCTTCCCTTTGCTTCTTCATTAACAGCCCAAGTATGTTCTCAATGTTCCATTTGTGCCCAAACCATTGCACGCCAAGGACCCGTAGTACTGTCTGGTCGACAACCAATCGCTTATTTTCCAATGGACTATGTCATTGTTGATTTTACTGATATGCCTAGGAGTAAGAAATATGTAGCCCTGTTAGTTATAATCAATACCTATTCAAGGTGGATTGAGACCTTTCTGACTGTAAATAAGAAAGCTATACAAGTTGCCAGAATCTTTCTTAAAGAAATTATTCCTAGATTTGGTTGCCCTTCTAGGATTTCATCAGATAATGGCCCTGAGTTTGTACACCAAATTAATAAGGCTTTATCCCAGGCATTAGGAATTAAGTGGAGATTTCATTGTGCTTTTCATCCCCAATTGGCTGGGAGGGTGTAATGTGCTCATCGCATGATTAAAACCCTTATTACCAAATTTTGTTTGGAAACTCATTTCTATTGGCCAGACATTTTGCCTATGGTTTTGTATGCAATCAGACTGGCCCCCCACACTAAATTACAACTTAGCCCTTATGAGCTCATGTTTGGCCGTCCCCCTTGTCTGTTTAAACCTGATAGTCATGGCTGGCTGGACTTGGCTCATAAGGGGGGGGGGGAATAGACCAACAGAAATTGTTACATCAGTTACAGCTTCATAATTTAGCTGTTTCAAATTTGTGCCATTATATGATGGAACAACAACCCCCTCCAATGGTCACAGCAACACATGGGTTCAAACCAGGAGATAGAGTATGAGTAAATCACTGGAAATCAGATCCCTTGAGCCCAAGATGGAAAGGAACATATACTGCTGTCATGTGTTCTCCTTTGGCAGTGAAAACCTTGGAAGGAAAGTCCTGAGTCTACTGGAGTAGATTGAAAGCAGCTGCACCTGCAGATCCAGTAACTTACAAGGTGGATAAAACTGACAAACCTTTAGTGTTAAAATTTACAAGAAATACATCCTGTCCAACCCTACAGGCAACAGATTCTCAACACATGGTGTGAACATCAGACCTTGCTGAGACACTCTGAAAGCTGTCTCTCTATGCATGGTGAAAGACATGAGGATTCTACAGCTCATAATATCTGTTAGTTATTTAATATGGGAATATAAAATGTTGCCCCCTAAAGATCCTGAATTGGAGATAGACTGATGGAAGTTTAAATAGGAAAACTTCCAAAGGGGGGAATAATGTGGAATAATGAACAATCACTAGAATAATGATGTGTCTGCATAATTACTGGAATAATGCTGTGTTAGTAGTATGTGACTAACCTAATGTGCATTGCACTTGGATACAATGTATGTAGCAAACTCTCTCCATTGTATATCCATGAGAAACGAACTTAATGTATTACAATGTCTATTTCAATGTGTATTCCTTTGTTACTGAGAAAAGGGAAGTATAAAACTGAAGTCTGAACCCGCCCTCGGGGTTCAGAATTGCTAGTTGCTATTGCTTCTGTTTCTGTGCAATAAATCTCTCTGCTAAAACCCTCTGGAATTCGTAAGAGTCCTTTCATTTTGCACAAGAATGGTAATTAGTATATATTTGAATTTTAGATATTCTCACAAAAAATGGTCATGGGAAATAATGTTTGACTATTCTCAGAGTGTCTGAGCTAAGGGTGACCATAGATATTTGGTACAATCTACAAAAACTTGACATGTCATGTAAGAAACATGAATTATGCAATTTATATCATTGCATGATGATACAAGACACATGACATTACATACACAGAGAGAGAGACACACACAGACAGAAACTTCTTTTAATCTCATTGTGACTTTCCACTTTCTACTGTTATTTTAAAGTTTATTACTTTGCTGCAAGATATTATTTTAATGTGCCTCAAATTGACATGTACACAGCTTAACTTTTTCAGTGAATCTATGTTTTTTGCACAGATTTTGCACCCAACTGCAAAATTGCCATATGCTTTTCTTTCTCTTTATTGCTCTGTTACTTATTTGAAGCACTACTGTAAGTGGAGCAGTCATTGAATAAATAGATAAAAAAGTAACAATTTCTTTACTCAACACATGATCTGTCACAGTGGCTTAATATAGGCATGGTGGTATACAATCTGTGTTTCTGCCTTATAATATGATCATCTAATGCCACTTCTAGGAATGATATTGAGAAGCCTGATATTTACCATTCAAATTTATTGGGAACTTTAATATCAACAACAGTTTTGCCTTGTTTGGAATGACTCAACATTATATGTCAATTTCAAATTACAAGCAGGTTATACATACACACATACATACCCTTGAAAGAATCCAGAAATTTCAGCTGATGCAAAATATGGTCACTGAGCCATACTGGGCACACAAAGAAAGATACATATAATACCTTTCCTCTGAGAACTGTACCCTTTGGCTTTTGGAGCCAATTCAAGACATAAAAGCCCTACATGACATATGGCCAAGCTACCTATGGAAATGGCTTTGACCCATCCCATCATCCCATCCCACTCATTCTAGCAGGTAAGATATGCTACAGACCCCTCAATCAAAGTATTTCTACTAGAGAGGAAGAGGACTATGTTGGTCTTCTTGCACACTTTCTTGGATGTCTCTTTGGATGCTAAGTCATAGGAGGACAAGCTGGTTCTAAGCACATCATGGCAATATATCCACAGGCAGCCAATGTATTGTACAGTGCCCAGAGCCCATCTCTGAGGGAGATGAGTGGTAAATAAATAAATAAATAAATTTAAATAAAAAAATAAAATGCAAATATACATAGTTGTTGGAATATTCATGAACTGGAAGAATCATGTGGTAACTCAGTCAGCCAATGTGAAGAAAGTGCAACTGAGTCTGTGCAAAAGGTATTGAGTTAGGAGCTGGATTTCCAGTCTCAGGTTTGTCTCTGTATCTCTCTTCAATTGAGCTATGTTGCTGTAAAGAAGAATGTATGGTATTGTAAATATTTTGATATAAATATAAAGAAGTTATTTTGAATCAGCTAAATGCAGTCAACTGTGAGAGCTTCTGATTTATTTTTTCACCAATAGAGAAATTAAAATTCTCCAACAGGTTATGGGCCCAGAACTTATTAAGGGCTGCATTGCAATTTAAAGCTGGAAGAAATTGCCTGTGTTTAGAAAGTATAAGAACAAGGCAGAATTAGAAGAATGGCTTCAATGGAATTTAAGGAAAGCTCTGTGCCTCGTTTGGGCCAGAAGAATTACATTGTGTGGGCTGCTAAAATGGAATGTTGCTGAAAGCTAAAAAGCTGTGGTATATCATAGAAAACCCACCACAAGTATTTGAAGCTGCTGATCAGAAAAGTCATGATCAAGCAATGGCTTATCTCATCTTGAATTTAGATGATGAACAATTTCTAAATGTTGCAAATTTAAAGACTGCAAAGGAGATTTGGTTGAAGTTGAGAGCTGTGCACGTGAATGTTTCTGCATGCAATATAGTGCAATTGTCAAGAAAACTTTACAGGGCTGTTTGCAACCAGGTGAATCTGTGGAACAGCATTTAAATAAAATGCAAAGTTTATTTTTGGACTTAGAACAACGTGGGATTAAATTCCCTGAGTCCCAGAAGGTTTTATTGGTGTTGAATAGTTTAGATAAAACCTGGGACACAGTTTCTGTGATATTTGAATATAAAGAAGAGCAAGACTTAAATTTTGAGGCTTTAAAGGGATGTTTGCTTAATGAAGAAGAAAAGCGCAATTTTAGAAGCAGCCATGAGGAGGTAAAATTCCTGAGGAGGGGGTCCAAACTGCAAGTCTCCGAAGAAGAAACATTTTGCAAGCAGAGGGCTCAACAAGAAAAGAATTGCTACATTTGTGGAGCAAAGACACATCTGAAAAGGAATTGTTTGCAGAGGAACAATTTGCAGCAAAGGACATTTGTGCAACCAAAAAGTTTGCAAAAGGAACATTTTGGTGTTGCAAAAGTTTGTTATAGCAACAACAGAGAAAAGTGGCTAATAGATAGTGGGACAAGTCAAACAATTGTTAATGACTCTGAATTATTTTGCAGGTTTGTTCCAGTAGCACAAGAAGCTGCGGCTTTGGCAAATGGCCAGAAAGCAAAAGTCATTGAAAAAGGTGATGTGAAAATTCCTTATTTGGAATCAAAGTTTACCAATGTGCTTTGTGTACCTGAGATGGAACATAATTTGTTAATTGTGTCTAATTTAGACAAACAAGGTTTTGAGGTCATTTTTGTAAATGGGAAGTGTCTCATCAAAAGGAATGGGAATATCTGTGCAGACGGCATAAAGGAAGATAATCTATATGTATTGCAGGGACAAATGGTTTAATATTCCCATATATTTAAGAATGTTGCAGAGCATGATTCATGTGTTCATCTTCTACATAGAAGATTTGGCCATGCAAGTTTTAAAGTTTTGCAGAAAATGAAAGAGTTTGCAGAAGGGCTAAATTTGAAGAGATGCAAAACATATTTGGACTGTGCAGTATGCAAAGCATCGAAGTTAAAGGCATTCCCAGTTAGTAAATATAGCACAAGACAAACAAAAAGAGATCTAGAGCTGGTCCATGCAGATCTGGTGGGACCTATGCAAGCCAGTTTGGGAGGAGCAAAATATGCACTGGTAATTGTTAATGATTATAGCAGGTATTCATTTTGCTACTTGCTTAGAGGTAAGACAGAGGTGCTACAACAATTCAAACAGTGGGTAAGTTTTATAGAGAGAAGGTACAGACAACAAGTGTGACAGTTGCAAACTGACAGAGGTACTGAATTTATGTCAACTAAATTCCAACAATGGTTGGGGCAGTTGGGGATAAGACACAGACATACAAATCCTTACACAGCAGCAGAGAATGGTGTAGCTGAAAGAAGGAATGGTGTTTTGCAAACAATGAAAGATTCATTATTAGAGGATTCTGGTATGAGCAGGTCATATTGGGGAGAAGCCATATTGACTGCCAATTATATAGTTAACAGGCTGTGGAATTCCTCCATTAATAATACTCCATATGCCATTCTATATGGGAGAAAGCCATCATTGGCACATTTGAGAATTTTTGGAAGTACTGCATGGGTACATATTCCAAAAGCAATCAGAAGAAAGGAACAGCAAAAGGCAAGAAAGCTCAGGTTTGTGGGCTATTAGCCAGGGTCAAAAGGATATCACTTTTGTAAAAAGTAAAAGAATTGTAATTTCAAGATCTGCTAATTTTGCAGAACAAAATTGGGACAGAATTAATGCAAATTCTAGGTATGTCTCATTTAATGATGGTGATCTATTTAATGACAATAACTCATCTAATGATAAAATTTTTTTATTGAAGATGTCAATGTTCAGGGAGGAGAGGCTGAACAAGACATGAAGCCAGATAGACTTGAGACACAGGAGCAGTTAATACCACGTAGGTCAGAGCCATGTAACAAAGGAATTCTGCCTGACAGGTATTCTGCCAGCAAGGTAAAGGTTTGCAATGTATGGTATGAGCCAAGAAGTTAAAAAGAGGTGTTGGCATTACCAAAAGCTGAACAAGAAAGATGGAAGGAGGCCATGGATAAAGAGATGAAATCCATGGGAGACCATGAAGTATTTAAATCAGTGACTTTGCCACAGGGAACCAAAGATGTAGGTTGCAAGTGGGTATATAAGAAAAAGATATTGTCACATAATGATGTACAGTATAAGGCCAGGTTAGTGGCACAAGGTTTTTCACAATTAAAGAATGTGCACTACGATGAAGTATTTGCACCAATTGTGAAAATTGAGAGTATAAAATTAGCACTGGTATTGGCAGTGGCATATAAGCATAAAATCTCACCCTTTGATATCACAATTGCATTCCTCAATACTGAGTTAGAGGAAGAAATTTCTATGATCCAAGCACCAGGATATGAAATTACAAAACCTAACATTGTGTATAAATTAAACAAGGCTATTTATGGGCTGAAGCAGTCAGCCAGAAACTGGAATATCTGTTTAGATACTGCTTTAATGGGTCTTGGATTTAAGAGTTGCAAAGCTGATAATTGTATATATACTGGACAGTTACAAGGAGGGAATTGTCTACCGTTATCATTTGTAGATGATATTTGCTTCATTGCAAAGGATGCATCACAAGTCAAGGAATTTGCTGATAAATTAGGAAAGAAATTTGAATTAAAGAATTTGGGAGAAATAAAAAATTATCTCGGTGTAGAGATACAGAAAAATGAAAAAGGTGGTTATATTCTCAGTCAGGAGAAAAAATGAGCATTGTTGGAGAAATATAATACAAAAGATAGCACTACTCCTCCCACACCCATGAGTGCAGATTTTTATAATAGTTTAAGTGTGGACAAAGGTGAAACCTGTGATCAAGAGATATATCATTCAGCAATAGGGAGTTTGTTATATCTATCACAGTGGTTCAGACCAGATATAGCTTGCACAGTAAGCATTTTGAGTTGTTTTACTGCTGCACCTACAAAGTTGCATTGGATGGGTGTAAAAAGGTTTCTCAGATATTTAAAGGGAACCATGAATTTGGGTCTTCAAATACAGATTACTGAGGAATTGAAATTAAAGTGTTATGTTGATAGTTGACCATGCAAATGACATAAACTCAAGGAAATCAAATTCTGGGATTATAATATTGTTTGGAGGGATTCTGATTGGATGGAAATCCAGAAAACAAACAACTGTTGCTATTTCAACAATGGAAGCAGAGTTTATTGCTTTATCTGAATTGTGTTCTGAAGTAACATGGTATGTACAGTTATTGCAAGATTTAAATATTAATGTAAAAGAATCTGTAAAGGTATTTTAAGACAATGCTGCCTGTATAAAAATGGCAATTGGTGACAGGGTGAAGAACAGAAGTAAACATGCAGACATTAAGTACTGTAATGTCAGGGAAGCTGTAAAAGGAAAGTTGATTAGTTTACATCATTGTTCTTCTGAGGATAATTTGGCAGACATGATGACTAAACCATTAGGTAGTGTTCATTATGTAGAATATATTAAGTCAATAGGTCTAATGTCTCTTCCTGTTGTGAAGGAAGGAGTGCTGGAATATTCATGAGCAGGAAGAGTCATGTGGTAATTTAGTCAGCCAATGTGAAGAAAGTGCTACTGAGTCTGTGCAAAAGGGGTATTGAGTTAGGAGCTGGATTTCCAGACTCAGGTTTGTCTCTGTATCTCTCTGTAAGAAGTCTTCAATTGAGCTATGTTGCTGTAAAGAAGAATGTATGGTATTGTAAATATTTTGATATAAATATAAAGAAGTTATTTTGAATCAGCTAAATGCAGTCAACTATGAGAGCTTCTGATTTATTTTTTCACCAATAGAGAAATTAAAATTCTCTAACAATACGGATATTGTTGATGTTCAATTCTTAATACTAATGCTATGCACTCTAATGACCTGAATAATCTCGCCTCCTGCTAGGTCTTCTATCTAGGAAGTCATTTTTTTGAAGAATGCTTCTCTCTCAGTGTACATTTCTGTCTGGCCCAACCTTAGCCTGCACAGTGCTTCCTTATTTGCTACCCAAAATGGGTCTGCTCCTTTTACATTGCACAGTTGTTCTCATATTGTTAAATGACATAACTGAAGCAGATTACTGAGTCAGCATCTTACCAAGTTAGTATGAGATTTCTTTCATTTTTAAAAAGACTTACCTACCACTGTCATTATTCTACATACAAATTTGTAATTGGCAAGGTATTAAATTTTGCAATTTCCAATACTGATCTAGTTCATTAACCCCTACTAATAGTAGCACTACTCACTGTGAATTTACAATTAAGTGTAGTACATAGAAAAATGTAGTGTATCAATTGTGATAATATTAGTTATTTCAATCAATGCATGAGATAATTTGACTATTATATATTGCAATTATTATAAGATCATAAAATAAAATAAGACATTTAGATATTCCTTCATGGTGTTATTATCATTCACAGTGAATATACCACTATCATTTAGGTTATGATCCAACTAAAGAATTAATTTAAAGAATTAACATTAATTTTATTCCTTTAATATGTCCATCAAAATTACAAGAAAGAGCATATTTGGCCTCCATAGCTGTTTAATTCATTATATTTGAATGGACTGTAATATGAAAGAGAAGAATCAGAAATCATAGCGTCACAGGAAATATAAAGTTTTCTCACTGTGCAGTTTGAAACCTAGCAAATCATAGACAGATTCCTTGATTGCAGCTAACATCCACTATAGGCAAAGTTAACTGCTGATAATTGATATTTTCATGTCTCTATTTTCAACATAATATAGTTAAAGGAGAACCTGGGACCTATTTTTGGTTAAAAGAAATAAACTTGCTAATTTCATTAATCTGCCTCATGCTGGTTTATTGTTATTGATGATCTATGCTGTATGTTGTTTCAGCATTTCATGTTGAATGATGTTCTTTTAAAATGAATTATTGCCACCTGAATAGATTTCTCCTTGCAAAGCTCCTTTTCCCTGAAAAAAGAGGCTTCCTTGTAAATACTAAACAAATGAGACTCATGCAGCAACCAAATGTTCAGAATAGCATTCCTTTCCTGATTCCCATCATGTTCATATATCCCTAAAGCTCTGTTCATCATTCAACTGTTGATCTTGCACAATGGGATTGTGATGCTTGCTTAGGGATCCAGAAGGCATTGTGAATTCAAGAAAACTTGCCAGCAAATTGATTATTTGGCAGCTTCATTAATTCTCTTCGGTCTCTGAGGTATTTTAGATAAGATTTATTGTGGTACCTTTTCCACTAGAAGAAAAAGAGGAACAATTGTAAAAGGTATTGTCAGAAGGATCTCAATAAATTATTGTGTTCCAGTATTGTTTTACTATGGTTTTATTAGTGTATTTGATTTTATTTGTAAGATGCCTTAAGGATGGGAATCACTGCTGTGAATAGATTGGCTGATACAAGCAGGAGAGACCTGGGTTCAAGTTCCTGCTCATCCACGAGATTCTATGTGACAATCACTATTTGTCTACCCACAGTATATTGCAAATAAATGGAAGATCCCTATGAAACTTGTCTTGAGTTCCAGACATAAATATGGGACATAAATGCAACAAATAATTGATAAAAAATAAAATACTTCTTAGTTTCATAGCTACTATGCTCTGAAGTTCTGCGGACTTCAGCTTTGGGGGCAATTTTTAAAACATGTACATTGTCTCTGAGAATTAGACACAATTGAACAGAAGAAAGACAACAGATCTACATGACATTAATCAATGAAATTATCTGGCAGTCGGAAAAGATGTTCATGATAGCCAGTTTTATTAATTTTACCTTTCTTTTTTGCTTCAGGTAGGACTGAAGGAGTCAGGAATACAAACTCCTTGTAGGATTAATTACCATGCTCAGCAGAATGAAGATAACATTTGTTCACTGTTTGTGTAATTGTAAACTGTATATAAATTGTAAAGTCCATTCCTTTGATTGCCAGGCTTCATCTCAGAATATTTGCTGCTGTGGTATCTACTCAAAACTGCATGCCATAATGTTTCAGGAAGTGACTATCCAAATTAAAGATTGAGGAAGTATATGAACAGCACATGTTGAAAATAGTGGTAATTATATGGCATGTTTCTCAGACTTTAGAAAAAGGTCATCAGCAATAGACTTTTCACTGTCAGAGCTCACAATCCACATTGTAGACATTTGGATACTAATCTGTTCATGCAGTCCCATTTCACAATTTGTATTCAGGGTACATCAGTGCCAGAAACAAATTCATAGTAGAGCCTGCAACAATAATTTGGATTAAGAGGGGAAAAGGTGATTCAGAAGCCTCTTGAGAATACACATAAGAGCAGTCAGTTACTTTTTAAATTAACTACATCTTTTCTCAAATTGCAGCTGTTCAACCTAGGTAAAAGTCATAGAGTTGCTTGATAGAGTTGTTGTTTGGGGTTACATGAAGGCCCCTGCATGCTGTGAAGCACATTTTTTTTTCCTTTTAAATCTAAAGCAATTCAAAGTCTTAATTCATAATAATTATAGTCCAGCTGAATGCAAAGGAAACCATTTCAGCAGTCTCAAGGATCTTTTTCCATACTTTTCTAAATTAATCTGTGATTCTGAAGTAACTTTCTGCTTATATTCTCATTCATAGAAGAGCTTCTGTATAAATCACTTTATGTTAATCTAAGAAATATTGCTAATAGTTTTAATTTTCCCTAAATTAAGTTCTGCTAAAGAATATAACAATATTGATCAAATACTAAAATTTATTTTAGGCAAAAAAGCTTGAATATAACAGTTTCATCACCAAAGACAATGGTTTGAGATTCAGATAATTTAGAGAGTGATCTAAAAGAACAATACTGGGTAGTTTACAGGTTTGTAGGATTTTCTTCAACTGTGTGACCAATACATTACATAATCAAACACAAAATGGAGGCTCAGTAGATAGAGCTAAATTATTTGATGAATCAGGATGTGACAACAACTACTAAAACCCATACAATGGATGGCTGCATAAGAAACAGAATCGTTCCTTGAACTGCTACAGTTCAAGTGCCAGCAGGCACACTGAGTATAAGCAGTTCTGAAATCATTGTTGACTTAATGCAGATTATCCAGCATACTATAGCATCAAAAAGGGTTATTTTATTCCTTAACTGTATTAATTCAGCCCCAAATCATAGCTCTTTTGTAGATCCTGATCTCTTAACTGCCCATTTTAAAAGGATCTATCCCCAATTTCCAGATAACTCTTAGAGATGTATGATTCATTTATAGCCTGATCTCTTTAGAGATTTGTCAATATGCCCAACATACTGTTAAATAATCAAGCAATGGCAGGGATAGGAAAAGAATGCGGAATATTCGTGCTATGTTCCTCAGCATCAGGGAGACTTAGAATCTTATACCAAGCACCTTTCTATAAAGAAATTATTCTCATGCAGAAATCATTTTCATTTGTTTCATTACAGAAACAAATATGGTCTCACCTTCTTTGCCATCAAAGATTTTTATAGATATTTTATGACAGCCTGTTTAGAAATTAATTATCCTATTTCAAAAATATAACGATTCTTCAGAAGTAATGTTCAGTTTGGAGAAAAATAAGGTCCATGTGCATAATAAGCAAAAACAATGTGACATTTGATATTTAGCCTCTTAAAATTATGTCTATTCCAAAATGGATGAAAAGACCACTCAGAAGTTCTTTGAATGTGAAAAATATAGAAATTATTGGCACATATGGTTGGAGTATGCATTTCTTCTGAATATTGCAACTCATATAGACAATGTTACATATAACATAGTGTAGTAACATGTATATATTACTATATATTAGGATGAATGTGTTTTGGAGAAAATATATACAAGCATACTTGGAAGATGAGAAATCTGTCATATGGTGCCATATGGTGGACCATTTTAGCAAAACGAAGTTCAGGGTCCAGAACACAATAACATGTAAAAAAAACCCTCCAAAATTAGATATACAGATTGTAAAGAAGGTAAAATATTTTGGGATCCACCTGACAGTAAGATGTACAGCAATTAAAGAGGATAATTATCACAAATTGAAAAGACAAATTGAAGTAGATTTGGATAAATGGAAAAATGTACAACTATCATTAATGGGAAAGATTGTGATAATCAAAATGAACATATTACCACGATTATTGTTTTTGTTTTCAACAATATCAATAAGATTAGATAAGAAATATTTTGAGGGGCTTAATAAAATAATCTTGAAGTATATTTGGCAGGGAAAAAAGGCAAGGATTAATCTAAAAATGTTACAAGATACAAGACTGAGAGGTGGGTTTGGTCTACCTAATTGGGAATTGTACTATCAGGCTGCAGCATAATCATGGATGAGAGAATGGATCTTACTGAGGAATATGAGATTATTGACTTTAGAGGGACATGACTTGCAGTTGGGATGGCATGCTTTCATATGGTATGGGAAAAATAGAATACATAGCTATTTCCAGAGACACCATATAAGGAATTCTTTATCCGTGGTCTGGGAGAAAATAAAGAGAAAGCATTATTTGAAGATTCCAAATTGGCTCTCAACTATGGAGGCGCCAATACACCCCAATATGCTTAACATGGGAAACATTATAAGATATAAAGACTTACTAACAGATACTTTTAAAAAAGCAGATACGGGGGAGTTGAAAACCAAACAACAGTTAGAGGAACATGAGAATGCAAATACAAATCTAGATATGAAAAAGATGTTAAAATAGATGGTGTTAATTTGGGGACAACAGAGTTAGATGAAACACTCACAGGAACGGAAGAAAAATGGATTAAAAAAATTTACAATTATCTACTACATATGGAGTTAGAGGAGGAACAAGTGAAAGAGACAATGATAAAATGGACAAGGATTTTTGGATACACAATTGAATTAAATAGATGGCAGCAACTATGGGAAAGGAACTATAATGGCGGTTTAGACAATGGCTATGGCAACTGCGTATAAAGAAAATATGTACAAAATGTCTTACAGATGGCATATGTCTCCAGAAAGATTAGCTAAAATGTTTAAGGACAGATCTACGAAATGTTGGAAATGTCATCAGATACCAGGTTCCTTCTACCATATGTGGTGGATGTGTGTAGAAGCTAAAACTTATTGGAATATAATTAGAACATGGATAGAAAAGATGATACAACAACATATAGAACTAAGACCAGAAATATTTCTGCTGGGTATTTTACCAGGGAAATATAATAAAGAGAAAACATATTTGATTATTCATATAATTATGGCAGCCAGGATTGTGTTTGCACAAAATTGGAAAGCACTGAAAGCTCCCCCAGAGGGAGAAGTGATTGTGAAAATACTGGAATGTGCAGAAATGAATAGACTAACAATGACAAATAAAGATAAGACAAGAGTCAGAGTACTATGAAATCTGGGGAACTTTTTATGATTGGCTGAAAAAGAGAATATGGTTAAAAGATAGTTAACACCAATTTAGATGGAAGAAAAAGGAGCAGATGAGGGAGATCCAGGCGACACAGTATTGAATAACCGGAGGTCATATAAATATTTATAGAAGTATATACGGAGAAGGTCAGATAAAAAGAAGTATTAATGTAATAGAAAATCAATCTTATTATATATAATACAGATAGGGAAATTTAGAGAGAGGAGTTGCCTGGACATTATCCCTGAATTGTATCTGAAGAGGGATGAGAGGGAAGAAAGGAGAGGAGAGAGAGGAGAGAGTAAAGGAGAGGGAAGGAAGTAGGAAGATTGGAGAAGAGGAGGAGAAATGAGGAAAATGGGAGGGAAATGGTGAAAGAAAGAGGAGAGGAGAAGAAGAAGAGGGAAGTAGGGAAAAAAGAGGAGAAAGGGAGAAAGAAGGTAGAGAAGAAGGAGTGTGGATACAGTGAAAGGGGAAATGGGCGAGCAACACCAAAATTTATGTGTATGTGTTTATTTTATTCTCCAGCATGATGAGTGGAGAATCCACGAGTGGGTTGTCTTAACCTTCTTGCCCAGATGAGACTAAGTCTAGAAAGTTACCACACCTCCCACTGGGCTAGACTGTTCCAGTTTTTGACTTAGTCTTCGCCCAGCAGGACGCTTTTAAATTGAGGCTCCTTCTAGGCTTAGTATTAGGTTAAAAAACCTAGTGAATTGGCTTTCTTCAAATTTAACTTAATTTACTTCAGTAAATTGGCCTCTTCCAAAATTTGACAGATGAGCTACTGCAGATCCTTTAGATTTCTGGCTCATCCAAGCCTCCTGACCAGCTGGGAAGGCTCTCCTCTTGGCGCGGGGCATTCGCTGCATCCAGGCGACCCCCAGCTTACTCTGATACTGGAGAGCCTGCCGCAGGCCTGCTGCCCTCTAAATTTGCCCGCAAGCTCCCTGATGGCTCTCTGAGGCTTGCCGATGCTTGGGAGGCTGCGCAGAGCCGAAAGCTGCACTTTGCCGGGTTTTTTTTTTTTTTTTTTTTTGCCTTTGGGATGAGCGGAATCTTCGGAATGGTCAGCAAACTTTTCCATAGATTCAGGGCAAACTGTCTAGACCACGCAAATTTCCCTCAGGGCTGGCAAGGCCCTGACGGTCTGCAGACGGCAGTTACTTTTGGTGCAGCTGCCATTTTGAGAGCCGCACAAGAGCTCATTAACCCTTTGAATCCTGTGCGAGAGGAACAGAATTTCTAAACTTCCCAGCTGGAGGGCATTGCAGCATTTGGTGGCATATTAAGACACCCCTGGGGTGACTTCATTGTGTTAAGATCTCCTTAACACTTGGCTAGAGTCCCCAGGGGGTGGTGAATTTGGCACGGCTGCCATTTTGAGAGTCATGCAAACGTTCCTCAGCCTCAACTCACTTACAGTACTGGCCATCAGGCCTTTGAGGCCTTCACTTGAGGCACCAGCAGGAGCTTCAGGGGCATTCCTATTACCCCTTTTAAAGTGGGGTCTAGAGAGACTCATAGGGCTCCATTTGGCATTGCATCCCCTGAGTGGCAGAAGTCCCAGTCCTCCTTGGGTGGAGCCAACTCGCCACCAACTCGCCACCTAGCAACAGACTCTTGATTACAGGGAGTTTTGTCAGTTGCCACCTGTCCTTATAGGTGCTGGCACTGTGTCGCAAGGCCTAACAGATAGCTTTAGATAACTATCTGGCTGTCAGCCATTGTTTGGTTGTTCAGAGGGTTTCCCTCTCTGACAAACTATAATTGTGATCAGCTCCCATTCCAGATATCTCCTACTCAGAATATCTGGGCTACAATGGCAGACAGTGTGACTCCTCAGCCTACGCAGGGCCCTTCTGATTCCCCCGCCAAGAAGAAACATAGATCTTCCAAATTGGAGGCGGCAGAGAAGATCAAAGCCAAAGCCAAGGCTATTTCCACCAAGAAGCCCTCCAAATCTGCTGAGAGAGAGGCCATGAGGACACATGAGGCACTGGAATGGGAGTTCTCCAGTGCTCAGAGGCTCACTTCAAGTGGAACAGAATTGGTTTTCCCCATTCCACTGGATAGGTCACTTTTCGAGCCCCAACACGCTCCACTTAACACAGCCCCATGGGCTTGGTCTCCTTAGGGGGAAACTGGACAGGTGGATCTCCCTCTCCCCTCCTATACCCCAGTCTCTCAGGGGGTTCCCCTTTTCATAGACTCCAACAGGGTCCGGAGACCACCTTTATGCCTATGGCAGCAGGACTTCGTCCAGTGGAGTAACAGGGGACATGGCCTGACCAGCTTCAGGCCCTGATGGCTCAAGCCTTCGCGTAGTACATGGCCTCCTCCATGGGACAACGGCCCTCTCAGATACCTGTACCTCCACTGACAACTTTGCCCCAAACTGAGTCAGCCCTGTTTCTGGGCTCTGCCTTCTTGGATAGATCTTCCCAGGGGGGAGAATCAGGATGGGAGGATTACGAGGTGTCTGGCATGCTAATGTCAGATGATGAGGAAATATCTCCAGATCTTTATCCTGTTACCGGCCTCTTTGACCCATCTCTGTTCAGGTTGCTTCTCCTGAAAGCATGCACTTTGGCCAACATTGCCCCTGAACAGGAGCCACAGCTGACACCTCCCACTACCCAGGCCTTGAACCCATTGTTCTCTGAGCCTATGGTGGCAGAGAAACAGATTCCTGTTCCACCCTTCTTCTGCAGCATGGTGCAAAAGCAGTGGTCCTCCCTTGATACACTAAGTGGGACAGAGAAAAAACTCAAAAAAACTCAATTACCACTTGGCCTACAAGCGATTCAAGATGCAGACTCTCAAGTCTATCCTGGCCAGTGTCCGGAGGGGGGATTTCCTGTCATCCATATATTTAATGGAGGCTTACTTGCATGTTCTGATCCCCCCCGAGCATCACAAATTCCTCTGATTTTGCCACGCCCACCGGCATTTTCAGTACAAAGCACTCCCATTTGGCCTGTCTTTGGCCCCAAGGGTGTTCAAAAAGATCTTAGTAGTATTAGCCACCTACCTGAGAATGATTCCGGTGCGCGTCCAATATTATCTGGATGATATCCTCATCCAGTCCCATTCCTTCCGGTTGGCCCAGTCGGACCTGGCACTCACCCTCAGGACTCTTCAGTTCATGGAACTTCCAAAAGAGCCACACGGCCCCTTCAACTCATATCCTTCACCTGGGGGCAGTCATAGACTCGGAGCTCTGCAAGGTTTTTCTTTCCTAGGAATGTCAGGTCAGCATCCGGACCCTCATACACCGGGTTTGAATGGAGAGGGTAGTTCCTCTAGTCATGCTGTCACAGTTGCTGGGGAAGATGGTCTTCTGAATGGGAATTGTTCCATGGGCCAGGTTGCACTCCAGAGAGTTGCAATGGTTCCTTCTTCTCTTTCAGAGGTTGAACATGAGCTCTTCCAACAGGAGAGTAAGGGTTCCACAACAGTGGTGGGCCTCCCCGGCGATGGCCAAGGGATCCCTCTTCAAGGAGTCAATCAGGCTCACCTTAACCACAGACACGAGCTTATTTGGCTGGGGGGCTCATCTCCAATCATGATTTGCTCAGGGTTGGTGGTCTCACTCAGACTTAAGACACAGTATAAACTGGCTGGAGTTCAGGGTCATACATCTGGCCTTATGCCACTTCACAACAGGGTGGCGGGACAACACATTCTGATCCTCACCAACAACGTGGCAGCAAAGGCACACATAAACAGACAGGGAGGGACCCGATCCAAGTCCCTCATGAGCGAGGCCCACCATTTGAACTCTTGGGCATAGGTCCACCTCTGCTCTCTGAAGGCAGAGCACATCTCAGGGGAGGCAAACCAGCAGGCAGAATCCCTGAGCAGATCTACTGTGGACCACTCCAAGTGGCGTCTGGTCCCAGCTCTGTTCAGGGAGATATCGGACAAATTTGGTCAACAGCAGTTAGACCTGTTTGCCTCTCCGACCAACTCCCAACTTCTGAGGTTCTTCTCCAGGTTCCCATCCCTGGGGGCAGAGGGAACATATGCCCTCCACAGCCGGTGGCCCAGGGAGTTACTGTATGCCTTTCCTCCCCTTCCCCTGATTCCGGCAACCATCCGCAAGATGCTTCAGGAACAGGTGGAGATCATATTGGTTGTTCCACATTGGCTGAGACATCCATGGTTTGCCGACCTCGTGGACCTTTCCATTTCACCGCCATGGAGGATTCCTCCAGATTGCATCTCCCTCAGCCAAGGGGCCCTTCAACACCCAGATCCCCAGTGGCTCCAGTTGGCCGCCTGGCACTTGAACGGCTGAACTTAACCAGATAATCCTATTCATTGAGGGTGATCTCTATGGTTCAGGCCTCCAGATGCCCCTCTACAAATAGGATTTACGATGCGACATGGAAGAATTTTTGCCTGTGGTTCACTAAGCATCACCTCCAACCTCTCTCAGTAACTATTCCAAATATTTTGGACTATTTTTTGGAGGGTCTGGATAAGGGGTTAACTCCCAGTACTATCCGTAGACAGGTAGTGGCATTATCCACGGTGCTTACATATGACAATTCTTACCCAGTGGTAAGCTCCTTCCTCAAGGGACAACTAACAACAAGCCACTGGTGATATGTTGATACCCCTCTTGGGACCTGTCTCGGGTTCTACAGGCTCTAATTTCACCACCATTTGAACCCATCACATCTTGTTCTTTACAGCTCCTTTCATTGAAAGTAGCCTTCCTGATTCTAGTCACATCAGCAAGATGCATTTCTGAGTTGGCTGCCCTCTCTGTCAGGGGTGACCTGTGCATCTTCCATGCAGACAGGGTGGTCCTTCATTTAGATCTGTCCTTCATCCCCAAGGTGAATACCTGGTTTCATAGGACTCAGGAGGTAGTGCTTCCCAATTTTTGTCCCAATCCATCTCATAGACTAGAATGTCAGTGGCATAAGCTGGATGCGCAGAGGGCCCTGTGACACTATATAAAGCAGACTTCTACCTTCCGCAAGTCCGAGGCCCTGTTTGTGTCCTTCCAGCCCTCCTCCATGGGCCAGAAGGTTTCTTCTTCCACCATAGGAAGATGGATAAAGTTTTGCATCACCCGTGCATATGCACTGCATTCCCTGCCAGTTCCCGGCCACATCACGGCCCATTCCACCCAGAGTGAGGCTACGTCAGCGGCCTGGTCGACACAAGCATCCATTGAAAAAATCTGCAAGGCGGCAACTTGGTCCTCCCCTTCCTCCTTCATCAGGCATTACAAGTTGGACAAGTTTGCCTCTTTGGATACTTTGTTTGGCCAGAGGGTGTTACAGCAGGTGGCATCCTCCAGTGGGACAAAAGCCCAGACTACTTCCCCCCTGTAGGGACATGAGCAGCTTTGGTATGTCCCACTCATGGATTCTCCACTCATCATGCTGGAGAAGAGGCATTGTCTTACCTGAACGCCTTTTCTCAGCATGATGATGGAGAATCCACATCCACCCTTTAAGGGCTGTCTGGTCCTGTGTCAGGGATAAGAGAAGCCAATGCATCAGACTATCATCGGTTGCTTCGCCTTAGTCAAAAACCTGGTCAAAAGTCTAGCCCAGTGGGCGGCGTGGCAACTTTCTAGACTTAGTCTCATCTGGGCAAGAAGGTTAAGACAACCCACTCATGGATTCTCCATCATCCTGCTGAGAAAAGGCATTCAGGTAAGATAACGCCCCTTTTATTTAAAGTATCTGATAGATAAGAATGTAAAAAGAATGTATGTTAACACATGATAAATATCGCCGTATATGTATGGGGGAGAGTTGGGAAAAATAAAAAAGTTTAAATATATATTAAAAAATCTATCTACTGCTGATCAAAATGGAACAACTCACTGCAGCAGAACTCGCCACAGTTATCTCGCTGTGGGACAACTCATCATGGCTAACTCACCACAGGACAACTCGCTGCTGGACAATTCAACAATTCAATTTTAATTATTTAAAGTATTTTTTAAAGAATATTTTAATTTTTGTCATTCACAACCCATTTTGTCCCTCATTTGGCATCCTTTCTTTAACGATTCTATTCCACTATTTCTTCAATATTAGTGTAACTCTTGTCCTGTGGTGAGCCATCTTGCAGCAAGTTGGCCATGTCCTGCAGTGAGTTGGCCATAGTGAATTGGTTGCAGCAAATTGGCCATAGTGAATTGGCAGTGGTGAGTTATCATAGACCCCTTAGCAAAGTGCCTTCTGACTATTGCCAGAGTCATTTTAGCAATCCAGATTCCATCAGCAACTGTGCTGCAACATGGATTTAAATCGTTGTCTTCGCATCTAAAAGTTAGAGGAGGGTATCACATGTTATCTAATACTTGGTAAGTGGAGACAGAAGGAAAAGGATTTTTTTTTAAAAGAAGCACAAGGCAGCAGAGGTCCATGGCAACTCACCACGGCCAACACGCCACAGCCAATTTTCCGTGGTCAATATATAACCAGCAGATAACATGTGACACCCTCCTCTAACTTTTAGATGCAAAGATATAGATTTAAATCCATTCACAAAAATGTTGCACCACAGTTACTGATGGGATCTGGACTGCTAAAAGGCCCCTGGTGATGGTCAGAAGGCACTTTCCTGAGGATCTTCTCAACTCTGACAGCATCATAAACAAAAAGCAATAGATGTAGTATTGAAATTTCTAATTATAATGTATCGATGTACGGAAAAACCAAGAAAAATGCTATTTTATACCATCACAGACTCTCTGAAACTCTTTGCCTTGGCATTATTTTTTCCTGGATAGGTGCAGGAAGTGTTAAGATTTGTGTTTCCTATTGTGACATGTTACTGATTTATTAATTATAATAATTTCATATGTGAAGAAGAAGAAATGAGGAAAATTAACAACATTGATTCATATGAATTTCCATTCTCTTGACTTTGGGAATTTCTATGTTTGTTGTTGTTGCTATTGTTTCTATATGTTCTTTCATATAATATTTCAATTGATCTGTTCTGTGTTCTTCCTATGTTCCATTAGAAATTAGTAGGTAATTTAAATAATATTCTTATGGCAGTCAATTATTTTGTGTGTTTATTCATCCCTATGGAGCTTAGAATTTTCTGCTTGGTCTTAATGCAAAAGCCATATACATGTTTCTGTACAAGAAAAATCAAATATCCCTTCTGGCTCAAACACATCTCTGACAATTTTGCACAAAAATATTCATGAATTATTATTATTATGCTCAGGTGCTTTGTCAAGATTTTTCTTAAAGGTTCCTCCCCGTCCCAGAATACTTAAATAAGAGTATCAACCCGCACCATTTTGTAGTTCAGTAGCAAAAATAAGAAATCTAATGATAAACAGATTGTTCACATTTATTTTCACATTACAAGAAAAATTGAAAATGTATAATAATAAAACATGCATTTATTTAGCCCATGCCTTTTTATCAATTGACTAATATAGAAAAGAAAATAAAGGTAATCAACTGGAGTTGATAAAAAATAAATTGTGATGAGGTGCAAGCATAGGTTTATAAGAGCATAGATTTATATCTTTGAGTTCCATTTTTTAATTCTTCATTCTTGGTCCTCATCCATCAAGAAGTATGCTCAACACACTTCACATAGATAATATATAAAATATAAAACTGCTTATGCATAACTATATTTTTTTTAACTGCAGAATACAAAAAAATCATGATTTTGTTTGAAACTGGGTTGTAAAAGATTTTTGAAGCAAATTTCTTGTCCTTCCTAAACCAAATCACTTTGAGGACTAGATACTAAATTAAAATAATGATTTAGAATATATTGTTGAAATGTAGAGAACTGTTGTGTTCTTAATTGTTTCTTGACAGTCTAGAAAAAAACTTTTTCTAAGGAAATCATTTCATCGTGAGATATAGGATTGCAGCCTTAGAACATTGAGTATCTCTTTTTCCTGGTTACAAGTTTCTAATTCAATTCTTAACATGTGTTTGTGTGTGTGTGTGTGTGATTTTTTTCTTGAAACATCCATACTATAAAGAAACATTTAGTACAAGTGGCATTACAATGGAATCTCTTTTTAGTAACAATAAGATTGTCTGTGGAAATGTTTCTACCATCCAACTATCTCCTACATTAGATTTTGCTCTTTTTCACAGCTTCACTTTACAATCTGAAAATATTTTACATTCTTTCATGCGAAAAATTCATGGTTGGTATTCTTCAGTGAGTGTCCAAGCAAGATGGACCTTTTTATTTTTTTTCCTTTGTTTCTAATTGGCTTGGTGAACAGATCACAGAGGAAGCATGACTTGACTTATGTTTAATGGGAACACAGAGGACAAATTCTTAATTTTAAGAGAGACTAGAAAGCTTCAGAACTCATCTCTGGAAGAGGGATATTTGTATGCAGCCAATTCCACACAATATCCTACACTAATGAAAGAAAAGTTACCCTAATAGTCTCAATAATAATAATTAAACAAACATACCTGCACAAAGGCCTTCATATGAGTGCACTCAAGGGCCTGATATGCCTCAGCTTTAGATAAATTAATTGTTTCACTAGAGATAATCTCTCCAAATAAACATGAGATTATTTAGCTGCAACCTAATTAATATTAGAATAGAATAGAGCTGGAAGGGATCTTGGAGGTCTTCTAATCCAGCCCTCTTCTCAAGCAGGAGAACCTATACCATCTCTGATAGGTGACTGTCTAGTCCAGGGGTTCCCAACCCCCGGTCCAGGACCAGGATTGGGCCGTGGCATGCCAGCAACTGGGCCGCACAAACAAGCAAAGCTCTATCCACGGGATGCAGACAGCACACAAAACCATGCCCCCTCTGGGCCGCGGAAAAACCTCTCTCCATTTAACTAGTCCCTGGTGCCCAAAACATTGGAGATCTCTGGTCTAGTCTCTTCTTTAAAATCTCCAGGGATGGAGCACCCATGATTTCTGGAGGCAACCTGTTCCATTGCTTAATTGTCCTCACTGTCAGGAAGTTTCTCCTTAATTCCAGGTTGCTTCTCTCTTTGATCAGTTTCCAACCATTCTTTCTCATCCTTCCCTCCGGTGCTCTAGTGAACAAAGTGACCTTCTCTTCCTTGTGGCAGCCCCTCAGATACTGGAATACTGCTATCATGTCTCCCCTATTTCTTCTTTTCTTTAGACTAGCCAAACCCAAGTCCTGCAGCATTCTTCATATGTTTTTGTCTCCAGTACTTTGATCATCTTAGTTGCTCTTCTCTGAATTTTTTCCAAACTCTGAACACCTTTTTTGTGATATGGTGACCAAAATTGGTTGCAGTATTCCAGGGATGATCTTACTAGGGTTTTTTAAAGTGGTATTAGTATTCCAAGTGATCTTGATTCTATGCCTCTGTTTATACAACCCAGGATTGTATTAGCTTTTTTGGTTGCTGCTGCACACTGCTGGCTCATAGTCAAGTGATTGTCCACTAGGACTCCAAGGTCCCTCTTACAGTTACTATTTTTAAGCCAGATCTCTCCCAATCTGTACTTGTACCTTTGATTTTTCCTGACTAAATATAAAACTTTGCTTTTCTTCACAGTGAAACTCATTTTGTTGGATAGGGCCCATTATTCAAGTTTGTCTAGATCTTTTTGGATCCTAAGTTTATCTTCTGGGGTGTTGGCTACTCCTGTCAGTTTGGTATCATCTGCAAATCTGAAGAGTTATTCTTCAATTCCCTCAAAAAAGTCATTTATGAAGATATTGAAGAGTACTGGCCTAAGACAAAACCTTGTGGTACCCCACTGCTTACTTCTCTCCATGTGGATGTAATGCCATTGAGGACTACTTGTTGAGTATGGTTTGCCAACCAGCTACAAATCCATCTGGTGATGATGTTGTCTATTTCACTTTTTTCTAGCTTACCAAGGAATAGATCAAGGAATGAAAATTAGGACATTAGATAATGATAATGATAAAGTACATTGCCTTCTCTCAAAGTAATAGTTAGATTCTACACAAGATAAAGAGATAAAAGTAAATATGATAAAGATAATGATAAAGGATATATATTTGCCTTTGAGTCATTGGTTATTCCTGATGATTGTTTGGACTAGACCCTGCAATTTTCTTCACAAGATTTCAGAAGAGATTTGTGATTACCCTTTTTTTTAGGGCTGAAAAAATATCACTGGCCCAAATTCATTCAGTTGGATTCATGCCCAAGGAGAAACTAGAATTCATGGTCTCCCAATTTCTAATCTTAACACCAAACTGGTTTTCTCATGGTTGGATGGAGAGCCTCAAAAATAAGAAATTTAAAGAAAATAGATTATAACTTAATTATATTTTCCTTTATTTTTCTTACTTTATGACTTTGCTTATTATTTTCACTTCTGTGTAAATTATATTTTATTAGTGTTAAATTAGGCACCTTATGTAGACTATAAGAGAATATGCACCCAAATAGACTTATAGTAGTGTATTCTAGTAAAAGATCAATCATTTTAGGCACATTTGTTTCCCCACTGAAAAATCCCATAATATTCTTCTGGAATAATTGAAAATAAAAGTAATAAAAACTAAACACAACAAAGAGAATAGTTATAAATATAAATGAAAAATTATCATTTAATGTTTCATTAATTCTGTTTTCATTAAATGATATAGCAACATATTATGTCATCTTCTCAAGTCTGAAAAAGATTATTCAACAATATTTCTATTATTTAAAAGCAGGAGTAAGGCTTTGTTTCCAGTTTATAAGATTATTCTCTCTGTTTTAGCCCAAGCTGAATAAAGCCAAAAGTTGAGAACATCTCTTAAAGATCCTAAAATATTTCTTCCAATGTTGTGTTAAGATGCATATACATTTGAAACTAAGATGTGAGAGTGCAAAACCAAGTAATAATAGTTAAAGAACTTTGATCTGTGACAAAGTTATTTATTAAGTATTGAAATACATGGATTGTGATTTTGTAAACTAAATTCATGCAGAGCTTTTTCTTGTTTCCAATGGTCATCTATAATGTTGCAGCCTAGTTCTGTAGTTCTAATTTATGTCCTATACCCCAAATTCACTAAACTCATAAAGATGCACTATAAGAACAAGTTTAAAAGGAAGATAAAAATCACAGATAAATAATGGGAATTGCTCTCAGCTGCAGCACTGACTATATCTGATTTCTTAAAAAGCCAATAATAAAACAAACTACTTTATATGGATATGTAAATTTGGCATTTATTGAATCAGAATATCTGGTTTGTAGAATATCTAGCAGAATGGAATATCTAGAATGTCATATTCATGGAAAAAAGGAAGGGAAGTTATTTTGAGATCGAGAAGAGCCAAATGCAAAGAAAGAGACTAAATGTCTTTCACCACCATTATAGCACCAAAACAAGCAAGGAGATGGATTTGGGAGGAAAAGAATTCTTCTCCAGAATTTCTTATAGGTAGTCCTTGACTTATAATCACAACTGAGCCCCAAATTTTCTGTTGCGAAGTGAGACAATTGTTCAGTGAATTTTGACCCATTTTATGACCTTCATGCCACAAATTATTAAGTGAATCGTTGTAGTTATTAAGTTAATAATATGGCTGTTAAGTGAATCTCACTTCCCCATTGAATTTGCTTGCCAGAAAGACACAAAAGGTGATCACATGACCCTGGGACACTGGAACCATCATAAATATGAGTAAGTTTCTAAACATCTGAATTTTGATCATGTGACCACAGGGATGCTGCAATGGCAAAAAATGGTCATAAGTAATTTTTTTCTGTGCCATTGTAATTTCAAAGAGTCACTAAATGAACTCTTATAAATCAAGGACTACCTGTATTTTGGAACTTCAACCTTTGACCACATATTGAAGGGAAGCATGATCAGCCACCAAGATTTAGATGGATAGCTTAAAATTGACATTTCTTGAAATCATTGAAATCATTTTTATTTTGCTTGCATTTGAATGCAGAAGGTAAGAAATAACAGGAAAAAAATAAATATGGAAGAGGAAAGAAATTCTAATTGTATCTGGTTTTCAGAAACATCATTCACTATACAGTAGCTCTATAGAACTTGCACAATACCCTGCTTTCATTATATCTATACATGAATTCACATAGTGAAGGACACATCTTTTTGATGACATATTCTGGGACTGGAGGCTAAAATATATAAGGAACAGTTGCGGGAATTGGGTATGTCTAGTTTAACAAAGAGAAGGACGACGGGTGACATGGTAGCAGTATTCCAATATCTCAGGGGCTGCCACAAAGAAGAGGGAGTCAGCTATTCTCCAAAGCACCTAAAGGCAGGACAAGAAGCAATGGATGGAAACTAACCAAAGAGAGAAGCAACCTAGAACTAAGGAGAAACTTCCTGACAGTTAGAACAATTAACCAGTGGAACAACCTGCCTCCAGAAGTGGTGAATGTTCCAACACTGGACGTTTTTAAGAAGAGACTGGACAGCCATTTGTCTGAAATGGGTTTCCTGCCTGAGTGTTGGACTGAATAACCTCCAAGGTCCCTTCCAACTTTATTATTATTATTATTATTAATAATAATAATAATAATAATTTTATCAGTCTTCCCTTTCCTCAATCCATTCATTTTTTTATTCATGTATTTGCTATGCAATGTGATATTCATATAATAATTCATGTTTGGATTTAATCATTCTATTCATTCTTGTCCTATCTTTTCTTGCTTTATCTCCACCTTTCTTAAGTCCTACTGCATTAATTTACTTTTAGGCTTCCCCTTAAATATTTTATCCTATTTTTAACCATGAAAGTCCAATTTAAGCAAACTCATAACTCAAAGGACATACTATAGTCCATGTAATCTTCTTGATAGATTCCTGTAGGTTATGCTTTGTTAATTAGATCATGTATAAATTGCATTTATATATAGAATAGAAGACCAAAGTGAGGTGAATGTTTGTAAATTCTGCTTATAAAAGCAAAGAAAATCAAACCCATATTTTTGTTTACATGAATTGAGAAATTGGTTAGAAGAATTATTGTGGGTCTCACTGCTAAGTTAGCCTGCAAAAACTATCAGAAGATTCTGAATTTGGGAGATGAGACAAAAATTCTACAGATGTGTGAGCAACCCATGCCTAAACCCTGTGGGGCTTTAGCATTGCAAAGTTTTGCAATCTGAGTAGTTCCATAGCAGAGCTGGGGAAAAAATCACAGTTCAGCTACTCAATAAGGAAAATGTTGTAGAAATGCAATAGTTTGGTTTCAATGCTCTACCAATTCAAGGCTCTTATGTGAAGTTAGTTCATATTAGTTCATACTGAAATTTAAAGAGTGAAATGACCCAGTGAGTCCACATTCTGTACTATTTGTCATATCCCAAAGATGCCCTACATCTACTTTACTTTATTATTAATCCAGTATTTCATGCGTCTGATATTTTATTAACTGCTTCAAATTGGAGTGGGACATATTTAGCTCCACACTAATCTATTATGTCAGAGGTCCCCAACCTTTTGGGTACCAGGGACCGGTTCCGTGGAGAGAGGTTTTTCTGCAGACCGGGGGGTGCGTGGTTTTGTGTGCTGCCTGCATTCCCTGGATGAGGCTTTGCTTGTTTGTGTGGTCCAGTTGCTAGCATGCTGCGGCCCGGTACTGGTCTCCGGACTGGGAGTTGGGGATCCCTCTATTACGTTACTCAAACATATGCTTTGCAGTAACCATCTTTGTCTTATTTCAAAATATATTCACTTTGAGAATTAGGCTTATTTTCTTTTATACTGGGCATGTAATAAATATATGCATCTCTGAAAAATATGTCAGTAAGTACTGCTCTGTCATGGATCAAGACATGACTCTCAGTAACAATCTAACACTTGTAAGAAATTGATTTTTTTTAAAAAAAGATTTACAATAATGCTTATGGGATGCTTGACATGTTTGAAAAAGATGAAAAGTATCTTGTCATGTTAATGGTAAAGATTAGTATTCAATCTGATGATATAAGAAAAAAATATAAGAAGTTACCATACATATACCATCATCAATTTTGCAGGCTTCCTTTAATGCAATAGAATAATAGTTTTCCTTGTGAACAATACATAATATAGTGTTTATTTAAACTTTGCACATTCAGAAGTCTGATATAAGTGGTAATGGGATAATTACAAATATGTGCAGGGAAATAGCAATCCCAAATGCTCTTCAGTTTCAGCCTTCACTCCTGGAGCATGTAGTCTTTCATAATCAGGTTTTGGCAAATTTCCCAAATACATTAGTCACAAACTCATTAAAAATATAGCAGACAAGACACTACAAAAAACACTGTGCTTCCCTCAGAATTCCTAAATAATAACTTCTGGAATGCTTAAATTAAATCTCATTATTGCTTTGGTATACTTATATTAGTGAACTCTACAACAAATAAGCTGAAACTACTTATATCACTTATGCCTACAATGTTATTGTTGGGAAGTTAAACAAACAGAATAAGAATTCAGTGTTTAGAATGATAGACAGGCAGAAATATTCTTTGGTGCCTCTGCCTTTCATACTTTCCATTTCTCTGCTTCTCAATCTTTCTTCTATGTGCTTTGTGGTTTATGCTCATTGGGTGCCTTATGGAGTCAATAGTCAAGAATCCTTGACATATGTCACATCCTCACGTTTCCTTTCTCTGTTTTAGCTGAAAATAGCCACTAGTTTAACTGCTTTGTATGTTTTACAAAGCATGTTTTACATGCTTATGATATTTTCCCCAAATTACAGGGATATTGTTAATAATGATATTTAAAATGAAAGATTTTTACATTAAGACATTTTGTATAAATACCATAAAAGGAGATTCTGATTTCAGCATTGGAGAGTATGCTTTCTTCTTCTATTACTACATACAATACAAGGAAACCTTTTAAATTAGAAGAATGGAGAAGAGCAATGCAGAATTTGATTATTCATATAGAAATCGTCAAAAGCTTCCTACCATTTATGATCAAAAGATCAAGATGACAATCATGATGACAGAGTTGTAATTCTGCACATGTTTATATGTATTGCACATATGATACACCTAAAAACAGATTATAATTTGAAGTGGCCACTATTTTATGGCATCGACTGCACTTTTCAACCCTACATGCAAGGCAATTTAAGAGGGATCTGTTTTCATTTTAAATATGTGTAAAACATATTTAAACAGAACATATTTTTGTATCTTTTTGTTACAATCTAGTGGTTATCTGGATTTTGCAATCCAGATGTGGTAAACCTAGTAGTATCAGAGAACAAAGCTGACATTTCTTTCTCCAACTAATTCCCATAAAATATTATGGAACAATGGCATTCCATAACATATTGTTGATGCCGTGCAGCCCAAAATACAGAATATGGAGAGGCAGAAATAAGAGTGGGAAGAGGCATGTTTATGGTGTCTCTTTCTAGTCATTTTCCAGGTTTTCTATTCTATTTCTTTTCAGTTTTTCTCCTAACAAATGTTGTCAACTTGTTTATAATTTGCCAACCTAATTGATGGATTCAAAGTGTAGTTGTTGCTGTGTTGCCATGCTGAGAATTGAATTGGAATTTGTAGATTGAACAACATGGCAAAGGTAGGCATTGAAGCCTTCATACGCAGATCCCTAATTTGAGAAATGGGAGAAAAAGAAAAGTGTCCCCACCCTTTTCCCTCCTCTTGAAAGCCTTGGAGATAAATGATAACTGCTCAGAATTCATCAATTAAATCACAATTATGTATCCTTAATGTACTGCATTACTACATACAAACTAGTCCCAAAACACTGTTTCTCCTTTATTTTCTTTTGTCAGGACTTTCAATGTATGCCTCCTATTCTCATGACCCTTTAGTCATGAGACAGTATTTGCATACACAGTATTTGCAAAAAACCTTGCTTCCTGCAAGACCTACTTCTTTAAATGAGCAGATGAACAAATAAATAAGTTTTTCCTCTAAAACTGAATCTTCCTGATTTAATTTTAAATAATGGCAATTTGCATAAAGGTAGGGAAATCTGGCTGCTGCTTTCCTGGGATTTCCAAGTCCAGATATTCCCCCTCCCACACACAAACACTTTCTTCTTTATGGGATAGCATCAGCAAAATAATGTCCCCAAAAGCCCTTTAAAAAGCCCCAGAAATGTTTCTTATAACAGCAATTTGATAATGACAAATAGATGGAAGACAGGATTTTGGATGATTCATTAAAACCTATCTGTCTTTTTCTAAATGCTTAATAGCTAATAGTGGTGCGCAATGGGCAAACAGAAGTATGAGTAACCCATGTTATTCGTCATCAGGTTTTGATGACTCTGGAGATACCCACGTTGATGCTGAATACATCTTGTTTCTGTGGTGTGTGTTAATTAAAATGATGTATGATTCACTGACTCCTGCTGTTTCTCTGAAAATGTGGGCACGATACACATTTCCAAGCATTTCTTTTTTAAAAAAAACTGGTTCAGCTATTGCCCACCCTCTGTTTTTCACATATTCACATATAATACATAATCATATCATAAAATTAGTTAAATGTTAATTCTGTGTACTTCAGATGTGATCTTTCAGGGTTTAAATAACTACAAATGAATATTGTAAACTATATGGCTCTGATACTGAGAAAAACCCATGACAAGGGAAGTATCATAGACAAAGTACATGCATAAGCTATGCTTGATCACAGCAGGGTTCATCTCGTCAAGCTTTTCCCAAACTGGTGGCCTCCAAAGCTATTGGACTTGATTTCTTATCCTTTCCTATTTAATACTTAAAGAGGGCAGCAGTTTAGGGCCATCTACTTAAACATTCCTTCTCCCTTGGTACACTCCAATTTAACCTAAGACTGTGCAATCATATCAAAAATATCACAATGCCATGTATGATTGAGAACTGAAGCTACCACTCTTTGAATAGTACATGATCCATGCTGTTTACATTAAAAGGGGAAGGGACTTTGCTTAGAATAAACCACCATTTTGAGGTCATTTATCTTGGATGACCCTGTCCAATAACAGTTCACAAAAAGGGGGAAAAAAATCTCCTCCTGTATAATTCAAAATCAAATTATCCCATTATTCATGAGTGAAGGAAATTCATATATTTATTTTCCCCCTGATAATGTATCTTTCTCTGGATGTTATATTGACAGTTCTGAAGATCTGTTTTACAATGTACATCTATACAACAGAGACTTATTTTGCCCTTTGTGTAGGTAGAGGGCCATTAGAATATTTAAATATATGACTTATGTACATGGTACAGAAGTTGTGATTGTTAATAAGTTAAATTTGATTTTCATTTCTGGCACTTTGAAAATGAATCTGAAATGCTAAAATAGGAATGAATAACCTGGGGGCTTTATGTAGTACCAAGCATTGTTTTTGTGGCTTACCCAGAGCCCAGGATTGCACTGTAAATATCCAGCATGGAATTCTTTCAATTCCTTAAAATAATCCTCCAAAATAAATGATTTAAGTTTCTAATCAGCTTAATGTATATATTCCCATACTATTAAAAACACCCAATTTTTTTCTAAAAAATTCAAATTTCAATTCCTCCAATATCACTACATCATTGCTACTGTTCTGGAGGGAGTGGGGAAGGACAAGAGAGGGAGAGAGGGAGAGAACCAGACTTCTGATAAAATAAATAAATAAAATATTTGCTCTTTGAAAAGGATATGATAAAATATGAATCTATAAAAGCTAATGTTAATTTTTACACATATATATGTATCTAATTAAAAAAATATGGGTGTATTATAGGAAAGTATGAATCAGTCTAATTCAGCCCATTTTATTTATGCATGAGTTCAATTCTATGTTCCAATAAGTATCCATTACATAATTTTTAATCTTGTTGAAAAAATGTTTTGTCATCAAACAGAATTTCTTTGTTGCAATAATTATAACTTATAATAAGCAAACACTTATTGGCATTGGATTCCATCTCCACAATCTCCTTCATCTAACTATAGCATATCACTATCTCCTGTTCGCAAATAATCCCCCCACTTTCTCCCAATGCCCTTCCAGCTTCAAATATGTTTGATATGATACTGAGTTCATACAGAGTATTTTCAGCCAATCGTTGTTCAACTCAAGCTAGCCAAAAGCTAAGCTCTGGGGATGCCTGTCCACAAATCAGTGCTCACAACCTGCAGTACAATTTATAGTGACAATTGGGACTGCTAAGGTAAACAATGGAAGTTGTTAAGTGAATCATGACCAATTTTACAACCTTTTCTGCCATGGTTATTAAGTGAATCTGGATTCTGCTATTGATTTTGCTTGTCAAAAATCATCCAGAACTTCACCAATGATGATCGTGTAATTTCAGGATGCTGCAACCATTGTAAATACAGACTAATTGCCTTCCATCCAAGTTTTGATAATGTGATTGTGGTGATGCTGCAATGATTGTATGTCTGGCCATTTTTTTCATCCCCATCATAACTTTGAACAGTGATTACACAAATGGTCATAAGTCAAGGAATATCTTGATGTATAAAACAACGAAAACAAGCCCTGTAATTTACTATGGTGCTATTCAAGCAAGCCTTGAATAGCACCACAGGTTTCAGGACTCTGTAGTACATTACTGCTGCTTTGTCATTGATAGCATGTGATATACAGGAATGTTTATAACAGTAGTAAATGTGTTGTTTTATAACACATGTGCTTTTGTTAGTTCATATATTATATATGAGAAAGAAGAGATATAATTAGAATACAAATATTCATTTCTTTTTATGATTTGCTCTGTTTTGTACAGCTTATTCACAGGCCAAAACTGGAACTGATGTCTAAGCTTCTGGGTTCATTCTGCTACTAGATAGTCAAATTCCATATGGCTGAGAAGATCAGAGTTTAAAAGTATATGTCTGCACCTATTTGAGTCTCGCTCTTCCATCTCCAATGTAATTGTGAGGAAGGGATTAGAAAATTCATCTTCTGCTTTAAACTAACCCCTGTTTGCTGCTACATGTGAGCAGGCCAAACTTTGATTAATTTGAATATTGAAATATATAGAAAGCAAAATAAAGCTTACATCTTTAAATAAAAATAATAAGTTACAGTTCCAACTTATACAGTTAATTTAAACAGAGGAAGGAGAGGTTTCCAATTTCTTTGTGGCTATCCTGGAGGAGGAAATGGGAGACAGGAAGCTTTGGCAAGATAGGTCTGATAAACTTAACAGGGCTATCATAAGATTTTTTTTAAAAAAAAAAAAACAGGATATGGGCAAAAATAAGGCTTTAAATTTTTAAATAATTATGACTTTTTAATTATCCTAATTTTATAAAACTCTGCAGGTGAGCAAATTTTATGTTGTATCTGAAAACAGATCTGCCTTTTTTTGGAATTTGTTTTCTAACATTGGAGTTTTGTGACTATTTTGACTTCTGGGGAAATCCATATACTAATTTTTTTTTGTATTTTTATATGTGCCTCCTTTTTATGCCTGCAAAATCTATCAAAATAGATCATATACATCATACTATGGATTTGCCTTCTAACTTAGAAGCATTAAATGCATGCCTAGACTTTAAGAGGCGATGAATGCTTCTTTGAGAAAAAGTAAGCCTTGAAAGAAGATTCATATGCCCACATTTGAAAAAGTTACTCCTTGATCCAGTAATACATTGTTACAATGTTATAGTGGTAACATTGGCCAGGGCTCCAAAGGATTGGAAATAGTGCAATCTTTATGTTTCTTTTAGACTTCTTAATGATTTCTTAGTATGATTAATTAACTTTGGTATCTTATTGGACTGACTGAGTGCTTAGGAGTTAGGGCTATTCTTATCTCAGTGAGTAGGTTCAGTTAAATTCAAGACTGCTTTATTGTGATGTACATGGAGTTCCTCTATCTTCCCATTGCTAGTTAACATCTGTATAAAGTTTCTGCAAGAGATGATCCATCAGCAACCTAGTGTTTCTCACGTATGTGTCTTTATCCTCAGTTGTTCCAGAGAGAAGGTAGTAGAAATTGTGACAGTCTTGATGGAGAAAAATACAACCATCGACCAATTCTCATTAAGAGGCAATTTGACAAGATACAACTGTCTCCAATAATTATTCTGGTCGCCTTCCTTGTTTCTTAAAAAAGTAGGTCTGCAATGTAGTGAAAATCTTTTCATTTACAACTTCTTCTGGAATAACCAATGCAAGCTAGGGTGTACTAGTCCAACTTAATGTGATGCTTCAACTGTGTCCCTACTTGGGTCATGAAGCCTTGTCAACAGTTTTTACTGCCTTCATCCTCATGTATTTAGACTATTGCAGTGTGTGCTGCTGCAATAGGGCTGCTTCTGAAGATAACATAGAAACTGGAATTGGTACAAATGCTGAGTCAGATGTTGATGGATGAGAGCTACTACTACAAATTTTGGGTATTGTATTCATGATGATTAAAAAATTAGCTTCCAAGTGCATATCAAAATATTGTTTTCAGCCTATGAAGAATTATTATTGATCCCAGCTACTTCTCCAAGTAGAATATGCCCAGCCCACATGTCCAAGCAGATAGGAGATGTTTAAGTTCTTATCTCTATGCCAGATCAAATAAACATCGATCCATAATTAAACTAGGAAATATTTCTCTATAGTACCATTTTACTGTAGAAAAGTGATTATGGGATGCCATTTGTTTTGGACTAATATCCTTCATGGATCACTGCCTTGTCATGGTGAAGGGGCTTGCGTAACTCAATGAAGCTATGAGCTATGCTATGCAGGGCCACCCAAGACGGACAGGTCATAGCAGAGAGTTCTGACAAATGACTGGAGAGGGAAATGGCAACCCACTCCAGTATCTTTGCCATGAAAAGTACCAAAAGGCAAAAAGATATGATGCTGGAAGTTGAGCCCCTCAGGTTGGAAGGTGTCCAATATGCTACTGGGGAAGAGCAGAGGGCTAGTATAAGTAGCGCCAGAAAGAGTGAAGCAACTGGGCCAAAGCTGAAAGGATGCTCAGCTGTGGATGCATCTGGTGGTGAAAGGAAAGTCCAATGCTGTAAAGATCTTTTCTCCATAGGAACCTGGAATGTAAGATCCATGAATCAAGACAAGCTGGATATGGTCAAACAAGAGATGACAAGACTGAACATCGACATCTTAGGAACCAGTGAACTAAAATGGACAAAAATGGGTGAATTTAATTCAGAGGTATACTACTGCAGGCAAGAATCCTTCAGAAGAAATGGAGTAGCCTTCATAGTCAATAAAAGAGTAGGAAAAGCAATACTGGGATACAATCCCCAAAATGACAGAATGATCTCAGTTCGAATCCAAGGCAAACCATTCAATATTACAATAGTCCAAGTCTATGCCCCAACCACTGGTGCTGAAGAGGATGAAACTGACCAGTTCTATGAAGCACCTTATAGAATTAACAGCCAAAAATGATGTCCTTATCATCATGGGGGATTGGAATGCTAAAGTAGGAAGCCAAAAGATAACTGGAATAGCCGGCAAGTTTGGCCTTGGAGTACAAAATGAAGCAGGGCACAGGCTGATAGAATTTTGTCAAGAGAATATGATGGTCATAGCAAACACTCTTTTCCAACAACCCAAGAGATGGCTCTACACATGGACATCACCAGATGGTCAACACAGAAATCAGATTGACTATGTACTCTGCAGCCAAAGATGGAGAAGCTTACACAGTCAGTAAAAACAAGAGCAGGAGCTGACTGTGGCTCAGATCGTGAGCTTCTCAGTGCAAAATTTAGGCTTAAATTGAAGAAAGTAGGGAAAAACACTAGGCCACTCAGGTATGAACTAAATCATATTCCTGATGAATATACAGTAGAGGTGACAAATAGATTTAAGGAATTAGATCTGATAGACAAGTGCCTGTTGTGATAGAGGTTCACAACATTGTACAAGAGGTAGCAACTAAAACCATCCCAAAGAAAAAGAAATGCAAGAAAGCAAAATGACTGTCTGAGGAAGCTTTGCAAATAGTTGAGGAAAGAAGGGAAGTGAAAGGCAAGGGAGAAAGAGAAAGATACACCTAATTGAATGCAGAATTCCAGAGAATAGCTAGAAGACATAAGAATGCCTTCTTAAATGAACAGTGCAAATAAATAGAAGAAAACAATAGAATAGAGGGGACCAGAGATCTCTTCAAGAAAATTGGAGATATGAAGGGAACGCTTCATGCAAAGATGGGCATGATAAAGGACCAAAACGGCAGGGACCTAACAGAGGCAGAAGAGATTAAGAAGAGATGGCAAAATTACACAGAAGAACTATACAAGAATGAGCTTAGCGTCCCTGATAACTATGATGGGGTGGCCACTGACCTTGAGCCAGACATCCTAGAATGTGAAGTGAAATGGGTCTTAGGAAAGCTGATCAAAAACAAAACTAGTGGAGGTGACAGTATTCCAGATGAGCTATTCAAAATCTTAAAAGACAATGCAGTAAAAGTGCTACACTCAATTTGCCAGCAAATTTGGAAAACTCAACAGTGGCCACAGGATTGGAAAAGGTCAGTTTACATTCCAATTCCAAAGAAAGGCAATGCCAAAGAATGTTCAAACTATTGCACCATTGCACTCATTTCACATGCAAGTAAATTTATGCTTAAAATCCTACAAGCTAGCCTCTAGCAGTATGTGGATTAAGAACTTCCAGAAGTACAGGCAGAATTTCAAAGAGGCAGAAGAATTGCCAACATACGCTGAATTATGGAGAAAGCTATGGAGTTCCAGAAAAACATCTACTTCTGCTTCATTGACTATGCTAAAGCCTTTGATTGTGTGGATCAGAACAAATTGTGGCAAGTTCTTAAAGAGAAGGGAGTATCAGACCATCTTATTTGTCTCTTAAGATATCTATATGCGGATCAAGAAGCAACAGTGAGAACTGGACACAGAACCACTGATTGATTCAAAATTGGGAAAGGAGTCCGGCAAGGCTGTATTCTGTCGCCCTGCCTATTTAACTTATATGCAGAGCACATCATGAGAAAGGCAGGGCTAGATGAATCAAAAGTTGGAATTAAGATTGCCAGAAGAAATATCAACATCTTAAGATATGCAGATGATACCACTCTAATGGCAGAAGGTGAAGAGGAACTAAAGAGCCTCTTGATGCGAGTGAAGAAGGAGAGTGCAAAAGTTGGCTTGAAACTCAACATTAAGAAAACCAAAATCATGGCATCCATCCCTCTCAATTCCTGACAAATATATGGGGGGGAAATGGAGATAGTGACAGATTTTATCTTCCTGGCCTCCAAGATCACTACAGATGGGGACTGCAGCCAAGAAATTAAAAGATGCTTGGTCCTGGAGAGGAAAGCTATGGCAAATCTAGACAGCATACTAAAAAGCAGAGACATCAACAAAAGTACATTTAGTCAAGGCCATGGTTTTCCCAGTTGCAATGTATGGCTGTGAAAGTTGGATCATAAGAAAGGCTGAGTGACAAAGAATTGAGGCCTTTGAACTATGGTGCTGGAGAAGACTCCTGCGAGTACCCTGGACTGCAAGGCGATCAAACTGGTCAATCCTAGAGGAGATCAACCCTGATTGCTGTTTAGAAGGGCAGATCCTGAAGTTGAAACTCAGATACTTTGGCCATCTAATGAGAAGGAAGGACTCACTGGAGAAGGGCCTAATGCTGGGAAAGATTGAGGGCAATAGAAGAAGGGGATGACAGAGAATGAGGTGGCTGAATGGAGTCACCGAAGCAGTAGGCGTGAGCTTAAATGGACTCCAGAAGATGGTAGAGGACAGGAAGGCCTGCAGGAATATTGTCCATGAGGTCATGATGGGTCAGACACGACTTCACAACTAACAACAACAATATCATACTGGTATTTAAAAACCTAAACAGTGTAGCCTTCCTTCCTTCCTTCCTTCCTTCCTTCCTTCCTTCCTTCCTTCCTTCCTTCCTTCCTTCCTTCCTTCCTTCCTGTTGTTTTCTTTTTTCTCCTTTCTGACTGGTCCACCATTCAATCATTTTTAAACAGTACCTGCTAGAAAAGTAAGCATTTCAGAGAAAGAGCACTGGAGCACAGCAATTGGCAACAACATTCCTACTGTGTTCCAAAGGACATTCATATATTAGGTAATTGTTATAATATTATGCTACTAAATGCTACAACAAGCACTTTATTCAAGAAAATGAGGTGAGGGGGCTTTCCTTTCTTTGCAAAGCAGTCAGTGAAAATGCAGGGTTGGCTTAGAAGAAGGAAAGAATCAGAAGGTAAATGGGATGGGACTGCTTGAGCCCACAGGAACAGAAACATGTGACCAGAAACTACATTTGTGGTGGACAGTGGGTCAATAAGACAATGTCATCTTTGACCTATACTGGTGACAGGACAATATGGCATTGACAATTCACAAATCATGAAAGATCAGGTATTATGTTATCAACATTTAAGATAAATGCCAGAGTATAGAAAAAAAAGATTGAGGAAATCATGAGATTTTAGTGTCTAAAGTTATAATTGTAATTAAGGAATAATTTTACCAGAGTCTTCTTTCTTGCTGCTAGTCATAGTGCTTTTATTGTTTTCTCTTCCAGTAATATGAGGCAAGTGCCCTGGCCATTTCTTCCTAGTTGCTAGTTCAGAGAGGGCAGAACTCAAATTCTCTGTAGCTTCCTGCTTGCGTCATATAAAGAAGTAAATACAAACAGCAAGCATAAAGGGAAAACATCTAGTCCAGCCCAGCGAGACAGTTTTTGTTCCCTACCAAAATGAGAAAAGCATCTCCCTTATATCTAAAGGAATATAGGAAGAGATCTCTAAAGTTAAATAAAATGTTGTAATGCTAGCAAATATTGGACTTTCTGAGTTATATGATTTTTATCCAATTTTCCATGAAGCCAGCTCAAAAAACCCAGTAGAAAATAAATGAATCCATTTTTAATTATAAAAGCTATCCTTGTATAAATTTCCCAGATTTATTTCCTGTAATCTGTTGCAAAGAGCATCCAATTCTGCCTTGAAATTTTAGAAAAAACAATATTGGCCATGAAGGAGAAGGAAGGCCATTTAAAACAAAATATATGCATTGTGTGAATCAAGGAGCTATTGGACTTCAGATATCATACAAATGCATTGTAAGCCACATAAAAATATTTATATTTAAATTATAATTAATAAGTCATGGAATTTATAGTTTTTTAAAAAGATTCTGCAAATAGAAATCACATGAGCCAGACTCCAAAGTAATCTAAATCACACTAGATTGTTTTTCCAAATTTCACAATAGGGTCCAAAATACATCAAAGTTCTGTAGCTAAAAGAGCAATATTTACTGAGTAGTGATTGTTAAGTATGGCATAAAATTTTCTGCACTTACAAATTCCATTGGAAGATGCTAGTTGGGTTTATGGTTTTAACCTTAGGATTCCAAAGATAAAGTATTGCCTTTGCTCTCTGTTGGCTTTATGAAAGTTGAAACTTAATAAGAAAGAGGACTTTGTTTCTTATCCTTTTCTTGGAGTCCTGCAGGCAAAAATAGATTTACCAGCAGCTTAGAATGGGATCAGTGCCACTAAAAGTTGGTGGCATTCATATAAAATATAAGCATCAAAATCTTTCCAAGAAGCCTTTTACTCAATGTCTTTACTTATGAGCTATAAGAGATTCCAGAAAAGAATAAAAGAAAATGTAAACTTCAATCAATACAAACCAGTTTCAGAAATTTACAGAAAAGACATATAAAGCAAAAAGTTTGAATATATATACAGTATATATTCTATATATCATATCATATATCATATCAGTTTACATATAACCTCAAATAAAATCTGTCAAAAATATAAAAAATTGGGAGCTAAGTACAATATAAATCTTGCAACACAATGTGTGATAATGATACTGTTTTCTTTCCTTTGCTAAAATGGTGTAAAAAAGTTAACAGTATATTTTTAAACACACACACACACACATTATTCAGTTATATTTTCTCATATCCTCGTGCATTTACACATTTCTAATATCTAGCTAAAATATATGTTCCAATATTTCAGATCTGATTAAAGAGGTGAAAAAATCAATCAATAAAGAAAATATAAGACTTTTTTTCTAGATGAGCTAGTGCCAGTTTAAGGATGTTTTAGTCTCCATAGTTGATTTAAAAAGTAGTAAACTGAAAAGCGTAAATATCTTTATATGATAATGCACTGCATATGTATAGTTTTGAAAGTTTTCTGATGGCTAATAGAGGCGCCCCTGTAGGATTCTTTATTTGGGGCTTCTTTTCTTAGTGCTGTGACCTTACTAATGGACTTAAACAGCATATTTTAGTGTCACCCTTGAGATATTGTATTTCAGTGACAGCTTATTCCCTTATTGCCTTCTCACCTGGAAGAATAGCTATTGTCTGAAATCATAGATTATAAACAGGAACAGGGATACTCAATAAACCACTCGTGGCTGCTGCCTTAGCCTTGTAGGAGGGCCACATATAAATTAAAGAAAGATGACTTGTCAGCTGGATGTCCTTTCAAATCAACACTGAGATTGTTTTATATTTTTTTTGTAAAGCATTCACGCAAATGCACCCCGCCTGTACTGAAAAAATCACTAGGATCGCAACTAATTTTTCTTCTTTGTTCATGCGGAACAAGAGAGTCTTGCAATTCCCCAGCTGAATATTTTTCAACATTCCTGTTGATTAGAGGTTTTCACTCAACAATTTCTTCCTTTTGAGAATAAATATTATTGTTAAAGACCTTGATGTCATGTAGAATATATTAATAAAATGTGAAATTTGTTTTTTCATTAATTGCTTTGACTTGGTAAAGCCTAATATGCCACAAAGAGGATAATTCTGAGTAAATTAAAAGGATTTTTTTTCCCTTGACTTTAAGAAATGGATTTAGAATATAAGCCTTTCACAAGTATTTCTGTCCTAAAAATGAGAAGATGGAATAGTATGCATATAGTACATTTAATGGAAAGCTTAAAGACTGAATTAATTTTATATTGCTGTTGATAGGTATTATGCTGACTTTTCTCTTTTTTTGTTAGTTTTATTTTTGTCATTTTTATATTAATCACCATGTCTACTTTTTTAATGTATTATCACTATTTATGTATTTTTTCCTGTGGTGCTATAAGATTTTGTATTTTGCTATTACAATAAAAATATTGTAATCAGTCAAGAAAATCAAAACACTTTGAATCCAACAGAAAAATAATTTTGAAGTGAAAAATTGGGCTTTTTGTGTTCTTTTAGACCGGGGTGTCAAACTCAATTTCACTGAGGGCCGCATCAGCATTTGGGTTGTCCTCAGGGGGCTGAGTAGGTATGGCCAGGGTGGGCATGGTCTACTGGGTGGGCATAGCTGAGTGGGTGTGGCCTGTTGGTGGGCATGGCCAGCTCTTCATCATTCTCATCAAGGGTGTCTGTAGGGGCCTGAGCAGGAGTGGGACAGATCTGAGGGTCCCTGGCAGAAGGGGGTGGGACTGAGGCAAGCGCCAAGACATGGACCACTGGAAGAGCCTCACTGTTCCTCTCAGGCCATGCAAGGAGGGCTGGATGGTGCTGCGGGCTTCCCAGAGCCCTGGGCAACAGAAGTCAAATACCCAGCCCAGCCCTCAAGCACCCGTGGCATCAAACCCAGCCCCATTTCCCCAAGGGGGTGCCTAGCTGCACTTACCTCCTCCTCAAGGCTGCTGCTGCTGTGCTTGCTCTCCTTAGCCAGGTTGCTCATGGTGGGTATGAGGGCAAGGTCAGAGGGAGGACCTCTGCCTCTCCATGGGAGGAGACCAGGCTTTGTATCCAAAGCTTCCTTAGCAATAGGATGGGAGACTCCCCAGGATAGGCCAGGAGGAAGGGGCAAGGGGATGGTGAAAGGGCAGCAGGACAGGACTAAGGCAGGACTTCACTTAGACCCTCTCTCTCCTTCCTTCCTTCCTTCCTTCCTTCCTTCCTTCCTTCCTTCCTTCCTTCCTTCCTTCCTTCCTTCCTAAGAACAGAGTGGTGAGAAAATATTTGAGATGAGGGAGGGAGAAAAACAGGCAAGAGATGCAGCTGGGGAGGTGTCACCCTTCATGAGGAATGAAGAAATGTCCTGGAAGTGGCCAGGACATGGCCCTTGCCTACTTCACATATCTGGCTTGGTGGACTTTTGGGGGAGGGGACACCATGAGCAATGTGAGAGTCGAAGTTACCTGTGCAATGCCACCCAGCCCCCAGCCTGCCTGGTTTTGGCAAGCAGTGGGGCATTCTCCTCACAGTGCCGAGAGGCTGAGCCAGGCAATGTGAATCCAAAAAGAAGCATGACACCACCCAGCCCCCAGTTTTGGCAGGCAGCGGGGCACTCTCCTCACAGCGCCGAGAGGCTGAACTGGGCAGTGGAAGCTTGCTAGCTTTGCACCTTGCTGCCTGCTGAAATTGGGCAGGCTGGGGGCTGAGTGGATTCGCGCCACCTGGCTCAGCTCTCAGCACTGTGAGGAGAGCACCCTGCTGCCTGCTGAAACCCCTATGCTAGAGCCCATCAAGCTGGATATGTAAAGCAGGCGAGGGCCATTTGCTGGCCACTTCCAAGCGATGGTGCATTTCTCCATTTCTCACAAAGGGTGATATCTCCCCAGGGGGCAGGGCCAACACGGCAGGGGTTGGTTCCTCATTGTTTCCAGATGGCCTTGTGGAGCTAAGACTGAATACGTTTCAGCATAGATGGCCACCACAAAATTGTACATTGGCTGCCAGCTGGCCTGGACCAGGGCCAAGTGAAGACCGTTCCCTCAATGTTTCCAGGATGGCTTTGCGGGCCACATGAAATCACATCACAGGCCGCATCTGGCCCCCAGGCCCTGTGTTTGATATGTCTGTTTTAGACATAGCCATAGTAGCTTGCTAAAAAAAGAATGAGTTTGCTCTTTTATTGATGATTTTTAAATTAAAACAGTGTCATTATAGGTGATACCACCCTGCTTTATAATTTCTGGGCTCACAGTGTGCACTCTGAATCTTAATACTCACCATAAAAATAAGATAAAAATTAAATTCCCTTAGTTCTTTTCTGGTTTGCTTGTTAAGATGAGGAACAGAGACCCCCTTCCCAGCATTTTCCCACATATTTAGTTTGTCTCAGTGAGAATTACTTCAATAGCTACTCTTGATAATGGAGACAGAGAGAAAAAGAGACAAGGAAGGAAGGCATTCAGATTATTCCCAACTTCTATTGTTTTCTGATTCTTTCTGTATCCCATTACTCGGTATTCTCTGAAATGTCTAATTTCTCCTCAGTTCTTGAGGATAACAAATTTTATAAAAAAAATTGTTTCTTGTTACCAGGAAATGGGACAAGCAAAAACAAGGCAAAGAATGAAAGAAACATGGACACCAGTTATTTTTGAAAAGAAGCAATTGGATCACAGCAGTCAGAAGAAAGGTGTCAATTATTCGGGTTTTCTCCCGCGTCAAATTAGAAGTGTCTTGGTGACGTTTCGACAAAGTCCCATTCATCATCTTCAGGCTGGTGTTTTCAGCTTCTTGCTTCTAGGAGCAATGTGTGATTGTAGCTGTTTCTTCCTTTTAACTGACAGTGGGGGTATGAACTGATTGGATGAGAGCTTGGCTGTGTTCTGATTGGATGGAGGTGTGTTCTAATTGGTTAGGGGCTTGGCTGTGCTCTGATTGGATGGGGGCACAGCCATCAAGGCTCCACACGAACAGCTGGATCCGGTGACACGAGCCAGAAGCCGGATGAAGGCTGCTAATATCCTATAAAAGATTTCTCTCTAGCGTCTGCTTTTAAACCCTGACGATGTTGGATGATTCCAACGAAAGCTAGGTTATTAAAATTTTTACTACTTTCTCTTGGTGATCGTTTCTCATTATGGATATATATATACAAATACCCGCGAGATATATATATATATATATATATATATATATATATATATATATATATATCGCGGGTATTTGTATGTAGGTCTTTGGTTGTTCGGGTTTTCTCCCGCGTAAAATTGGAAGTGTCTTGGCAACGTTTCGACGAAGTCCCATTCGTCATCTTCAGGCTGGTGTTTTCAGCTTCGTGCTTTGAGCAGCAATGTGTGGTCTTAGCTGTTTCTTCCTTTTAACCAATCAGAGCACAGCCAAGCCCCTAACCATTCAGAACACATCTCCACCCAATCAGAACACAGCCAAGCTCCCACCCAATCAGTTCATACCCCCACTGGCAGTTAAAAGGAAGAAACAGCTAAGACCACACATTGCTGCTCAAAGCACGAAGCTGAAAACACCAGCCTGAAAATGACGAATGGGACTTCGTCGAAACGTTGCCAAGACACTTCCAATTTTACGTGGGAGAAAACCCGAACAAGCAAAGACCTACATATATATATATATATATATATATATATATATATATATATATATATATATACATACACACACACACACACACACACACAACACACACACACACATATATATATATATATATATATATATATATATATATATATATATATATAAAACTTTTATTGTTTTATAAATGTATAAAATAAAAATAAAAATAGAAAATTAAGACAAGGAAAAAAGGGGGAAAGAAAATATGAGGTACAGGGGAAGAAAGAAAAAGGCTTCCAACTCCTCTAAGCACAGTATAAAATAATAACATTGCAATCTCAGATTTATGTTTTTACATATTAGTATATAGTTAGCTATTTCTATAACAACAAATCTATCTAATTGGCAAAACCAAAGTCAAAGTTTATTTAATTCATTAGAAGCACAAAATCCAGAAGTGATATCCAAATAAAAAACATATATTCTCCTCTTTGAATAAAACAACCAATTAAACCATTACTACTTTATCTTCCTTGCTGTTGAAATAATATATATTTCTATTTCCACTTAATAATGTTTATAAACTATCACCATTTATATTAACTAAATTCATTTTATTCTTTCAGATTCTTTAATCTTAAAAGAAAAAATATTTTTTCATCCATTTTAAAACACTAAGCTTTTCTTTAAAAATGTTTCTAAAATTACAATATTCTAATACATCTTTTTAAAACTTCCTCTTAGCATATATACTTTAAAGTTCACGTTGAGAGCAATAAAATTCCAACTTACTCCAATTAACTCATTAACTTTAAATCACTCCCACCGTTACCTTCATAGAATAACTTTTTTCTTCTTTTATAAGTTCTAAATTTTCTTTAAACTAATACATCTTTTTCTTTAACTTTCTCTTAACATATTTTCAAGTACAATTTTAATAATATTTTACAAACTTTAGAAATTACTTAAGCATTATATATAAAGGAAAAATATATTTTCAAACTTTAGATTAAGATTTTCTTTCAAATACAAATATCAAACTGATAAAAATCCTTCCTAATTCAATTGATTCATTAAGTCACTCCTTCCAGCTTGTCTTCATGGAATAAAAACTGTTCTTTAAGTAGTTATAAGCTTCTCTTTTTCTCAATGATTTCTCAACCTTGTTAATATCAATGAAGAAAAAGTCCCAAACTTGTCCTTTTAAAGTTGCAAATTTTCTTTCAATTGTATTGAGAAGCTTCTATTTAAACCACGGGTGTCAAACTCAATTTCACTGAGGACCACATCAGCATTGTGGTTGCTTTTGCAGGGCCGAGTAGGGTGGACGTGGTCGGCTCAATGTCACTTGCATTTGGGGCCCCTGTGGAGGCTGGGCAGGGCTGTTGGGGGGATCTAGGAGTTTCCAACAAAGGAGGGCAGGGATTAGGGTGGGTGCTGGGGCCTGGTCCACTGGAGGAGCCTTACAGTACCTCTTGAACCATATGGGGGTCCCCCAGATGGTGGTGCTGGCTGCCTGGAGCCCTGGTCAATGGGGATCAGGTGCCTGGCCTGGCCTGGTGTCCCTGCTGCCTCTTGGGGATGGGGAGCTACCTGCCCTTCCTATTTTCTGGGGCCATCAGGGTGTGGTAGGGGGTGGAAGGATAGCAGGAGCTGAATGGGCAAGGGCCATGGCATGGCAATGATGTACATTTTTGCTTGCCCGTGCTTATCATGGCTGGGCAGGGTGGGCAGGCAGCTGGCTGCCCGAAGCATCCAGTGGGATGGATCACAATCCTTCCTCTTCGTGTACCTCTGCCTCTGTCTGCCATTTGGTGGGCTGGCCTGGTGGCTGTGATGCTTGGACCCAACTGCACTGTATGGGCTGCTGGATCCTGGTATGTGCAGCCAAGAGACCAGCAGGCTGTGGCTGCTGCCAGGCACCACCGCCCCCTGCATACTTGCCACCTCCTATGTGCATCCTGGAGGGGGTGCCTGGCCAGGCTGGGGTAGGCCGGGAACAGGGTAGCAAGGACCAGTCCTTCACCATCTCTGGGACAGCCCCACAGGCCAGAACTGGGCCCATTGCAGGCCAGATGCAGCCCATGGGACTTGTGTTTGATAATTCTGTTTTAAACCATCATAATAAAAATTGGTCAGGTTTATATTCCAAAATTACAGTTGACCCCTCTGCATTGTCAGCTACTTGTGAAATTGCCTTAGTCATTTGTTAACTTTCTATACATATTTGCATCTCTGATGTAGTTTGAATAGTGTCTTTTTAACATCCTTGGAGCATAGCTGTTCTATGAACTGGGTTTCGTTTAAAGATTTTTCAAATACATCTCTTACAGTTTTCTCCTCCATCTTCTTAATTCTCTCTTTAGGCAAAGAGTTGCTTTTTTAAAATCACTTAAGAATCAATGACCAATCAGGAATCATAAAAATCAGAAAGTTTTGGTTTTAGCCACCCACAGCAAAGGAGACCAAGCTACAAATTACTAAAAACAATAAACTAAAACCACAACTTTCTGCCCTTATCTTTATCAATTTTTTTAAGATAATCCACACTTCCTTATTTTAGCTTCCAGTGAAAAGATGGCCAACTGACTAGGGTCCCTGAGGAGTTTTTCTCTGGAATGCAGTTTCTTCAACTATCAACAAAAGAAATCAGCATTTCTTTAGTTTATATGACTCTCCTTGATTAGGGAAAGTCCTAGAATTACCCTTCAAGATCCTCCAATACAGCAACAGGTCCGCAAATAGCTTCAGGAGCTGCTCTTCGAAGAAACTTGTGTGCTGAAAGCTGAGGAAGGGGTTGAGGCTGTAATTAGTTCATGGTTGAAGAAGCAACATTTTGGAATTTATTTTTCAAGTGGACAGCAAGTTGTGCCTTTCATTTCTTAATCATTTTCAAAGACTATTAATCTTTATTAAGTTAAAAGAGGCTCTCTTTAGCTACAGCTTTATTCCTTTTTGAAGTTCTGCACCATTTTGAAAATTTCTTCTTGTTAAACAACAAGAAAGAATATTTTTCAGTTTTATATACTTGGTGATTCTAAAGGAAACTAAACATTTGGGGAGTTAATGCTAGCTTTAACCATGTATAAAGATATTATTTACTAAGAGGTTTGGAGAAAACAATACCCAATATTTCATATTTTAGGAAATTACAAATCAATTTTGAAAATGCCCTGATTGTTATTATGCAATGATCTAGAGTATTCACAGCAGATAAACTAAACTCTCAAGTGTTCTTATTATTTTTAATTCTAATCTACACATACAAATAATTTGCAAACACAGAATAATTGACACTGTAAAATTTAGAAATGAATATGGAAAATATTCCTCCAAGCACAAAGCTGATTAAACATAGAAAACAGCATGCAGAAAACAGGAAAGAATTTTAATCTAGATGTGCTAACTTTCCATGAGGAGAGAGGAAATAAAGACATACTTGCACTTCCTCTCCACTTGGGGTGGTATAGCTCTGTTAGGCTGTGCCATATAAATTTTTCTGCAAGTGCAAAGTGGTAATTAAAATAAAACATATAAAGTATTTCCTTAGGAAGGAGTGTTATTTCTAATCTGCCTATACTGCAATACTTGAAACATATCAGAAGAAAGTATTTCTATTGATTACTACATGGAGCCATTAACCAAAGAAAATGTACATGCAAAAGTCCATTTTGTTTTTTGTTTTTGTTCCTCCTCTATAGTAAACAACAACCTCAAAGCAAAAGAGAAGTTTGTTCCTTGGTTTGTCTCTGTTCCAAACATCCTTTTAAAATTGCTATTCTACAGTATCTGGGCTTCCAGAGTTTTGAATATGCAGGTATAGACCAGCTGTGACTAATTCTGCTTGGATAAAATTGCCAGAAATCTTTACATTTTTTATTATCTTTTCCTCTCACATTCCTTGTCCCCAAGCTGAGACGGGGGATAAGAAAGGAAAGCATTATTTTAAAAGCCAGTGGTTTCACAATCTATAAACAATGTGGTGTAAAGGTGTAGAAGACATGTCTCATACAATGTAGAGGCAATGTAGTATTGTTTCACTCAATATGATTGGTTGAACAAACTTTGTTTTCTCTATTTTAGTATAGACAAAGCTCCCTAACATAAACCATCAGCAGAAGCCAAAAGGACTTGAAGTCACAGACAGCCTTTTATTATCACTCTTGTTTCTTTAATTGCCTTTGTATTTCTTCTTCTTCCTCTTTCTAAGAGGTCTCTCACATCCCCTTCTCATTTCAGTTCACAAAATGTTGCCATAAACATACAAATAGGAATTACTGCTCACATCTACCAGATTGCCTTGATGCCAGCAAAACTATTCAAAGAAAGGAGATAAGTATGATTTTATTTTAAGGTTTATTAAAAAGATAGTTGTATGTAAAATGATGGGAGCAACTTAGATTTTCTAAAAATATGACACTAGATATACTAAGTCATGCATTAAGTTGCTTTTCAAATCTAGAGAACCGAAAAGACAATGAAAATTAATCTCTAACAAATAGTACATTAGTTATGCTATTATGGCACAACTTACTCTTACTCTCTACAATGAGGAAGAGCAAATTTTTTACAGCATATGACAGTTGTTGAAATATGGCATTATTATGTCACAGAAACAAGATGTTAGTCCATTGAATATTATCATCAAGTTTCACCAGAACAGCATAATGGGAGGGAAATCATGGTTTAGTAGGAAAACTCACATTTACAATTTTGTTGGACACAGATATTTTTATTCACATGGATTACCTTGAACCTTGCAGTATCTTAATATTTATTATGGCATTAGAGTAAAAAAACCTAAATGTTCATCACGTACGTATATACTATACTGTATAGAAATATATACAGTATGTACCTAAAATATATAGATAATAATAAAAACATTAAAATAAAACAATAACCACATAATTGTAAGCAAATTATATGAGTCGTAAGTAAGAGAAATAAAACAGACAGAGGTATTGAAACATGCAACATCAGAGAATACATCAACTCTGGTCAGACAGAAGAAACAGCAAGATTGGTACTCTCTGCAAGGCTATTTCTTCAGAATGGGATAGATTAATATCACTTAAGAATCTCTATAAAGAGACCAATAGAAAACTCAGGGAATCCATAAGACCATCCAAATTAGTGTTCAGAAGCACAAGCCGGAAATTTGGTGCAATATGTCAATGTTAGGCTTCATACTTCATGAGGCAATTACAAAATTGGATTTTAGAGTCTTAGTCCATCCATCATATAGCCCAGTTTTGGTGTCATGTGACTCTCACCTTTTCTCGAAATTGAAGGAACACTGTCAGCATGTTTGATTAAAATGAATAGGTAGAAAAGACTGTTAGTACATGCTGAAAAGACAAGGTATGAAGTTGTTTATAAAGACTTTAAGATTGCCCATTCTTGTCAAAGGCGTATAGCAAATGGTAGTGATTATGTAGAGAAGTAAATACAGGTAACAAAATAGCTCATTTCAAGTATTATTTTCCTGTCACTTTTATTAAAATATATTTAAAAAATTAAAATTATGGATTTGAGGGAATTACCTGTAATTCAATCTTTGTAATTCTTTTTTTAATCTTCCAATATTTCATGAGTATTAGGAAACAATAATTGCAATATATACACAATCACTATTACTTAAGAAAGAGATTCCTGTTATCCACACATATACAGGCATATAGAAATCCCAACTGAATCACTAAGCAAATGCATCCTAAAATAAACTAGTAACAATAAAATGTGATCAGAGTCAAGAATAATTAAAGGAGTAAAAACATATTGGTTGATTTATTGATTCATTGATTAGGTCCTGTTAGAGAACTCACAAACTTCTATTGTTTCTATTGTTTCATAAACGTAAGTTTGATCTCATATTATTTTATACTAAAAGTCCTAATAATGGGTATTATTTGGCAGATATTCATGAAGATTTTAATTGCACATTATTTCTGCTGTTAAACATTCACTGCTGGACTTCCAAAGTGTCATCTGAATGTTAAAAAGATTAAATCTGTCTTTCAAAATCCATTTGAAGAACCCTGTTAATTTCAGGACCTTATCTCCTGATGTGCAATCACTGAATCAATATGGTTAACTAAGTACATAAGTGGTATTTTCCCACCCCTATCCCACACACAATGTAGTTTTCATAAGAATATTTTTAAACCTTTTTATCTGAGTCATCATTAATTAGTTATAATATATATGGTAGATATAGCATCAAAAGTCATAAAAAAGAAAGGTTTAAGGAGGAAAAAGCTGTTGAGATTGCCATATTTAATAAGGAATATTTTTAGCCTTAGTAGGAAGGTAATACCTGTTGTTATCATTGCTCTTTTAAAAATAATCTTCATGATGATTCATTTAGAGTGCCTCAGATCACTCTTGAGAGCTCACTTCATATGCTGGATGTGTGTAAATATGCCCTCTAATTAAAGATAGAGAATAAAGTAAAGTAGTTAAAAAATCAGTAAAAAATAAGGGTACATTTGTATCCCACAGAAATTGTTAGTTAAATTCCCATTGTTATTGACAATTAGAATTGCATTCAGTGGTTGTTTTTTTTTTTTTAAAAAAAAACTTTTCTCTGTTTATAATGTGTAAGGTTTTCATTAATCATCTTAACCACACATTTAATATTTAGCACTTTAAGTGCAATTTTATCAGCTCCTATCCTGCACCACATAATGCTGAAGAATCTTGAATCATGAAGAAGTCATCTCTTAATCGATCCAATATTCAACAATCTTTATTTGGTTTCTAATCTCTCTTTTTTGGGCAGAGATGGGGAAAGGATGAAAGGGAATAGCTATGATGGGATCCATGCCAGTTCCAAAGTAGAAAAAAAGCGTATAAATTGCATTCTTCTTACTCATAATTCATGCCTGGGCTAGGAACAAAAGCTCTATAGTTACTCTGATGGAGAACCTTCAAGACTTAAGAGAGGATAAGCATGCTCCTCATTATCCTGGCATCACTCACCATTGAGGTTTGAGACTTGGGAATTGGAGATACCATTTTATGGTACTTCCAGTTGATGGTCACGGATGAAACTCATTGTTGCTCCAGAATAGAGTACTATGTAACTACACTATGTGTCAGAATCCAATTATATTTCATCTTTAATTATCAAATATAGAAACTCCCAATTCTGCCTTCTCTGGATTCTGCCATCAGAGGGAGAGAAGGGGGAGAACAAAGGGGCTTTATGGCCCTCACTTCCTTCAGTACACTTCAAAGAGCTGAATGCTGAATGTGTGTTTATTGTAACATCAAAGCGTTAGCACTAGAGGACCTTATCATAACAAAGCAGGGTATTTGCCTTTCATGTAGTTACCTGAAGTCTCCATCCAGACGGAAGAAAGAAGAAAGGGGGTGGAATTGTGATACTTGAAACTATCACTGGAAGGGGGGTTGATTGGGTGGGACTACTGGGGAACCCCTTAAAACCTTGAATGGGAGAGCTTGAACCCCAAGTCCTGTCTAGCATGCCTGCAACCATTTTCTCTTAATAAAGGATTCCTGTTGGAAGAATTATTCCAAGAGTTCTGTCTTCTTAAGATGCAAAGTGGGGTGGGTCCTTACATTAGACAGGACTTGCAAAATTAATCCACCTGGAAGGGAGACCCTTGCCGGGGGATTTTGCAAAAAATTTACCATGTCAGACAATGGAGAAAGAGAGGGGGAAAACTCCCTGGAAAGAGAGCCGCTGACCCAGTTGGAACCTTGCCAGATGTTGGGATCTGAGAGGTCAGATTCCTCGGGAGAAGAAGTGGTGGAGACACAGGACCACAAGCCTCGCTGGTCGATGAACGTTGGAAAGAAAAGTGAGTGGAGAAAGGAATCAAGAAAGGTGACCCTGAGACGGGGGACCAAGCAACCAGAATGGAAGCAGGAGATGGAGAAATCCCTGCACGCAAGTGAAGAGGGAGGAAGCTGGGTACCGTACTCAGACTGGATCCTAGAGAAAGCTATTGACCTGATGAAGAGAACTCTCAGCTCCCTAGGAGAGGAGAATACTGAGCCCTACGGCCGCCCCAGTTCCTGGAGCCACAAAGGGAGAGACACCGAGGGGGACGTGGAACCTGCAACCCCAGGGACATCTACTGATCCAGGAGCCCCCACCCCCTACCGGACCACAGATGGCAATCTGGACGGAAGACACTACCACCCACAACGGAGGCACCGATCCATTCCAAGACGTCCACCGTTGGAGGTGAAATTCAAAGGGGAGCCAACACACTTGGGGTTTTTCCTAACCCAAGTACTCAGCTACATGGAGGACTATGGGCAGGACATTCCCAGCGACAAAGCCCGCATCCGGATCGCGCAATCTGCCCTGGATGAACCAGCTGTGGATTGGGTAGTGAATTTGCATGACTCCAATGCCCCAGAACTCAGTAACTTCAACCGTTTCATTCCTCTTTGAGAAGACGATTTGAAGACCCCCTGGCTGATCGCAAAGCCCGTGAAAGAATAACAACGATGAGGCAAGGCAAACGCCCAGTGGCCGAGTATACACAAGAATTCCGGGCCATTGCCAGCAAACTGAATTGGCCAGAAGACATCCTCCTTGGCCATTTCAAAGACGGACTAAACTATGATCTATATGATGCTTGCCTGCCCCGAGGGGACCCACATCGACTTGAGGAATGGTACGTCTTGGCAGAGGAAGCAGAGATCGACATATTGAAGAGGCACCGCCGAAGGAAAACAATGGAGCCGCCCCCCGCCTGAGCTGACACACCAACCGGTGAAATCATCGGATACAGCCAAGAAGCAAATGGGGTGTTTCAAGTGCGGAAGAGAAGGGCATCGAGCTGTAGAATGCCGCTCAAAGGCCCCCCAGCACAACCCAGACAGATCCCCAATCAACAAACCCAGAGAGTATTCAGCTAAGCCAAAAGAAACAGCCATGAGAATGATGGAAATTGCAGAAACCCCCACCTCTGCTCACCAAGGGGAAAGAACTCCAGCCTACACCACAGGGACGGTGGATGCCTCAGATGACAGCTCGGAGGGCGAACCCCTGGTAAGTGGATGCATCACACCCATCTTCAAAACAGTGACTATATTAATCCCCCCCATGCCCGAAGCTGTGAAGGTGAAAGCCTTAATAGACTCTGGCTGCACCCGCTGCCTCATTAGCCCAACACTAGTGGGGAATCTGGGCATCCCATCCAGGAGACTGGAACAACCAATCTCATTTGGCCAGCTAGATGGATCCATAGCAGGGGGGGTGCCAGCTACCCTAGCCACTCTGCCAATACACCTCTCCCTGGGCAACCATGAAGAGGACTTAACGTTTGTGGTGACCCCAGGTATGGAATGCCCAATGATTCTAGGGATGGAATGGTTGAAAAAATGGAACCCCTGGGTAAATTGGAGGACGACAGAAATCAAATTCCCGAAGGGGGACCCTATGGACTTAAAACCCCAAGGGAGGCTACCAGAATCAAGAATAGAAAAAGCATCCATAGGAGAGGAAAAAAGATTAACAGAAATACCAGAAGAATATAGAGACCTTGCTGAAGTCTTCAGTGAGGAGAGGGCGAATGAGCTTCCCCCCCACCGACCCACAGACTGTACCATTGAATTCAAGCCTGGGGCAAAACTCCCGAAGCCCAGATTATACTCCATGAGCCCAAAGGAGAAGGAGGAAATGGAAAGATTTATAAAAAAAAACCTGGAGAGAGGTTTCATTGAACCAGCCAAGCCTAAAGTGGCTGCCCCGGTCCTTTTTAGAGAGAAGAAGGATGGCTCTTTACGTTTATGCGTGGATTATAGGGCCCTGAATACAATCAGTGAAAGCAACCTATACCCTCTGCCCCTCATGAAAGACATGCTGTCACACCTATCGAAAGGGAAATTTTTTTTCTAAACTAGACCTAAGGGAAGCTTACTATCGCGTGAGAATTAAGGAAGGGGACGAATGGAAGACTGCATTTAACTGCCCCATGGGGTGCTATCAATTCAAAGTCTTGCCATTTGGATTACAAGGGGGCCCTGCAGTCTTTATGCAATTAATCAATGACGTTCTAAGGGAGCACCTGTTTAAGGGGGTCCTTGTTTACTTGGACGACATTCTTATCTTACTGAAACAAAAGAAGAACACGTCAAACTTGTCAGAGCGGTTTTAAAGAAGCTGCGAGCCGCTCACCTATATGCCAAACTCTCAAAATGCAAATTCCACCAGGAAAGGATAGACTACCTAGGCTATCGCATATCCCCACAGGGCATTGAAATGGACCCGGAGAAGGTCAAAGCAGTACTAAATTGGGCACCACCCCGCACAAGAAAGCAACTACAAAGTTTCCTGGGTTTTGCAAATTTTTACCGTCAATTCATCCCCTCATTTGCACAGATAGCCTTGCCCCTCACTAACTTACTAAAAACGAAGGGAACATCCTCAGTAAAACCTAGCCAGCCACTAACATGGACAATGGAGTGCCAAGCAGCGTTTGAGAGACTAAAGAGACTTTTTCTGCCGAACCAGTACTAAGGCACCCAGACATGGACAAGCCCTTCATAATACAGGCAGATGCAAGTGATGTGGCAGTGGGGGCTGTGCTATTACAAGAAAATGATGATGCAGTATTGCAACCCTGTGCATATACATCCAAGAAACTCACGGAAACAGAACAGCGCTGGCCCGTATGGGAGAAGGAGGCTTATGGGATACGTTGGGCATTACTCACGTGGCGACAGTTCCTGGAAGGCAACAAAATCCCCTTCCAGGTGTGGACTGATCACAAAAATTTAGAAGCCCTGAAAACTTCCAGGAAACTCAATCCCAAACAAGCCCGCTGGTCCCAGCATTTTCACCAATTCCAATTTAAGCTCAAACATTTACCAGGAAGAAAGAACTTCCTGGCAGATGCACTATCTCGCATGCCCCAATATAACAGCGCACGAACCACAGACTCTAGACCAATAATGGCAGAAGTCACAACTGGCAGCGCCAGTAACCACAAGAACCCAAGCCAAAATAAAACCACAACTGGACAGCCAAACTGGGATTGAATTCAGAAAAAGTTTGGAAACAGATGAATGGTTCCAGAAAAAACAAATGTGTGCACAATGAGAGACGGGTTGCCTTGGGTAGGGGAAAAGTTATATATACCAACAACCCAAAGACTAACTTTCATGCAGCTTTGCCATGACACAAAATCAGCAGGGCATTTTGGATTTGTAAAAACTTTACACTTAATTAAACGGCAATTTTGGTGGCCATCAATAAAAAAGGACATAGAAAGTTATGTTGCCAGCTGCCCAACCTGTGCATCAGCAAAGAGGTTGCAAGGGAAATCGCCAGGGCTATTACAACCAGTGGCAAGTCCCTCAGCCCCCTGGAGGAAAATAGCCATGGATTTTATAGAGGAATTGCCAGAAAGCAATGGGAATACTGTTATGTGGACAGTCACGGACCTATTTTCCAAACAGGTGCACTTTATCCCTTGCCAAAAAATTCCCACTGCAAAGGCCTTAGCAAAACTTTTCATCCAGCACATTTACAGATTGCACGGGGCACCCCAACGCATCATCTCTGATAGGGGAGTGCAATTTACGTCTGCATTTGGGAAGGAATTTTTATCCCTCTTAGGGACCACTCAGGGATTGACATCTAGCCACCACCCTCAAGGAGATGGACAAGCGGAACGCTGCCAGTCGGTACTTGAGCAATATTTGAGATGTTTTTTAAATTTCCAACAGAGTGATTGGACGGACTTACTTCCTTTTGCAGAAGTTGCCTACAATAATGCAGTCCACTCCAGCACAGGCTACACTCCTTTTCAAATAGCCAACGGTCAAAGTTTCAACCCTATGCCAGAGTTAACCCCAAACGAACCAACGATCCCTTCACTGAAAGAATGGATGGAAAACCTACAAAACACCTGGCCAATAGTCAGAAAATCACTAGATGAAGCTAGGCGGGCATACAAAGCACAAGCAGATAAAAAAAGGGTTGAGCCTACACCATTCATTATAGGAGAAATGGTGTACTTATCTACAAAATACCTAAAGTCCCTACAGCCCTGTAAAAAACTTGGACCAAAATATATAGGACCTTTTCCAATTAAAAGAATCATAAATCCAGTAACAGTAGAATTAGAATTACCCAAAAATCTCAGGCAAATACACCCAATTTTTCATTGCAGCTTGCTGAAAAGAGAGCATCAGTCACCTCTACGGCCAAAAATCCCCCCCCCACCACCTCCAATCATGGTGGAGGGTGAACAACACTTCGAAATAAAGGAAGTCCTTGACTCTAGGAGATATCATGGAGCAACTCAGTACCTAGTTGCCTGGAAACACCTCTCTGCCTCACAAAACGAGTGGGTCCATAAACGTCATGTCAGAGCCCCGAAACTATTGAAGAAGTTTCATACAGAGTATCCCAACAAGCCTAACTAACTTTTATACCTGTTTTGTTTTCTTGCAGGTGGATCTCTCTTATTGTTAAGAGGGGCCGGATGTCAGAATCCAATTATATTTCATCTTTAATTATCAAATATAGAAACTCCCAATTCTGCCTTCTCTGGATTCTGCCATCAGAGGGAGAGAAGGGGGAGAACAAAGGGGCTTTATGGCCCTCACTTCCTTCAGTACACTTCTAAGGAGCTGAATGCTGAATGTGTGTTTATTGTAACATCAAAGCGTTAGCACTAGAGGACCTTTAACAAAGAAGGGTATTTGCCTTTCAGGTAGTTATCTGAAGTCTCCATCCAGACGGAAGAAAGAAAAGGGGGTGGAATTGTGATACTTGAAACTATCACTGGAAGGGGGGTTGATTGGGTGGGACTACTGGGGAACCCCTTAAAACCTTGAATGGGAGAGCTTGGACCCCAAGTCCTGTCTAGCATGCCTGCAACCATTTTCTCTTAATAAAGAATTCCTGTTGGAAGAATTATTCCAAGAGTTCTGTCTTCTTAAGATGCAAAGTGGGGTGGGTCCTTACACTATGATATTTGACATCTATAGTCAGAGTACAGAGTACAGAGAAGGGCAACAAAGATGATTAGGGGACTGGAGACTAAAGCATATAAGGAAAGGTTGATGGAATTGGGTATGTCTAGTTTAATGAAGAGAAGGACGAGGGGGGACAGGATAGCAGTGTTCCAATATCTCAGGGGCTGCCCCAAAGAAGAGGGAGTCAAGCTAATTTCCAAGGCACCTGAAGGCAGGACAAGAAGCAACAGATGGAAACTAATCAAGGAAAGAAGCAACCTAGAACTAAGGAGAAACTTCCTGACAGTTAGAACAATTAACCAGTGGAACAACCTGCTTCCAGAAGCAGTAAATGCTCCAACACTGGAAGTTTTTAAGAAGAAACTGGACAGCCATTTTTCCAAAATGATGTAGGGTTACCTGCCTGAGCAGGGGACAGGATGTGATGACCTCCAAGGTCCCTTCCAACTTTATTATTATTATTATTATTATTATTATTATTATTATTATTATTATTATTATTATTATTATTACTATTATTACTATTATTACTATTATTACTACTATTATTATTATATGAAACATCTTGAATAAGTTATACACAAATGCAGAGTGAAATATCAAAATAGTGATGATGCCCAACAGGAGATTGCCCTATGCCAAAGATACCTAAGCTAATTCTGAAGTTGTCGAAGACTGGATTGTAAAAACAAGCTCAGACAAAACTTGCTTTATATTGAACTCATGTTCGTTCAGTGACATTATGGCCTCCTTGAAATATCAGCTCCAGTTGTGGGTCCTGGCTCGATTTGCACTTGAGAAGATTTGTGACTTAACAATCTTTTTGGTCTCATAGCAGTTGCTAAGCAGCACTGACCATGTGCTCAGCTTCAGTTGGTGCACTAGTTAAAACCCATGCCTTTTTTAAAATATATTTCTATATGTAAATCTGGCGTGCTTGTTAAAAAACAAAATTTTAGGCAGAAGTCAATATGTTACTAAACATTGGCCCTCACCCCCTCCCCCAAATAAAAAATAAATGTTCCTTTTTCAGTCCTGTCATCATATTCTAATACAATTAATTTGCTTCTATAAAATTGATTAGATTAATGTTTAACCATAATATATGTTTTCATACTATAGTGGTGGTGAACCTATGGCATGTGTGCCACAGGCGGCACTCAGAGCCATCCTTGTGGGCACGTGTGCCATTGCCTGCTCTGCTCCACCTCTCCATATATGCCTGTGCTCTCAGCAATCTTTCTCTCTGCACTGAGAGCCAGGGAGCAATTGCAAGAGCTGGGCGGATCCAGGCTGGATGGTGGAGGCAGCTGCCAGCATGAGTCTATGTAAGCCTCCGGAGCAATTTTTGCGACATCCCAGCGGCCCGATCCAGGCTCCGGAGGCCTGGAAAAAGTTCTGCTGCCTCGATCAGCTATGGGGGAGCACGAAATGACCCATCCACTGCATGGAATGCCCTGCTACCACCACCTTTCCCCAACAGCCACATGGATCGCGCTGCTGCCGCTGTTCCCTCTGCCACGTGGATCATATGCTACCATCCCCCACCCACTGTGTGAATTGCACTGCTGCCACCATTTCCCCACCCACTGTGCAGATTGCACTGCCGCCGTTCCCCCCTGCCACATTTTCCAGGCCTCCAGCGTCCGGATCGGGCTGCTGGCATGCTGTAAATCACCCCATGGCCACGGATGCGAGCTTCAGAGGCTTCGAAAGTGCTTGTGCCACTCAGATCAGCAGAGAAAAAGAGGGATTGAACCAGCAGGGAAGCAAAAGTGTGGGGAAAGGAAAGTGTTGTAGAGTAAGCAAACTTAGAAAAAGGGGATCTCTCTCTCTGTCTCTCACACACACACACTTCTCCCAGCACCTTCAATATTATCTCTTCCCCCAGCCCCTTCAATATCATCTCTCTCCCAGCCCTTCAATATCTCTTCCCTCACCCTCTTCAATATCTCTTCTCTCACCCCTTCAATATCATCTCTTCTCTCCCCTTCACAGGACCCAGGCAATGCCTCTCGCAGCTCCAGCTGAATCTCTGCCTGAAGACGGTGTGAGGCTGCCTGCCACCCCCCAATTAGCTGGAGCTACTGCTGCTGTTTCACCTCATGCACTTTTACACTTTTTTTTACATTTTTTTTTTACAGTGCTGTTCAACCTGTTGTATGCATACCAGGTGCCAACATACCACTGGTTGAAAAGCCCTGTCATGGACCACAGTTCCCATAATCCTGTAGCTATGCTGGCTGGAAATGCAATGCCTTATTTTCTTTGCAGTATGCACCTAGGAGGCAGTAGGTCTGTGAGATTTAGATGTATTTCAACATTTGTTTCTTCTGCCTAATTTATTAAATCAATATCTAATTCGAAATTAAATTAAATGGGGTTTACAAAAAACTCTCAAAGACAGCTATTGTAAAGCATCACCTTAAATATTGCTTAAAGCAATATTAAAAGTATGTATTTTAAGAAAGAAAAATAGTAGTAGTAGTAATTTACTTAGTGCTGTTTGACCATAAAATGTGGTATTGTTCTATATATGCCTGGCTGAACAATGTTTGGAGTTGTCTCTAAATGGGTGAGGGATGCACTGTTCATATTTTCCTTGGAAGAAAGTTCTATAATTGGGGTAATGTCTCTGAGAAGGCTCTGCTCATGGCCATTGTTCTATAAACCAAACCAGGGAGACCATCTGGTCTAAATGGATGGTAAACATAGATGATTAAGGGGCTGGAGGCTAAAACATATGACAAATGTTTGTGGGAATTGGGTATGTCTAGCTTAGTGAAAAGGTCTAGGGGTGGTGACATGATAGCAATGTTCCAATATTTGATGGGCTGCCACAGAGAAGAAGGGGTCAACTTATTTTCCAAAGCATCAGAAGGCAAATAATAGATGGAAACTAATCAAGAAGAAAACCAGCCTAGAACTAAGGACTTGTGAAAACAACTAACCAATGAAAAGGCTTGCCTTCAGAAGTTGTGGATGCTTCATCACTGGAGGCTTTTAGTAGAGATTGGATATTCCATTGTCTGGGATAGTATATGTCCCTGCTTGACCAAGGGCTCAGACAAAAGACCTCAAAGGTCTCTTTCAACTCTCTTACTCTTTGAAAGAAGCGCTGCCAACCTCTCTCCTTCCCCTCATCCCTTCCTGGGCACAGAGGGAGGGAGGGAAGGAAGGAAGGAGGGGAGGGAAACAGGAAGAAAGAAAGGGAAGGAAAGAAGGAAGAAAGGAGATGTGAATTAAAAGAAGGGAGGGAGGGAGGGAGGGAGGAAGGAAGGAAGGAAGGAAGGAAGGAAGGAAGGAAGGAAGGAAGGAAGGAAGGAAGGAAGGAAGGAAGGAGGGAGGGAGATTGGAATAAAAGGGAAGGAGGGTCTGAGGGAAGCATTTGGCCACCAGCAGCCTTGTTGCCCTGTTGCCATCCCCTGGTGGTCTCCCATCCTATTGCTGAGGATGCTTTGGTTACAAAGCCAGGTCTCCTCACATGGAGAGGGAGTGGGTCTCCCTCTGACCCATGCACTTTGCCCTCCTGCACTCACCATGAGCAACCTGGCCAAGGAGAGCAAGCACAGAAGCAGTAGCCTTGAGGAGGAGGTAAACGCAGCTGGGCACCCCCTCAGGGATGTGTGGCTAGAGTAGACAGGGCTGTGGGGTCCTGGTGCCATGGGAGCTCAAGGGCCGGGCTGGGAACTTGACCTCTGCTGCCCAGGGCTCCAGGCAGTCCGTGCCACAATCCAGGGGCCTCCTGCATGGCCTAAAGCTCAGTGAGCTCCTCCAGTGGACCATGCCCCAGTGCTCACCCCGGTCCCACCCACGGACCACTGGAGACCCTCAGATCTGCTTCAGGCCTGCCCAGGCCTGCACAAGTGCCCCTGATGCGAGTGACATCGAGCTGCCACACCCACCCAGTAGGCCACGCCCATGCCAGCCACACCCACCCAGTAAGCTATGCCTACCCAGTCCGCCATGCCCAGCCAGTGGGCCACACCCATCCAGTACCCGACGATAAATAAGTGGGGTTTGGGCTGCAGTTTGGGCACTCAATCTCTAAAAGTTTTGTCATCACTGCTCTAGCACATCCATGTTTCTCACTTTGGGGATATATTGCTAAGGAAGCTAACATATAAGCAGTGGTGGGATTCAGCCAGTTTGCACAACTTTGGCAGAACTGGTACTATTTTTTTTTTGTTGCCCAGGCCCAGAATGGGCTTCCAGAAATGGCAGCCACACAGGAAACCAGTTGTTCACATATTTGAATCCCACCACTGCATATAAGGTAACAGAAGTGCATTCTATATGGTTTGCAGAAGATAAAAAATGAGATATTAGCAGAGATGAGTGAGAATTTCCTTTGGTTTGTATTTTAATCCAAATTGCCTAATCCACATTTCCTATTGGCAAAATAAAATGTAGCTATACATCTTCAGCACTGGTTGTGCTGACACGTCTTAGTTACATCCTATTTGAACAACTCTAATGTGCTCCACATGGACTATTGTAATGTAGTTCAAAAGGCATTTGGAGGCTTCTATTAGTCTGGAATTGAATGGGCAAACAAATGACTGGGTCACTTCCTTGGAGCATTTAATTTAGTTATTGGAGCATTTAAGTCAGTTTAAAACAACTTTGCTCTTCCTGAACACAATTTAAAAGTTCTGGTTATGACATTTTCTCATGAAAAAGGAGGTTTATGTGTTTTTTTCACACCCTGAGGATATTTGATATCTTTTTAAAATTCTTTTGGTGACATTTCTGGATTTCCTTTCTTAATGAGGTAGGTATGAAGAGAGCCAGTTTTTTTGCAGTGGTTAAAGCATCTGGCTAGAAACTAGGACACTAGGAGTTCAAGTCCTGCCTTAGGCTCCAAGCCAGTCTGGGTGGTCTGGGGCCAGTCACTTTATCTAGGAAGAAGGCAATGGCAAACCACTTCTGAAAAACATTGCCAATACAACATGTCCAGGCAGTCAACAAGACTATACATTAACTTGAAGGGGTCAATTAATTAATTAATTAGGTTCTCTCTTTCTTTTATTCCAAAGCCTTTTGGGACTCACAATCTGCAAAATGCAGGGTAAATTTTCTGAACAACTTAATTATAGTCTTCCATAAAAGTAAATCTGGGTATTAAAATATATTATCAGTGGAAATAGTGGAAATGCAAGAAAAAGTTTTGGTTGATGAATTAATGAGTTCTGAAAAGCTGGTTGTGTATAAATTCCATTATTGCAATAAATAATCTATCCAGATGTTATTCTTTTTGGCAGGAACATGATGGCTAGTGCTGGTTAAAATGCCATAGATCATGCTGTTATAGTAACAAGGATATTTTTTTGAAGAAGGATGTTTTTAGTTTCATGAGACATTCTGGTTATTCTGGAAGTTAAGGACTTTTGAGCCAATTTTAGGAGTAACCAATTGGATACCTCATAGGTTTAAGACCATCCCCAGCAATCTAAAGAGAACAGTCTTATTCCCATTTTTAAAATGCATATAGTCAATTCAATCAGGAAATGATTGGTGAGTGAGTATGAAATACAAAATAATTAAAACATCATTGCTTAGAATCCACTTTGCTCTGCGCTTCCCAACACTATGGCACTTTGTCCATTCCCATAGCCTATAGAAGATACAGGCAGGCCAGGAATGAAGAGAAGGAAATAAAAATGTTACTGTTATCTGCTCTTCCAGTGGGTTGGGAAACAGATGTTACATGATAGTTGCAAACATGAATAAAGTGTTGGTTGCAAACATGAATAAAGGAGCAAATTCTAGCCTCATTTAGTTCTAGTTTTTGGCACTCAGATTGGTGCTGTTTTTTTATAATGTTGGCATTTAAATTGAACTGCTGGATTTTTTGATTCATTGTTTTGATTTGATTTGATAACATTATTTTACTAATATAAAATATAATGATTGTAGAGATGGTTCAATGGTTTTAAGTCAGGGTGTCAAACTCAATTTCATTGAGGGCCACATCAACATCGTGGTTGCCATTGGGGGGCCGGGTAGGTGTGGCTGGCATGGGCGTAGCCTACTCGGTGGGTGTGGCCAGCTCCATGTCACTCATGTCAGGGGCACCTGTGTGGGTTTGGGCAGGAATGAGGCGCATCCGAGGGTGGGGAAGGGTAGGTGGGACAGGGGGCGAGCGCCAGAGCATGGTCCACTGGAGGAGCCTCACTGAGCCTCAGGCTGTGAACGGGACCCCTGGACAGTGGCATGGACAGCCCACAGCCCTGGCCAGCAGAAGTCAAGTGCCCAGCCCGGCCCTTGAGCTCCCATGGCATCAGGACCCCACAGCCCTGCCTAGCCTAACTGCACTTCCCTGAGGGGGCACCCAGCTGCACTTACCTCCTCCTCAATGCTGCTGCTGCTATACTCACTCTCCTTGGCCAGGTTGCTCATGGTGGGTGCAGGAGGACAAAGTGCATGGGTCAGAGGGAGGCCCACTCCCTCTCCATGTGAGGAAACCTGGCTTTATAACCAAAGCATCCTCAGCAATAGGATGGGAGATCATCAGGGAATAGCAAAAGGGCAACAGGACTGCTGCTGGCCAAGTGCTAAAGCAGGACTTCCCTCAGACCCTTCCTTCCTTCCTTCCTTCTTTCCTTCCTTCCTCTCTCCCTCCCTCCCTTCTCTCCTTTCTTTCTTTCTTTCTTTCTTTCTTTCTTTCTTTCTTTCTGTCTGTCTTCTTTCTTTCTTTCTTTCTCTTTCTTCCCTTCCTTCCTTCCTTCCTTCCTTCCTTCCTTCCTTCCTTCCTTCTCTTTCCTTTCCTTCCTCCCTCCCTCCCCTTCTTTCCTGCCTGCCTTCTTTTCATTCCCATCTCCTTCCTTCCTTCCCTTACTTTTTACATTTGCCACAAATGTAGTGAATCACCACATTTGTTAAATTAGTAACATGATTGTTAAGAGAATCTGGATTCCCCTTTGACTTTGTTTGTCAGAAGGTGCAAAAAGTGATCACATGACACTGCAACCATCATTAATATGAGTCAGTTGCCAAGCATCTGAATTTGATCACATGACCATAGGTATACTGTAATGGTCATAGGTGTGAAAAACTGTCATAACTGTCACTTTTTTTCAGTGATGTTGTAATTTTGAACAGTCCCTAAATGAACACTTTCATGCCGGGTTTAAAGGGTTTCCTTTTGCTGTAGCGGCTGATCGCCTTTCACCTCACTACCCCCCCCCAAAGCTTTGCCCTTTATCTCACGTGGCTCTCCAGGCTATCCGTGCCCCGAAGGGTCCACGATCATGGAAGAATCAGAGTTGGAGGACGGAGACTGTCCTCTTTCCTCTACAATGCCTTAACATTGCCATCGGAAGTCTAAAACATAATTTTTATGTCCTGCTTCCTGAGATAAATGTATGACTGTTATTAGAGTTACTAATACCTGCCTATATGAAGGTAATTTAATCAAATAAGATTTACTCCATTTTTTTATTTTTTACATTATATATATATATATATATATATATATATTTCTTAATTAGCAGCTGATAGAATACCATAAAATTCTTAAAATTTTATTATTCAGAAATAAGGACCACTGCTTATGTATCTGAAATGAAAAATGAGGGAAGGTCAGGAAACATCCAATATTTACATAATTATGAAAATTAACAGAGTAGGAAGAGACCATGTAGATCTTCTAGTCTAACCCCCTGCTCAAGCAAGAAACTCTTTATCATTTCAGACAAATGGTCCAGTCTCTTCTTAAAAACCTCCAGTGTTGGAGCATCCACAATTTCTGGAGGCTGGTCATGCCACTGATTAATTGTTCTAACTGTTAGAAATTTGTCCTTAGTTCTGTGTTTCTTCTCTCCTTTATTAGATTCCATCCATTGCTTCTTGTCCTGCCTTTAGATGCTTTGGAAAATAAGTTAACCACTTTTCTTTATGGCAATCCCTTAGATATTGAAATACTGCTATCATGTCATCTGATTCTTTTTTTCATTAAACTAGACATGCCCAATTCCTGCAATTGTTCTTCATATGTTTTATCCTTCAATTTCCTAATCTTCTTTGTTGCTCTTCGCTGTGTTCTTTTTAGAGTCTCAACATCTTTTTTATATCATGGTGACCAAATTATTATAATTGAATGGGGGAAAGTCATAATAAATTCCACACAAGTGCTGAATGTGCTCACTGTCCCTAAAACTTTGGGAAAGTTGTGCAGAAAGTATGTTTGATCCATTTTAATTTTTAGTTGTTCATCATGTCAAACTTATTCATATTTTGCTGAGTTCTAATATGTTTGGATAGTTTGAATGTTAGGGATAATCTGAAAAGAAAAAGTTCTATTGCCAACACTGCTGTCCTATTACTAGAGTTTTCCAACAGCAAGAATTTAGATCATTTCTGGTTAACCATATCTGGATCAATATTTCCTAGAACACTACATAGCAGTTCATTGTGATATCTGCACAATAATCCTCTCACTGGTTTTCTTTGTAAGGCAAACAACTACCAAATGCTGCTAACATTTCCAGCATTTGGAGAAAAAAATGCATCCTTACTCCAGATTTCATATGCATTGAATCCTTTCATGTGATTGACTCTTCTTATGTTCCCAAGCTCTTGTGACATCTGTTGTGTGACTGCAGCTTTTTGCTAGTAACTCCCACCCATTAATCATCATAAAATAAATGTACCATTCTATAAATTAAAATCAGGTCTCCTGAGTTGAAACATCAGTAAAAAAATGTTTTAAAACATCTGATTGTGAACCAAGATTGTGATAATGCTATCAGTAGACTGAAATTATAAAATCTGAAGATATAGTATAATTCAATTTATCTTGAGTAGTGCATTTTCCAATTTTTAAGTCAAAAGTGTAGTTAAGAGATTGCAAAACTAAATAAAACATAATTAAAAGAAAAATAATGTGCCATTTTCACTATATTATATTTTCCTTTGTAGAAATATGATCTTCAGATCAGTGGAGACTCGCTGTATATTACTGCATAGTGATAATAATAATAATAATAATAATAATAATAATAATAATAATAATAATAATAATAATAATAATAATAATAATAAGTAGCAACAATGGTGCATTGGAAGATCTGCAAAAAATATCATTTGCCTGTAAGCAAAAACTGGTGGAATCATAAAATAGAGAAAGTCATAGAAAATGATAAAATTAAACTGCTCTGGGACTTCAGAATTCAAACAGGCAAGCACCTGCAACATAATACCCCAGACTTAACAATTGTCGATAAGAAAGACAAAAAAGTCTGGATAGTGGACGTGGCAGTGCCTGGAGACAGCAGAATAGAAGAGAAAGAACTGGAGAAGATAACAAAATACAAAGACCTACAAATAGAAATAGAAAGACTGTGGCAAAAGCAAGCAAGGGTAGTACCAATAGTAATAGGCTCCTTGGGTGCAATCCCAAAACAGCTGGAGCACCACTTGAACACAATTGGCATTGACAAATTCGCTATTAGTCAATTGCAAAAGGCGGCCTTATTAGGAACTGCTTCCATCCTGCGACGATATCTGTAATACCATCAAACATCCCCATCTGCCTATCCCAGGTCCTGGGTAAGGACTCGATAGGTAGACAAAATGCCAAATCCAGTCTGAACATCTGGCTGACTGTGCGATGATCAATAATAATAATAATAATAAAGTTGGAAGGGACCTGGAGTCATCTAGTCCAACCCCCTGCTCAGGCAGGAAACCCTACACCATTTTGGACAAATGGCTGTCCAGTCTCTTCTTAAAAACTTCCAGTGTGGGAGCATTCACCACTTCTGGAGGCAGGTTGTTCCACTGGTTAATTGTTCTAACTGTCAGGAAGTTTCTCCTTAGTTCTAGGTTGCTTCTCTCCTTGATTAGTTTCCATCCGTTGCTTCTTGTCCTGCCTTCAGGCACCTTGGAAAATAGCTTGACTCCCTCTTCTTTGTGGCAGCCCCTGAGATATTGGAACACTGCTATCATGTCCCCCCTCGTCCTTCTCTTCATTAAACTAGACATATCCAATTCCAGCAACCGTTCCTTATTGTTTTAGCCTCCAGTCCCCTAATCATCTTTGTTGCTCTTCTCTGTACTCTTTCTAGAGTCTCAACATCTTTTTTACATCGTGGTGACCAAAACTAGATGCAGTATTCCAAGTGTGGCCTTACCAAGGCATTGTAAAGTGGTATTAATACTTCACGTTATCTTGATTCTATCCCTCTGTTAATGCAGCCTAGCACTGTGTTGGCTTGTTTGGCAGCTGCAGCACACTGCTGGCTCATATTTAAGTGATTGTCCACTAGGACTCCAAGAGCCCTCTCACAGTTACTACTATTGAGCGAGGTACCCCATATACTATACCTGTACATTTGGTTTTTCTTTTCTAAATATAGAACCTCACTTTTTTCACCATTGAATTTCATTTTGTTAGATAGCGCCCAATGTTCAAGTCTGTCCAGATCCTCCTGTATCTTAAGCCTGTCTTCTGGAGTGTTGGCTATTCCTGCCAGCTTGGTGTCGTCTGCAAATTTGATGAGTTCCCCATCTATCCCCTCGTCCAAATCATTAATAAAGATGTTGAGGAGCACTGGGCCCAGAACAGAGCCCTGGGGCACCCCACCACACACTTCACTCCATGTAGATGTGGTTCCATTGAGGACCACATGCTGAGTACGATTGGTCAGCCAGCTATGAATCCATCTGGTGGTGATGCTGTCTAACCCACATTTTTCTATCTTATCAAGTAGTAGGTTGTGATTTACTTTGTCAAATGCCTTACTGAAGTCCAAGTAAATTATATCCACAGCATTCCTCTGATCCACTAATTTTGTCACTTGGTCAAATAATGCAATAAGATTTGTCTGGCGTGATCTGTTTTTGACAAACCCATGTTGGCTTTTAGTAATGACTTTGTTTGCCTCTAGGTGTTTGCTTGTTCGTTGTTTGATTATCTTTTCCAGAATCTTCCCAGGCATTGAGGCCAGGCTGATAGGTCTGTAATTTCCTGGGTCCATTTTCTTTCCTTTTTTGAAGATGGGAACTACATCTGCTCTTTTCCAGTCCTCCGGTAGTTCCCCAGTGCTCCAGGATCTTTGAAATATATGTTCAGTGGTTCTGAGATGACATCTGCCAATTCCTTGTAATCCATCTGGTCCTGGTGATTTGAATTCATCTAGGCTGGACAGGTGTTCACTTACCATTTTCTTGCCTATCTTAACTTGCGTTTCTATTCTGTTTTTTATGGCATTATTTTTGGTAGGTTGGTCTGTTTTTTCCCTTTGTGTAAAGACAGATGCAAAACCCAAGTTAAATAGTTCTGCTTTCTCCCTGTTGCTTGTCACCTTCTTGCCACTTTCACCCACTAATGGACCAATCATTTCCTTCACTTTTTTCTTGTTTTTTACATGTTGAAAGAAGCTTTTTTTTTGTTATTTTTGACTTTGGTCACAAGTCTTAGTTCATTATGAGCCTTAGCTTTCCTCACTTGATTTTGCAGGCTCAGGCTATTTGCTGATATTCTGATTTAGTTATGTGCCCCTCTTTCCATTTTCTATACTTGTCCTATTTATCTTTATCTGATATTAGAACCAGTATCCCAATTGCAATATAAGATAAATTACAACAAACCTTTGTTATGTATGTAATATTGTTTCAGACCGCAGGTGAGAATTCATATGATCAAGTGCTGTTCTACAGTTCTGGTTCAGTCTGTTTGATGGAAAAACATTAGCTTATGCGTAATTCTGCTTAGAGTGTTTTCCATCCCAGATATGGATGACTTAGGAAAATAAGATCTATATTTAACATGAAGCATGTGCACAAACTTTTCAACTGAATCATTCCTTTGCTTTTCCTGTATTCAATATGTATTCAAACAGAAAGGTTTGTTCATGGCCCAGTTAAATAATTCCTCTATCACTCACGCATAAAAACTAACCTCTTTCAAAAAGAAGAAGCACTTAGCAGCTAGGCCTTTTTATGATTGAATGTTCACATACAGTTTGAATGTTCACTGTGACACACTTGGTTCATATTACCATCTGGCATCTACTTCAAATTTACAAACAAGCTCATGGACTGAGAATAAACCCTACATTTATTGGGAAAGTACATGCTAATGTATGATTTTTTCTGATCTCTCTCTCTCTCTCTCTCTCTCTCTCTCTCTCTCTCTCTCACACACACACACACACACACACACACACACACACACACACAACACAGTTAGTATATTCTCTAATTGGAATGCAGTGTTGCAGCCTAACTGTCAGGAGTTCGATTCTGACCGTCTCAAAATTGATTCAGACATCCATCTTCTGGGATCATTAAAATGAAGACCCAGATTATTAAGGACAATATGCTGACTCTGTAAATTGCTTAGAGAGGGCTGTAAAGCACTGTGGAGCAGTATATTAGTCTAATTGCTATTGCTATTAAGATAAATTCAAAGTTAATTTCAAAGGTAAATTATTTGGCAAAAAAATCTACTTACCTTTCACCTAAGTATATAAAATGTTTTCCTTTAGCTGAAAGAGCAAATTCCCAGTACTATATATAAAGAAGTAGTTTTGAGAAGCACTATGAATCTTTTAAGAAAAGGATTTCCATGAAGAACCTTTCCTTTCTGAAAGTCATACTCTGTGTCCCTCATTCAATTCCACATGCTCTTGTTCAACTAGAACTGCATTTCTCTTGGGCCCACCTGAGACTTTTCAATCTCACTTTTTTGCTGAAGCCTCTCACTCAAGGCAAATTCATCTCTCAGCCTAGATAAAGCCTTACTCAAACAAAAGAGGGTTTTGGATTTAGAACTACAAAATAACAGGGCTAAAATCAGTTATCTTCATTTTATGGTGAAGTTGCAGGTTCTCTGTTGGCAGTTCTTAATTACATTTGTAATATAGTATATTTCAAATAGAAGACTTTTAACTTTGGTTTGATTTGGCACATTACCTGTTGTGGAAACTGTAGGCAAATATACTAATCTCTATACAATAATTTTAGAAATTTCTGCTCAGACACAGAAGCAAATCAATAATCTATGTAAACCTATACCACCCTTTGTGCCATGGCATCTGACACTCTTAAATCTGATTAACAGAAATTTTACTTATCTTTCTTATGAAGAAATTACAATCTTCCTCCTGCAAAACCTAACTTGGACAAAGGTTGTCAGGTTTTTAGCAATAAGTATGGCCTGCAGAAGAGAGGTGATATCTTCTTGTTATTCTTTCAGGTTTGTTTGTTTTCCTATATTTTAAATTTTATATTTTCATTTTATTAATGTGTTTATATTTTTTATTCATGTTTTACTGGTATGAAGTCATAAATTAAATTAATGAAATGAATGACTAGAGTAATTTTCATTATTTGTGGTGACAATTTTCTAAATATTTACAATTTTGATTCAGTCAAAATCATATCACAGGGGGGGGGGGGAAATACTCTCAGTCACTAGTTCCATGCACCCAAACATGGATTTCTAAAATAAGAGTCCCTCTGTATTGAAAAAGATATTACTTTTGAAATCTGTGTGAGTCTTTAGAGCACTTTGTAATATGGGAAGATTGGAATAAACAGAGAGGAATAAACAGAAACTGGGCTACAGTTTCTGACTACTGAATTCAGCCAAAGCTTTGAATTTTTTTTTTCTGTTTTAATTCTTGGCAAATGCCGTTTGTTTCTAAACTTGTTTATGTCATTTGCATTCCTCAGTGCAATGCCTCCTTTATAAACCTGTTTGCCTTTTCTTGACTATTTATGTGGAAGAAAGACATGCACATTGGTTAATGTGGTCGATACAATGCTGCAAAGATAGATATAAATATTCTTGTTTCTGCTGGAAATGGCAGCACTGTTAATTAATAAAAGAGGGGAAGTCACTGCTGCTTTGCATGAAAATTTGTGGGATGAATGCCCATTGTTAAATTAAGTTCATTCCCATTCCCTTTTGAGCATTTTTTTTCTCTTGCAGTTCCTGCTTCAACTTTTGCGGATGGATGTCGGCCAGCTTCATGATTTACAATCTTCAAAAGCTGCTTCTGCCAACATGTGGATCTTGTCAAGGTGCTCAGTGGTGTTTAAGAAGCTTTAGAAGTAAATCCTGTCTTTTACACAAGTTCATTTCCCTCTATTCCCCCTCTCCTAGCCTTAGCTTGGCTATGGCCTTGGCTTCTTTGTTCTTTTATGACTAATATTGCCATCTGTGACCATTACATATTGACATAGCAATGTAACATATGAAACACAGGAAAACCAGAAAGTTTTTATTCATCTTAATAGTTGTTGCTTAAAGCTAGAATCCTTTTTTGCAATCACCTGAAGCCCTCCCAGGTTTCTTCAGATCTCTAACATGCTGCAATAAATCAACACCTTTTGCTATTGTTATATATTTGCTATTATAGAAAGCCTTTTTTTGCAGAGATAACTAGTTCCACTGGCACTGCATGAATACCTGCAGCATTAGTCTTTATCTATTATTCTTTAAATATATAAAAAAAGAAAATTTGCATGTGTGACATTTAACATCACCTGCTGTTAGTAGCAGATATATCTATGATCAGTCAAATATATTTTTGAGATAAAATCCTACTGAGGACATTAACTGAACCACTCCCAATACTGAATTTATGACAGCTGCCTCCAGGAACTGGATTCTAGTCCAGCAACAGTGAACAGCCAGAAATGATTATAAAGAAGGCTCAGTTTGAGTCCATTTTTGTGTTTAAGGAATATATAAGGTGGAGGAAGAGGAAGAGCAAGTACAAGAAAACATGTTCTGACTAAACATATTTTGAAGCTGATGTTATGCAAGGTGGACATTTGAAATCTCTGTGGAGGTCTTGCATTTTCTATTTTATACTACAGGATAGACAAATACAAACGTTTGACCAGACAGTCAAGAGTCACAGCCCTTGATATACCATATTGTATCAACCTGTGGGGTCAACTGAATGCTTTATTCTCTTAAAACACAAATAGCAGAAATTAGAGAACAGTATAACAGGGAATCTATAATATAATCTTTATATGATAGATTCCCTATAATATAAAGGTAATCTGAAGAGAAAAAGAATAATTGTTATACTGTTGGTTACTTCCAAGATGCCCAGAATGAATTAAAGCCAGGTGAAAGTTACATTACATAAAGAATTTCCCAGATTTCTTCAGAACTCTACCTGTTGCTGAGAATTATGGGAATTGAAAGCAACACAATGCTGTCAAGCACTCTGTGTTCTAACTGGAAGGTCAAAACTGAAGAGAAACTTGCAAACTGTCAGATACTAGTGGGAATATTTGTAATAAATATTTGACATTTATTGATGTTTATACCTATTAAGTAAGCTCCCTCCCCCAACTAACTGAGAGGGGGGCTTTAGCATGAGGCACAGCAAGGGAGTTATCCATGTACCCAAAATATCTGAAGGACAGTATGCAAAGTAATAGATCTGGTTAGCAGGCTTAGAGACAGATGAAATGGAACTCAGTTAATAATAATAATTCCTCACTAATAATAGTAATAATAATAATCTTCATTAATAATAGTAAAAGAATTCAAGTGTTACATCAAAAATCTACTGGGCTAATTATTAATTAAATATCCATCACTTGTACATGGTCATGATGTTTTTTAAAATGCATATCTAGCCTGCACACGTTTTTGAACAAACACCAGTATACACCCAATTACTTTCATTAAATGATCATAAATATTTTTATTAACTGATGACATTCTTTTATTTTTTCCAAACCACCTATTAACTTTTTTTCTAAAAATAATATCTATGAAAAAAGAATAGAAGAAGACTACACAAAATATCATATTCCAGGATAAATCCTACTCAAAGAACCCTCCCCACACACAATGACTTGGTTACCTCTCCATCTGATCCAAATGGCTGAGGGACATTAAGGAGACAGGTAAAGGTATTTGTGATAATAACTCAAATAAGCAAGGGATCATGGTCCGAGATGAAGAACTTGTTTTTGACAGGGAGAAATGTGAATCAGGTATTATACATCATTCATGCAAGAACCAAAAGGCATCCAAAAAGAGAAGCCACCTTCTGGTAGGTGATTCAGTTATAAGGGATGTAAATTTAGGGAAGGACACAGAGGTTTTGAAAGAGGTCAGATGTCTTCCAGATGCTACTGCCAATAGGGACAAGAAGCGTATTTCTAAAATAATCAAGAATGCCAGCAAGGACGGTGATGTGGAGGCTATTGTACATCTTGGCACTAATGATCTGTCCCAAAAAGATGTACTCTCTGTGTAAAATGATTTTCAGAGCTTGGGGCAGGAACTTAGCAGAATAGGCTGTAGGCTTACTTTTTCAGACATTTTACCAGTATATAAGGAGCAAAATGGAAAAGGCCAGCATATAGCACAATTTAATATGTGGCTAAAGGAGTGGTGCAAAGGGGAAGAGTTTGGATATATTAGTCATGATGTCTATAGCTGGTCCAATGAAAAAATGTACAAAAGAGATGGTCTGCATCCATCAAAGAAAGGGACTGAGTTACTCGGCTATAAATTCACAGATTTTCTGGAGGAATATTTAAACTAAACAGCTGGGACAGTGAGTTAATTGATACAGAACATCCCTGTCCCCAGCAATCTAAAAATTATAGGGCTATTAGTGCATGTAACATAGATGTGTGTGTGGACAAGCATATCAACCTTGCTGTCAAGCAAAATCAAGCTTCTAATAGCGAGTGTCACACAAAGTGCACTAACCAAATAGGTAGTAAGACAATAGCGGAACTCAGGCACCACATAGGTTATGTAGAAAGTAAACACAGGGTCAGTCATAAAGGACTCAAATGGCTATACACCAATGCACAGAGTATGAACAGCAAACAGGGTGAACTAAAAATTCAGGTTAATGAGGGCAGATATAATATTGGTGGTGGGACGAAACCCACAAATGGTGGGACGAAACCCACAAATGGAACATGCAGCTAGAGAGATTTAAATTATTTAAAAGAAACAAACCAAATAAAATAGGAGGTGGAGTTGTTCTATATGTAAGAAATAACTACATCTCTACAGAAATATAGCACAACAATGATGAAAACTGTCTTGAATGCATTTGGGCCAATATAAAAGGGGGAAAAATGACATTACCATAGGTGTATACTATAGGCCACACAACCAAACAGAGGAAATAGTCAGCTAACTAAGATATGTAGGAAGCACATCACAATAGTAATGGAGGACTAACTACCCTGACATCAACTGGGAGACAAACTCTGCACCAAGTGGAAGATCAAACAGATTCCTTGCAAACCTAGCAGACAATTTTGTCTCCCAAAAAGTAGAGAAAGGAACTAGGGGATTAGTCATTTTGGATCTAATTCTCACTAACAGAGATGAAATGATAGAAGGTGTTGAAGCCACAGGGACCTTGGGAGGAAGTGATCATGCAATATTGGAATTCAACATTACGGAAGCATAAGCAATGGAACACAGTCAAACTAGAGTCTTGGACTTTCCTGGCTATAGCTGTTATTTGTTGCTTTATTATTTCCAGTGCTTCCTTGATCTTCCTTGTTTCTAAGTGGTATTTCTTGATTAGGTATTCTTTGGTCTTCATGTTCTTCATCTTCTTTTCTTTCATCTGTTCTAGCTTGCTTGCATGTGATCTTAACTTGCTGATCTTATTTTCTAGTCTAACCTTCCATTTTTGTGGTGCACTGTTTGTTTGTTTGTTTTTCTTATTTGTTGATTTTGCAGCCCATGTATTCAGTTATAACTGCAGCTGTGCTGTACATTAGTTGGTTTGTTTCTTGCAGTGAATTGGTGCTTATACTTGATATTGCAGTATTTGCATCTTTTAATGCTTGTGCTAGCTGTTTCTTTGGAACAAGCTTCAATGCAGGCAGCCTTATTCTGTTGTTTTTGTGCTGTTCTAGATGCTCAGTTATTCTTTGTTTCAATTCTTTTATTTCTTTAGTTAGAGGGTTTTGTTCTTCCTGAGGAAGAGGTGCCTGGTTTCCAAATGAGAACAGTTGTATATCTCTGCTGGATTCCTTCACTGCCAACTCCCCCTGGCTTGCCTCTACATTCTGAATTACTTCTGGTAAGGCTTTGATTTCTTTGCCCTGGGTAAACCTTTGCAGTTTGTCCAATTCTGTTTCTGTGAATACTTTATTTCGTATTATAAATCGGTGTTGATCTGCTAGTCTCTGTTCTGTTATTTCTGATTCTGGATGTTGTTCTTTCCAGAACTGATGCATTCATTTTAGATATCCTCTTCTTGTTGGACTTGATCTGTAGTAACAGATCATTATTTCTTTTTTTTCAATCACTGTGTATCTGCGACGGGTAGACACCTTTTCTTCCAGTAGTTCTGCAACTGCTGGCCCTGGTTGCTCAGCCAACAGTCCTGAGTCCTGTAACCCAATTTTCACCAGATATCCAGGAACTCCAATATATAGCGCGGACCTTGTTAACCTGTGCAATATCCGAGCCGGTATGGCATTCTGAAATTTACATCTCACCATATTTTTTATGGGAGAGACACTCTTTGTCTGACTCCTCTGATGAGACCTGTCCAGTATGGTTGAACCTCTGACATAACTCTCATCTTCCTCAGAGCACACAAGCCCCACAACCACATCAAGGTAGTGCCTCACTGGGGGTTATTATTATTATTATTATGGATCATCGCACAGTCAGCCAGATGTTCAGACTGGATTTGGTATTTTGTCTACCTATCGAGTCCTTACCCAGGACCTGGGATAGGCAGATGTGGATGTTTGATGGTATTACAGGTATCATCGCAGGATGGAAGCAGTTCCTAATAAGGCCGCCTTTTGCAATTGACTAATAGCAAATTTGTCAATGCCAATATTGTTCAAGTGGTGCTCCAGTTGTTTTGGGATTGCACCCAAGGAGCCTATTACTATTGGTACTACCCTTGCTTGCTTTTGCCACAGTCTTTCTATTTCTATTTGTAGGTCTTTGTATTTTGTTATCTTCTCCAGTTCTTTCTCATCGATTCTGCTGTCTCCAGGCACTGCCACGTCCACTATCCAGACTTTTTTGTCTTTCTTATCGACAATTGTTAAGTCTGGGGTGTTATGTTGCAGGTGCTTGTCTGTTTGAATTCTGAAGTCCCAGAGCAATTTAATTTTACCATTTTCTATGACTTTCTCTATTTTATGATCCCACCATTGTTTTTGCCTGTAAGTTTTTGCTTACAGGCAAATGATATTTTTTGCAGATCTTCCAATGCACCATTGTTGCTACTTTGTCATGCCGCTGCTTGTAATCAGTCTGTGCAATCTTCTTGCAACAGCTTACCAGGTGGTCCACTGTTTCTTCAGCTTCTTTGCATAGGCGGCACTTACTATCTGTTGCTGTCTTCTCAATTTTGACTTTATATGCATTTGTCCTTAAGGCTTGGTCTTGTGCAGCCAGAATTAGTCCCTCGGTCTCTTTCTTCAATTTTCCTGCTCTTAGCCATTGCCAGGTTTTATTATTATCTGCTTTCCCAGCTATTTTTTTCATGTATTGGCCATGTAGTGTTTGTCTTCCCATGCCTCTATTCTGTTCTTCATTTGGTCTTTCTTGTAGGCCAGTTTGGTCTCTCCAGTAGTTAGTAAGCCTTCCTGATATACTAATTTCAGTGCATCTTCATCATTGTTCTTCAGATATTCTTCCAAAGCCATTTTTCTTCTTCAACCATCTGATGTACTTGTAGCATTCCACGCCCACCTATTTGCCTTGGTAGATAAAGTCTATCAATGTCACTGCGTGGATGAAGGGCATGATTCATTGTCATTATTTTTATGGTCTTCCTATCCATTGCTTTTAGTTCTGCTTGAGTCCAGTCCACTATTCCAGCTGTGTACCTAATGACTGGAATTGCCCAGGTGTTGATTGCCTTTATGGTATTTCCTCCATTGAGTTTGGACTTTAAGATTTTCTTCACTCTCTTGATGTATTCACCTCTAATCTTTTTCTTGACTTCAGTGTGGTTGATGTTGTCAGCTTGAAGGATACCCAAGTATTTGTAGTAATCTTCCTCATCCAGACTCTTAATGTTATTTTCGTGGGGCATCTTGATTCCTTCAGTTTTCAGTACTTTTCTTTGTTTGATAGTAAGTGTGGCACATTTGTCCAAGCCAAACTCCATAACAATATCTTGGCTATATATACGGACAGTGTTGAGCAGCGATGTTATTTCAGATGTTGTTGTTGTTGTTGTTGTTGTTGTTGTTGTTATTAAACAGGCAGGTCTTCAATGCTTTATCAGGCTAACAAACTGGAGCCATTTTTGGAAGGTTTGTGATATAAAAAAGCTTTTTTTCCCTATAATAAAATAACAACAGCTAATTCCCTCAGATTATATTATCTGTAAGACCAAATGAATACGTATTATTTTACATATACATATATGTTTTGCATTCCATTTTTTCTTTTACCACAAATGAGTGCATATGGACTGTATTCTGACAGTATTGGATTTTTTTCCTGGATCATCCTGAAAAAATAAGAAGCATCTAATAAGTCATTATTCCAAATCCTACACCAAAATACTCAACATTAAAAAAACTAACTTAGTAGGTTAGATAGGTTGATTTTAAATCATCTAAGCAGGTGTACACATACATTAATTTTAAGTCTATTATGTATAAGAAGAAAAGAACTGATGAACTGATGAAATATTTCTGAAATTTCAGAATTTCTAAAAGACAACAGAAATAATCATTTATAATTATGAAGCTCATAATGATAATGAGACAAAGAGGCTGGATTCCAAAGTTGATCATATTACCTGACAGACTGTGGAAATTGTATTTGACGGCAATGAAGGCGGTGGGCGGGGGGGAGTGCAGAAAGGAAAATAGTAACTTCTTGGTCATTCCCTGCTGTGAGCCTACAGAATTATGTATTAATCAGAACACAGAGAATATAGAATTCAGGGAATTAAATAAAAATGCTATTGCTTTTAATTCTTAAAACTTATAATAGGCAAACAAATGTTTTAAGTATTTTTCTGTTTTGGTAGGTAAAGCTTTGGATTCAGGGAGCATACTAGCTCCCTGAATCCAAAGAAATTTTTTCAGTTCTCTGGATGATTGATAATCTCCATAGACATACTAGCTAATGCTAACTGAAAACCTGAGGCTAACTTATATTATTTTTCCTCTAAATTCAATACATTGAGAAAAGGTGACAATGTGTTGACTTGGAGACATATAGTGCAGCTTGATCTTAGGGAGTGTTATTTCCTGGCCCTGTGATTGACAGAGCAGGTGCAGGAAGCTGCAGAGAGACCCAGGCAGACCACGTGGCTGCCCGGGCCAGACAGGCTGTCTCCAGCCTATTGCAAATGCGCAAAGTGGGAAAATACGTTGCATTTATTGGCTGACACTGTTCCCTGCAAAAGGGTATAAAAGGGATCCGTGCCATTTTGTGCTGTTCTATTGAAGCTTGAATAAAGAAGCAACTGTTGTTACTCCTGCCTCATCTCAATGCCTTATCAATGCACAGAACAGAACATTGGTGATGAAGATGGGATCGTGCTGCAAGAAAACAACAAAAGAATACTAGGATGACTCACCACGGGAGGCCGAAGTGCTTGGAAGTTTGGCATTCCAACTTGCATGACTCTGCCTGCCAGTATGAAGACGCTGGAGGAGAGCTCAGCAAGATTTGTCCTGGACCCCTTTGTAAGCCTGAGCAGCACGAGGTGTTGAACAAGGCCACCAAGAAGAAATGAGGCTAAGATAGGGCATCTGTCCGAATTCAATACAGTGCACCCTGGCCGTTGGAGCTCATATGTTGCCAGAATAGAAAACTACTTAAGGGTAAACCAATTTCGGGAGGATGGGCTCAAAGCCACAATGTTACTGTGTGTCTGTGGGCAAGAGACATTTGATATTGCTGAATCTCAGTTTCTCTGCGAAAGCGGGGATTTGCACTCTTCAAATAGGAGTTTTGCCAATGAGGCCGCTCCTGACTCTGGCACTGGGCCCATGGGACAATGCATACAATCGGCTTTTCATGCCACACCTACCTCAGGCCTTGTGCCTATGGGACAGGGTTCCCAACCAGGGTCTCTCGTTGATTCGGGGAATTCCACTCCACCAAGGAACTCTGGTCTGGGCTTACTGGAAAGATCCAGTTGAAGTCAAATGGACAAAGGGTTGGGCCTACCAGACCAAGGCAGCCAGTGAGATGCAGGTTCACCTGCATCAATCGGGCCTCAAAGTCCCAGTCTGCCAAGCCTGGCAGGTGAACTTGCAGTCTGGGCATTTGCCATAGCTCTGAGATGCTCGGAGCAGATCAGAGGCCCTCCAAAGTTCTTACAAGACTATGTAAGATTCCTGTCAGTAAGCGGGCAGGTTTAGTATTTCCTTAGAAATCAGAACACTCTCAAAAGTGTACTGTGATATATAAGTATTAAGTATGCTATGGAGAGTGACTTGTAGGAATTGAAATAGTAGTATCTATTTTTTTTTAACCAAGAGGAGAGGGGTGTTACGTCCTGTACCTGTGATTGACAGAGCAGGTGCAGGAAGCTGCAGAGAGACCTGCGCAGACCACGTGGCTGCCCGGGCCATACAAGCTGTCTCCAGCCTATTGTGCACACGCAAAGTGGGAAAATACATTGCATTTATTGGCTGATGCTGTTCACTGCAAAAGGGTATAAAAGGGATCTGCGCCATTTTGTGTTGTTCTGTTGAAGCTTGAATAAAGAAGCAACTGTAAATGCTGAAGTAACAGTGTCTACATTTCTTTGTTCAGTATGTGGCAGAACATTCCGTGCTAACATCGGTCTTATCAGCCACCTACGGACACATCGTTGATGGCCCATAATCCACAAGATGTCAAGGTCCTCATCGAAATCAATGGATGAACAACCACCAAACTAGACAGATTGCACCCAGACCGGGTGGCTTCACAGGTGTCACAGCTGCAGGCACCGAGGAGATTACAGGTGGGTGATCTGGTTTGGGCAAAGAACTATGGACCTGGACATCTTTGGGTGATAGCAGTGGTCTGCAAAGTCACTGGGCCACTGTCATAAGAAGTGGCCTTGGAAGATGGTCATGTGCTTCATCAGCACATTGACCAGCTGCGATGGAGGCTACCTAGTCACTCTTCTGCTCCTAACCCTGCTCTCAGGGGGGGAGGTTAGTCTGCATGATGTAATAAGCATGGAACTGAAAATTGATTTGTATCCAAGATATACCTACATTTGACAAAGAAAATAAAAAAAAGTTATGCCTAAATAGTGAAAAAAAAAGAGAGCAACTAATGAATTTATATGTAGTTTGTAGCTTAACTTTTGGTGTAAATGGAAACAGGGAAATTCTACAAAATGCAATTGCTGGTAGAAAAGTAATAATTATTACATTGCCTATTGCAAGAAATGAATATTTGTTGAAACAAAAATGGCTTCATATAAAGCTATGTTTCTACTTACTTTGTTATGTAGAAGTGAGAGTTATGTCAGGAAAAAGAAAAATGTTGGATGTAATATTAAAGAGTGTAAAATATTAAAGAGTGTAAAAGATAGCATCAAGGTTGAATAGGTGTTACTAATTTTTATGCCTTTTCTGAACTTTGCAGTGTTGCTTATATGGACAAGGAACAGTTTGTTGAATAACAATGTAGCTATAATTGCCAGATCTTGCTATGTCAACTTATTTCGCTAGGAACAAATTACTTTAATTACACTAACTCTTAATTGTGAATATGTATAAAAAAGAACATGTTATTGAAATCAATACTATTTGTCCCTTTTTTCCTTGCTCTTTAAATTATTTCACATTTTAATAAAAATCTTTAATATAACTTTGTGTGTGTGTGTGCGTGTGTGTGTGTTTTCTGAGGTTTTCATGGGTGTTTGTATGTAGGTCTTTGGTTATTTGGGTTTTCTCCCACGTCAAATTGGAAGTGTCTTGGCAACGTTTCGACGAAGTCTCATTCGTCATCTTCAGGCTGGTGTTTTCGGCTTCGTGCTCCTAGATTGGGTTGAAGCTTGGCTGTGTTCTGATTGGGTGGAGGTGTGTTCTGATTGGTTAGGGGCTTGGCTGTGCTCTGATTGGCTGGGGGGTTGGCTGTGCTCTGATTGGCTGGGGGCGTGTTGTGTTTGGTTGTGCTCAGGTTAGTCTGAGTTGCAGGGGGGTTTAAGATTTTGGGCTGCCTTGCTATTTTTTGGCTTCGTGTTCGTGGTCGTGCTTCATCTTCATGGAGGGTGTCAGTTTGCTTCATGTATGGATTGGAGGGGTTTAAAGTGGCTAATGATGCAGCTGTGGTCTGGCTTCTGGTTTGTGGTCGTGCCTCATCATCGGTGTGGCTTTGGGTTTGTTTTTTGCGTGGATGTGTGGTGGTGACATCCTATGTGGTTTTTGTGAGTGTGGGACTGGTATCATTTTTTGTGTTAGGGAGTCGTTTGTCAATAAGGGCAGGTTTCCAAATGGCTGGTAGGCGGGAGGTATCATCTCGCTTGTTCATGCTGTGTGGGCATTTTTCTATCTCGATGGCTTCTCTGATTATTCTGTTATTAAAATGTTCACTGGTATTTTTAAAGTCAATTTCATGTCCTGTGGCTTTAAGGTGTTGGACCAGGGAAGATTTGGGTTCCTCTTTTTTGACTGAGTTCTTATGTTCTTCAATGCGTGCACTTATTCTTGTGTTGGTTTGTCCGATGTATGTGGTGGGACAAGTGGTGCATGGGATTTCGTATACTCCTTGATTTTCTAATTCAATTTTATCTTTGGAGTTTCTAAGGATGGTGGATATTTTTCTGTTTGTGCAGAATGCTGTTTTGATGTTGTGTTTATGGAGGATCTTACTGATTCTGTCTGTGGTGCCTTTTATGTATGGGAGGAGGGCTTTGCCGTTTTCTTGTTCTTTGTCTTGGATTTTAGTGGGGTTTTCTTTTTGGATTAGGTTTGTAATCTTATTTCTATGGAATCCATTGGATGTTAGTACATTGGTGAGAGTGTGTAGTTCGGGTTTTAGGTGTTGTTCGTCAGCTAAGCGTTTTGTTCTGGAGATGAGTGTCTTGGCTACAGAGTTGATCTGTGCTGGGTGGTGGTGTGAGAGAGCATGCAGAAAGCGGTTTGTGTGTGTTTTCTTCTGGTAGATGGTGTGTCCTAGGGAGCCATTGGATTTCTTGTAGACTAAGACATCCAGGAAGGGAAGTTGGTTGTTAGCTTCTGTTTCCATGGTGAACTGTATTTTGGGGTGTAAGCTGTTGAGGTGTGTGAGGGAGTTGTCCAGTTTTTCTTTCCCATGTGGCCAGATTATGAAGGTGTCGTCTACGTATCTGAGCCAGAGTTTGGGTTTGTGATCCGATTTTTCTAGAGCTTGGGTTTCAAAGTGTTCCATGTAGAGGTTGGCAATGACAGGTGAGAGGGGCAAGCATCTATACCAGACATGTCAAACTTGTGATGTCACATGATGTCGCAAGACGTATCGGGACTATTTTGCCATTGCCGGCAATGGGGTGGGCATAGCTCCAGTATGATGAAACCAGCCCGTGGGCTGGCAGTTTGACACCCCTGATCTATACAGTGTTCTTTTATTGTGTGTGTGTGTGTGTGTGTGTGTGTGTGTGTGTGTGTGTGTGTGTATTAAGCTTTAATGCATAATGTGGGATGGGGCAGTAAATACAAAAGTCTGAAGGTTCTAAGAGGAGACCTGAATAAGCTACAACTCACACAGGCAATAAGGCTAACAGTTCTTTTATTGATGACATTTGCTTGAAATGCAGAATGACTCATATGGCAAGCTTTAATTAATATAACATATTAAGTCCTGAACATGAGGAACTCCCTTTGTCAATTGCATGAAAGAAAGACTTGGTTTTCCTATGTATACAATATTCCAGCCCGGTGGGTTATGTTTCTGATATTCTTATTTATTCAAAAATAATTTACCCAGGATCAGATTGAAAAGATGGGTACATTGCCTTGAGCTGACTAAAAACAAATGCTGGATAAATATCAAATAAATATGTAATCAAAGGATCTATTTTTTAATGAGTTCCCCTAAATCTTTTGAAGCATTGCTTCAAAAAGAATGTGGACTGTATTTGTTTATATAGCCCTGACTGATTCAGGGCTATAAAAGACACACTTTGGTAACAGTGTGTTGGGGGTGGAAGAAGAAGCAGGACAGAAGAATTTGAATTAACCTGACATTTCTGAGGAAAGACCAAAAATGAAATAAATATAGTGAAATCTCATGAGCTTCCAGACAATGCTTTATCTTGAGAAGTTGGCATATAGTTGGACTATGATAATTGCTAAGTAAATTCTATACCACTCATAAATAAGCTTAAAAAAACATATCCCCTGACAAGTTCTATGTTATTGTAATTTATTCAAGGTAAAATAGTATTAACAATTATCTTAGAGTATTATGAAAAATGATCAATAAACTGAAAAATTACAAACATGAACACAATTTAGGATCATGCAGATAATAATGTGGGCTCACTGGATTGTTCCCAACAAAGAGTTGCTCCAAATATGTGGTTACAGAGGGCTTGACAAGCTGCCACAACAATGTAAAGGGTTAACTAATAGGCACAGTCCAATGCATATGCAGAACACATAGGATGATTTATATAAGCATCCAAACTTCATTAATTTTTCTGGATTATCAGTTGCTATGTTTTCTTTAGAATAGTAGATGCTTCATTCTTATATTTGGTGTGACCCAATAATTTGGGTCATAAGCTTTGGCATAAGATTATGGCTCAAGGGATGTTGGAGAATTTTATTGCCTAAATTGTTAAACAAACAAACTTTTTGCTCATACCCTTCTCCACATTTTCCATGAAGTTCTTGGCTAAAAAAGAAAAGCATACAAAATGTTTTGGAAAAATAATGCCAAAATGGATAATTTAAAAGAAATGGAAATGAAATAAATGGAGAGGAATTATTGAATGCTTGTAAAACTATTGGTAGAATATGTTGTGTGTCTGTGTGTATGTGTGTGTGTATGCATCTCTGTGTGTGTATGTTTCAAAAGCAATATTTGAAAAATAAATACTAGTTTATGGTTACATAGGTATTATATTCATAGATACACTTCTCAATATCTATTTTAAATGTTGCTTTTAAATGTTGCTTTTGATTTTATCTTCAATTTTCCTTTGAATTCTTTATTAACATATTTAATTTTTGGCTTAAAGCTTTGCTTTGCAAAAAAAAAAAAAAACAATGACAATAGCGTCTATGAATGGTACAAGAATACCAGATTCAATATTTGATGTGGATGTTTTAGTTCCATAGATGGAAACAAGTTTCTTAGACAGCATTTTACATCCAGTTTTCTTGAGTCGAGGGAAGCATTTGGGTACTAGCTGTGCATACACACACACAAATAATTTTTTTTTGAAGTGTCAAAAATCTGTCCTTAGATCCATGCAGGAGATTTGTAAAGAAATGCAGGATAGCTATTGTAAAATTAATGTGCTTTGTAATAGGCTGAATAGGCTCCTTCAATGCAAAGGTTAGTCCAACAAAGGGAAATGGTCCAAATGGGGAGAGGCAGCTTATTAGTTTCACACTTTACTCTATTCATGCTTAGTCCTGGTGCAAAGTGCTCTAAAGTCTGAATTTTCCAAGTCTGAAATGCAAGCCCACCACATAAGGAGATATATGTTTGTCTGTTTCAGCAAAGGAAACCACAGAGTTGTATAGCTTGTAAACAAAAATTTTATAAATTATGAAAATGGTTCACAGAATTTTGCTTTGATATTATACTAGAGAAATTTTTATTTATTACAGAGCCATGCTTGGTTTTAGTTGTGACCTTCTTGGGATTGCTCTGTTTTGTTTTCTCAAACGTGCTTTTTCAAAAGGCAACCAGATTGGCTTTCTTCCCTGAAGAAGATGATTTGCTTCTCATCCAAGAAGCTTTTTTAATTCTGCAGGATAGTGAGGTGAACCAATGAAGCTTTTTCGAATGAGAAGTGAAATGTCTTCTTCTTCTTCCTCAGGGAAAAAATGAAGTTCAGTTACTTTTTGAAAAAGCACCTTTGTGCCAACTATGACCTGGATGATTGAAACTCTTCACACACATTTGTTTTGTTTTGGTATCAGAAACAATAATTTATTTGTTTGTTTGTTTGTTTTTCTATTAATTAAATCAAAATGTAATATTCCCCCATGACCATCCTTGCATGTTGCTAAGATACCAGGAAAATACAAACATGTAGGGAATGGACAATTAAGGCATTAGATCCAATCCTCTGCTCAATGCAGGAATTTGAATTAAAGCAGCCTTGACACAGTTCTCTTTTCATTCAGTGAAGAACTCACTATTTCCATGGCATTTTTTTCTAAATAAAATGAAAATGCACAATCTTATGAGATGTTTGTTACAGGATACTGAGACTTATTACTGGGTACAGTATCTTTGGTGTTTTACTGGGACTGTCTACCTAGTGAGATAGTCCAGATAGGAAGCACAGCCAGATGGACTAATTCTATTTTATAGTAAGATTGTATTAAGAGAAGTCTGAAGATATCTTTCTTCCCTATTGCCCTTACAGCCTGATAAATTATGGAAGATCCCTTCTAAGATTCTTTTTTGGGCAAACTGGTTTGTCCAACTGTTCCCTAGCTTAGCTCTTTTCCCTGTCTCCCCATGTCATTCTCACATATCATTTAGAGAGGCTTTAAAATAAGGTGAAATTTGTTTATTAATTTTTAAATACAAATAATCTCATAGTTCCACTAATAAAATAAATAAATGTCCTACTTTGTATGGCCTGTTCTGCATAGGTAAAGGTAGACTAGATGTCTATAAAGCCTTACTTCCGTGAAAGCAGGTTAATTCAGCTGAATACACAATAGCAGAGCTTTCTTGTGTGTGTATTATGGCTACATTCTTCACATTTTACTGAAGTACTGTTTGGTTTGGGTTAGCAGGATGTTTAGTACTCCTTGTGTTGAAAGATGAATTACTTTATTGGCCAGGACACATAATAAATCTGAGGGTTTGTTGCACCCAAGCTCTACTTTTCAGTTCTTATGGGCAGAATACAGCCCCAAACAGCTGCTACCAAATAAAGAAAAAAAAGATGCAGCATCTGTAAAAAATGATATAGAGCAGTAGTTCAGGGCTGCTACAATTAAGAAAACTGAATTGGGAGGGTCAGCAAGCAAGAAATCATGAAATAGAAGAATCTGTGAAACATTTCAACAGCAATGAACTACTCCCAGGGTATCCACTGATCTAAACCCACAAGTAATTGGTGATGATAGTTGTGAGCATTCATATTTGACTAAATGCCACAGCTGCTTATTTTGAAATGATGGAGGAAGCAAATAAATCTTATGCTTTGACTATAATGATTCTCCTCATCAAACTCACATCAAACTTAATAGCCAACACTTGAGAGCTGCTTTGTTATTGTTGTTTAAGTACTGAAGAAGTGAGCAACCAGCAAGTGATGTAGAAAGAAAATGAACTAAAGATCAGTGTTTTTTTTATTTTATGACACTTTGCCATGCTCTTTTACAAAAAGCAGAGTGCCTGAATTTCTCCCTCATTCATTCAGAATGCTAAGATATTCCCCCAACACAACTGTCCATTCCCTCCTCACCATTTTAATTCAGATGCAAAGTATGATAAAATTGTCCAATTAGTTGAATTTCATTGTCACTTTTTCCTAATCTATAATATTTTAAGATAGAACCCTCAAGATTATAAATTTTATTCTATTGTATCCAAGGCATTGATTTCTAATTATAAACCCATTTCATAATAATCCTAATATGGAATGTGCGTTTTGTAGTGATCCACACAGTGATTTGTTGTTTTAATTCAACTGATAATAAAGAGAAGAGAAACAAGAAGGAAAGTTATCATCAAGCAGAAGTATTGGAACATATAGTTTGAAAATAAGCATCATTTTCCATTTCATGGCAACAAAACAAATTCATTATATGAATATTACTGCAGCAATTGTATAATCTGCAAAACTTTGAAAGAAAACTAAAATATTAATTGTGTTGCCATTATTTCAATCCATAGGCATACAAAATATCAATAAAGGTTCACAACAGATCCATTTAATTTGTATCAAATACTAATAAATTATATTAACTACAGCAACAGTACTCCCTTCCCCCATTTGTCTTCATTTTATTTCACTTCCTAAATATTATATTAGCAATGGTAATTTATGGACTTTAGACCTAGTAGTGATTGATAGGATTATCACAGCTCCTTTTTGGATTTCAGAGAAAATCCAGTATCAGTTGATTGATTAATTGGTTGATTGATTAATTGATTGATTGTTAGAGAACCACTTTGGTGTAGTGGTTCAAGATACCAAAGTATAAATTGGGAAACCATGAATTATAGTCCCATTTTAGGCACAAGCCAGCTGGAAGACCTTAGGTCAGTCACTCTGTCTCAGACCTAGTAAATAGGCAATAACAAACCACTTCTAAAAAAGGCTTTCCAAGGGACTTGCCCAAGTAGTTGCCAGGACTCAAAAGACATAAGGTAGGAGGCAGGAGTAATTTGGTCCAGTGATAAAAGGTACCAGGCTAGTAAGTAAGGAGGTGAGTTTCAGTCCTGCCTTAGGCCTGAATCTATCTGGGTGACTTTGGACAGGTTCCTTTTTCTCCACCCTAGGACAAAGATACTGGCAAACTACTTCTGAAAAAGGATTTGTTCAGGACGTTGCCAGGACTCAAGACTGACTTAAATAAAACATATAAATACATACTCTAATTTAGGACTGGAAAGCAACAGACAAGCTTGAAAATACTCATCACTCAGTAGTGTTGTAGGCTGATTTATTATATTTCAGTCCCTATATTTTTAATGTTGAGGTTCTAAGAAAACCAGATATGAGATGCAGGTTTTGTTCCTTTTATTGAAGTGCTTCAGCAAAAGGGGTCCAGGACCCAGAACAAAGAATTCAACAAGCTTTTATACAATTTTTCAAGGTGGAATAATGAAACATTATCTAATAGGCATTTTGAAAGTTATCTAAAAGGTCGTCTATTGGCTCCATGCCATCCCTATTTCTAAGTCAGGGATGTCAAACTGCTGGCCCATGGACTGGATGCATCATAGCAAAACCATGCCCACCTCATTGCTGGCAATGGCAAAAAAGTTGTGATACATCGCAACACATACATGACCCGTTGCAGAGTTTGACACCCCTGTTCTAAGTCTTAACTAATAAACACTTCAAAGGTTATCTAGCAAGTGTTCTATTGGCTCTGTCTCAGCCCTATTCCTTATCTTAACAATATATCTTATATGTTATGTCTGGCATTCAGCTCTTGTTTTCTACATTGAAAGGGGCCCCACCTGTCCACATTCCCTTTTCCTTTATCTTTGTTATGCAGGCCTTGCAAATACACATCTCCTCCCTTCTTTCTGAATTCATGCCATAACCTTGCATTTTTACTGCAAATGGCCCTACAGCAAATGGCCCATCATTCTCCCCTTTTGAATCTGAAAATGGCTGAAGTTTCCAAGATTCACCTAATACCAGTATCTCTATGTGGAGAGGCTGTGTTGTTTGCCTACAAGCAGAAAGGCTAATTGGAAGACACTGCAAGCCACAACAGGTGATTAACAGAATAAAAGAGATACACACAAAGACCATAATTAAAGTTTTCAACCAGCTGAGGTCAGGTAGTCACATCTAATCTTACCAACTTTTGCCCAGAGAGATGAAATTATTGTTCCTGGCTGATTGTTCCATTTCTCATAAATGTTGCTCTATTGTTTTATTCAGGGACTGGAAAAACAAATGACATGCTGGACTAACGGCATGGCAATAGTCTCCTGTCATGCTAAACGATAGTCTAACACCATATGATGCTGGGCTGTAATTTGGTCCAGCTGTTCAATCTCATTCTGCATTACACAGACTATGAAAGCTGTGGAACTGATTGTCTACTCTAAATGATAGTTGAGGCTGATGATTGCCTCTTGATTGGTGGCAGTAGCTCTCCCTGTGTAAATTCCTAAAGACAGCAGGCCAAGTACATCCCCAGTGACAAGGCCATTGTCCCCTCTGAAAATGTTTATAGAGCACAATAGTATCATTACACCCTGGCCCAAGGTATTCAAATTGTGGGGCAACAGTTGTAGTGATAGTGCCAGCATCCCAATGCCTCTGGCAAGAAGTGGTTAAAAGGGTTATGACTTGGATGGTCATGGTTAAGTAACCTAAGTCAACACAATGTCCTCCTACTTCTGAATGAAAGTTGGTGGCCCATTTATCATAGAAGAACCATAAGTTAGGATCTTTGATCATCCATCCTGAACATATCCCATCAATGCCAAAGTAATAGTCCCATATGGGATTCTGTGGGATGTATTTAAAGTAGACATCCCATAGGATGGTCTCGTTCTATGGCTTGGTTCTATTAGATTGGTATGAGGAGTTGTAACTTCCCAATAGCCAGATCTTTTGAGTATATTGAGTGTAGTTTCTGAGTTTACTATCCAGTTTCTGAAACCTGGACCAGTCTTTCCATTTGTTGTTCCAGTGCCCCTTGCTATAACAACAAAAACAGACACCAGGAGAGGTTTTGGAATACATAAACTTACGAAAATCAATCTAGTTCATCTTTTAGAACATAGCAGAATTCTCATGTGCTCCTTTGTGTAATTCTTGCACAACCAAATCAGATTCACTGATGAGGATACATGTTAAGTTTATCTCTACCAATGCCATAGGGTGTTCGTATAGGATGTGTACATGTTGCCCATAAGTTTGAAACATAGGATGAGTGTGAGCCAAAAACCAATTGCTTTTGACACTCATCACAGTTAGGAGTGTCACTAGCCCCAATGTCCAGAAGTTTGGACCAAAACAAGTTCCTCTTATGGTTGGGAGAATGATAGAATCCAGACCCCATTTTGGAATCCCTAGATCTTATGGATCCTCAGGACCACAATGTAGCTGAATAAAAGTGGAAACATCTTTATATCAATCCCCACAGTGTTAATCAAGCATAAGGGTTGGTGTGGATCCTCTAGGTTACAGGCAGAACTTGGTGGTTGTAACCCAACTGGTAAATTTCTCCAAGGTTGTTGGTTAGAGGTGGTCACAACTGACTGTGCATACGGATTTCCTCCCATTTATGGTCTTAGCCTAACTGTTGCTAGATTTATCTCCTCCTACATCTTGGCCTTCACCTTCCCATCTGTTAGTGGCACTACTCTTTATTCTAATGTGAGTAATCACCACTGTTAATCAAGAGAACAGCTATGGTCAGTGGCCTTTCTCCTCCCATGCATCTACAGTTCTTAAGGCTTCTGTTTCCAAGTCCTCTTCAGAAGAAGTCACTGGTTGCATAGTCCAGAAATCAGGGATCACAATCTGTGGACACTTCTTTATTCTGGAATGATGTATCCAAATGTCAAACGTGCACTTTCAATGCTGAATGTGTCAGAAGAGCTTGAAATGGTTCTTTCCACTTCTCATCCAAGATGGCTGTTGTTCTTCATGTCTTTACAAGCACCCAGTCTCCAGGTTGAAATGGAGGTACTGGGTTATTTAAGCTGGGATATCAGTTCTCCTGTAGATAACGAGAAACAGAATTCATGAACCCAGTGAGTTTTCTTACATATCAGTATAGGGTTAGTTTGCCCACTTGCAAAATGGACTTTTCTTTTGCCTTTAGGAAGGGGTACAGTCACCCAAAAAGAGCCTCAATGGGGCTCAGACCTATCCACTTCTGTGGTGCAATTCGAAGCCTTAATAGCGCAATTGGTAAAGCCTGTGGCCAGGAAAGATGAACTTCCTGACATAGTTTAGACAAATGTCATTTTAATAAATCATTGCATTTTTCCACCATACCACTACTCTCAGGATGATAGACTGTATGAAGCTTCCAAGTGATATTTAATTGTTAACACAATTGTTGCATAACTTTAGCTGTGAAGTGTGGACTAGAATTAGATGACAGACTGTTAGGTAGCCTGAATCTAGGGATAATTTCTTTCAGTAAGACTTTTACAACCTTATGTGCATACTAATACCAAAATATATTTGAAACCCTGCTTCCTAGGCAATTCAGTGAAATCTCTTTTCCAAATGGCTCCTGCCTTTGAGTTGGACTCATAGGGGTGACTGGCCACCTTTGGATTATTTTTGGCAGAGGTCAAGCATGCTGCCACAGCTTGGGCAGCAACAGAATAGAATCCCTTCCCAACCACATAGTGTGTCACAAAGTTTACTAAAGCTTTCATCCCCCAATATGTACTAGCATGCACTTGTGATAGAAGAACACTCAGGGGTGTGTCAGGTAAGATAAGTTTGTCCTCTAGCCTCCACCACCCATAGGTTCCCTCATTACCCCTGATAGATTTGGCCCACACTTTTTCTTTGGGTGTATAAGAGGGTGGAGGAGTGGGTTTGTGTGGAGAAATAGGGATTATTAGCTGCCTTACCTGCAACCCTGTTCCCTTTTGCATAAAGGGTGTCTTCTTTTGAATGTTCCTTAATATGTACAACTGCTACTTGCTTTGGCAGCCAGACTGCTTCCAATAGTTCCAAGATTTGTGAGCCATAGTTAATGATTGATCCTTTTGCATTTAGTAACCTTCTTTCCCTCCACAGAGCCCTATGGGCATGCAAGACTCCAAAAGCATACTTGCTATTTGTATAAATATTTACTGTGTGATACTTGGCTAATAGTAAGGCCGTGGGTAAAGCAATCAGCTCAGCCAGTTGGGAAGAAGTCTTGACTGGTAATGGATTAGCTTCTATAATTTCCCACAATGTAACCCCTGCAATATCCTACCTTTCTCTGGCCTTCCACCACAAAGCTACTACCATTGGTAAACCATTCACAGTTGGCATTTGGAATAGGCTGATCACTGAGGTCAGTTCTATTGGCATAGATTGAATCTACAACCTGTACACAATCATAGTGGAGATCAGTGTCTATCTGAGGTAAAAGTGTGGCTGGATTAAGTCTATTGCACATTTCCAAATGTACAGCAGGTGAGTCAAGCAGGAGAGTTTGGTATTTTGCTTGACAGCCCCTGGTCATCCAAAATACTCCTTTTACCTCCATAATTTTCTTGAACTCCATGTGAAACCTTAACTATAAGTTGTCCCATTGTTAGCTTCTGAACTTCTTAGACTAGTAGGGCTATCGCTGCCACTGCTCACAAACAGTCGGGCCATCCCAAAACCATCCCATTTATTTGCTTGCTGAAATATGCCATGAGTCTCTGCCCTGAGCCCAGTTTTGAAGTGAGAACTGCTGCAATGCCATTCCATTCAGGTATGAAAAGTGTAAAAGGTCTAGTGGGGTCTGGAAGTTCCAAAGCTGATGCTCTCGCAAGTTCCTTTTTAAACTGTGTATTCTCTGGTTCATTCAAATATTTTCCTGCCCCCTTCCTTGACTACATCATAAAGGGGCTTAACAATTAGCCCAAAATTGGGAATCCAAATTCTACAAAAGCCAGCCATTTCCAGAAACCCCTTTAGTTCTTTTTTGTTAACCGGGGACTTTAATTTACAGGCAACTTCTCTCGTTGGGGCTAACAGACTTCATTATCCCTCAGAGATGTCATACCCCAAATATATAACCTCCTCTTGCACCATTTGGGCTTTTGTTTTAGACACCTTATAGCCACAAGTTGTCAGCCAATTCAAGAGCAATATGGTCCTCTCTATACATATGCAGGACTACCCGATTCTGTAATAGCTTTGTTCCTTATGCCATCCATCTGGTAAACTCGCAAGGTTTATTTTTCTCACCATGCACATGTATACATAATCCAAAATAGACTGTGTTCTTTCTCTGTGTCATATAATATGTGTGGGTATATTCTTTATTTATTTATTTTTGTCATATTTATGTAGTATATATTGGAGGTGGTGATTCTTTGAGAGCTGTATGCAATGAAATTTCATGTTAATGTATGCCAATTAGTGTACATTCAAAGTGACAATTAAGTTATTATTCTAAGTTCATTTGTCTCTCATATTGGCACACAAAAGAAAATCATCCACATACTTTAAAACTGAATATTCCTTGACCCATGATAGTTTATACAGGTCTTTAGACAGGTATTGGCCAAAGAGGGCTGCTCTTAAATCCTTGTGGTCACCTTGTCCACATATATTTTATGGGGGTGCCTGATATTGGGTCTTGCCATCCAAAGGCAAAGATTGGTTGGTTCTCTTTTGCCAATGGGATGCAGAAAAAAAGTATCTTTAAAATCCAATACTGTAAATCATTTGTCTTTTGGGTTAATTTGTGCCAATAAAGAATTGGCACAAATAGAGGGTGAGGGTATTCCTGTTCATCTTTTCAGGTCCTGTACAAAATGGAAGGACCCATCTGGTTTCTTAACAGGTAACACTGGGCTATTCCAAGGTGAAGATGTTCGGATTATAAGTACCCATTCTAGGAAGTTTTCTATTAAGGACTGAAGATCTTACTTTGCCCATTTAATATTATATTGCTTTATATTGGCCAGTTGTCCTCCTGGGGCTAAGGTGATTGTGACTGGCTAAGAAAAAACTTCCTTTCCTGGCTGCCCCACTGACCAAATCAAGGTTTCACAGCAAGTTCTATTTCTAGTGGAATTGAGAGGGGTTCTTCCTTTATTATTAAAATGATTGCTCTCCATATTTCTTCTTGGGGTATTTTCATTTTTATCTTTTCCCCTTTACATGTTATGATTGCTTGCAATCTATTAAGGATGTGCCTTCCCAAGGGTGGAACTGGACATTCTGGCAAATACAAGAACTGGTGAGTTAGCACAGTGCACCCTATTTTATATTCCAAAGGTTGCAAAAATGGGGATGACAAGGCTTTTCCTGATGCCCCAACAATGGGTATCTCATCAGTAGTTTGGGGAGCAATAGGTTTATTAAGGACTGATCCACTTGCTCCTGTGTCTATTAGTATTTGGTGTATGGTTCCCCTGATTTGGACTTCCACCAGGGGTTCGGAGGTAGAGGGAACAATAGCTCTCTGCGCCTGGCCCCTTCATTCTTCCTCTTCTACCCACATGGCTGTAGCCACCAAGCATTCATTCTTCTAATGTCCTTCCTTTTTGCAAATAGCACACTAGTTGGGCCCCAAGGGGATCCTCCCTCTTCCTTTACCATAGGTGTGGTTGTGTGCTTCTCCTGGGTTTCCCTGAATTTCCCCTTTTTGTTTGCCTCTTTAGCATTGTTGTTCCCTACCTCCCCTCCTTTCCTGCTTAAGGACATTGGCTAGGAATATGGCATTTTGGCAGGCTTTTTGAACTTCTTTCTTATCTTCTTCTTGTCCTCTGCTGGTGAAGACCTTGTAAGCTATCTCAACTAATTTTGAAATACCTTTCCCTGGATCTCCTTCCTGTAACTTCCTCCTAATATCTTCTCCTGATTGTCCTATAACGATCATATTCACCATTCTCTGGTTTTCGGGTGCCTCAGGATTTAGATTGGTATATTGCCTGAAAACCTGATATACTCTCTCAAGAAAGTTCCCAAGACTCTCATCCTTCTTTTGCCTAATTTCATACATTTCTTGATCTTGGGAACTCCGTTTTGGATTCCATATTGGACCAAGGACTGATAATTTCAAAGTCTTTCAGCATGTCTGATGTTATCCAGATTCCATTCCAGTTCTGTGAAGAAGCATTCCCAACTGGGATCATTTTCATGTTTTTTCTCTAATTTCCACTAATTGCCTCCCTCATCAACCTCCATTCTTCTGGCGTGAGAAGAACTTCATCAATGTCTGAATATCTGCCCAAGTGGGTTAAGTGTTGTAAAGATAGACAGAAAAAGACAATGCATTTTTGAGGTGGTCTCCCATGGAGAATGAGACACGCACGCAGCAGGTATCTCGGGATGGGAGCCCAGAGCTGACTCTTGCACCCTATTTTATTGTTACTAAGGTTTTTACATCACACAGTGTAAGCAAAAGACGTATATAGAGGTGGTTACAATATATCAAATAACAGACACTTTCCAGATGCAAGGCTACAGCAGGTGTTCTTATCAGAGTCTGTCCAAATGGTTGATGAATACATCCTGTGTCTAGAGCGTCCGTTTGTTATCTCTGGGGCCCTTGTGGGAGATGTCCATGGGCATTTGTGCAATTAATTCCACACATTTTCTCTGGGTTTTCCCTATAACTGGGATCTTGCTGTTTCCAATGTAGACATCTGAAGTAGAAAATGGGGTGTAAACTAACATTCGGCATGATCTGTTCCCTGCTCCTGCCACTATGGTTTCCTTCAGCAGAGATTTTATCTCAGATTTTCTCAATTTGGGATCAAGTGCTATGTGATCTTTTTGTTTTCTAGCTCCCACACCTCTCCAGAATTCTCCTGCCATTCAGTCCATCTGGGATAGTTGATCCCATGGATAAATAGCAGACAGCAGGTCATTCTCAGGTTTCTCCAGCAAAACCACAGGAGCACTGATTTTTTTCTAACTTAGGATCCTGCAAAAGTTTCTTCACAACTGCACTCTTGCAACAGAAATAGACTGTTTGCCAATTTTACAAAGAATTCTAAGAACTGAATTTTAACATGTCATTTCTGTTCCAAGAGGGTAGTCCTAATTTCTTCAATTAGTTGGAGATCAATTGATCCTTGTGACAACCCAAAGTCTTCTAGTTTATCTAATTTTAAGTATGGCCATACTAAGCCTTTGGGTTCAATTAAGACATCACCAAGGATTTCACCGGGGCCAGATGTTCATTTAAACAGTAGCATATTGCATTCAATCTATTCACTCTATGCTTAAGTGGGATACACAGATTCCTGCAATGTCTCTTGCATTCCACGGAACCCAGTCATTGCCAAAAGCTCATGGGCTGTCAGTGCAAAAAAAACACACAGTCCTGGTCGCTGACCAAGAGTTTTATTTCAGACATTCACACACTTTTTAGCCACTAGTCTTACCATGAGGGGGCCCACCTCCAATGATCATTAGTGTGTTCCAATTGAATAGAGGCATGACATTCCAGACGAGCCCCCAGATTGTTGTCCCCAATTCAGGTCTGAGCCTGGTGCCAAGGCCAATGAAGAACACCAGACATGAGGAGCAGGTTTTGTTTCCTTTTATTGAAGTGCTTCAGCAAAAGGGGTCCTAGCCAGCAAAATGTCAGGACCCAGAACAAAGGATCCAACAAGCTTTTATACAATTTTTCAAGGCGGGATAAAGAAACATTGTCTAATAGGCATTCTGAAAGTTATCTAAAGGGTCCTCCATTGGCCATCCCTATTTCTAAATCTTAACTAATAAACATTTCAAGAGTTATCTAATAAGTATTCAATTGGCTTTATTTCAACCCTATTCCTAAAAGTTAACTAATAGGTATCCTAAAAGAGTTTTAGCAAGTCTTCTATTAGCTCTGTCTTAGCCCATATCTTAGCAATATGTTTTGTATGATGTTCCTGACAGTCGGCTCTTCTCCACATGTCCACACTCCATTTTCCTTTATCTTTGTTATACAGGCCTTGCAAATACACATCTCCTCCCTTCCTTCTAAATTCACGCCATAACCTTGCATTTTTACACAAATGGCCCAAAGCAAATGTATTACCTGGATTGCATCTACATTTTGTTACCTCTTTCATTACATTAAATACATTATTATGACTGTGACATTTAAAAAATGATTTAGAAGAAATGCTGTGGGCTTTGTGTAGACACAATATCTCTTTGCTACTCATTGAAATACCAAACTTTTTTCAGGGTTCTGAGTATTAACTAAAGAAAAAATACTCAAAGAATGTATAAAATTAAATTTTATACACACACACAGACACATATACACATATACATATATATATATATATACACATAGATATATAGTTAATCATTAGCATCTATATTCAGTTTTTCATATTTAACAGGAAGTAGTCCTCATTTAGTGACCATATTTGGGACCAGCAATTTGGCATTAAATGAAGCAGTCACTAAGTTAAACCATGATTGACTTATGATCTTACTTCAATTTTGATACAGTTACATATTAGCAGTATAAGTGATTTTTCCACACTTTTCCATTCTAAAATAACAGCAGTATTTTTGTAAGCAATTGCTTACCTTTTAAAATATAATTTTATATTTATGATTCAAAATTCTTTATTTCAGCTCTTTGTTAATTCAGAATTTAACTATAGCAAAAGAAAACACTATACTGTCATATCATTCTCCAGGTGAGGGGAAAAGAGATTAGCAATCCAGACATCCCAGCATGAATGTGCATATTGATTATATATGCAGTGATTATCATGAGTGACTGTCTCTCATTATAATCAGCATATAACTGGAAGATGCTTATAAATGTTGCATTGTACATTTTATTTCATTATATATTTCTTTAGTTTTTGGACTATCTGTGAATATTGAAGGAGCAAACCTTTCTTGCTGTTCCTTTCCTTGTTCTCTGTTTGGAATGGCTATTCACCAGGCAGAGATCAAAGAAGACAAAACAGACAGCTGCACATCCCCAAATCTATATACTTTTTAGAATGTTCCAAGTTTCATAAACTAAAATACCATATAAAATGGAAGACAACCCTAGGATTATGAAGATAGGTCAGTTTTCCACTTAATTTTCTCCTTTTATCTTTATTCAAAAAAAAAATGAAGTCTGCTATATTATTTACATGAACAAAAAAAAACACCACTTGATCCATTCACTGTCTTATGTTAACAGCACATTCATTTAACATATAGTTATTGTTGTGACCTGAGCCTGCTAGAGCAGAAAGCAGGCTCATAATTGTTGCAAATGGTCCCGGGCAAACCAAAAGCTGCCCAGGACCAGATAGGGTGGCGCCAGCATTGTACGCATGCACAAGGTGTGAAAATGGTCAGTTCCTATTGGTTCACACTGTCTGGGTCTCAGGCCCTATAAAAGGCCTGCGTGCCTTTTGCTGCTTGCTTGGTTGTAGGAGAAGAGTAATAAAGAGCTTGTTGTTTCATCATGTGTCTTCGTCAATTGCCAATGAATGGAAAACAATACTGGCAACAAAGGTGGGATCCCTGCAAGCAAGAAAAACAAATAGGACTCACCAAGGAAGTCCTGAAAGACGGGGAAGATAGCATCCTGCATACGCGACTCAGCCTGCCAGTACAGCATCACTGGAGGTGAGCTCAGCAAAAAGGACCCTTTCCCCAACTACTAGCTTTAGAGCAGGCAATTAGTGAAGGCCATAAAAATTTACAATGTTGGAAATTGGCTGCTTGACTGACTTTGATGTCTCCCACCCAGAGAGATGGAATTCATACGTAGCAAGGGTGGAGAACTACTTTAGAGTAAATCAAATCAGGGAAGACAGGCTGAAGGCAGTAACTCTTCTGTATGCCTGTGGACAGGAAGCTTTTGACATCATGGAATATCTGGTGGCCCCTGCACTTCTGGAGTCAGTAACGTACGCTGACTTGAAGAAGATGCTGAAGGAACATTTTCAGCCTAAATTATCTGTCATCGCTTGGAGGCACACATTCGAGCAGAGAGACCAGAGGCCGGGTGAATCTGCTGTGGACTTCATTGCTGCCTTAAGACAAGTGGCCAGGCCTAGTGAGTTCAAGGATCTGGAAAAGAGGCTGCAAGATCGTTTTGTCTGTGGCTTACGAAGTAGAGACCTGCAACAGAAGATCTTTGCGAAAGAAGAGGTATCGTTCCAAGATGCTTTAAGAAAGGCTGCAGCTGAGGAAGCAGCAGACGGCGCTGTGAAGGTTTTGCGGCTCACCAGGAACCCTCCAGCCACCATGACCGTCCATCAAGAGGATGCTCGAGAAGATTCAGAAGCAGATCCTGAAGAGGAGGTGGACAGACTTCACCATCCAGCAGAAATAAGGCTGAAGAAGCACCCAGACAAGGCCCCAGCATCTCTTCAGTGCTTTGGGTGTGGAGGACACCACAAGCGAACTGACTGCAGTTTTCGCTCCGCCATTTGCCAGGCATGTGGCAGGCAAGGCCACATTGACTCTGTCTGTTTGGGTTGCCAGAAAGTCCAACCTCAGGAAGAATTGCTTCAGAAAGGTACCAGGGTCCCCAGCCAACACAGGTTGGGTTTCTGCGAATCGCGCAGGAGTATCATAAGGATAGGGACACACAAGCCCCTCAAGAAAAAACTTTGCATTGACGTGAAGTTGCAAGGGGTTCCCTTATTGATGCAGTTGAACACAGGGTCCGCTCTATTAATCAATTAACTTGACACCTTCAAAAGGATTTGCAGCAGTAGTGGCCTTCGAGTTAAACTCAGGCCATCAAATTTAATACTCACTGATTTTCAGAATTCCAAAGTCAGTGTGAAGGGGGAGGCCACACTCAAAGTGCTGCGTAAGAATTTTGAGGGTTTCCTGGATGTGGTGGTTGTTGGGGGTGAATGCATCGAGTCTTATTGGACTCAATTGGTTCGAGGCTCTGGGAATCCAAGTGACTGGGCTTCACAACTTGCAAACGTTGTGCCTTGCAGAAGTTGCAAGGAGTTTGCTGATGTGTTTAGTTCAGAGCTAGGATCCTACAAGGGGCCTCCCATTGCATTATGTTTAGACCCAACTATCATGCCTATCAGGGTCAAGCCTAGAAGAGTGCCTTTTGCCCTCAAAAGCAAGATAGATGCAGAGCTGGACAAATTGCTCCAGCAGGGCATCTTAGAACCTGTGAACTCTAGTCTAGTCCATGGGAAACCCCCATAGTAACGCCTCTAAAGGCTAATGGAGAAGTCCACATATGCGCAGACTATACATGCACATTGAATAAAGCGTTGCATCAGCACGCATATCCAGTGCCTGTTGTAAGCCACATTCTGGCCTCCCTCAAAGGGGGGTGCATCTTCGCAAAACTTGATTTGGCACAGGCCTATCAACAGCTACCTGTTGATGAGGCAACTGCAGAAGCCCAGATGATTGTAACACATAGGGAAGCCTTTAAGGTTAAAAGACTGCAATTTGGGGTTAATGTAGCCCCTGGCATATTCCAAAGTGTCATGGAGCACACACTTCATGGTATTCCTAGGGTCTGTCCCTACTTCGATGATGTCCTCATTGCTGGGGAGTCATCTCAAAATCTAGCAGAAAAGTTAAGGGCTGTCTTGCTTCGTTTCTGCAAAGCAGGCCTTAAATTGAAGCAGGATAAATGCAAGATAGGAGTCACTTCCACTGACTTCTTAGGTTTCAGGATTGATGCCCAAGGCATTCACTCTGCTGAATCCAAGCTTCAAGCAATTCAGCAGGCACCAAGCCCCATGTCCAAGAGTGAGCTGCAAGCTTTCTTGGGGCTCTTAAATTTCTATCACGCATTCCTCCCACATAAGGCTGCAGTGGCAGAGCCGTTACACCGGCTCTTAGATAAGCACGCTCCATGGCAGTGGACTAAAGTCCATGAGAGGAGTTTCAATGAGGTTAAGGCCTTGCTCTCTTCAAATGCTGTGTTAGCGCATTTCAATGAGCAACTGCCTGTATGCATTGCATGCAATGCTTCTCCTTGGGGGTGGGAGCAGTACACATGAAGGCTGATGGGACACAGGTCCCTGTGGCCTATTATTCAAGGACTCTGTCATCTGCAGAGTGGAATTATGCTCAGATTGACAGAGAAGCCTTGGCCATAGTGGCTGGCATAAAGAAATTCCATGATTTCTTATATGGCTGCCATTTCACAGTCTATACAGACCATAAGCCTTTGCTAGGTTTGTTTACAACTAACAAACAGACACCACACATTATTTCCCCACATATGCTGAGATGGTCAATTTTCCTGTCAGCATATGATTATAATCTAATCCACAAACCTGGAAAAGAGGTGGGCCACACAGATGGCCTCAGCAGATTGCCGCTCAAACAAAGAGGCAGCTCCTGCTCCTGCTATTAACATTCTCTCCATTCAGGAGTTGCCTGAATGCTAGGGACATGGCTGCAGAAACTGCCACTGATCACACGCTTACACGCATGCTGACCTGGGTGTTGTCAGGATGGCCTGACACATGCCCAGATACAGAGTTTCAAAGCTTCTGGCAAAGGAAGCATGAACTTTCCACTTTCAAGGGGTGCCTGTTATGACCCCTGAGTCATCTCAGCCTCATTGAGGTCTAGAATCTTGCTCTCTCTGCATGAGGGACATTCAGGTATAGTAAGGATGAAAGCGCTTGCATGCAGCCATCTCTGGTGGCCTGGGCTCAATAGAGCCATCAAGGCTCAGGTGCACAGGTGCCAAGTGTGCCAGTAGTCACGGCCTGAAATGCCTCAGGCCCCAGTACATAGGTGGGAGGAAACTCAAGCCCCGTGGTCTCGGGTACATATAGATTATGCTGGGCCCTTTCAGGGGCAATTCTTCCTTCTCCTCGTTGACAGCCATTCTAAGTGGCTAGAGGTTGTTCCTGTTTCCTCCACTACTACTGCCAGGACCATCAGGTGTTGAGAGGAATTTTTGCCTCAAATAGAATTCCAGATGTCCTGGTTTCAGATAATGGCCCCCAATTTATCTCTTTTGAGTTCCAGGCTTTTCGTCAGGCCAACTTGAACTGGCATGCAACTTCTGCTCCCTTCCACCCATCTGCCAACAGCCAAACAGAGAGGAAGGTGCTCACTACCAAAGATGCTCTCAAGAAACTGACTTCTGGTAACTGGCATCACAGGTTATCAGATTTCCTTCTCGCACACCGCACCACACCTTGCACAGCCACAGGGAAGAGCCCAGCAGAACTCTGCTGGGGTTGCTGCCTCATCACCAAACTGGACAGTTTGCACCCAGACCGGGTGGCTTCACAGGTGTCACATCTGCAGGCACCTAGGAGACTTCAAGTGGGCGATCTGGTCTGGGCACGGAACTATGGGTCTGGACATCTCTGGGTCATAGCAGTGGTATGCAAGTTCTCTGGGCCACTGTCCTACAAAGTAGCCTTGGAGGATGGTCATGTTCTTCGCAGACACATAGATCAACTGCGCTGGAGGTTTCACATCCATGTTTCCGCTCCTGGCTCTGCTCTGGGGGGAAGGAGGACCATAATATGCATGCTGGGTCACAGGTTCCTGGGCCTAACAAGGCCTCACAAGCTGCTGAGGCTGTTTGGAGGTCATCTCAAGTTTACACAAGTGCGCCAAACAGAAATTCCCAGGAAGGGGGGGTCACCCCACACATCTGTTATTGCTCCAGACAGGGAGTTACACTGGGGGTATCCACATTATCCAAACACATCAAATAGGGCTCCAGACAAGGAGACGCACCGGGGATATCCACACAATTCCAACACAGTCATTGACAGGGAATTCCATCAGGGGCCATCTCACAATTCAGCTATTGCTCCGAAAAGGAAGTCTGTAGCAAGAGGGTTTGCCATGGAGGCGGCTCCTGACTCTGGCACCTCTGGCATGTGCATGGGGGCTTCAGCATACTGGGGCACTTCCACCACTCAGGCCACTCTAACTGCTGGCCTTGGGTTCAAGGGACAGAGTTCCCAAGAGGAGTCCATTCTGGACTCGGGGACTGCCACCTCTCCAAGGTACACTGGCTTGGACTCAGAGGGTCCAGCCAGTCAGCAGCTAGATAGGGCACCTGGGTATTTGGGGCATCAAAGTCCTGACCTGCCTAGCCTGGCAGGTGAGCAGGTAGGTCAGGCACACTCACCGGCCATTAGAAGGTCACAGCAGACCAAGTGCCCACCCAAACATCTAGGAGATTATGTGAGGTTTCTGTCAACACATAGGGAACCTTGCTAATAGGTCACTGGATGGGGGTTAACATTCAGTAAAGAGTATCATATACTATTATGATTCTGGGTGTATTTTGTTTAATTTAATAATTATTTCGTCAAAGTGTCTTGCCTGTGCGCAGACCAGAGTGACTTCACTCTCCCTGCCTTGAACAATGTACCTATGCATAAAGCTAGGTGTGTTTTATCTAGAGCAGTGGTTCTTAACCTTTTTGAACAAATCACCCCCTTGAGCCAATGAGGAAGTTGTCATCACCCCCTCCCCCAACATAACCTCTCAATCACAACATAGGAAATAATTCTTCAATTTATGCAAACACTTTTTTTTTGTTTTCTTTAAAATTGTCATCAGGACATATCGATGCAAATAGTTTATTTCCAGTCTTTTTCCTATATCTCAACTGTGTGAAAAATTTTGGTGCCACCAGGCACCAAACTTCATGATACATGTATTTCATTATTATCTTATTTATTCAAGACACTTAAATGTAATCACCACTGAAAACAAAATTCAATTGCAAGAAAGTGAAATGCCCGAAAAGAAAAACAGTAACATTTAATGATTGAATTATAAGTGAAATTTAAGACGCAAAAAGAAATATAAAAAGGGCATAAGAACAAACTGCAATGCAGGAACTAAGAATTTCAAGACGAAAACTCTGAAACTAAATTAAGATTTGAGGAAAGTATATATAGTCACGCACACTGTAAAAAGGATTAAAAAGACACAAAGAAAATATAATATCAAACTGGAGTGCACACTAAAAAAGTACAATACAAAGAGACACACAAAATGTTTTACAGAGCACAACAAAAATTAGAAAACAAAGCTGAAAACTCAAACTGTGATGTCAACATTATAGCTGACATCACAGGGGACAGCCACTCAGCATGTGATGTTTTGAAAGAAGTGCTCCCCCCTCTATCACTGCCCATTCTGGCCAATGGTGCACCACTGTATGGGTAGAGGCTGCTGTGCAACACGCATGAAGATAAGCGATGCGTATTCACATATGTACGGCATTCTGTACTGAAGCTAGCTGGAGGAACATTTGAAAACACAATTCAATCCACTAATAGCGAGCGATCTGTTGTTTTTCTATGACAGATACACAGTGATTCACTGTATGAAAAAGTCTCAAAAGTGTCCCCAAAACTTCTCGCTCCATCTCCCCCATATCGGCCCCTTTTCGTTCCTTTGCCCCCCTGAAAAACGAAATCGCTCTCTGGGGGGCAATATCGCCCAGGTTAAGAACCACTGATCTAGAGGGGAGGGGTGTTGTGTCCTGAGCCTGCTAGAGCAGAAAGCAGGCTCATAATTGTTGCAAATGGTCCCGGGCAAACCAAAAGACCAGACAGGGTGGCACCAGCATTGTGCACATGCACAAGGTGTGAAAATGGTCATTCCTATTGGTTCACACTGTCTGGGTCTCAGGCCCTATAAAAGGCCTGCATGCCTTTTGCTGCTTGCTTGGTTGTAGGAGAAGAGTAATAAAGAGCTTGTTGTTTCACCATGTGTCTTCGTCAATTGCCAACAAATGGAAAACACAACAGTTATGAAGTCCTTTCTACATTTCTTGTATAATATCACCAAATTTTAAGAGGCATTATATCTTACATATTTTATAGTGAAGACACTGGTACAAAATAAATGCTAAATCCAGAAGAACTCAGTTGCAATTCTCAGTTCTAGCCCCAAATTCCTGAAACAATTTGAATTTATCAGGCCTTCTGGACAGCTGCTGAGTAGGGGGACAATAACTTCTAACTCAAGTAAATTGAAAGCTATGGACAACCTAACTCTTGGTTCCTGCTTCTTCTCTCTAGTCTTAGGTGACTAGAGATCCTGTTTCTGTTAGGACAGTTTCTGTTTTGATCTCAGTATCCTGAGAGTCGTACATATCTGCTGAGACTCTGAAAATGTCCTGGTTTCTAGATGCCTGCTACTGAGCAGCAGGAATCTCCCCTTGTACCAGAAGTAGAAGCTGATGAAGTGCAGCTTCTTCAGGATTAGCTGGGCATTTCCACCCTTTATGCCAATGCAAAAAAAAAAAAAAAAAAAGAGAGAGAGAGAGAGAGATAAAGCAGACATATTTAGCATGGGAAGTGAAACAAAAGCCATCAGTTAATCAATCTGCTTTATTTATCATATTTTGATACCATGCATAGGCAGCATCCCGTTAAGCCTTTTGTGCTGTCCTTATAATTTTGTATTTTTTTAATTTATTACATTTTCCACCTTTGGATTTACAAGATCATTGCATACTTCTTGGCATGTATGAACAATTTACAAAATATAACTGAACACATTCCACAAACACTAAAATAAATTAAAGACCTTAGCCACAGCTGGAACATAAAGAAGTCAAAATACTTGAAAATGTTAGAGAACAATGTTTTTATAGTTAGTTTTGTCATATAGTGTTGGCACAGAAATTCACGCTGTATAAGTTTAGAGTAAATTACTGTAATATAAGTTGCATTTATCTGAAAAATGCTCAGCTGATGAGTTTGCCTATATTGTAGTATATACAGCACACTTAGTAATATTGGGATGACATTTAAACTATCTTGAACGCTGAATGAGAGCAAAGCTAATTACAATTTTAAATTGGATTAATCATATATAGATTTCAAGATGCTTAATTTGATCTACTGCTATTTTTTATTTTATTTTTCTGAAAAAAGTTGGTTATCTCATAAAATGTACAGTCATGCAGTCTTACAGTTACAATCTTACACGTTTTTTTTTTTCAGATAACTTGATCAAGGCTATAATCTGTCAGGGAATTCATTCAGTTAATCAATACTTTTCTTTTTTTAAAAATAAATACAAATATAGAATAGTTTGCATGCAATAAATTCATATATTTTTCATTCTGAGAATAACATTATATATAACAAAAAAATCCACCTGATTCTGATCACAAAATCTTGCCTCTCCATTCAGAATTTTGTGGGAAATGCTAATAGCTTTAAATACAATCCTACATTTCTTGTAAGAGAAATGTGACTGGAAGAGTCAACTACAAATATTCATTATTAAATGGCTATTAATAAATTACTTTTCAGGAACCATTTCTTCTCTGAAAGCAAAACTATTATTTTGCACCACCAAATATATTTTAAAAATTCAACAAAATGGAAGTTAAAGGTTGACAGAGATTGTGTAAAATGTGCAGATCTGTTACATTAAATGCCCAGTTGAAGACAAGGGTTTTAAGCAGATAAAATATGCCTCAGTTCATTTAAGAATACTGACACTAGGTAATGTGTATGTAATTAAGTCTTTGCTGTCCATGGCCTGATTGAGGCTCCTGATCAATCTTTAAATTTGTAATCATGAAACTAGACTTGAACTACATAAGTAGAAGCATCATCAGACAAAATCTCATCCCTAGGGTAGTTCACTTAGCAAATATATTTGAACCTAGCACTTGTATTTTTATCAGAATGACTTGCACATCATTTTAGATTCTTCCTCTAGTCTGCAGTTTATTTCTCTGAATATGCCAAAAATAACAAGCTAAAGGAACTTATGTCAGCTTTTGTTAAATTCATGGCATGGATGGGTGGGATTCAGCTGGTTCACACCAGTTTGGCAGAACCGGTAGCTATTTTTTTGTTGCTCAGGCCCAGAATGGACTTCCAGAAGCGGCATCCCCACAGTTGTTCACATATTTTAATCCCATCACTGCATAGAGTCAAATTACTTATTTATAGTTGTTTGAGTAAAATTATACAAAATGGTGATTCCCTAAAAAATGAAATCAGTGTAGCAGTAGTAAAGTATTATGAGCAGTCAAGTTTCTTATATCCACAGAAATCAGAAATTTCTCCTTAATTTTAGATTGGATCTCTCCTTGAGAGTTTTCAATCCATTATTACTTCTTGTCCTGCCTTAAGGGACTTTGGAAAATAAGTTGACCTCCTCTTCTCTGTGATAGCCATGCAGATATTGGAAGATTGTTATCATGTCATCCATAGTCCTTCTCTTCTTTAGATTAGGCATACCCAATTGCTGCAATGGTTCATCATATGTTTAGCCTGCAACCCCTAATCATCTTTGTTGCTCTTCTCTGAATTCTTCTAAAGTCTCAACATCTTACTTGAATTGTGGTGACCAAAACTGGATGCAGTATTCCTAGGGTTGTCTTGCTAACACTTCACATGACCTTCATCCTTCATCAGTCTTTGTTTGCATTAGCTTTTTTGGCAACTGCAGCACACTGCTGCCTCATAATCACTAGGATTCTCTCACACTCACAGTTACTGCTGATGAGCCATGTACCACCTATTTTATACCTGTACATTTGGTTTTTCTTACCTAAGTATAAAATATTACTTTTCTTATCACTGAATTGCATTTTATTGGATAGGACCCAGTGTTCAAGTCTGTCCAAATCTAGAGCCTATCTTCTAAATTGTTGGCCATTTTCCCCAGCTTGATGTCACCTGCAAATTTGATGAGTATCCCTTCTATCCCCTTATTTAAATCATTGATGGAGAAATTGACAAATTCTGGCCTTAAGATAGGACCTTTTGGTACTCCACTACATGCTTTCCTCTATATCAGAGTTCCCCAACCTTTTGAGCACAAGGGACTGGTTACAGGGAGAGAGGTTTTTCTGCAGACCAGAGTGGGCATCGTTTTGTATGCTGCCTGCATCTTGTGGATGGGGATATTCTTGTTTGTGCAGACAAGTTGCTGGCATGCCGTGGCCCAGTACTGGTGCCCAGACCAGAGGTTGGGGACCCCTGCTCTATATAGATATAGTTCCATTGAGGACAATAATTGAGTGTAGTTGGTCAGCCAGTTTCATCTGGTGATGATGCTTTCTATCCCACATTTTTTTAATCTTTCCAAAAAGTAGCTTGTAGTCTACTTTGCAAATGCCTTACTGAAGTCCACAGCATTTTGCTGATCCACTAATTTGGTCATCTTGTCAAAGAATGCAGTAAGATTTGTTTGGCTGATCTGTTTTTGACATACCCATGCTAGCTTCTAATAATAGCATTGTTGTTTCTAAGTGTTTGTGGATCCATTGCTTATCTTTTCCAGAATCTTCCCAGACATTGATGTCAGGCTGATTGGTCCAGGATCTATTTTTCCCCCTGTTTTGAAGATGGTAACCACATCAGCACTTTTCTAGTCTCCTGGTAGTTCTCTGGTGCTCCAGGATCTTTGAAAGATATGGTTTAGTGATTCTGAGATCATGTCTGCCAGCTTCTTGAGAACTCCACATTATGGCACTTAAGTAGGAAGAATGAAAGAGAAAGCAACACTTGGAAAGAGACAAAATAGATAAACTAATCCATTCTTTCATCACTGCTACTGTTACAAAGCACCAGACAGATTTCTTGTGAATTAAGAAAGGCAGCATTCTGTATCTGAATTTCTTTTTTATCTGCAAATAGCCCACCATTTGACAAGATTTCCAAAGTAGTTGTGAGATTTTCCATTCCTTTGCCAAATGACTTTGCCATTTCAGAGTAAGGCAGAATAAATTGTATCCATTCATCACCACATGTCTGTAACTAGGGAATGTGTTGAACTGAAGACTTCTGGATAAACTATTCAACCATCAATGGGCAGGAAAACTGTAGGATCAAATTCTTACATACAAGTGCCTGAGAAACAAAATCTGACACACTTTGAAATCTCATGAGTGTTTGTATTGACATACATCCAACATCTCAGCTTCACTGAGACAGGGATCAGGTTAATTAATTAGGTATGGGGGTAGGAGTGGGGATATAATATGAAAAAATTAGCAGGAAAAATGCCGGCTATGCTTTCGGATTGCCAGGCATTTCTGAGATCTTTTCCTAGAGATCTAGGAACTAATTCTGGCTTAAGACAAAGCTGGTTATACTTTTACTCAAATGATCATGATCTGGGCAAAAGGCAAAACCTTTGCAATCTTCCCAAGCTTTTTAAAGCATGCTAAACCTGCTTGTAAACTGTGGTTTTATCTGCTCCGTTTCTTGTATTACATTGCACTATATATTAATTTGTTATGATTGTGAGCTTTTGCTTTTATTAATATTGCAAGCTGATTTGAGAGGACAAGTAAGCAGAAGGTTCAAAGGAAGCCTTGGAAGTGGAAGAATAAGGTTTGTATTCAATCCTAGGGACCTCAAGAGTTTTCCCATCATCGTTCTTCAATATACCAACTAATTCAGGGAACCAGAATATAAATATTTTTTGCATTTTGCATTCAACTTTTGACTTCTAAAAAGTAGCTAATGTATATAATATTTGGACTTTATATTAAAGCCCTTATATAAACACATTATTGGATATGGTGTTTTCTTTGATTAAAATATAAAGAGTTATGGAATTGAGATAAGATATGAATGAATAGGTGTGAAATGGTGCAGGGTTAGGAAATAAACTGATTTGTGTAGCTCTTGAGTTTATTAGGAATCTTTACAACATTAGGAATATTAGAAAACAGAACTGGGAAGTTCAATGAAAAGTTGGAAATCAGTTTTCAATCATACCATGGGGTATAGAGGAATTGGTGACTATTGTAAAAATGTGTACTTATAGTTGAGTTTGGAAGAGATTTCAATCACCTTGAGAGCTTGGCATATGTAGAGGGGCTTTTGATGTCAGGATTTCAATACTCTACCTTCCTATCTCACATATATATATATACATACAATAATCTGGCAAGAGGGACATTACAGATGGGGAAATCTAACAAGTGCAGTTGAACTTTTTCTGCTTCTTTCCTAATAATTACACAAGAAAAATATTCAAGGTTTGTTTCTTACCTGGCCCAACAACATATTTCAAATTATATAAATTATAAACTATATTTAAAATTCACAATTTGTAATTATGAATGTTTTATGTTGCTCAACTATATTTCATGACAATCCAGGCTTAAAGGATTTCTGGAAAAAAGGGATTTTAGCAATATCTGAGATTCCATTCTCTTTAAGATTCAGACTAGAATTTTCATATAAATCAATTGGATATTAGAAATAATATATGTATAGGAGTTACACTCACCCCATTAACAATTCACAGATTTCTTAATAAATGGGATGAGCTAAAGCTGAAATGTATAAACAATGAATGTGGGACAAGGTGAAACAGAAAAATGGATCCATATTGAAAAGTCCACAAGCAATTACAGAATTTCTCAGAAACCTGAAACTGAATCCATATGCATTCAGTGATGTTTATAGAATAAATCAGTCATATAAGCAGAACCCAGAAATATCTATATCTGATATAGTCATACCTACAGAACTTTGCCATTGCAGATGTTCAAAACTTGGAGAAAAGTAAACTTAAGATTCTGCAAACCCTAAAACTATAGTGAGATGGAAATGAATGCTTTTTTTTTAAAATGAACATCTAAATTAGTGGATAAATGAAAAGGAACCCAGTGAGATGTTTCAAATATTTCCTTTTCTTTTGAGTATTCAAGTATTTACTCATTTTTTGTGTTAGATTATACATTAGTTGGACAATTCATATCAAATGAAATTCCCTTTATTTATTCTACTTGTTGACTTGCTAACAATATATAAAAAAAGAAATTAAAACAGAAAGATAAATTTTGTTGTCCTAAACATCTTAAATATGCCAGCATTACCATAGTTTAATCATTTACATTACAAGGGTATATTTCATTTTAGACATTTTTAACATTTTTCATTGTGCCACAAAAATTTTCAATGAAGCAAACTCAGTCTTGATCTAGTTTTGCTTGAAGGATATTTGATTTTGATCAACAAGATTTTTTCTTCTTTTTTCATACAATAAAATGGAAATTTATTGGTCTGACAAAGTGCATGGATTATTCCAGTCAAACCAATAAAAAGCAAATCTTATTTGTTTTCAAAAGATATCTTTATTTTAGGAAACTATTGGAAGTTGATGAAAATTTCTTGCTAACTGTACAAAATATAAATTGCATGCCTCCAGGTATAAAATATTGGACAGAATGCTATGAAATAAATAAATCCTAACACAAATAAGAACATATCAAACTGTTACTTCTTAAAACATACTGCAAAAATACCAATTCATCTACATAATAAATATTAAGAAAACAATGACATGGCTGAAATGTACTCAGATAAATTAACAATTTTAATTATATTAGCCGATTGGACATTGGTTAAAGCACTGCATGTAGTATGCCAAAAAGGTAACCCAGTAATAACAATAAAACATTAACAAAGCCAATAAAATGTCATAACCTTGTGTGTATAATGTACATGTTGATGTGTGTGTGTATGTGTATGTGTATGTGTATGTGTATATGTATATATATATATATATATATATATATATATATATATATATATATATATATAAATGTGTTTATTTTACACTGACATACACAAAAGTATGCACATAGATACACACTCAGACATAACATCCTCAATTCAGAACTCTGTAGAATCCCATGTTACCTGATTACGAAAGGAACTTTCTTTCCAGTATCAAAAGAGAAAATATTAAGTGCTCTAAGTCTACTGCTTGGAGAAAGAGATTAAGAGGAAAATATTTAAGAATCAGTCTCATACAGGTTATGAGAGCTGACCTGGCTACCAAACTGTTAAGATAGATATATTTTGAAGTTAGGTGCATTGTTTCTTATCAGCATTCTGTACATGCAGAACCAATTCCAAAGAGACAATTTTCACACAGATACTAGATTCCACACACTGATAACTTTTGTTGGGTTGGGATATGTGTGTATATTTATCATTTAAAAAACCTACCTTCAACAAGTTTAAATCAAAATTAAACAGCTGCAAAATAACAATGAAAACCACTTCATTAAAAAAATAAATAGTGAGATATATAGAAATGTAGATTACATTTGCTGAGGGAAATATGTCATTCACAAGTGTTTTAATTTGACTGTTTTACATTGATCAGTTATAAATTACAAAAGTTCAGTGTTTAGAATATCAGAAACTGACTTTATAACTTATGGACTAGAGATTTAAAAGTAAAACTGAAATTAATTTTAAATAGAACAAATACCAATATAAAATTAAGGCTACTGGGGTTAACAATTCCTGGTTGATAGATTTTTGAGAGTATTACCAGCAAAAATTGGTAACTAGTAAATTTATATTGATTTTGAAATGGCATATTAGAATGAGCTCTGTGATTGACACCCAGATGCAATTTAAATAATTATAGTATTTCAGTTTCAATGTAACTGAATGAATGAGTTGCTCTAGCATAGTCAAGGCTCAGGCACTCTCCCTTTTTCATCTGAAAAATAATACAAAAAGTTATTTTCTTTTAATGCTTAATATTAAACTATAACTGGCAAAAACCTTAATTTTCATATTTAGCTCCTAAAACAAGAGCAAGAGAATTCCCAAGCAAGATGGAAAAAGGAATATGTGGCAGATACCACATCTTACAAAAGTCACAGGCCAATGCTTTATCCCTTCATAACCCCTAAGATATTGTTAACATCTGGTATTGTTTTTTCTTTTTTCCTAATAAAGCTAGCAAAAAAGAGCATCTTTTTAAAAAATCTTAATCCATATTTTTTATCTTAATTTTTTTTTAAAAAAAAGGTAGCTGAGTCTTGAAAAACTAGTCAAATAGGATAGCAAATTCAATCTCTATTCTGAGGATGCAACGGTTCAATTTAATCTACTCTTTATGCTTTAAATAACTATAAGTTAAAAAACAATGACTGTAGAAATTAAAGAGTAAGCAACTTCAAAACAAAGTATACATATATATGGATGCAATTGGAATGGGACAAGACATACTTGTTCATTAATTTATATACCTCCTACTCTTTCCAGTGTGTGTTTTTATAAGCCACTTTTGTTAACTTGTTTTTTCCCCATCCACTTGAAAAGTTTAGATAAATAGATTAGAATTGATTGAAAGATCACAGAGGCATATCTCTGAATATCAAAGCCAGCTAGCATTTTAGAAAGGATGGATGGAGCAGTTGCATTCAATAAAAATAGAATTGGATTTCTAAAAATATCTTGTAAAAAAGATTAATACACACTTATTTTCTGCTAGCATGAAATGGTCAGTGCTGTTGTCCGTGCCAATAATGATAAGCGTATGATTAACTAATAAAAAATCTGTTTATTACTACTGGATGTGCTCCTATGGATGTTACTATAATTACTCCTTTAAAAACAATTTCATATCTAATTTCATTTATTTCACAATCATCCTGTGCTACAGGTTTGTCTGAAAGTCATTTGCTCAGGGTACAAAACAATTATACTTTTATATTTGCTAAACTCCCTATTTTCCCTTTCCAATTTTTCTTCAAGTGAGAACCCTTCTATTATTCTGTTAACTTTTTTGTCTTAAGCTAAGTTGCACTGAATTTAATTAGAACTTATTTTAGAGTAGGCATTTATAAGATTGTGCCTCATTGAGCTGAGGTCTTTCTAGCTGCTTATATGAGTTAAACATCCTACAATTTATTATGAATGGTTTGGTTTAGTCTGCGAGAGAAGTTGGAGTTACTTCAGAAAAAAAAAGGAGATATTTAACTAAATATAGCTGCTTCAAGCGTCAAAGCTTTAAGGTACAGATAACCTCTGCTTAATTTCACCTTTATACAGCTGAAATTTCCAATAACCTTGGATACTCCACATATAACTAATAGGCCAGAAAAAAAATCTTCTACACTACAGTCAATCAAGTGTTTCCAATTACATCACTTTAAACACTTCCCCTTTAAGATTTTGTTGCCTCCCAAAATTACTAGTGAATGTTCTCTTTTCTGCAAAGTATTACATAAGCAAATAATTTACTTACATTTTCTTTTTGTATTATTTTGGAAAAGCACCTATGCACATTTTAAATATGAAATGTATTTTATTTCTATAAAATTGATAAAATGAAAGTTTAAACACCTACATAAATGTATACCAGACTAGTTAGGTTATAGAAGCTATGTATTGTGAATTAAATTTGATTTATCTCCAAACAAATATTTTGATTTTTATTGAATGATGTAAAACACTTTCCCCCTTTATTTTCTATCTTGTTGACACATATATGTAAATTCAGGTGCTCAGACAAACTCATAACCTTGTCACACTGCTTGAAGCAACCACCAACGCAACGTAAAACTTCATACTTAGTGTTTCATCTATGGGCCTCTCCTTATCAGCCAAGATGATCATTTTTATGCTTTACTAAAATGTATGAGAGAAAGGATTCATTTCTCTGCCCCATATCCCATTATCTGAGAGACTTCATGAAGTCAAGCTAGACCATATCTTGACTTCATATGTGTGATTCCCAACTACATCCCTTCCTGACTACAACAATCTATTTTCAATCAGTGCCACAGCTATTATTATTATTTGTGATTTTTCACCTAAGGAAAAAAGATTTCCGACATCATATTTTTCTAATTGCTGTTAGGTTTTTACAGTGGCAATGTAGCCAGTTTATCTGCAGATATAAAGTTCAATACATTGGATTACAGCTGCTGAGATTTGGCTAACAAAAAATGAAAGGCAGCACTACTGTTTTATCCTTCTTGCCTTCAAAGTACTATGATACTAGGCCTGTTAGCACAAATGGATTCTATCTGTGCTATAAAAGGAATGCATTTAAGTAGTGCCAGATAGAGGGGAAATATGAGTTCAAATTTCTAAGCGTATTCCATCCCAAACTGGTAATAGAAAACATTACTCTTAACAAAACTCTTTTACTTTCTCACATACCAGGTTTAATGCAAGTTTCCTGATGAATATGCATCAGCATCAGTTATTCTTTGCAATCATATAAAAATGTGCAACTCCACTGCATTCTGGAATTTTTACCATTTCTCTACTCAAACTTCACCTACTTAGATGCTTTTAATCATGCTGCCTAGAATTCTGGGATTTACACTTGCTAAATATCTGGACAAATACTCTGCATTGACCAAAACAGATAATCTACAAAGCATGCTCATAATGGCAGGTTGTTCAGTGGCATTTTATAAATTGCTGACACATAAATCTTGTATATTGTCAGGGCATGAAATAGTTCCTATGTGGAGAATAATACATTGGCAAGACAATGACCAGATTACTTGTCTGGCATTGTCCACTGAGACATTTTCTCAAATATAACTCAGAAATTATTGCAAGATGACCAGGCAATACACAAGTATTCTTACTCATTTGCCACTCTTGAACACATGTAATCCACCAATATTCATACCCATTGTCCATTAATTGCTACATAGATTTAAACTATTCAAGAGTAGTGGATCCTGCTGTCTTGAAGTTGAAATTTACAACTGAAGAAAGATGCAAGATTAGGTTGGTCTATCTTTATATTGGAGGTTTTATATAGAATGATATAATTTTAAATAGGGGCAAAAATAATACACTGTGCTTGGCACACAAACATTATTTTTAAGAACATTAAAAACCTTGCCTGAAGTGCTTAAGTTGTATATACACATACATATACAAATATGATTACAACTTTCTATTGTGTTGTTTTCCAATAATGTACAGTTGTTGTACATATGAAGAATTCACAACTGCAATATTCTAAAATTCAGTTTTTAATTTAAAGTTCCCAGAATAATTTAAGGGCTTTATAAATGAATAGCCAAATCTACCCTTCAATTCTGGTGGTCAGATTCATCCAGAAATCATCCACAATAGTTTGAATACAACCAGGATCACTAATGACCCTTAAATCAGATCCTAACCTATAGATAACATTAGTTTAAAACAGATTGTTTAGAAGCTCACACAAATGTCTTTGGTGTACATTTTTAAGGTATAAAATATGACAATAAAAATAATTATTTTGTGTGCTGTAGCAGTTCTTATATAGCTCACAATAAGTGCAGCTTTCAATTCCCTTCCAACCCAACCAAATCCCTCCCCAAATTACTAGTTAAATAAAGGTTAGAAGACAGGTTGAACATGGTTTGTAGTGCAAATAGTAAACAATCTTTTTTTTAAAAAAACTTTTTTTTCTCATTTTTACAAAATATAGAAATGTTGGTCCATTAACTGGACAAACATGTTCCATTCAAGTATCTTTCATTGAAGAAAAAAAATTAATGGTACTTCCATTGTTTTTTTAAGTCTGGGTTTTTTCTCTCTCTCTCTTTCAGATAAAAATTCAAATCAACTTGGTTGCATAGTTCTAATGTCATAAGCACCTTTACGAAATGTAACTTTGTATTTCCTTTCTTTCTTTCTTTCTTTCTTTCTTTCTTTCTTTCTTTCTTTCTTTCTCTTTTTCTTTTCTTTTCTTTCTCTCCTACTTTTTAAAAACTTTTTTGCAAAAATAGTGCAGAAAATAAAGGTGAATACACCTGCGTATTAATTGTCTCATATATATATATATATATATATATATATATATATATATATATATATATATATACACACATACACATACACACACACACACACACACACACACACACACACACACACTGTGCTTTTTGTGCTTGCCATAAGGAAGCTGCACAATCACATACGTGCACACTCAATGTGTCCTTGGTAGCTTCTTGGGAATAAAAGTGCCAGTGAATGTAGTTTTCATACACATGGCTTTTATATAATTTTAATAATATTTTGGATTTAACAGCCAAATTGCTGTATTTTAAGTATGCTATAATCAAGGCTTGAATGCAAAGGTAACTTTGAGTAGAGAAAGATATCTCCCCTTGTTGCTAAATGTGGAATACCATGCAATAAAATATAGAGCATATAAAGATTGCATTGCCTTGATGAGCATTCCTCATCCATACCCTAGAAACAATGTCATTCTTCTTTCTTCTGCTTATCTCTAATTTGAATGCTAGATGCTATTATGTTGAAAATGTAACTGTTTTGTTGAATATTTGGTCTTTCCGGTTTTTATTTCAAATTGTCTTCTTGAAATTGTTAAAAAGGTTGTCCTAAAGTGTTGATATGCAAAATGCATATAACCTATGAACACCCACATTCTTCTACAATCATATTCTGGATGTCCTTTTTTATTATATTTTGCCCATCATCATAATAGAGCATAGACATTGGTCGTAGTTTGGTAGGAACACAGCATGACTTGAGGCTGGAGAAAGGACTGTGGCCTCTCATGCGGTAATGGTTGATAACGGTGGAGTGGAAAGAGAGAGTGGAACTAGATGTGCCTGCAATATGACTGGGACAATCACCTTCACAGTAATTGGCATGATAGCCTTGTGGGGCAATGATCCAGTCATTCCAACCAATGTCTTTGAAGCTAACAAAGAAGTGCTTCTTGCAGCAAATGTTGACTTTTCCATCACACTCAAGGCCTCGCCTTCGCCGCCTGTGATGGTGATCCTCTGAATTTGTGGCCAGCATCATTAGGAAGGGCCTATGTGATTGCTCTTTCTCCTCTTCTCCTGTGCTTTCATTACCTTCCATAGCTTCTCCCTTTTTTTTCCTCTTTCCCATCAATACCAGGCTGGCTCCTGTTTCTTGACACTGGTCACAAGTAACCCGCACATCCAGGGAATTCTTTCCCTGATCCAAGAGACCCTGAACACTTTTGGAGACTGGGAAAATATGCCAAGTACTTTTACGAGTGTCAACTACCTTTTCAGATATGAGAATTTCACTTTTTCCTCCCTTCCGTCCACTTTCCTCTTCCATAAGTAGAGAGCTGCGCTTTGGCAGTTTCTGCTGCTGATAGAGTCTAATGGTCACTTTTGTTCTGGTACAATTACCTTTAGAAACTTTGAGGAAAAGCCAGACATCAGCTTGAGCTACCACTGACAATTCACTGCCTTCTTTAGAGATTTCAAAATGCAGCATTTTTCTGGCAGGACCTACAATATCAATAAAGGAAGGAAGGAAGGAAGGAAGAAAAAAAAATCACTTAATAACAGCAGAACAGTTTTTTTTAAAAAAAACAGAGAAAAAGTAATACTGTAGTAAAGCATTGGCTTTTAAACTATGGATTTTATTTTCTTTGACCCTATTATTGGCAATAGATAATAGAACTGTTGTGGCCTAGAATAAAATTCCTTGCCCTAAATTTTTATGTAGCATCCGTTACCCACCTGCCCCCAATTTGAGCATTTCTCTCAAAGTTCCTAAAACAACTCTATCCCACATGCTTTAAACCAGAATTGAATATTTATAATATTGGCCATTTAAGGAGAGTGATTATAGTATTATTATGTTTTTCTTCACATATTGTAAAATGGTTCAATCTGAAGATTAGGATGGGAGAAGGAAGGAAGGAAGGAAGGAAGGAAGGAAGGAAGGAAGGAAGGAAGGAAGGAAGGAAGGAAGGAAGGAAGGAAGGAAGGAAGGAAGGAACTCAATGTGGGATAGCATTTATGATTAGAATAGCATTCTTTCTGTCATGAATCCAAGGGGATCTCTCTCTCTCTCACACACACACACACACACACACACAACACACACACATACATACATCTATCTATATATCTATCTCTGTACTAAATATCTTTGCACTTCTATATGAATTACTAAGCTTTGAGATATGATAGTTTGTCCACATCCAACATATAGGTAGTTAGTAATTTAATACATACATCTTTTATCTCCCTTAGTTCAGACCTGTACTCAACCCTCTAATTTTTCTTGAAGACCAATGTTCTCCAGAAATGCTAGTAAAAATTGGTGCTTTGATGTTATAATTGTTTTCAAAATAAAATGTTATTTAATACAAAATTCAATACAACACTGTCTTGATCTCATGATCTCAAGTTTTATCATTTAGACCTAAGGTACTTTTTCTAGTGTTATAACACAGATATACCACTGAATCCTTAAAATGGAAATGTGGCAGAAAACTTCCTTGAACTTTTTAGGAAATATAGCACATTGATCTCTCAAGAGTCCATTATTTCAGTGCACTTTTCTTTGCCACTATCTTATTATCTTGCAATTATGGTTATTTTTATGTAACCAATTAAAAACATATGTATCAAAATTTATTTAACTTGAAGAATTGTTCTATGGAAGTGCTTTCTTTGTTCCATTATATTTCTGTTGTAAGCTTGCGGACAATGCCTACTTCTTCTACTGATTACACTTAAATATATCAGAGAACATCCCCTACTAAAAAGCAGGATAAGACCCTTTTAAAAAAATATGTAATAAATTGTATTGCTTTCTATAACAATGCAAATATATCCTCTCATCTTCTGAAAGTCAAGCTGTCATCAGATGTATTCCTTGCAAAATATTTGTATGACTTTTAAGGAGTACAGTACATGTAAATCTAAACTGTGATTCAACAAATTATTTAAGCACACACAAGTGATTGAATGAAAAGTGGAATTTATTTCCACCATTTCAGTGAAAGAAATGTATATGATCAGCTTTGTTGTCCACCTTGTATTATAAAAGAGGACAGAAGCTGCTAATATTCACATAACTGGGCATCTATAATTATATGGCTGAATGGCACTACTTACCACATCAACACATAAATAAAACTGGACTGAAATTTCACAGTATGTTTTGCAAATCGAAACCAGATTGCATAGAAGACAAAGGCAAATGAACAAATGAATGCCATGTCATTGTGACACTAACTCTTCCCTTTTCACATTTGTGTTTTCATGTATATAAGAGGCAGAACTTTCAGTGCAACACTGCAATACTTTCTTCATTACTTTGACAAAACAGTCAGATTTAATAGATATCTCTAGGCAATACTGCCTCATTTGAAACAAAATAAAATCTTCCATTAATTAAGGACAGTAATTCTCCAAAAGTAGCTTTGCTATGAAAAATGGTATTTTTAAACAAAAGGGGATTTTTTAAAACCTAAATTTATAAATTTCAGTCAAAAAAGATATATTTAACACTTAATATGACAGGAATTATAAATTATCTTGTAATAGAAATTAATACAATATTTTTAAAAATACAATGAGAATAAACATATAAATACAGTTAGATTATGACATGAACTTGCTGGAATGTCAACATTTTCCTTTGGAATGACATAACCAATCAAATAGGGAGGTATCTTTCCCATTTCTCTATCTGATTGACTAAAGGACAAAGATAGATTTAACATCTTGAGTTAATATAGCAGCTATATAATGAAAGCAAAATGAATTAGCATCTAATTTTGTCTTATTTGCGTTACTATCTTCCTAATCCTAATAGAGTACAACTACTGCACTATCATGTTAAACTTGTTTATTACATATTAATTCTCTGTAGCTCTGAAAATGACCCAATTGTAAGATTTTATGTTCAGTATTCATGATGGCAAATACACTTTTGACATGAATGAAATTCTGAAGAAAAATTGAATTCTCTTCTGAATAGATAAAAGACTGAAGGACCAGGATGGAGGAGAGATTATTATCAAGAAAATCCATCAATATGATTACTAAGCATTAACACCAACTTGATAGCACACTGAAAAGTATAGAAATTATTATCCAGGAGCTAAATTAAGGTGATGGATTAAAAGTGAGGAGACCAAGATTCTAGTTTACCCTCAAGCATGAAGCAGATGGGTGATCTTGGATCAGCCACTTCCTCTTGGCCTTAAATTAGCATCAGGCTTTGCAACAAACCAGCTAATAAAAAACAGCTTGTGATAGGTTTACTGTAAGAACTAAGTGAACATAGTGCCAAAACAAGCTCATACTGCAATCACGTCAAACAAGCACTATAAAACACAACAACACTAAGAACTAAGCTCATTATGGATCTGGATATATAAATAATTTTTCAGAATCACAGCTAAATTGGAAGAGCAGATGCAGAGGCAGTTTTCCAATGAGAAAAAAGTTTCTTCAAAGTATATTCAATAATAGAAATAGAAATAGTTCTTTTTTTTTTTTTTTTTGGCTATCGTTGTAATGTCAGAAACTATACTGAAACTCTGACCATTATTTTCCATTGTCCGCAATATATAGAAAAACATATTCAAGGGTAAGGCATGTCAATTGGGAAAGTGATAGAAAAAGTTATTTGCCAGAGAAAACTTGTAGAAAGTTCTGAAGTGAGGATTCTGAAGAACCTGAGTGAAAAAAAAGTTATTTCAGAAATATCTTGAGAAATGTTAACTCCCTTTCTTTGTGCTAAAACTTTCTATGGAAATCATTAATCATTTGTAAGGTTTTTTTGCTAGCACCAGGATTGGCAAATTGATGTTTTATGGATTTGCTACTAGATAAGAGATGTGACATGGGATAAAGAGATAGTCTTTCTTTTCATTTTTCATGTACTTTTTCAACCATTCCTTTCTCTGTTTATTTTTACAATTGTAATTAAAATTCTAAATAATCATTTACAAAAAAGAGAAAGAAATCATTCATGTTTTCCAGCATGAATTCTAACTATTTTGCTTAATAAAAAAATTGAAATTTCTGTACTATGCAAATAATTTAAAAATGAAGGCTATTTAATACATTTCAAAATATTCCAAGAGTTAAAAAAATATCAAATTTATTTTTCAGGAAACTTATACTTCCTGTTAGCATACTTCCCTGATGTATGGTTATGTTCCTAACTCTTGAATCCATTGGAATTTAATTGTAAGTAGTCAAGTTTCTACTGCACATATACTAAATCTATTAAAGGAGTAACCATTTAGTATAAAAGATCTGTTATTTCATTTTTCCATTATTCATTCCAGTTTTAAGCTGTTCTGTTTTGTAGTGAAAGTGAATGATTTTATTTTCTGTACAACAAACTTTTGATTTATACTAACATATATTTGGGCATGTTTAGATATGTGCATAACTGTAATAAATGCAAGTGTGATCAAAAGTTCCCTGTTTTAAAGCCTCCTTTCACTTTCTATAAAAAAATGAATAATGTGTGATTTCTTGCAGTATAATAGTAGATATTGATCAGTTAGGATATCCTCACCTCTGGTAGTGGCCTTTAGGAGCTGTACTGTATAATTTATTCTATAAGCTTTCACTAAGGCAGAGATTCTAGGTACACTCATACTTCTCTCAGTGGAAAAATATACACTATCCAGTACCAGGAACAGGTTTTGATCTTATCTGGCTTATGTCACCAAATGTACATCTCAATATTTTTTTCTAAATCTTGAGGCCTGAGAGATAAATTAGTCATTCACTCATGTAGGAAAAGGCAAGTGTGTTTCCATGCACTTAGTTTAATAGAAACTCTTTTATTAACATAATTGTGCCTGAATTCCAAGACCATCCTAACATTCTTATGAAGTACCATTTGTCATTATGCACAGTTCATATGGTGCACAACTAGTGTTATATCTTCCACCTGATGTTGTTTTGAATATTGCTCTAATGCAGTAGTGTCAAACTGGAGGCCTATGGGCCAGATGCATCACGTGCGGGCCACACCCACCATGGCTCTGCAATGGCAAAAACCATCACGATACATCATGTGACATGAACGAGTTTGATTTCCATGCTCTAATGTGAATTGCTAACATTTTGCTATATTTTTGAGTGCTAATAGTCTTGAATCTCTATACAAGAAGAAATTTAATTCTCCAAAGCTCTATCGCTATGAATGTTTCTAACAAAACAGTCAGTAAAGGAAATATACATATACATTCAGACAATTTACAGGATATTAACATACCATTTGTCATTTCATACAGGCTTGTGGGAAATATAGTATAGCCAGAAACATGAGATGTCCAACTGGCACTTAAACGTCTTACTTCTCCCTGCTGTCACTTGAAAAGTTCAACTCACAAATAAGAAAGTGAATAAGAAGCACAATACTATCAGCAGACACAGATACTCAGCCTGAAACCTGTTTATTGATCACAGTTGCTATTTTTGAAAAGTGATGGCATAATACCCTTCTTCATTACCTTTCACATTTTTTCAATTTTTTTTTTAATTTTTTTCCTAGATAGGCTACCTAAAATTCTAAGAGTTGTCCTCATGTCTTCTTGCCTTGTGATAGGGAAGTATTTCCTAAGGTCCCTGTTGCATTTTTTTTTTTTAAAAAAAAAACATCACAGAAATTAAATATGTAAGCTGTTCATATTGGGAACACTGCATAATAGCATTAAGTTTCAGCAAAATTAATTTTTGTGCCAGTCTTTGAGTATTACCAAAGAGATCAGTTATGCCTAAAAACACTTATTTGGTAAGGAACCATATTTAAATCCCATTGACCTGAGTGCAAAACAGTCCTACTAATACATGGAAATGTTCCTTCCATTGGCAAAGAACTGGTGAATTCAGGGAGGAGCTTGATTTTTGGCAAATTTTTGTGTTCTCTTGAAAGTCACCCAACCTCTTGAGTAGATTGTGTACAAAGATACTTCAACTAGCAAGGGAATCAATGGAAAATATTTCATAATAGTGTAATTCCATGTATAGGACATTGGGTCCAAAACATTGAATTAATAAAAAAAAATATTTTTCCTTTTGGGGAAGAAATCCCACTGAGTCCAAGATCATTCTCTAGCAAGCCTGTTTATAACTATAGTCTTAACTTAGTTGTAATTAGCTTTCCAATTAATTTTAGTAGCATGGGTGTGAAATGAGTCAAGTCCACCCATTAATTTGATTCATTGAATAGCCAAAATCCATCTGAATCACATCCAGATTCATTTGGAGCTTTAAATGACTAAACCTGAAATTGACAAAATTCTCAAAACGCCTTAGACCAAAAAAATCATTTTGTCAAACCTTCAATCAGCCTGGATTTCTTGTATTGAGGCAAGTTGCAGCAGTGATGAACTGACTCATTTTATTTAATTTATTTAATATCCTTCCCAATTCATTGGAAAAGCTAAACTGAGAATGGTCAGAGAAGGAGTGAGAGACCCAGTCTCAGGACCTAATACTTCTTCAGAATTGCAGGACATAACTTAATACATGTCACAAACTGGTAATTAATATTAACAGAATAAGGGTCAGGGAATCACTGCTGCAACTTGCCTCAAAACAAGAAATCTGGGATAATCAAAGACTTGACTCAAGATTCACTTTTTTTTAAAAAAGGAGAAAGTTCCTTCTGCACTGCAAAGCAAATTCACCTCAAGATAAATCTTTTCCCACTGTCAAGTAGTAAAAAAACATGTAAAAACTGAAGGAAACAGGAAAGTCTCCCCGAGGTAAAATGTTCTGACACAGTTGCCATTAATCTACAACAACGTATTCATATAGGAACACAGCATCTTGTTCACATATAACTTCAGCTGCCATGGGTATTCTTTTAAAGTACTTACGATTACTGTCTCTTAGTCTCCTTCATCAATATCTTTCTTTGCTTCTGTCATTCTTTCCGAGACTGAAAGAATTTCAGATTGAAAGACTATTTCCAACTTTATTTAGCTTATCAATGGGTTAGTGAAGTTGTTCCCACTCCACCTGAAATTTAACTATCATAAACAAGGCATCATTTTTTTTCAAAAGAGAATGGGCCAAAAACAAACATCCAATTTGCAAAAAGAAGCAAAATAGTCAAGATTTATAATTCAGACTACCTTACCAAGTATCTACTTCAGGCCATGTTGGCTAATAATTTAAACTCATCAGATGGCCTTCAAAAAAAGAATGACACCACCATATTTTTTTTTCTTTAATAATAGCTAGCTTTTAGCTTCCAAGTATTCTCTTTCTCTCTTCTCCCTCCTCCTCCCCCCATCTCTTTTCCTTTCCCCATTTGTCTTTGCTTTGTTTCTGAAGATCATATTCTTCATTAGTTCATCGCTGAAGAAGTTCTCCAATTCTGCTAGATGAAAAATACAAAACAAAGAAGAGGCAGAGAGCAATAAGCCCTGCAAAATTTCTCTTTCAGAGCCAGTAGGATTTTAAAAAAGAAACTTGAAGCTAGTTAATTTGAATGAAATGGAAAGGGGGGGGGGGGTTAACCTTAAAGCTCGCCCTCTTGTGGTTAATTGCTTTTATGTCTTCAGTATAAAAAATGAACTACTGGAAACCCTTTTATTTTTAATGAATGAATCTGAAAACTTAGTAAATTGTCTCCCTTCAATACTTTATTGCAAAGTTATTTAAAAGATCATTAAATTTTCTTTTGTGGAAATTTGCTGTCAGATGTCAAGCAAGTGGAAAATATACATAAGATAATATTAAGACATTTATATTTAGTAAACCTGCTCAGGTTCAGGCAAAGCTTGATATACCATTTTTTTCTGTTCAATCATATCTGATTCTTGGAGAAGTCCCCCCACAGGTATTTTTCTTTTCAGAAATGATTTCCCATTTCTAGAGCTGAAAGAAAGTGACCAGCCCAAGGTCACCTAACTGGATTTGTGCCCAAGGCAGGACTAAAATTCAGAGACTCATGGATTGTAGCTTGATTCCTTAACCACTATACCAAAATGACTTTATAATTACCAATAGCTTATTATAAATCAAACAGTGTATAACACAGTCCAGTAGCTATTAATCATCTGACGGTAAAATTTAGGGTGTTAGCTAGATTACCATAGCTTATTGCAGCAATGTTAATTTTTTGTGATATTCTTGATAAGTACAGTAATATTCATTCTTGTTTCCCAAAGCAATTTAAAAGTGCAAGCATTTTAGCCAATTGTAAATCTGGTCTTACTAGAGAAAAAGCTTTATGTATTTTTCAAATATCTTTTATTAATTGTGTTATAATAAATGTAGTAACTGTGATGCCATGTTAAATTACCATTTTCCTGCTATTTATTTGTTACTATTAGTTTAACAAAAGGTAATCTGGATTGTTAGCAGCACCTGCCAAGAATTTGTCTGATCTCTTGAGTCTGAGAACAACTGTAGTTTGATATGTGTTTGGAATTGTCCATTTCTTATTTCAACTAGAAAGCTGTCTCTAAGACTTTTATTGTTTTTTCCTCTTGCAAACTATCTTAGTCTCAATTCAGAACGAATGTTTGTGTCCTTATGAGAGCTCTATAAACTATAACTTAGAAATTTTCTCAGAATACTGAGCAGGTTAATTTCATAACTTTTGAAACCAATGAGATAATTTTATTAAATTAACTTGCTTTCAAAAATTAAAAAAGAAAAGAAACTACACTTTTTTCATAGTTTAAGCTTGTCAAAACTGAAGATACGTTTCCATTCATTTTCATTTATTCTCTACTGTTCCATTGAAAAGATAGTTGCTTTCAAGAACAACAAGCAGAATACTGGTAAGGAATATTTCTCATATTTTGTTCAATTAGTTTTGAAATATAACCTAAAGCAGATTTTGTACACTTCAACATCCCTATTCTATAAATGTCCTTTATGATAACATGCAAAGTGTTGTTTCTTGTCTTTTCCAGAATAAGATCTAAAAAAATACCTGATAACCACAAGAGGGCTATAATCAGCATATAAATTGAATATTATGCAATATTATTTTGTGCAATAAAACTTTTCTTGACCTTCACATTTCAGCATGGAATAAACTGATGAAGAAAGAGAAATGATCTTGAGGAAAGTTTTTATGCTTGAAGTTAATCTGAACAGAAGAACATATATTTCAGGAGAGTTCAGGATTTTTTGTTTGTTTTCCTGCTTTTGCTATACTGAATTCTAGTCAGTACTGAACTCTAGTCAGTACTGATAACGTGACAAATATAATATTGACATAATTATGATCATGGTAGTTTGAATATTTATAAGTTCTAGTTGAAAGAAATAATGAGTTGCTGGACTATTGGCTACTTTTTGGGCAATGGCATAGCAAATATTAATCATGTGATTCTCTAAGCCAATTGGGCTGCACACCACAGTTGAAGCGTGTCACAGTTGCCTTTGGAGCCTGTTTTAAGCAGAAACAGTACAAACCTCTAGAACTCACACAATGTTGAGAAACCACAGTTCATTCCATCTGTCTTAGAAAGAGTTCTGTGGTAAACTAGATGCAGTGTCTGCCCATCAGATGTTCTATCAATTTGCCTGCTTCTGACTGTTTACTGCTTCATAGAGTAAAACCACTGGAATAAAATCACTTCCAACCACCTTTTAAAAGGAGAGAATGAGTCATTTTTCTTCATAGCAAACCCTTCTCGGCAAGCCGGGGTGGAGTGGGGGAAGTTGCAGTTTGGTAAGTGCTACTCTGACATATATTCCAAGGATCACCATACAGTAGGAATTCATGCCATTTAGCAGCAGGAATTCTGCTGTTAAACCATACACACTTTTCTGCATATCTTTTTCTGCAAACAGAACATCTGAGTCAACAGGTTTTCAGAACTGGAAACTCTGAGAGAGTTGCCTTAATTGTTTATATTGCTGCAGCAAACTTTTAAACAAAAATGCTCAGTGTGCCTATGCGTATTTTTACCACCATATGTTGAGCTAAGCAAAACAATAAGATTCCTTGCAAGCTGCCTTGGCATCACTGAAAAGTACTTTCACTAGAGAACAGAAATAATCTCCAGAAAGTTTTAAGTTGTGATTCTTTAATCTCTTATTATTGGTAAGACTGACTGTATAGCAGTCTGGGCACAGGCACACACACGTGTGTGTATGTGTGTGTGTGTGTGTGTGTGTGTGTGTGTGTGTGTGTATACAAAAGCTAAACATTGAAGATAATTCATACATTGAATGATAAAGTCTGTATTTATCATTTAATAGCAGCTCAAATAATTACTTGCTTGCAGGAGTGGAAAATGAGTTGAACACTGTAGGACAGTGTTATACATTTTTAAAAAATAAGTAGTTGGAAAGGCACCCCATCAAAGTTGCACTCTTTGGCAGAGAACTCTTAGAAGTACCATTTTTCTTTGCTTTGTTTTTTCCCCCACTGTGCAAAAGTCAGCAGTACAATTTGGATTGCCTACAACTATTTGTGCCACTTAGTGCTAGGTTTTCTGACAGTAGCTGTTAACAGTAGCTGTTAACACTTTTACTGCCCTGAACATTTGCTAGGAACTGTGTAACAAATATTTATCCTCATCTTGACAGATTTTAGTTGTTTCAGAAACTGATTGTAGCTGTTTTTCTTCACTTACACCATTTGCCTATTTACTACCCCATTCTGGTTCTTTTCTGATCGGTTCTTTTCTCAAGTAGGGAAGGAAGTTCCCACTTCTTAATATCAAATCCAAAATGTTAGATGCTTGTACATCACTTATTGGCTAGTTTGGTGAGTATAAATAAAATATCTGCAATCAAAGCTGAATTCTAGGGATTCACATTCCTTCACACTTTTGCCCTCTACTTTCCGACCACCTCATCTAGAATATAACAATTACAAAGAAAAGTTAATTGCAATTTTAACAAAATTGTGCTTCCCTCTCAACCCCATTTCCAATAGCACCCACCTGATTCTGCAAACGTTATGATCTCAGATGTTTGATCCATCAGTTCATTCTTTTCTGTTCTTCTTCCAATGTCATTCTCTATTTCTACATTGCCATCTTCTCTCACTTTTCCGACGTGGAGTTTCTTGATAGCATTTAGAAGTGCAGCTTTGGGCACTGGCTGAGTGATGTTAGGTCTGTCTCTCAAATGCAACATGTTCAGGATATGCTTCTTTACAGCTTCCACCATCTCAGGCTGGGAGCTGGGCACATTCTTGGAAAGAGTGCCAAGGGCACAGGATGGACAATCAGAAACTAAATTGTGCCCATCCGATCCTGAAGTTGGGGAACTTTGCAGTATAATCCAGCAAAATAACAGTATCAATCCTCTAGTCAGAAGCAAAGGCATCCTTGCAGCAAAAGTTGTTGTGATTCCTTTTTTAAAAAGGCAAGGCTTTTCTTCCGCCACAATTACTTCTTCACCCAGTTGTATTTTTTTCCCCTTCTGCTTCCTCTTTTCTCTTCAGGAAGAACAAAAAGTTTTCTGTGAAGTTTGGTTTGGAAGATCCCTCTCTGAATTCATTAAGTGCAAATGATGTCTTTGACTGTCAGTGTGAGGAGTCTGACTCTGTCGCGCTGTAGGCAAAGCACACGCTGAGAAATAGGCAGAGAGAAATGAGGGAGGAGGACAGCCTAAGTGAGTTGAATGAGAGAGGGAGGGAGTTTTGTCTATGAGTAAAGCTCTGATTGAGAAGGCGGAGGAACAGCTTAAGCCTTCCTTATGCTCATTGCACTCTAGCACATATTTCTCATTTATATTGGCACTCTGGCTTATGATCTGCCACTTTTGCCTTTGAAATCACTTTTTTTTTTCATAGTTGCCTGGTGCTTTCTTGACTCCCCCCCCCTTGCACCCCCCCCCAATTAGATATCTCTGAGTTTTTCCTTTTCCTATCTTTTTCACAGAGTCCCTCGAGCTAATTTAATAGGATGAAACCGAAATAAGGTTATTTATTGATAGCCTTGGAATACATCTGAACAGCACACAAAGGAGATGTTCAGAAAAGTCCAACTGCTTCCTACTTCAAGTTCTGTCCATAATAAGAATTGGGCAGCTCTACTAAATCTGTGGACTGCTATTAAATCTTAAAGTTCTTTTAAGATTAATCCATGCTTATGGCTTGGGGAGAACTGAACTAAAAATGACTCAAGTTGGAAACTTTAAGAAGTTGACAAAGTCATATTATTAAAAATGTATCCTTTTCACTTGACTCAATGGAAAATTCTCTTTTTTTCTGATACTACATATTGGAATCTTGTGATTTTTTTTAAAAAAATTGCTTTGTTAAGAGACAAATATTTGTTTACTGTAAATGGATTGCCATTAATTTCTGTGACTGTAAGGTTGTATTGAGGCAAGGATGATATTTCAAAATCTTTGTTATATTTTAGTCAGATAATAAACCATGTTTGAGACCTCACTTGTTTTTTTTCTCCTTCAATTTATCTTAATGCAAGGTTTTAATTACTTTAATTATAAATCATATAGCTCTACCTATGAATTTACCACTTTGCATATTTTTCTTACATTGTAACTTAAGGTTTAGTCTTTTGGAAATACATAATATAACAGAATATGCCCTATGATCTCCAAGACAGGTAAAGAATCCGAGGGACAATAATAGCACAAATACATTGTTAATAAAATAATTAGAATATACTAAAGGCAGAGGTGGGATTCAGCCAGTTCGCACCATTTTGGCAGAGCCGGTAGCTATTTTTTTGGGGGGGTTGCCCAGGCCCAGAATGGACTTCCGGAAACGGCATCCACACAAAGAACCGGTTGTTCGCATATTTGAATCCCACCACTGACTAAAGGTTGTACTTTTGTATATTTGTATACAAGTTTTTAACAGTAAAAGTAACATTCATTTCATTTTAGATGCTTAGATCTCCCTTGAATACATCAAGTTTGATTACTCTGTATATAAATACTATCATTTGAAAAGCTATATTTCTTTTTAAAATTCTATTGTATCACTTCTTCGGTAATTATATTTGCAACATTACCTTCATTCTGGACAGCTTGCCTTTTGTTCATAGGCTAAAAGTTTACATTTGAATGTTATCTTTTATGTATGATTTTTCTGTATAAAACATTAGGACTGTCAGTGAGAGAATATAACAATTATATTTTGTCTTTCTGACCCCAGTCTCCTAGTGATCTCTGCCATAGAAACTTGACATGATCTCAAAACTTTCTATACTGATAGTCAAATCACAGAACTTTGTACTGTTCTGTACATTTACTTAATGTTTTGGGATGGAGTTGAAACTGGATTGGCCAATGCCACATTACATCAGCATTTCAGTGGTTTTCCTGTATGAGACATTATGACAATTACCTAATGGAAATTCCTATTTGCTTGGCATGACCAAAAAACTGCCTATAATCTGCATTTTAAAAAACAACAAAAAAAACCTATTCAGAAATAATATACCGTTAGATGTTATTTTGTTGTGTTATTTTGTGAAAGAGCATTTGCCCTTTCACTTAGTCATTTAAAAAAAAAAAGAATGATAGTCTCTGATCTTTCTTAAAACATTTTGGATTTATTGCCTCTTGTCTTTTCTCTCCTACTTAAAATTGTTTTTTTAAAAAAAGATTAGATACACTAGTGCTGAAAAGAATACTTAAGAGTAAATCTAGAAGAATGATACGATGTATTGCAACTTAACAGCTAGCCTTCATATGTGTAAATGTAAGCACATACAATATGCTTATTTAAGGATATCACTAACTTTGCAGTTTTGTGGAAATAAGGTTTATTTAACTTGTTTTAGACACTTTATTGCTGCCTTCAATAGTATTATTAGTATTGTTATTAGCATTACAAGCTATCTTAAGAAACATGAGAGATCTAACAAGAATTGATATAGTCAGAGGAAGCCCTTAAAGTAAAATGAATTATTATTTGAACTGGGATAGCTGTATTTAAAAAAAAAATCAAAAACCTGTGTAACATTCCATTTCAATATGCAATACTCATTGACTTCCAGAAGAAGAGACACTGTAATTCTTTGACTTCAAGTCTAAAAATGTAAAGGGATCCTTAACTGCTGGCGACTACATGGCCATGCAGTGTTGCAGAAAGTAGTCTGTTCTGGAATTTATTTGAACTTTTTGGTTTAGCATGTAGCTCTGGGATTTTCTGAAGGGCAAAAAATGAATATGCCTAACCTTTTTGAAATCAGTATTGTTTAAATGCAAATAAAACTATTCAGAGCATCATGATTCTTGTCGGAAGAAAAGAGCACTATCAGGGAGGTTTGTGAGGGATATGGAGTGAAGTTGAATAACAAACCAGATTCTTGAGACACATTTGGAACACTGTTTCCAATTTAGAAACAAACAAGGAAGTTGCCTTATTCCAGGTCCAGTATGCACACAATTTCTTCAAAAACACACTTAAAATACATTAAAATAAGATTCAAAAGAGTCTTTGTATCATTTAAAACAATAGTTTAGAAGAAAAAAAATACTTAAAGAAAAGATCTTAACCTCAAAATAAATTCAAAATAAACTCTATTTTTAAAAATTCCATCTTCTTGCAGATTCTTTTTTAATTTTTCAGATGAATACGTGGATTTTCAAGTTGTGAGTTGTGAGTTACTTCTTAAAGCAATGATCTTTAGCTTGTTACTCTTAGACAGCCATTTCAGAAGATTGTGAGAAAATATTCTAGATCATAACATGAAGTTTACAATTGTTGTGCATAAACTAAGATTATATCTAAATAAAAAGACAATGTTTTTAGGGCTCAATAGACATTTTCAATCTTTTTTTTAAAAAAACAGGAATGTTGTTCAAAATAAGTGTACTTGATTTATGGAAGTGTGTGTTTGTGTGTGTGTGTTTGTGTGTGTGCAAGATTATACTGCCAAAAATGGGTGGTTTACTGCTGATTTCATGATCTGAACAATCTGTGGATTGATGCATGTTGCAAAAATGGGCTAGGGATTACCTGGGGTTTATGAGTTATAGACTGTCCACCCCAACCTTAAGTTATTTAACCACGCTCCCTTTTCATTGTGACGTGGAGGGAAACAAATGGAAAATTTGTTTCTAAAATAGTTCCTCTAGAAAGCTTTTTTTTCTGTGTCAAGGTTTTCAATGAGAAATATGCAAAACATTTTGAAGAAATGCAACAATTCCTTGAAATGCAGCCTTGAAAAAGTTAACCAAAAGTATTATTATCAAAGTTTACTGCATTTTGAGCATAATAACTGAATAATTCTAGCCTGTAGCCTTGTTATGTTGATTGGCATTGTATCTGTTCATATTAAAAGAATTCAAAATATGTGATTTCATTTCTTCTTAGCTACTTACAAGTATTAATTAATATATATATATATATATTTATTTATATTCCCAAAGATATATGCCTTTCCATTTTCTTCTCATAATAACTTTCAACCATATCAGGTTGATAAATACCATAGGAGGAGAGGAGCCTATTGTGGCAAAAAAAAAAAAAAATAGTCCAGTAACATTTTTGAAACTAATGGATTTTATTTGAGGCATACATTTTTATGAGAGGAAAGATTATTTTTTATAACATTTGTTAATCTGAAAAGCTACCAGAGCCTTGATTTTTAGGCTGAGGGTGAGTATGAATATAACCCAGATTCCAATTCACTTCTTTAACCAATATGCCATCCTGGTTGTCATATAAGAATCTTGTCGCTCTAATGTCACAGCTTGTAAAAATGCAAACATTAGTTATGATTCAGGTTGTTTGTTTCCTAGTGCTGAGCACATAATATCAAGTACTTGAGCCTTAGAAACCTATGGCTATTCCTTCATCATTATAATTTGTACTGTTGCAGTTTTCAGTGACATTGTAAGGATTGGAATAACAATGAAAATAAGTTCCATTTGAATAATTGAATTTCCTTTATTATGAATGTGTCCTGGAAAAATTATTTAAAAGCAATGCTGGACGAGTTTCACTGTGTCTTACTCATCAGTACCATACATTTCCATACTGACATAAGAACTTCCAGGATATTGTATTAAAATCATATATGGGGATATGAAGTTCATATTTAAACTAATAATTCTATTGTAAATATAGCACATTATATTTCCAGCAACCTATATTTTGAAAATATAGACACTGCATTTTCAGATGTATGTTTTTACTCCTGTGAAAAAGGGTGAAGTGTCAAAAGAGAATTCAGACTCATAATTTCATTTTTAAGATGCTTAGCCTTTTTGCTTTTTCCTTATTCTCTCTTTGGAGGTCAGTGTAGTATTGCAACCTGAAAAACAGTATCACAGTTTCAAAACATCTTTCAAATTTCATTTTGAAAAACCCATGTTCAAAGTGATGATCCAATAGACAATAGACAACAGCAGACCTGAATTAAACTAAAGACCTCATTTTGCTACAAACTCCTCTATATATTTTCTCACAACTAATGACATTTTGTGACTTGAACTACCTCAGTCAGTATGGTAAATGGAATGGCTGTACAAGCCTGTCTTATGACACAGCATTAGATCCTTAGGTTTATGATATACTGTATAGTGTTATAATTTGATAATTCCACTGCAGTTACAGGAGCAAAAAAGGCATTGGATTTGGATAAATTGTAAAAAGCACTATTGTTCTTTTTAGAACATGTTCCTTATTCTCTCAGAGCAATGGGTTATAGCTTTTCCAAATGAGTGCTACATTTGATTAATTTCTTTAACATTCACTTCTCTCTCTCTCTCTCTCTCTCTCTCTCTCTCTCTCTCTCTCTCTCTCTCTCTCTCTCTCTCTCTCTCGTTCTTCCATCATCACCCCATCCATCCTTCATTGTTTTTTTTTCCCTCATATTTTTCATTGTTTTTTTCTCCTGTACCTACAGCAGCACCTGCTGGCAGTGAGCCGGAAGGACCCATTTAAACAGTCCTCCACATCAGTTGGCATTCAGGTCTGCCAAGCTGTATTGATGAGCTGCCTCAAATTTTATTTCTCCCTGCCAGACAAAAGTGATCTGATTGATGATGGATGCTTATTTCTTTCAAAAGCCAGAGAATCATTGCTAATTAAATTAAATTAACATCTAATAATTAAAATATTGTAAATCTAAATATAAAAGTGAAATTATAAATAAATCTGTAAATATAGCTGGGTGGACACTTCTTTCCAGAAAACCGCTAGGGCAAAACCTCTGAAGTATATTCCTGGTTTTATTTTACTAGGTATGCTTGCTGAACAAAAATGTTAATGTATCTATAATTACAGCCGCAAGGTTGTTAGTAGGGCAATGTTGGAAGAAGGAATCTTTGCCTACTTTGCAAGAGTGGTTTCTTAAAGTTTCTTATTTGGCGGAAATGGCAAAGATTTCGGCTTTCTTGAAGGATCAATCGCAAGAGAAGTATGTTGCGGTATGGAAAAAATGGATAGATTTTGTACAACATAAGTTAGATATAAAAAAATATTATTTAGTTTTTTAACAATTTATATTTAAAATGGAATATTTTGGTTTTTTTTTTCTTTGTTCTTCTTTTTTCCTTTTTTTCATTCTTCTCTTTTCTAAACATTTATTTTTTGTATTCATGTTTTCTTTATATATATACTATTGTTAATTATTTTATAATTTTTCTAATTAATGTATTTAGATTTTTAACTAATGTTAGATTTATTTATGGTTTATATCTTTTTTTAAGATTTTTTTGATGAAATTTTAATTAAGCCTATATCCAACTTTGGGAAGGTCGGGGGAGGGAATGGGAGGGTTGGGGAGGTTGGGGGGAAGATTGTTTTGTTTTTTGTAAAATGTCAAAAATTTAATAAAAATTATCTTTGAAAAAAAAGTTAATATATCTACAGATTAACTTCCTTTTGCAAATTCTGCATTTAATCTATGTTAATAGAAGGATGACCTGTCATTGCACTTATAAATCAGTAGGGGTTGCTCAATTTTTCTGATGTTTTAAAAAACTTTAACTCAAAAAAGACAACGTGTGAGTCTCTTTGTTTCTCCTTTGAAAGCAAGCATTAAAAAATATACTCACAGAGAACATTGTGTAAAATTCTTGGAATGTCATGCCACTGTAAACTACCCTGATTGAAAAGTCTGCATTTACTTTTTGATCCTGTGGCAAATAAAACTTACATGAAAGAATGTTTTTTTCAGCCATAAATAGCAAATTGCTAAACTATAGCACTAATCTTGGGAAAATGCATTTCAGAGGTTAGACAGAATTCACATTTTCACCTTTGATTTGTAAAACACATAGAAGCTTAATACAGGATTCCTTGACTCAAAGGACATCATTTTTTTCTATTAAACCAATATCAAATCAGAGTAAGATATGCAAATGTATATATAGTCATATGGCAAATGTAGTAGTATAATGCATTCTACATTGGTTACCCTTGAAGACCACTCAGAACTGCAATTGGTCTACAATGGGCTTGGTGACATGACAGTGGTGGATTTGTCACCCATAACTTTGCAAGTTGCAATTGTTGCCAAGGCCTTTCAAAGGCAATTCAAGTTGTTTGTTCTCACCTATAAAAAAACCCTTTACGGTTACCTGTCTCCAATCTTTTCTGCCTACCCATTAAATTCATCACAGTCGGCAAGCCTCTGTTCACTTTAATCAAACAATGTCATTTATAGGGAGCTGCAAAGCATGCTTTTTGTTTGTTTATTACAGCACCTGTCCTCTGGAACAACATTCCCCCTCTGCATTCATTTCATAAGTTTTTGAAAATCCAACTTGGCTCCTAGGCTTGAGGTTAGGACGACTACTTGTTGGCTTTTTTTCTGCAATGATGGAATTTTCCTTCCCAGACACATTTTGAAACATCTTTCAAATGTAACTTATCTGGTGTCATCTAGCTGTAAGGAAGTCTATAAATCCAATGAACAAATGAGTAAATAAAATTAATATTACTAGTATAATACTAGTAATACTAGTAAAACCCAAATCAAGATAAAAAATACACAGACATATTCAAGAAGGAGAGGGAATTAAAACTCTTCAATAACCCATGAAAGATTATATAAATACAATGACAATTCTGTTGTGCCTTTTTTTTTTTGGTTGCCTTTTCATTAGTACTGTAGATTTTCAATGTATATGTCTTATATTCATGGATTTACTATAAGTCTATAAACATAAATCCATCATAATGATACTTTAAAAACTTAAATCAACTATTTATTTTCATATTTAAAAAATATATATTGTTTTTCTTCTTTTCTTTTGAAAACAGAAAATTCCAGGAACTATTATTGAACTGGAGTAATTAAATTAATCATTTGCCTATTTCTTGGGGGAAAATTGCCTATTTCTGTTTCATGATGGGGTGAATGCTTATCTTTGCTTGGCTCCTGCCCACCTAGCAGTTTGAAAGCATGCAAATACAAATAGATAAATAGGTACCACTTTTGTGGGAAGAAAACAGGGCTCTGTGATGTCATGCTGGCCAAATGACCATGGAAATTTCTTATGATAGCACTGGCTCATGGCCTTGTAATGGGGATGAGTGCTGCCTCCTATAGTTGTCAACAACTAATGAAGTTAAAATTGCATTGATTCCTGCCTATTTCTAGGGAAGTGGCCATTATTTTGTAACTTTATAATTTAAAATGTATATTTTGTATTATATACAGATATATGTGGTTTATATTGGGCATTGTTAGATTAAAATCTTAAATACATAGAGGGATTTAGAAGGTTGAAACACATTCTCTTTTAAAGTAGTGTATGGAATTCCAACATATAAAGAGGAATTATTGTCTTTCTGGCTCTTCCTGGATAGATCTTTTTAGACACAATGATCAGGATAGTTAGCTTAATCCTCCAAAATGTCTTATTCCTGAAGTTGTTTGTAAGTGAATCTGTATTCAGAAACAAGTTTATATAAAAAAAAGCATTATATGAAGTACAATGTAGATGTATTTACATTGATCCAGACTTTCTTGAAACTGAGTGTTCCTGCACTTCTCCAACTAGCAATTTCTTCACTACTAATTCAGGAAAGCTCTCTTTTATTTTTCTGTACACCCCAAATCTTGTTTTATTATCTTCTTTCTAACAAGTTAAAACAAGACAAAAGCAGATATGTTAAAGATGTCTATGAAATGCTGATGACTTTTTAACATTGTTGTCCATGTAATAAACAGAGGAACATCAGCAAATAAAATGTTAGCAATCCTATCAAAACAACAAACTAATATCTCAAAAGGTGGCAAATTAGAGCCCGCAGTATGTTTCACTTCAGTTTTAGAGCCTATGAAAGCCTTGATCATGGATGAATTTAAAACAGCATTAGCTTTAGATTATCAGCAAATAAATAGTGATATAACTATCAGCCTGACCTCAATACCTGGGAAGAAGAAGAAGAAGAAGAAGATGATGATGATGATGATGATAATACCATCAAGCATCCACATCTGCCTATCCCAGGTCCTTGGTAGGGACTCGATAGGTAGACAAAATGCCAAATCCAGTCTGAACATCTGGCTGACTGTGTGATGATCCATAATAATAATAATAATAATAATAATAATAATAATAATAATAATAATAATAATAATAAAGTTGGAAGGGACCTTGGAGGTCATCTAGTCCAACCCCCTACTCAGGCAGGAAACCCTATGCTGTATCTCAGGGGCTGCCACAAAGAAGAGGGAGTCAAGCTATTTTCCAAGGTGCCTGAAGGCAGGACAAGAAGCAATGGATGGAAACTAATCAAGGAGAGAAGCAAACTAGAACTAAGGAGAAACTTCCTGACAGTTAGAACAATTAACCAGTGGAACAACCTGCCTCCAGAAGTGTGAATGCTCCAACACTGGAAGTTTTTAAGAAGAGACTGGACAGCCACTTGTCCAAAATGGTATAGAGTTTCCTGTCTGAGCAGGGGGTTGGACTAGATGACCTTCAAGGTCCCTTCCAACTTTATTATTATTATATTATATTATATTAACTTTTCCTTGAGATATTAATAGTATTATATGATAACAAAGGAGATTTTTTTTTCACTTGATTCTAATCAGAATTACGTTCAGTTGACAATCTGATTAGAACATGTGCACAATCAGCTGCTTACAATATACATTTATTATAGTATATTATTCCTATAGGTTGAGAACCTGAAAAAATTACCTTCATGTAATTGAGAACATTATAAGCTCATCATTTTCAGAAGTAAATGAATGTCTGAGAATGAGAATCATCCTAAAGCAAATTTTACATTGATTAATTTTAATTAAGTTTTCTATTTTTCTTGGATGTCCAGGGGGTTAGGCTCATAATATAGTGTGATACCATCAGATCACTTTAATGTCATTACTCCATTTACCAACATTTTCTTTTGAGAAAAAAATGCCTTAATCAAACTCTAAATGAATACCAAATAAGATGTAAAATTAAAATGAATGTGATATTAACATATTTATCCTTTTCTTTTTCTTTTTCTTTTCATGAAGTGATTCTTTTTCCAACACTGTTTTTTTTTAACAATTGTTTTCTTAACCACTACACTGAGTGTGTGGCTTCTTAACCTGGAAATGTGCTCATAGCTAGATGAACAGTGAATCAGTTAACTAAATAGTCACCAATTATCAAAGATTCATCATTTTAGTTTCTTTTGACCTGACTTGGATCTGAACTTCTGATGTAGATGTGGCAAAGATTCATAAGACAGCAGTTCATTACTAATCTTTGCAGACAATCAGTCATTCAAGGTGGTTTGAAGATTAAGGGCTTTGTAAGTGCTGAGTATTAATATTGTTATTATTGGTTAGCTTTGATCACAGACAATTGAAGTCATTTCCTATAATATTCCCCTACTATTTTTTTTTCTTAGAATGATATATCAAACCCTGGTTAAGATGAAACATTCAGAAAGTATTTTTTTTTTAATTTATATGATGTGGTTGTAATTATTTATAGGAGGAATTGGGTCATTCTGTAAAGTAGTTTTAAACTTCTGAAGTTCCAATATTGAGAGAGTAGATATTGGTATCCCTGAAAGAAACTGTGGTACCTCTCTCCTAAAAGGCTCTCTGTGGATCTAGTGATCCCTAATAATCAATTATCCATGTCTATCCTAGAATTTTGGAAAAGTTTATCAAGACTGTGATTACTGAGTAACTGAGAAATACCTAAGGAGAAACAGTTCATATGGACTATTTCTCAATCAGGTTTCAGGCATAGACATGGAACAAAGAAGCATTGGTTGCTTGTGTGAATACCATTGGTTAGGAGTTGGATAGAGACCCTGTTAGTCCTTAAATTCTCCCAGCAACATTTGATACCACTGACCATAGTATCCTTCTAAATTTATATTTTTATATTGGAATAGATATTTTATGCATGGAGTTCTGTTTAGTTCTCTTTATATCCTTGGAAGTATCCAACTGAAATCTGTAAGATTAAAATTCTCCAAAATTTTGTTTCCTTCATTTTTCATTCTGAAAGCAGGATGAAGCAGCTTAGATGTTTTAAGTTTCCCCATTATAACCAGTGGATCATTTTTTCCCCCAAATCAAATCTGGACTCTTACAATAGCTGAAATTGAATCCAATTGCCAAAATCTCAAATTAATTCTCAAATCAAAAATTAAAATTAAAATGAGCCCTTTTTTGAATCTTGAATTTTAACTGTGAATAAATTCTGATCAATTAATAAGATTTTTGATATTGGATTGCTTTTATTTCTGGGAATGTACTAAGTTTCCAAATCTGGAACATATCCTCTGAGCATGAGAACCAGACAATACTTAATGTAGTCATTTGTATAAGGAACCCTCATCAACAATTGTGTGTATGGGGGGGGGGATTAAACTTAAAAATGGAACTATTTGTTCTCATGGGCCTCGACTGGGGAAGGCAAAAGGTATAACACTGAAATGCATTATGGCACAAATGTTGCAACATACACACTTGTATCAGATGGTGAATGGAAGTATAAATTTGAAGCATTTATTTAATATCACTGCATTCATATCCTCATTTTCCTTCCATTATTGTTTGCAACAAATGTTCCTGATACAGGCAGATTAGAAATGCATTGCACAAAAATGCTTATAAAAATAAAATGAATTTGGACTTCTCAGTGCATAGGAGAACCTGAAATGCATTTGTAGATAAAAATTAATATATACCAATTCTTAGTTCAAAAGTTTTTTTAAAACAAACAAACAAACAAACCACTTTATGGTATAATATGAACGCTACCCTAAATTATCAGTGAACTGATGTGGAATACAAATGAATAGATAAATCATGGGAAAATGCAAATAGAAATATAGTACTATAGGAAACAAAATGTCATATGATATATAAAATGTCATATAACATGTTTATGCTCTCAAATTATATTCAAAAATCTATTTATTAACAGAAATATGCAACATTTATTTGCTTTTTCAGCCAAATCCATAAACCAGATTTGTGGTTAGCTAAATGAAAACTTGGCAAACATATACACCTATACTGGAGTTTAAAGAAATAAGCAAAAAAAGGGTAGTTGAAGTCTAATGCAGTTATTAATAATATAGTTCAGAAGCCAAACAAAATCTTGTTTAATGTCATATACAGACTACACACTATATTATAAAATTATTATATGCATATTATTAACTTTATGCCACACCTCCATTTTAAAATACTTCTTTTCCTCTATCCATTGCCAATTTGGTGTCATGGTTAAGGCATCAGGCTAGAAACCAGGAAACTGTGAATTCTAGTACTGCCTTAGGCACAAACCCAGTTGGATGACCTTGAGCTAGTCCTTGTCTCACAGCCCTATGAAGGAAATAATGGCAAACTACTTCTAAAATCTTGCCAAGAAAACTGCAGGACTAATTCAGGATGTTCATTAATGTAAACATAATGAATTTGTCATCTTACTAGTTTCATGAATATAAAATGTGGCTTGAAAACATCAGAAAAACAGTCTGGGCTAGATATAAAACAGGTCACATTTAGAAATACAGAAAAATATATAGTGTTTTCCCCTTGCACTTAAATGATGTCAATGTAAGCACTAAGTTACCATCTTTAAAGAGAGCTTTCTCATGATGAAAAGATCTTTTCTCAACCACCAACTTTATATAGCTTTTGATGAAGACCTTCCAACAAAAAATAAGTAGTCCTTCTGTTTACTGTTCTTAATCTCTCAAGGATATTTAAAATTTTAAAAATCAAAATTGGCAATGTGTATTGAGTGGTCTTGGAAATAAACAGGTAGAGTTGCTTGTGTACAAGAACTAAACAATCAGAATGTTTTATCTTGGTTAACAGCCTCACAGCTGTGATACTTTCTAAACAGTTTTTAAAAGGATCCTTGTATTTAACACATTATCTAATGTGAATTCATTAATGCATAAATGAGGCCAAGCTATTTTATCTAGCTAAAGTAGAAAGGGGCATATAAGAATACACCCAGATGTTTCTGAACAATTCCCAGAGTCAGTCCTGATAATGTGGTGATATACTGTAGAAGGATGTATTGTTTAATAACAGCCAATGGGCCACATTTCTACAATATAAATACTGTTTGCATGTCAACCTCAATGAGTAAAAAATGTTCTGAAGTATGGTAATCTATATTTCCAATGACAAAGATTCTGAAGCATGAGAAAATATAATCCATTTTTAGAAGAAGAAATCTATTCAGCTAGAATAATCAGTGGAAACCTGGGATTACAAACCAGACTTTATTTTGTCTGGAATGAATTTCAAGCACAATAGCACAAGTCCAGGACCTAGATCAGGCAAGAAAAAATGTCAATGCTTCATTGGGCTGCAGCCTTGCAAAGGGGAAAATATGTTTGCGTTAATTTCAAATGAACTACTGCTAAATCAGAAATAAACTCATATCTACAAACTAGTGAACATGTTGTGTCTAGGTAGTTTCTGAGTTATTTCTGAATTGCTTCACAACCTATTTATTTGAACTTTCAAATGATCTTTGAAAAAGTTCCACACCCAAGGGAGCATTGAAGTTGGAAAGATATTTTGACTATGGTCTCTTGGGGAAGAGTACTTTTGAATTTATTTATAAAAAAATCTGGATTTAGATTGAGCAGTGAGATAACTACACTTACTAACATAATGCTGTTCAGAGTAGCAAATGTATAAGGATTGTAAAGAGCCTTAAAGAGCTCTAACTGGAAGAATGCATCTCAAAATGGCAAATGCAAATCTATATAGCAAATGCAAAGTCATCCATATTGACACAAAAAATACTGACTTCAAACAAATATTAATATGCTTGTTCCTTATTTCATTAAGGAATCATTTCAATATTATAACTTGAAAGTCATTTTTTCTTAACGGTCCAGCCAAAAATATAATGGAAAATAAATAGAAATTTAACTGAACTATATATTCCATAACTATGGATTGTATGTTTTTTTTTTTTTTTTACGTAAGTGCCTTCTGGCACTACATCAGGGTAGTGTACGTCTTGGCACTAGAATGTTAATGTTTTTGGTATTGAAGTAATGTTTATAGATTCTCATTGGATGTGTAATACTATCCATTTGGCCATTAAAAAGGAGATGAGATTAGTTAACAATGATGCTAGACATGGTAATCAATATAATTTCAACTATTCAATGGCAATAGGACACTCCAATGTAGTCTGATAGACTGCCACAGTGTTCATGTCATCTTCATGAGAACATCAATATAATTATTGAAGATCCAGGCTTTTTTCATGTTCTTAATGCTTTTGATATTTAAAGTTAATAAAAATGAAATTGAAAAATTAAACCATACTTTTCTTCCTATTTTGTAAAAAGTTTGTAGCAAGAACATATTTGTCTATAATTCTAATGGTGCATGAACAAACCAACCTGGTATATATTCCTGAAATCTAGTGGTGCAAAAAATGGGATGCCATCCTATTCTGCTAGCCACTGTCCTAAAACTGGGGAAAGGAGGTGGTGATCTTCTGTGACATCTTAATGGTGACAAGAAGCCATATCTCTAACAGGACAAGCTGTGAATGTCTTTATTTCAAATTGGACTGTAGAAACAAGTTTAAATACTCATCTTGCTGTAAACTAAGTTCCTTCCTGGGCTCTGGGATCTGATGATGGGGTAGTACTGAAATCTTCCTTTAGGAATATGTGGCAACCATAGGCTTGTTTCAAGCAACAGTTGGCCTGAGGAAGTAAACAGGATATTAGGAAAAATGAGTTTGGTCATCTGTGTTTAGATCTGTACCCTCCCTGGCTGTTAAGGCTTCCAAAGAAATGACCTGCAGGTGATTTCTGGGGGTGACAAATGTGTCTCTGGGAAAGGGGTGATTGCTTAGACATTTAAGGAGGCCATTAGTAGATCCCACCCAGATGTAGAATTTTTGTTCTGTCTCCTTTTTGTGGAAGGTTGTTGAGAAGGTACTCATGCTGCAGTTTTAGAGGATCCTGGATGAAAAAGTCTATGGATATTCTCAGTCATCCAGGTCATAATTGTCTTAAAAGTGTTTTTTCAAATGTCAACTGGATTTTGTTTTTTCATTGAAGATGTTTAGCTTCTCATCCAAGAAGATGAAAAAGCTTCTTGGATGAGAAGTGAAATGTATTCAAGGAAAAAAACAAACCTAGTTGCCTTTTGAAAAAGCAATTTGGGACTAGATAAAAAAGATTATTTGAACCCCTTTCAGTCCCAGTTCAAACCTATATATGGAAATGGAAAGCATTAATCATGTTTTTGGGTAATATCTGGCAGAAGCAAGATAGGGGTGGTACATCCGTTCTCACTCTACTCAACCTCTCAGCAGCTTTTGATACCAGTGAGCATGGTATCCTTCTGGAACAGCTGTGGGTGTTGAGGGTGAAGGGCACTGTATTGTCCTGATTCACTTCCTTCCTCCAAGGCTTTCTAAGTAAATGTTGTTCAGGGACATGATCTCTGGCCTCCAGAAACTGCCCTGTAGGGTTCCTGAAATTTTGTCTGTTAATGGAGGAGATAATCCATCACCGTGGTGTGAAATTATCAGTGTCTTGATAATTTTCAGTTGTACATTTCTGCCCATGGTGAGTTGAACAATGTGGCAACCACTCTCTCTCAGTGCCTGGAGGCTGTTGAGATCTGGATGAGGAGCAACAGCTGAAACTGAATTCTGGCAAGAAGGAGTGACTCTAAATTATGGGCTCTTTGGCCCATAATTTGGTCAAGGATAGGGTTGCACTGCCCCAGATTGACTAGGTGCATAATCTGGGGTTCGCCTGGACTTGCAGGCAGCAGTCATGATCAGAAGGCCTTTGCACAACTTGATGTTGTACACCAGTTATGCCCATTCCTGGATCAATAGTCGTTATGACAATCACCCATGCCCTGATTGCCTCCTGCCTAGACTATTGTAATGTGTTCTACATAAGGCTTTCTTTGAAGTGCAAACTTAGACTTGTGAAGTGCAAACTTAGATTTCTGTGGGAGCTGCACTGGCTGCCAATATACTTTCAAGTACAAATCAAGGTGGTTATTATCTTTAAACTCCTATATAATTAGGGGTCAGACTACTTCTCCCTATTATATTCACCCAGCTTACAAGAATGGAAAGGCAAGCATGTTATGGGTCCCATCAATTAGAGATGTACATCTGATGGGACCAGGAAAAAGGGCCTTTTTGATGGTGGTCCCATGTTTATGAAGTATCATTCTTCCCAAGGTACGATTGGCTCCCATACTGTGCTTTTCTGAAAGCCTGATTAAATTGTCTTGTTTCTGCCATGGGGTGTGAAGTGTGGTTTTTCTAGTAGATTTTTTATGATGGATTTTTAAAATGTTGTAAACTGCCTGGAATAACCTATGTATGGAAAGAAAGAAAGAAAGAAAGAAAGAAAGAAAGAAAGAAAGAAAGAAAGAAAGAAAGAAAGAAGGAAGGAAGGAAGGAAGGAAGGAAGGAAGGAAGGAAGGAAGGAAGGAAGGAAGGAAGGAAGGAAGGAAGGAAGGAAGGAACCCCTCTTGTCCTATTCCAAGTAGAAGGCCAGTCAACAGAAATTCAAGCACTTATACTATACTATAGCAATATGCTCTACGTAAATAGATTACTTTGAGGCTGCAATTAACTCAGAATGTAGAAACACATATTGTAGCAGGTGAGAGGCTTATAACACAGATATTCTGAGAAATGGTAAGCCACAGTCACAGTACTAGTGGTTATCTATTAATCCATGCATGGTTTATTGGTTAATGCTGGCTGATGTATTGATTAAGTCTGACATGAAATACTATTGATTATTACTATTGTTTTCAGAAATACTTGAAATTCTCCTTGTCAGAATTTGCACCATGCTGGGTAATAACTGATTTTGCTTTGGAGTCTGCACAGAATATAACTAATATATTTATAGAAGTTATCAGTAATCTGAAAAATCAAAATAAGAAGGACCTTATTTAGTTCCTTATGCTACTGAAAAGAAACTATTGTAAAAGTGAATTTGTTATGGAAGTGATTTTTTAATTTATTGTCACATTCTCAGATCTGCTTGGAATAACTGTACCTGATTGGAAATAATATTTTCAGTAGAAGCAATTCTCTGTGTTTTCATTGCAATCATAGTTGCTGCATATCAATAGCCTATAGAAGATTAACCTGACAAGAAGTACTTACAGTCATGTCAGACACCTCTATGCTATGGTCAGCACTACAATGGAAGTCTTGTTTCTCAACAGAACAAAAACAACCCTTTATTCATTCGTGCTGGCAGTATTTCCCTAAGTGCATTTTAATTCAATGATAAATATTTCTTATTGGCCAGATCCATTTTTGGGTAAGTCAAGTTTCCAAAAGTTAAATAGCAACCAGGATTTTTATAAACCCCTATCAATCTGGAAAAGGTTTTAAAACCAGCCTTCTTTTGCAGATTAATTTGGAGTCATTCCGCATTCTTGGGTTTAACTTTTATTTAGGCTTATTATAATTCCCCATGCTCCAAACATGCATTTAGTTTTTTTTAGTAAAGACAAATGGAAATTAGCAAGAAGGAAAGGAAACTATAAACAAATGAAAAGGAATTCATAACCCATCTGGTAATATATCAGAATAAGATGATGGCAATGTGGAAGATCCTTTTGTTAAACAAAACATTACTTGATTAGAAAATAAAGCATATGAATTAGAATGGTGATCTCTCCTTTTCTTTTTTAAAAAAATTCTAATTCCAAGAGCCTTTGCTTCATCAAATATTGTTACTGTCTTGTTAGGGGAAAAATGTACGCATTTACATCCAGACTCAGTCAGTTTGCTCAGCTGTTGTTGATGTCACTCTGGCCTACTCAATATAAGTTCCTGAAATAATCCCCTATTTTATTAATGATTAAAAGGAAGCAGAATGGGTGAAATCATTCTCAAAGGGTTGGGAAACTGGCTTTAGTCAGTTTTGTGAAAGTATTTCTTTTATGACACATAAACTTGTTTACTACTTCTCGGATGGCCTTTCTGACCAAACATAGACATTCAATTTCATGCTTCTCTTTCAAGTCAGGATTGAAAAAAAATATATAGTATAGAGTTTTAAGGTCATAATGCTTATTTCCCAGGAAACATTGGTGGAAAATCATATTCTACACTAGATTATAGCTAAACTACTTATTATGAAAGTATCCTCAATTCCTTTAAGTACATTCCAAGGGGTATTCAGAATGCCAAACTTTCTAAAGGAAAGGAAGCAAATGAAAAGCAAAAAATGTCATCAAGATAAATGAATGAAAATAATATTCAGAGTCATACTACTTTCACAACTCACTGTGATTCCTTTCTCTGTAGCTATTACGAGATGCAAGAAGGGCAAGGAGGTAATAGTCCATAGTGAACAATTAATATACACTTTGAGTACATTCTGGTCATAACCAGATCACTGAAGGACATCAAGATAGTCTTGCTCATCCTCTATATTCTTAACTAAGCTTACTTTTATAAGTGCTCCTATTCATCCATTTGTAACATTCCCAACTCTAATGTAACAGAATAGCAGAATTGAAGGGACCTTGGAGATCTTCTAGTCCAACCCTCTGCTCAAGCAGGAGACTCTATATCATTCTGAACAAATGGTTGTTCTATTTCTTCTTAAAAACCTTCAGTGATGGAGCACCCACAACTTCTGAATGCAAGCCATTCCACTATCATATATGTATTCCCATTCTTTTTCATTGTCTATACATCTATTTTATGCTAAAAGTTTCCTCTAGAGCAATTCTTTCAAGAGATTGGAAAAATAGCTTTGGAAGCCAGAGGGAGAGGAGTCAAAACTGACATGACTTTCCACTCTATAAAGTGAGACTTCTGTCTCCAACATAAAGGATGGAATCAGAGGATTCTAGGAACCAACGGAGTTGTGTTACATGAATTATGTGGTTAAAGTACTAAAACAATGCTATAAAATTTGGGCACAGCACAAACTGAGATTTTTCAACTTGAGCAGTGCATTTTGCTAAGCATTCACTATACACATCCTACCACTAAAATTTCTATAGTCTTGGGAAAATAGAGGAAAAACAGGACATGTTTATTCGTATCTTTTTTCAGTGGTTCTCAAACCTTGCAATTCTAATATCAGTTTGCAAACTCGGGGTAGAGGAAGAACTCATCCCATTCTATTGCCTTTCAGTGACATAAATTTAATCCCAGAAATTCCTATCATGATTCTAATCAAATAGGCTTTTCATACAATTAAAATATATGTGACTGCAATCCATCACATATTTTGCTCTTTAAATCTCACTGATTTCAATGAGTTCTCAGAAGCCTAATTTTTATAGCAATGAGACTATAATATATTGGCAATAATTTTTAGACTTAGTTCTAGAAATAAGAATTAACTACATTTAAACTTTTCAGGACACTACAGCTAGCTGTAATATTTCCAAATACTATTAGTTTGAATACTTTAATTATGCCTTTTATATAAACAGAAACAAACACAGATCTCTGCAATACATTTACTGAGAAAATCATTGTTTTGGGAACAGAAACTCTAAAAACATGAGATATTAAGGAAGTGATTCATCTGCAATGATAAGAGTAAAAGCTGAGAGGCTGTCAAGTAGGCAATATGTCAAGGATGACCAACCACACAGGCAACACATCACAAAAAAGAACCTTCAATAATTATTACATAGATTGTGGTTGGAGTAAATGAAATGACCAATTTAGGAAATGAATGCAGTTCTTCTTTAGAAGAGAAGAGTTTACTTGCAACTAATAGTAAGGAATTACTTTTGCAATATTTTTCCAATGCCCTGAACTCAGGCTAAATCTTAATGTCTTGCCTGAATCCAATATGAACTCTACAGTTCAACTACAGTTGAATGGATATTTAATCCATTATGTAAAATAATGAGCTTTTTACATATAAAAACCGGACTCATTATTTTGGTTTGGCCTAGACCAGCTCAAGCCATTCTTCTGCCAGATGTACACAGCCAATCTACACAGCGACAAAATAAAGGAGCAAAGTATCTAAATCCAGCCATGTTATTTTATACCCATTTCCATTCCTGGGTGTAAAACAGTGCAACAGTAAATTAAAATGACAAACAACTTGCTGTTTTTTTTTTTAATGCCAGCTGCTTCACTTTGATCACTGTCAGGGGCAGCCTAATCCTAGCTGATAAATTTGGTCATTTAAGAAGAAGACAGACTCAGACAGATAGAAGGTTCAGTTTCAATAGTCAAATCTGTGCCAGGAACTCATATGTGAGACAAAGGAAACTAATGATAACAAAATGCATGTCTTTACAGGCCTAGCAGTATCAAGTATCATTAGTATGGTTTCATTTCTCATTTTCCTTGGCAAGGATAGCTGTTTATAATGACAAGAAACAGCAAATATGGGGAAAATTGGGCCACAGCAGGCTTTCATTTGGGGATTGCCATTCTGTCTGTTATCTGCCATTCTGCCTGCTGTCTGTCTGTAATTACTTGGGTTAAGGATTGTACTAGCAAACAATTATCAGTTGATTCTATCTTCCTTGCAGAGATATACTCTTTCAGCTGCAGGAGCAAGGACTACTGTTTTTTTACTGCAACTCCTGCAATGCTTTCAAGCATTTAAAAATTATAATATATAAGAATCTGGAAATTTATAATGTATAAATTCATACAGATTTACAATTACAATTTACAATGACAAACGATTGGTGGATATATCCACATTAAAAGATGCTAAATTTCCCAAGTAGCAAAAGAATATGGGGATGATAGACTAAATTTCCATTAAAAGCATTTATGGGAGGGAGGGAGGGGAGGGAAGGGAAGGGAAGGGAAGGGAAGGGAAGGGAAGGGAAGGGAAGGGAAGGGAGGGAGGGAGGGAGGGAGGAAGGAAGGAAGTTGTTACCAAAATGTTGGTAATCAACTATCACAATATTTGCTAAAGTCTACAAACAACAACAAAAACCCTTCTACCAAACATTCTTCAAGGATACTTGGTCAAGGAGAAATAAATCAATGGATATTCACTGATAACTTCTCCATAGGTATAGTGTCATGTGCATCTACAATTCCATTTGGGACAACAGAAAGAGAGTTAAATCTGGCTTTAAATAATACAAAATAAAATTACAAGTAGTCACTCCTAAATACCCAACATCTAACAAGTAAGCCTTTGCTAAAACTAAAAGACAAACTTGTTCTAATGATTGAGATTGGACTCTCAAACTCAATGGCTTGGATGAGCAGTAAAATATATTTAAGTAAAGTTTCTGGTTTGTTCATAAGAAAAACAAGCTTCCGTATCTCACTTATAATGGATTATTATGAAAAGAATATTTTAAATAATGGCTATGGCTACAGGAACTGTTAACAACTATTTTCCTGTAGTAGTATTATAAACATACCAAGAAATAGGAAAAAAAGACAATAGAAACATTAGCATTCTGAAAGATGCAAGGAAAAACTGTTCATTATTTCATTATAAAGAAAATATGGTTGTAGAAGATAAGTAGCCCTTGACTTATGAATGCAACTGAGTCCATTTCCCATTGCTAAGCAAGACAGTTGTTAAGTGAGTTTTGCTTTATTTTACATCTTTTCCTGCACCCTGATAACTAGGGTGTGGTGTAGACTAGCTCCTTGTGGTACAGCTCAAACAATGTGACTTTATCACATTCTAACTGCTGGACCTCACAAGAATCTCCCAGCAAGAAGCAGTAGCATGAATATAAAAAATAAATAATAATGCTTAATGCAGTATTCTGTTATACCATATGAAATTAAAAAATAAAAATGAATCACTGCAGTTGTTAAGTTAATAACAGGGTTGTTAAGTTAATCTGGCTCTCCCATTGACTTTGCTTTTCAGAAGGTTGCAAAATCATGATCACATGACCCCAGGACACTGCAACCATTATAAATATATGCAGATACTGCAGCAGTCATAAGTATGAAAAAGGGTCACAAGTCACTTTTTTGAGTGCCATTTTAACTTCAAACAATTGCTAAATGAATGGTGATAAGCTGAGGACTACCTGCAAATTGGACAGATATGATTCTCCTTTTTCTTCTGCTTCAGAGTGGCATATTGGAATAACTTCACTAGTGTAAGGACTTACCTCAGCTAAGGCAACCAAGAAAGCAGAACTCTTGAAACAGGCATTGTCTCAAAAGGAACTTTTATTAGGAACTAGTGATAGCAGGGATAATAAGGTGAGGTCTGAGAAAAAACCCGCAAAAGCATTATAATAAAAGCAGTATTCAATACTCCTGCCCTCAGAGTCCCAGTGTTCATTTGAATTCCAGCCAATCTACAGGTGACCTAGTGGTTTGGTAACTGGGTTCTTTTGTGCACTCTTTCAAGGTCTCTCTTGCTTTTGTTTCCTTCTGGCTCCAAGCACAACTGTCTCTCAGATATGGATGATACATTCCATCCCCTGGGGGAAGGACACAATCACAAGGGTTAGAGTTAGGGATAGGGTTAGGGAAGGGGAAGAAAACAAGCAAAACAATAGCATTAATCAGGTTTATCAGGATACTTAAAGTGAAAACATTTAAGTAACCTAGGAGCATTAATATGTTTTTGTATACCCACTCATTTTGACAGGATGGGAGATTTTTCCAAGCTACTGAGTGGACCCATGATGTTTATGGGAGTCTAGAATTTCTCGCAATTGGAACTGTTGTTCGCTCTCAACCAATATGGGTATAGGAGTTGGATGAGCCAGGGCCCTAGGATTGGAGGTGATGTCAGGTTTGAGTAGGCTACAATGAAAGACATGATGAATTTCTCTTAGGCTTTTAGGAAGCTGTAATTCAACAGTCACCAGATTAATAATGCATTTGATAGGAAAAGGTCCAACAAACTTAGGGTCCAAATTTTTAGAAGGTTGTAAAGATTGCAAGTATCTAGTAGAGAGGTACTATCTGGTAGACAGGTCACCCATGAGGCTGACCTGTCCGGGCCAATGAGCGGCAGGCCGGGGCCCCTTGGTATGTTGCCCCATCGCCACCCAGACACCTCTCACTTGTTCTGAGCTGCCTCATGGTCCGTCGCCGCTACTGGGACGCTCGCCTCACAGAGCTGACACTCACCGGAGGGAGAGGAGGCCATCAGCTAGTGTCTTTCGTTGCCGGAAGTTGACTGTGGGGCCGCACGACCAACGAGTGCAGTGCCTAGAAGGACACTCTAGGCTCAATTGCTTCATGAGCAGAACTAAGCAACCCTGAAAGGCAATAGAGCACGGCTGAACAGGATGACAGAATGCTGAAGCCCAGCTGACTCCTGTATAGCCCCACCTCCAGGGTGGGATAGTTTAATGAGGCTGGAGCTGGCTTCCTGAGGGTGGGGTAGTGCCTTACATAGTAACCTATGTAAGGCACTGGGAGCAATCCACTCTTTGTTTTGTATGGAGTGAATTAAAACTACCATCAGTCTTTTGTTCCTGCTTGTCGACTTGTTCTTTGGAAGCACCAAAAAGGATGCATTGATAGGTACAGCTTATCTCCAACCACAAAAGCCTGAGCTTTATATGCTTCTCTGGCCTCATCTAGGGCTTTTCATACTACTGGACAGGTATTTTGCAACTATTTGATCCACTCTTGCAAGGAGGGAATATTGGTTCCTTAGTGGGTAATTCTGGTATGGGAAGAAATGTCTGACTGTTTGCAATCTGAAAAGGAGAATAACCAATACTGGAATGCACAGCATTATTGTAAGCAACCTCAGCAAAAGGCAACAGATCAGTCCAGTTGTTCTGTTGATAGTTGATAAAACATCAGATATAATGTTCTAGAATTGAGTTCAATCATTCTGCCCCCCCCCATTTGTTTGAGGATGATGAGTAGATAATAACCCTTGATTAGAACCCAAAAGGTCCAAAAAGGCTCTCTAGAACTTGGAGGTGAATTGAAACCCCCTGTCCAAAATTGTGGGGTACTGTGAAACTGGTAGATGTGCTACACAAAAAGTTTAGCCAGCATTTTGGCCATTGGGATCTTTGGGCACAGGATAAAGTGGGTCTGCCTGGAGAACAGCTTCGTAACCACCCAAATGAATGTATTTCCAGCACTTTCAGGAAGCTCCACAATAAAGTCCATAGAGATCTCTCTCCAGGGTGCTGAAGGGCACTTCACTGGCTGCAATAGTCCTGTGGTTTTGATTGCCTCCATTTGCTGCAGCGCATGTGGGTCAGCTAGCTATGTAGTTTTCTATGTCCTTTTTTAAAGAAGGCCACCAAAATTGCCTTTTAAGCAGATGTAGGGTTTTGATGAACCCAAAATGTTCAGCAATTTTCAAATCATGCCCAGCTTGCATTACTCTCAGCCTTAGAGCTGCTGGAGCATATATTTTCTCCCTGACCCAGGCCAGATCGTCTTTTATTAGACACAGGTTCTTATGGCTTTGAAGCCACTCATCAGCTTCCAGAGCTTTCTTGAACTCCTAGGCTGCCATTGGGTCTAGTGGCATCTTTGTCTTTCTTTCTGCTTGAGTAGTGACAGGTGCTACTCACTGTTTGGGAGTTAGGAATAGTTTAGTTACTTCTGATTTAGCACTATAGTATTGCAGCTGTCAACACTGCAATGAACTGAACAAGCCATTTTCACTTCATTTTTGGTTGCCACATATTTAGAAAGAAAGGAAGGGGGAAGTGTAGTTTTGAGGAGCCATAATAATTCTCATGTATGGGAACCAAGATCATTACTGATAATATTTTGGCGGGCTGGAGATCTGGGAAGAGAGCCTGCATTTGCTAACAATTGATGAATGATTTATGACATCTAATTGGGGTGTGAATTGCACACCCCAATTAGAGGAGAGGGGGAGGAGAATTCAGTCTCAGATTCACCTTTTTATGTGTTGTTATTTTGTAGCCAAATAAATAGAAGAATTCCTTGAAGATCTTTTAATTGGTCTCATTTACCGGAACCATGACAGCAGCATCCTAGACAGAGCATCTGCCAGGAAATTCTTCCCATCAGGAAGGTAATGAATTGTAAAATAGAATAGAATAGAATAGAATAGAATAGAATAGAATAGAATAGAATAGAATAGAATAGAATAGAATAGAGCTGGAAGGGACCTTGGAGGTCTTTTAGTCCAGCCCCCTGCTTGAGCAGGAGAACCTATATTGTCTCAGACAGATGGATGTCCAGTCTCTTCTCAAAAATCTCCAATGACGGAGCACCCACGATTTCTGGGGGGTTAGCTGTTCCATTGGTTGATTGTCCTCACTGTCAGGAAATTTCTCCTTAGTTCCAGGTTGCTTCTCTCTTTGGTCAGTTTCTAACCGTTGTTTCTCGTCCTTCCACCTGGCCCCCTCTGTCTTGTGACAGTCCCACAGATAATGGAACACTGCTACCATGTCTCCCCTATATCTTCTTTTCCTTAGACTAGCCAGACCCAAATCCAATAGCCATTCTTCATATGTTTTAGTCTCCAGGCCCCTGATCATCTTAGTTGTTCTTTTTTGAATTTTTTCCAAACTCTCAACATCTTTTTTGTGATATGGTGATCAAAATTGGCTGCAGTATTCTAGGTGTGGTCTTACTAGGGCTTTATAAAGTGGTAATAGTACTTCTTGTGATCTTGATTCTATGCCTCTGTTTATACAACCCAGGATTTTGTTAGCTTTTTTGGTTGCTGCTGCACACTTCTGGCTCATAGTCAACTGATCGTCCATTAGGACTCCAAGGTCCCTCTCACAGTTACTGTTTTTGAGCCAGGTCTCGTCCAATCTGTATTTGTGCCTTTGATTTTTCCTGCCTAAATGTAAGACTTTGCTTTTCTCCACATTGAAACTCATTTTGTTGGATAGAGCCCATTGTTTAAGTTGGTTAAATTCTTTTTGGATCCTGTGTTTGTTTTCTGGGGTGTTGGCTACTCCTGCTAGTTTAGTGTCATCTGCGAATTTGATGAGTTCCCCTTCTATTCTCTCATTTAAGTTATTGATGAAGATATTGAAGAGTACTGGGCCTAAGACAGAACCTTGTGGTACCCCACTGCTTATTTCTCTCCATATGGATGTAGTGCCATTGAGGACTACTCATTGAGTATGTTTTGTTAGCCAGTTACAGATCCATCTGGTAGTGATGTTGTGTATCCCACCTTTTCTTAGTTTACCAAGGAGTAGGTTGTGATCTATCTTGTCAAATGTCTTACTGAAGTCCAAGTATCCTATGTGCACCGTGTTTCACTGGTCTACTAGTTTAGTCACTTTATTGAAGAATGAGATGAGATTGGTTTGGCATAATCTATTTTTGACAAGCCCATGCTGGCTACTAGTTACGACTTTGTTTGTTTCTAGTTGTTTGCAGATCTGTTTTTTAATAATCTTTTCTAGGATTTTCCCAGGTTTTGATGTTAAACTGACTGGTCTGTAGTTTCCTGGGTCTTTTTTATGCTTGCTTAGGGGGCAGCTTCCTAGGGGTTTTCATAGCTTCAAGATTCTTGTGATCAGTCCACACCTGAAATGGTATTTTACTCCCCTCTAGAAAATACCTCCAGGTCAGGAGGGCCCATCACACAGAATAGGCTTCCTTCTCCCAGGCCGCCCACCACTCCTCAGTCTCAGACAGTTTTCTAGAGGTGTAAGCACAGGGCTGCAGTTGGCCTTCCTCATTTCTCTGGAGGAGAACCATTCACATGGCCACTTCGCTAGCATCAGCTTGAATAACTAAACTTTCTCCAGGTCCAGGTGCTTCAGTACCAGCTCTACCGAGAAAAGCCTTTTTAGTTTCTCAAACACCGCTTGACATTCCCCCATCCATTTCAGCAGCTGGCTGGGTTTGGTTTATCCCCACCTCTGGTTTTTAGGAGGTTTCTGATAAGGAGTAAAATTTGTGTGAATGAATGAATGAATATACTGCCAGTAAAAAATGGCAAAGCCTAAGTGCAAGAAGGACCTCACTCCACCACACCTCACACATTCTCTGGGTCCATTTCTACCCATTTACTTGAGATGCAATAGCTCAGTGGTGGCGAATCTTTTAGAGACCGAGTGCCCAAACTGCAATCCAAAACCCACTTATGTATTGCTGGGTGGGTGTGGCCTTCTGGGTGGGCATGGCTAGCTCGATGTTGCTCCTGGGATGCCTGTGGGGACCGGGAAGGGTTGGGGGAGATCCAGGGGGTGGGGCAGTGGACAGGATGACATCTTGCTCAGCTGATGGCTTGGAGGGGAAAGGGGCATCTACACCCCCTCCCAAATGCTGCTGTCTCTCTCCTCCAGGCTGGGGCTGGTCAAATTTCCCCCATGGGCAGCACTGTGCCCATCCCTGGCCAGCCCTCCTCTTCCCATCCTCCTCCTCTTGTGGGCAAACTGTGGTTTACTGAGCAGAGCGGCACCTCTCCCCACACACGGCCTCAGGCAGAGGAGCCAGGCAGCTGTGGCTCTCAGTCCCCTCTGGCCTTCATCTGCCAAGGCCTGAGCTCAGCACATCTGGCTGGCTGGCAATTGGTTAGAGAGCATGGGACAGTAGCAGCTGCCCTGGGACAAGGGGTGGGCACTCCCAATGTCTGCAGGTGAAGAAGTGGCATGGAGGCTCCACACCCAGTCCAGCCCAGCCCCAGCACAACATGGAAAGTGAGGCAGCAGCCCCATGTGCATCCAACCCAAACCTCACAGAGCACTGTTCTCCCACCACCCCGACCCAACAATTGCAGAGCCCCGACCCAGTTCCTTACCTCTTCCTGGCTTGTTCTGTGGCCTCATGGCAGCGGCATTGGGCAGGAGGCAGCAAACGGCCGGTTTTGATGTGATGCAGCTGTTTGCTGCCTCGCATTTTGCACTCAATGAAGCTGCAATGCGGCTCGGCCGAAAGCAGCCATAGAACAAGTGGGGCATGTTTCCCCTCCACCCCCCACATGGATTGCACTGCTGCCAACATTTCCTCCCCACCTGCTGCACAGATTGTGCTGCTGCCGCCGTCTTTCCCCCGTTCCATGGGTCGTACTGCCACCGCTGTTCCCCACGCACCCACCGCATGGATCACACTGCCGTCACTGCCATTTCCCCCCAGCCGCCACACAGATTGTGCTGCTGCTGCCACTGCTTCCCCCCGCCCGCCGCACGGATTGCGCTGCTGCCACTGCTTGGAAAAGCCTCTGTCGCCTGGATATATGGCTACAGAGTAATTTCGCAACCCCCCCCCCATGGCTGATCTAGGCAGCAGAGGCTTTTTCCAAGCCTCTGGAGCTCAGATCCATGGCCCTAGGGTGATTTTGCAGTGCCCCAGCAGCCTGATCCGGGCTCTGGAGGCCTGAAAAAGGCCTCTGCCACCCAGATCGGCCATGGGGAGGATGGAGAAATCACTCTGCAGGCATAGATCTGACCAGCAGAGACCTTTTCCAGGCTTCCAAAGCCTGGATTGGGCCCACTGGAGCATCACAAAATCACCCCAGGGCCAAGGACTGGGAGCTGCAAGATTACTGGCGTGAACGCAATCAGGAGGAGAGGGATTTCACCTTCTTCTCAGATAGACATCAATCTTTCTCAAGAATTGACTTTTTCTTGATTACAACTGATTTATATTTTAGAGTAAAGAATGTTAAAATTTTTCCTAGGACATTGACGGATCATAGTCCAGTTTGGATGGAGTTGGTTGATGAAAAAGAGGAGAGGAGATCGTGGAGGATGAATGAAAACCTATTTAGACAAGAAAAGAATGTTCAAAAATTAAAGGAGCATTTAAAGGATTATTTTGTTTTAAATATGCATAAGGGAACTTCAATGTCAATGGTATGGGATGCAGGTAAAGGCTTCATGCGAGGGATTTTGATACAAATGAATAACGCTCATAGACAGAAGCAGATTCAGAAACGTAAGGAATTGGAAGATGAGATTAAATTAAAAGAAAAAACTTTGATTTTAAATCCTATAGATGAGAAGGTTAAAGAATCTATAAAATTGCTCAAATCACAATTTAATATGTTGATGGCTGATCAAACTGCAACTAATTTACTGTATATGAAACAAAATACATTTTTCAATGCTAATAAACCAGGTAGATGGTTGGCTTATCAACTGAGAAAGAAACAGAGACAAAGAATTATAGATAAAATAAATTATAATGGTAAATTGGTATATCAGAAGGAGTTGATTAAGAAATCTTTTTTAGATTATTACCAGAAATTATATAAGAGTACTAAAGTACAGGTTTTAGATATAGATAATTATTTAAATGAAGCCAACTTCCCTAAATTAACAGAGGATCAGAAACAAGAAATCAATGGTTTGATTACTAGTGAGGAAATTGAAACGGTGATCAAAGAATTAAAATTAGGTAAAGCACCGGGTACGGATGGCTTGACATCTATTTATTATAAAACTTTGCTACAAGAGATGATTCAACCTTTAAGTGAGCTCTTTAATAATATATTACAGGGTTCAGAGATCCCCCCGTCATGGGGTAGAGCTTTTATATCTTTAATTCCAAAAGAAGATCAAGACCTTACTTTACCAAAGAATTATAGACCTATATCTCTCCTAAATGTAGATTATAAGATTTTTGCAAAAATTTTAGCCAATAGGCTTATGAGGGTTTTGCATTATGTTATACATATAGACCAAACTGGTTTTATAACTGGAAGGTATATGAAGAATAATGTCAGACAAATTATCAATTTATTAGAATATTTAGATAAAAATAATCAAGTTCCTGCAGGATTGATATTTTTAGATGCTGAAAAAGCGTTTGATCAATTGAATTGGCAATTTATGTTAAGATTAATTGAGAAAATGAATTTTGGAGAAAAAATTCTACAAACTCTTGGTGTTATTTATCAAAAACAAACGGCTCAACTTATAGTTAATGGGGGTTTGTCAGAGGTGTTCACAATAGAAAAAGGGACTAGACAGGGATGCCCACTGTCACCATTACTGTTTGTTTTAACTTTGGAAATATTGCTGATTAAAATTCGAGAATCAGAACAAATAAAAGGAATAGAAGTTAATAAAAAAGAATATAAATTAAGTGCTTTTGCAGATGACTTGGTGGTTACCTTATCCCAACCTACTTATTCTGTAGTAGAGTTACTATAATTGATACATCAATATGGACGGGTTTTGGATTTTAAAATTAATAATAATAAGACTAAAATATTGCCCAAAAATATGACTAATCTGGATAAGCTGACTTTGGTTAATTTGACAGATTTTGAGGTTGTCGATAAGGTAAAATACGTGGGGGTTACGTTATCTGTTTCTAATGCAAAATTGTATAAAAATAATTATGAAAGGCTGTGGGTTAAGATACAAAGAGACTTGAAAAATTGGGAGAAGTTGCAATTATCTCTTTTGGGAAGAATTGCGGCGATTAAAATGAATGTTTTGCTAAAGTTTCTTTTTTTATTTCAAATGATACCTATCTTAAAGAATGAGGTTAACTTAGATGAATGGCAGAAAGTTATTAATAAATTCATTTGGGCAGGGAAAAAACCAAGAGTAAAACTTAAAATTATACAAGATATTCGTGAAAGAGGTGGACTCAAGGTACCGAACTTGAAACTGTATTACAAGACTGTGGTTTTAACATTAATAAGTGACTGGGTTAATTTAACAAATGTAGAAATACTCCTCTGGGAGGGTTGGGATTTACTTTTCGGATGGCATGCCTATTTAATTTTTAATAAAAAGGTGGATAGGGTTTTTAAATCTCATATTATAAGGATTTCTTTACTTCGGATCTGGAGGAAATATCACAGAAGTGATTCTAAAATTCCATTATGGGCTATACCATGGCATGCGATTGAGGGGATAAAGAGAGGAGTTAAGATGGATAGTGTTTCTTATGCACTACTACTTGGATGGGATGGCAAAAATTGGCAGTTAAAATCTTTGGAAGATTTAGCACAAGAAAATATTACATACTCATGGTTTCAGTATAGACAAATAGTGGATAGATGGATGATAGATCGTAATGTGGGTTTGTTTAGAGAAGATGAGAACTTTTTTAAACAATAAAAGATCAAAGACGAACTCACATTAAGAGAATTTATGGGGTGTTAGTAGCATTGGATTCAGAAACAGAATTAGTTAAAGAATGTATGATTAAATGGGCACAAAACTTTGGTGAAACAGTTCTACTAGATACTTGGGAAACTATTTGGGTGAGGAATGTCAAATTTACACAAGCCCAGAATTTAAGGGAGAATTTTTACAAAATGTGTTATAGATGGCACCTTGATCCACAAAAAATGTCTCGTATGTATCCTGATTTACAGCCTAAATGTTGGAGATATGGATGTTTGGATGCTACTTATTATCATATCTGGTGGTCATGTAAAAATATAAAAGCTTTTTGGATTAAGATATGGTGGAATATTCAAAGAATTTTTAGAAGGAGGGTAAAATTTACCCCACAATTGTTTTTGTTAGGTATTGTTACTGATTGTGATACTAAAGAGACTACATTGATGTTAAATTTAATCACAGCGGCAAGGTTGTTAGTAGGGCAATGTTGGAAGAAGGAATCTTTGCCTACTTTGCAAGAGTGGTTTTTTAAAGTTTCTTATTTGGTGGAAATGGCAAAGATTTTGGCTTTCTTGAAGGATCAATCGCAAGAGAAGTATTTTGTGGTGTGGAAAAAATGGATTGACTTTATACAATATAAGTTGGATATAAAAAATATTATTTAGTTTTTTAATAACTCATATTTAAAATTTAAAATATTTTATAGATTTTAATTTATTTTATTTTATTTTTTTTATCTTTTTTCTTTTTTCCTATTTTTTTTCTTTTTATGTATTTTTTGTACTTATGTTTTTTCTATATATATATTATTGTTAAGTATTTTATAATTTGTTTAATTAATGTATTTAGATTTATTCATGTTTTATATTTTTTTAAGATTTTTTTAAGAAATTTTAATTAAGCCTATATTCAGCTCTGGGAAGGTCGGAGGAGGGAATGGGAGGGTTGGGGAGGTTTGGGGAAGGGTTGTACTGTTTTGTAAAATTTTAAAAAACTTTCAATTAAAAAAAAATCACCCCAGGGCCATGGATCTGAGCTTCAGAGGTTTGGAAAAGGCATGACTCTGGATCGGCCATGGGGGGCGTGAAAAGTCCTCTGCCACCCAGATTGGCCATGGGGGAGTGTATAAAGGCCTCTGCTGCCCGGATCAGCTGTGAGGAGGTGCAAAAAGGTCTCTGCGCCCATATTGACTGTGGGGAGGGTGCGTAAAGGCCTCTGCCACCTGGATCAGTCGTGGGGAGGCACAAAAAGGCCTCTGCCACCCACTGGGGCATCGCAAAATCACTCTGGAGGCTTACCTAGAGTCATGCTGGCAATTACCTCCACCATCCAGCCCTGATCTGCCCAGCTCTTGCAGCTGCTCCATGACTCCAAGTGCAGAGAGAAAAAGAGCGAGAGTGCAGGTGCACGTGGAGAGGAGGAAGGGAGAAGCTTGGCCCCGCCTCCCTCTGGGGCGATGGCGTGTGTGCCCACAGGGATGGCTCTGCATGCCGCCTGTGGCACAAGTGCCATAGGTTCACCACCATGGCAACAGCTCAAATAATCAATGTAGTCTGTGAAATTCACACTATGAGAGCTTGACATATAATTTAGCATAGCACAATTTATTTAAAACCACTCTTAGTAGTTTAATGTGCTCTGCCTTAGTCTCATATAGATTAAGATGTCATCAAGATAAACCAAAACCCTCTTATACAGATGCTCATGAAGAACCTTGTTGATTAGTTACTTAAACATAGCAGGTGCCCCCCGTAGTCCAAAAGGTAGCACCTTGAATTGGAAATAGCCCATTGGAGTAGTTGAAAGCAGTCTTCCATTCATCCCATTTATCCTTATTTGATAGTATGCCTCCTGCAAATCTACTTTAGAGAAAATTTTCCCTTTCGACAGGTGTGCTAACATGCCTCTCATTAGGGCAGAGGTGTCAAACTGGACACTGAATGCGTCACGCAGAAGCCATGCCCACCCCAGGATAGTGGCAAAACTATCCTGATATGTTACACGATGTCAGGTGACATCACGAGTTTGACACGTCTGCATTAGAGGGAGCGGGTACATATTTTATTTTTTTAAAAAAAAAACAAATTTTATTGGTTTTTTAATTCTTAAAACAAAGTGCTTGAGACACACCGTGATGCTGGGGTAATCAAAAATCCAAAGACAAAACATATATAAAAAACTCAATCAGTACATCAAATATTCCCTCTCTATTTCCCTCAAATAGCTTAATATATTTAAAATAGTCTATTTCTAACTTAAATTTATATTAATCCTAAAGCTGTTTTAGAGCTTTATGCAATTACAATACCATAATCAAATTTAACTTTAAATAACCACATTATCAGTTTAGGTATCCCTTCCAAATATATCCCAATTCCTTAATTTTATCATAAATCTTGTTTATTTCTTCTTCCACTAATATCTCCCAATTAAAATAAAATATTGATCTATCCTATATATATCTAATCCATCCATCAATCAATTTCTTTAAACTAACAAAGTAATATCAACCTTAAATCATTTAAGTCCATTAGACAAGGTTCTGATTTTATCCAATTAATTATCAAACCTAATAACATCCATATTATCAAACAAACACATCATCTTATTAAAGTAACATTCAATTAATTATTAGCTCAATCCCGATCTAAAACACCTCTTCAGTTTTCTTCATTCCATTACATAATAATTTTCATACAAATAAACCTATTATTCCCAAAAATACATTCTTACTCTATTTAATGTATATATTCTAATAATCAATCATTTTTCTTACTTCTAACTCAAAAACTTAGTCCTTAAATCAATCCATAGTTCTAAAATGCCTTAAATCCTGTATATATAGTTTTAAGTTTATCTTTTCAGTTTTATTCTGGGCTTCTTTTTATGCCAAGCAGGTTTCCACAACAGAGCTTCCCTTTCAGCTGATGGGTCTCTCTTTGTTGCTTGTAATACCATTTGAGACAGTAAAAAGCCTCCTGAATTCTGCATTGGACCTCTATTTCTCTTATCCTTGAAGCCTCGTTGCTTTAAAGGTTCAAATTTCAATCTTTGCTTTTTCTGATCCTCAAAAATATAGATAAAATGCTTGTATGGTAAAATAAGTTCCTCTGTATTCTCAATGAAGTCATCTTTTAGTGTATTTTGGTTTGTGGAATAGTCAAATGTAGTCTGAGAATCAATTTTAAGATTTGATGGAGAGTTTCTGGCTCTTAGTTCTGTGGTAATCTCTTTCATTGTAGCAAATTCCTCTTTAATCTCCCTTAGTTCCTCTTCTGGTATGTTTTGGTTTCTAGAATAATCAGATGTGATCTGAAAGTCAGTTTAAGTGTTTGGGGTAGAGCTGGCTCTTCGTTCTGTAGTAATCCCTTTCCTTATGGCACATATTTCTCATGAATCTTTTCCAGTATAAGCTTACAGTTTAAGTGAGAGTAAAATTTCTCCATTTTAAAAGTGATTAAAGAAGATCCTTTCTTTATTCTTTTTAGTAAAAACTGTAGTTAAGCAGTGTCCACCCCCTCAGTTCCCACAGCTGCATCAGCTTATCTTTTCCAGGAATAGTTTCAAGGTCAGGTCCTTCTCTCCAAAGAACAATCCACAGTTACAATATTAACTTTTCACCACTAGATGTCCTCAGTAAATAAAAAATCTTTTCCAGATACCATTTTTTTTCCTTTTTTCTATCTTTAAAAGGAAAAAGTGGAGAAAGAAATAATCTTCCAATATAAAATAATAACACAATTCAAAAAGGCATTTTTTTCTGTATCCCAAAATGAATAAAAATAAAATGTAGTCTTTAAAATTTTTTGTTCTCAGCACCTTTCTTCCCACATCTACAAAAGCTGCTTTTTCCAGATGGGGAAGTAACTCCAACCAAGCTTTTACAGACAATAAAAAAAACAAAGAGGGCAAAGAGAGGGGCAAAGAAGGTCTCACCCAGATCCTCCGTGGTGGTTCTAATATGCTTAGGTGTAATTGTGACTTTGGCTGATGCAGCAGGGTAATCGGCCATCTTGCAGGATGATCTTTGCTCCGTCGGCCCTAAGGAAATAGCTGGAGCCACTGGAGAAGCTGCTGCTCTCCCACAGTCATCAGCAAGCCTCCTTCTCGGTGGTCACCCCTCCAGGGTGGCTTTCGACCCACTAAGGGGTCTACCATCAAAGAAAACCTGGCCGGACTGGAGACAAGTCCCCAGACGCGAGTGGCATTGTCGTATACCGGAACCGGAAGTCGCGGATACAAATTTTCTACGCACACTGCATTCAGACCCCTATAATCAATGCAGAGATGAAGCAACCTTTCCTTCTTTTCTCTGAATAGCACAGGGGTCTGACAGGCTGGATAAACCCCTGCGCCAATTTTTTCTCAATGAACTTGCAAAGTTTGTTCAATTCTCTAGGGGTCATGGAGTACATTTTTGGCTTTGGGAGTTTCACCCCTGGGACAATTTCAATGGCACAGTCTGTGGGTCAGTGGGGTGGGAGCTCAGCAGATTTTTGCTTGCTGAACACTTCAGCTAAGTCCCTGTATTCTAGAGGGAGGCTCTGCAGCTCTGCTTGTTGAGGGTGGAGGCTAACTCATGTTGTAGTCCACACCTCCTGATCTTTTCTTTGAATGGGGAATGGGCCCCCTTCTTCAGGAATTTTAGTACCCCTCCCTCTAATTTACCATGGGGTTTCATTTCTTTAGCCATACTAGGCCTAGTACTAACGGACAATCCATGCCAGGGGCCACCATAAATGCTAAAGTCTCTGAGTGGTCTCCCATGGAGATTTGCAAGGGTCTGGTGGCAAAACTGGCAGGGACCCCCCCCACAACTGATCCATTGGACTGGCAAAAGGTAATCAGGGTCTTGAGTCTCCTGAGGGGTATTACCAACTTCCCTACCAGCTTTGGGCTGATTAAACAGCGGGTGCATCCGCAGCTTTACTCTCTTACCGATGCTCAATATGGGCACGGTTATGGGATTGATCGGACCATTTACCAAGGAGTCATTCTCATAGTCACTCTCTGCTGTTCCTGGGTTGTCATTTGGTGGAGTTGGAGCTCCACCCTCTGCTCCGCAGGCCCAGGGGATCTGTATGGACTCCTCGAATACCATCACAGTGTGGTTCTCATGGGACTCCCTGCCGGTTGACAGTCACTTTTCTTTGCTAATCCTTTGCTGTGGCAGTCAACTGCTTGGTGCCTCTGCCAGGCACTACACAGGCATTGTACAGGTCTTTGTTCAGGCCATCCTAGAAACCACTTACCAGGATGTCTTCTGGACAGTTTAAGCAGCTGGCCAACTCTTGGAATTCCTCCATGTACTCAGCTATTGGTTGTCACCCTTGCTTTACCATTTTTATGTGGTCACAGGCCTTCCAGTCTGCCAGGTGGTCATCAAAGCAACATCAAAGGGCTGCCATAAACCGTTTAAAATTTCTTAGTTCTGGGGTGTTGCAGTTGTAGAAGGTTGCCATCCAGTCAGCAGCAGTATCTTCCGGCACTAAGGTGACCACTCTGACTTTCTCCTCATCTGTAGGCAGCATTCTCCCATATATTTGCGTTTAGGTGAATACCTGGGTTAGGAAGAACCTCAATCTTTTGGGATTCCCATCGAATTTCACCCCAAAGGAATTGACTTCATCTCTGCCAGTTGGGGTACAGCCCCTCTGGATCTTTAGTTGGTTATGCCCATCATGCCGCTGCTGCAGGGGGGCAGCCAATGCTGCCGCCTCAGGTCCTATTAGCTCTTGTTCACCAGTTTCCTCTTCTGCTTCTTCCTCTGATTCCGATTGCTCTTTCAATTAGGCTTTTAGTTCCTTGAAGACTCTGGCACATATTCCATCATCTGCTTTAAGACTGCTTTCATCATTTCTGAATTTGGATCCACTAGTTCGTTTTCGGGAGGGTTAGGCTCTGGATTATTCTTCTTTGCTTTCTTCGTTCCTCTGCCTCACGTGAGAATTACTTTCTGAGCCTTTCCTTCCCAAACTTCCTTCTTTCCGACCCTGAGAGACTACCTAGCTTGATCACCTTCTGCCAGGGGTTCTGCTACTCTCAGGTCCCTGGAAGTGCTTTCCCCGGCACCTACCAGAGCGATATCTCCACTCCAGTGCTCCATTTCACCATCTTCCATTTTGCCATTAGAAAGGGGCATATCGGTTATGACCCACCTCGGTAGGGCAGCTGCCTCTCCAAGCTGGACACTATGCAGACCTTGCCTTATGTAAGGACTTACCTCAGCTAAGTCACCCAAGAAAGCAGAACTCTTGAAACAGGCATTGTCTCAAAAGGAACTTTTATTAGGGACTAGTGATAGTAGAGAAAACAAGGCAAGATCTGAAGAAAAACCTGTGAAAGTATTATAATAAAAATAATATTCAATACTCTTCCCCCCCCCAGAGTCCCAGTGTTCATTTGAATTCCAGCCAATCCACAGTGTTTTGGTAACTGGATTCTTTTGTGCTCTTTCAAGATCTCTCTCACTGTTGTTTCCTTCTGGCTCCAAGTGCAACTATCTCTCAGATAAGGATGATACATTCCATCCCCTAGGGGAAGGGCACAATAGCAAGCATCCCCAAAGCATCCCCTCTCCCAATGGCAGGCCACAAAGAAAGGTTACAGATTCAGGAATAGGCATAGGAAACCAATGATTTTCTTTGGGGACCTGACAACTAAAAGAACAAGGCTGCTGCTTTATATATTATCTGACATGACTCACAGCTACCTATAAGGAATCTGCAATTTTATTGCTTTGTTGGGTTATACTATATTAGTTATATTAATATTAATATTATTATAAATATTTTATATGTTTAATTGTTTGAGGGGTATTATTATTATTATTTTAGTTTTCTGACTTTTGTCAATGGCATTTTTGCTCAGACACACTACATTTAAAAAAGTAATTCTTCAAATAGAGAAAATATCCTAACTTTGTTTTTGCTATTTAAGAGGTGATCATCCTGCTAGAATAAGAGATGTATTTGTGTGAAGATGTGCATCTGTGTATGCATGTTTGTGTATGCACGTGCATATAGTGGGCATGTGTAGGGAGATGAATGCTTAAAATGTTATTAAAAATTGTCTCCAAGGATTTTTAACCAAATAGCAAAATAAGTTGAAAGTTCTCTTAGTGAATTATTTTTAGTATGATTAGTTGTGTTTTGCTGTTTTTTGGGGGGGGGCAGGGATGGAGGGTGGTATTGTTTTAAAATATTTTAACAATTGTAAATCATCATATCATGGAAAATACCAGGCTGGATGAATCACAAACCGGAATTAAGATTGCTAGGAGAAATATAAATAACCTCAGATATGCAGACAGTACCTTTCTAATGGCAGGAAGGGAAGAGGAACGAAAGAGCCTCTTGATGAGGAGGAAAGAGGAGAATGCAACAGTTGGTTTGAAACTGAAAATTAAAAAACTAAGATTATGGCCTCTGATTTCATCACTTCCTGGCAAATACAAGGGGAGGAAAAGGAAGCAGTGATACATTCATAAATTATTTAGAATGAGGGGATAGAATGGGACCTCATCAAATTTGCAAACAACTTCAAGCTGGGGGAATAGTCAACACTCCAGAAAAGATCTTGACAGATTTGAACACTGAGCCCTTTCTAACAAAATGAATTTCAGTGGTGAGCAATGTAAGGTTTTACGTTTAGGGAAGAAAAACCAAAGGATCGGTATAGAATAAGAGATATCTTGCTCAATAGTAGTAACTACAAGAGGCATCTAGGTGTCCCAGTGAACAGCCACTTAAATATGAGCCAGCAGTGTATTGCAGCCACCAAAGGAACCTATGCAATCATAGATTGCATTAATAAAGATATAGAATCAAGATCACGTGAAGTCTTAGGATCATTTTATATATGCCATGGTAAGACCACACTTGGAATATTGCCAGTTTTGGTCACCATGATATAAAAAAGCTGTTGAGACTTTAGAAATTGTGCAAAGAGGAGCAATAAAGATGGTTAGGGGATTGAATGTTAAAACTTTTGAAGAATGGTTGCAGGAACTGGGTAATTGTAGTCTAATGAAAAGAAGGATTAGGGTTGACATGATAACACTTTTCCAATATTTGAGACACTGCCACAGTTAAGACAGGGTCAGCCTAGTCTCCAAAACACCTGAAGGAAGAACAAGAAAAAAATGGATGGAAACGAATCAAGGAGAGAACCAACATAAAAACAAGGAGAAGTTTCCTGACTGTGAGAACAATTAATCAGTGGAACAACTTGCCTTCAGAAGTTGTGGATGCTCCTTCACTGGAGGTTTTTAAGAAAAGATTGGACAAACACCTGTTTCAAATGGTATAGAATCTACTGCATGAACAGGGGCTTAGACTAGAAGAACTCCAAGGTCCTTACAATTCTGTTATTCTGTTATCCTGATTTTTAGATTTTGATAGTTTATTATCTTCTCCAGTTCTTTGTCCCCATTCTATTATCCCCTGGTAATCCACAATTATCTATATTTTTTTTTCTTTTCAAATTGATGGGCAGAAGTTGTTTGATGGTGTTAAAGGTATCACCACAGGATGTAATTATGATTATATTTCAACACATAGACAAGTATTTAGACTGGATTTGACATTTTTATCCAACTATTGAGTCATTACTACTATTATTTCAGTTCTAGTGTCATAACAAATCTGAAAACTGTACAAATCCATTTTGAAAAAGCTTTAAGAAATTATATATTATCTGATCTAGTTCAAAAAATCTTCCAGAATGTTTAATTATATATTAAGGTGACCAACTTTTTTACAACAAAAAGGAGGACATGAATAAATTGAAGAAAAAAATATCGTAAATAAAAAACATTGTATTTATTGCAACAATAATACAGAATACACTATAATATGGTAAATGCATAATAAAAAATATTTGTAACAATAACATTTTATATTGTAATTATGCTTACATGCCTATTAATTATTTAAATGAGTACTTTTCCATTGAATTAATATTTTTGTCAATGTATCATTTTCTAACAATATATTGGAAATATTTGAACAAGAAATATCCTTCATATTAAATTTTATGGCAAGTGCTGCAGCTAGAGTATCAACATTCAATCTTGATTTCTCACTTATCCCAAAATCTACATGGCTGGACTGCATGGGGGTGGGTGGCGGAGGCAAGTGTTGTGAGCCAGGCACTCCAGGACAGCCACGTAGGTGCGCAGGGTGAGGTGGTGGCAGCACCGCGTAGATCACCAGCTGGCTCGGCCCATGGAAGGTCAACTGCCTGCTGCGCCCCTGCCCACAGCTGCCCTGCCAGCACCGCTGCCCTGCCGTGGAGAGCCGGCTCCGAGGCTCGCAGAGCACCAGCTGAGCCAGCTCCGGCCCTGCAGCCGCCCCCCAACACTACTGCCCACCCTGCGCATCCCCGTAGAGCTGGCCCCACGGCTCACAAAGGCAAAGCACCAGCCACGCCGGCTCCAGCCCTTCAGCCAACCCCCCCCCAGCCATCCCCCAGCACCACCGCTCACCCTGCACATCCCCGTAGAGCCGGCCCCATGGCTTGCAATGGCAAAGCACCAGCTGTGCTGGCTCTGGCCCTGCAGCCGCCCCCCTAGCCGCCCCCCCAGCACCACCGCCCACCCTGCGTATCACCATAGAGCTGGCCCCATGGCTCGCAATTGCAGAGCACCAGCCGCCCCAGCTCAGGCCCTGCAGCCGCCCTCCAGCCGCCCCCCAGCACCACCGCCTATCCTATGCATCCCCGTAGAGCCGGCCCCACGGCTCGCAAAGGCAAAGCACCAGCTGCCCCAGCTCTGGCCCAGCAGCTGCCCCCCCAGCTGCCCCCAGCACCATTGCCCACCCTGCACATCCCCGTAGAGCCGGCCCCGCAGCTCGCAAAGCACCAGCCATGTTGGCTCCAGCCCTGCAGCCACCCCTCCCAGCTGCCCCCCAGCACCACCGCCAACCCTGTGCATCCCTGTGTAGAACCGAACAGGGAAGATCAAGAGAAACTTACCGCTCCAGTCTCCTCCAGCTATCTGCGGAACTAAGTAGGAGATGGTGTAGTTGGGTAGCAGTGAGGGGTGCAAAGTTCCTGCAATTTGCATGTGCAAAGTTTGCCGCCCTGGTGTTTTGGCGTGCTCAGCAGCAATTCCTATTGGCTTTTGAAAGCCAAAGGGGAAGTAGCACAGCTCAGGCAAAAGTTGAAAAAAAATCAAAAAAAGGTCCCGCAACGCCTTCTGAGCATTTTATGAGGACAAAAAAGCCCTGCAGATAAGTCTTCAAATATAGAAAAAGAGGACATTTAGGAGGACATTTTCGAGGGAGGACAGAACTCACAAAAGGAGGACTGTCCTCCCAAAAAGAGGACGGTATATGGAAAAGGAGGACATTTAGGAGGACACTTTTTGAAGGAGGACAGAACTCAAAAAAGGAGGACTGTCCTTCCAAAAGGAGGAAGGGTGGTCACCTTATATATATAGTCTTGTCATATTTCCATAAGCTGTTTGTCAATTTATGTGAGTGTAAATGGGCTGGAATTTGTATAGAATTTTGAACTATCATCATTGTTCTATCCTTGTTTACTACCCAGATTTGAGGTTTTTGCCTATTTACTTTCTTTTCTTATCTTACAGGAGCAATATTTCTCTGTTTAACTTCCATTTTCTTCCTGCAAAGACAAGTCTTATGTGAACTTTCAGTTGACAATAAAAACATTCATGTTTTATTGGGATAACATAACTAACTGCTCATGTACAGACATTGTACAGAAACATATGTCTAAATATTCAGTATATTTAAAGTCACTAATACAAGTCACAAATTGTATATTATTTACACAGAACAGTAAATCAGTTCTCACTCAAGCCTAATGGGAAAAATATCTCCTGTATTATAATAATATTAGGAAGAAATGCACAGTTGTTGGTCCAGATTTCAGTCTTAATGATTTAGACTGCAGTGTAGTAGTCGTTTGTCTTTGCTGGGTTTTTCAGTTAAGTAATTCTTATTCTACTGGTTTTACTAGTTAAGTTGCAATTCTAAAATCACTGGCAAAACTTTTATTTATATAGTGGAATTTGGAAAAATAAATTCAAAATGTAGAAGGCAGATATATGATATTATGATTTTTCAGATTGATTTGGCAAAAAAAACAGTTGTTTCAGTTTGCATCCTAAATTATAATAAATTAAACCTTTTTTGGCAATCATTTCTTAAAATTGTAGAAGTAAATATTTTGATTTCTTGATATATTATTTTTTTTTTCACTCCAAACATGGGCACATTTCTTTCTGCAAAAGAAGAATTAATTAAATTATAGAAGTATGTCTCAGAGTCAAAAATAACTGAATATTTCAGAAGTAAATCTGATACAGAATTTAATTTGATTTGAAAACCTTAGTTGAATTGTAATTCTATATCTGGACTGGTATCACATCCAAAATTTAGATTTCTTATAAAAATTATCTCAACACTTCCAAATATGTATTGAATAAGGATGGATTCTCACAATTTTGATATAAATTACTGTAATTCCTAATCTTATTATATGATTTATACTATGCTAATTATTGGTGTTGATATTTGCATGTTGCTTCTATTTTAACAATAATCTGTAGTTTAAAATAATACAGTTACTTATTATTGACAATTGATTATTGAAATTTTGAAAATTCTTACCTAATAAATTTATGTTTTATGATGTGTGGAAATTTCCTATTTATTTATATTGTATTTTATATTTTTCATTTTTTATTTTTCTCTCCCTTTTTTCTCATGTCTTTTTTCTCAAAATGTTCAATAAAAATATAATTAAAAATAGAAATTTTCACTCATACTTTTACAAATTAAGTTCTATTAAAATGAATCAATAGAAGCAAAATGTTTCATTAAATGCTTACATCCACAATTAGAGTTTAGATACCAACTTGATGGTATATACAGTGGTGGGATTCAAATATGTGAACAACTGGTTCTCTGTGTGGATGCTGCTTCCATAAGTCCATTCTGGGCCTGGACAACAAAAAATTAGCTACCAGTTCCGCCGAAGTAGTGCGAACTGGCTGAATCCCATCACTGGATATATACTCAGTCAATCAGAATTAAGCCAATAGCTCACATATAACTTCATCTTATTTAAAAAGTGTTCCATGCTTTCCTTCGATCTTTGAAGGGGAAGGGGAAGATCTAGAGCTGAGACTTATCAGGTTCCAATTTTATTTGGATACACAAAAGATAATCACAGTCAGAAAATGACATATATATTTCCATGAATTTGCCAAATGTTTAATGCTACTTATACAAGTAGCCATATGCTTTCTGGTAAAAGCTATGTACATTAGGTGCAGCACCAAATATTTAAAAATAGTATTATTACATTAGATTTTTTACTTTTTATTTTCAATCTTTTTTCTAATACTCACTTTTCCTAATTTTTACTATTATTAATAATCAATAAGATCTGCCTTGTTCACAATTGTCAGTGGTTCTATTGTGGATTGCAAGAATCCTTTGTTTGGTTAGTCTCTCCAGAACCAAACCCAATATACATTTGTCACAACTGCTTTACCACATACCATGAACTTTATATACCAGGGCTTATTACTGCAATGTGATTATCAATTTAATTAAATGCCATTAATCCAGGTGTCCATTCATTCATTTTTCCAGCAAATGTTCCCAAAAGAATGCTTAGTGCAGCTAATAAAGCTAAAAACAAGCTTAGGAGAAAAATATCATTCCTGAGTGTGAGATCCCAGATGCAAGAATTGGAAAGTCTCTTCATCCTAATCAGGATCGGAAGAACAGCATGGGATTCTCACAGAATCAGCCTTGCAACTAGATGCCCAAGTGATCAAAGAGCATCGTTTACTATATTTAATTGTATGTCTGCTTTTATAGTATTATAAATGTGAATTTGATAAATGTTTTTATTTACATCCCACTTTTCCATTCCAGCAAGCACTTAGTGTCACTAATAGTTCAGGCACTGTAACATATGATTCCCCTTTATGGATTACTGCCTTGTCGTGGTGAAGGGGCTTGCGTAACTCAATGAAGCTATAAGCTATGCCGTGCAGGGCCACCCAAGACGGACAGGTTATAGCAGAGAGTTCTGACAAAATGTGATCCACAGGAGAAGGAAATGGCAAACCACTCCAGTATCTTTGCCATGAAAACCCCATGGACAGTACTAAAAGGCAAAAAGATATGACGCTGGAAGATGAGCCCCCCAGGTCGGAAGGTGTCCAATATGCTACTGGGGAAGAGCAGAGGGCTAGTACTAGTAGCGCCAGAAAGAATGAAGCGACTGGGCCAAAGCCGAAAGGACGCTCAGCTGTGGATATATCTGGTGGTAAAAGGAAAGTCCAATGCTGTAAAGATTTTTTCTCCATAGGAACCTGGAATGTAAGATCCATGAATCAAGGCAAGCTAGACGTAGTCAAAAAAGAGATGACAAGACTGAACATCGACATCTTAGGAATCAGCGAACTAAAATGGACAGGAATGGGTGAATTTAACTCAGATGACCATCAAGTATACTACTGTGGGCAAGAATCCCTCAGAAGAAATGGAGTAGCCTTCATAATCAATAAAAGAATAGGAAAAGCAATACTGGGATACAATCCTCAAAATGACAGAATGATCTCTATTCGAATCCAAGGCAAACCATTCAATATCACAGTAGTCCAAATCTATGCCCCAACCACTGGTGCTGAAGAGGATGAAATTGACCGGTTCTATGAAGCCCTACAGCACCTTATAGAATTAACACCAAAAAATGATGTCCTTATCATCATGGGGGATTGGAATGCTAAGGTAGGAAGCCAAAAGATAACCGGAATAACAGGCAAGTTTGGCCTTGGAGTACAAAATGAAGCAGGGCACAGGCTAATAGAATTTTGTCAAGAGAATACGATGGTCATAACAAACACTCTTTTCCAACAACCCAAGAGACGGCTCTACACATGGACATCACCAGACGGTCAACATAGAAATCAGATTGACTATGTGCTCTGCAGCCAAAGATGGAGAAGCTCTATACAGTCAGTAAAAACAAGACCAGGAGCTGACTGTGGCTCAGATCATGAGCTTCTCGTTGCAAAATTTAGGCTTAAATTGAAAAAAGTAGGGAAAAGCACTAGGCCACTCAGGTATGAACTAAATCATATTCCTGATGAATATACAGTAGAGGTGACAAATAGATTTAAGGAACTGGATCTGATAGACAGAGTGCCTGAAGAACTATGGATGGAAGTTCGCAACATTGTACAAGAGGTAGCAACTAAAACCATCCCAAAGAAAAAGAAATGCAAGAAAGCAAAATGGCTGTCTGAGGAAGCTTTGCAAATAGCTGAGGAAAGAAGGGAAGCGAAAGGCAAGGAGAAAGAGAAAGATACACCCAATTGAATGCAGAATTCCAGAGAGTAGCTAGAAGAGATAAGAATGCCTTCTTAAATGAACAGTGCAAAGAAATAGAAGAAAACAACAGAATAGGGAGGACCAGAGATCTCTTCAAGAAAAATGGAGATATGAAGGGAACGTTTCATGCAAAGATGGGCATGATAAAGGACCAAAATGGCAGAGACCTAACAGAGGCAGAAGAGATTAAGAAGAGATGGCAAAACTACACAGAAGAACTATACAAGAATGAGCTTAACATCCCAGATAACCACAATGAGATGGTCATTGACCTCGAACCAGACATCCTAGAATGTGAAGTGAAATGGGCCTTAGAAAATCTGAGCAACAACAAAGCTAGTGGAGGTGACAGTATTCCAGCTGAGCTATTCAAAATCTTAAAAGACGATGCAGTAAAAGTGCTACATTCAATTTGCCAGCAAATTTGGAAAACTCAACAGTGGCCACAGGATTGGAAAAGGTCAGTTTACATTCCAATTCCAAAGAAAGGCAATGCCAAAGAATGTTCAAACTATCGCACCATTGCACTCATTTCACATGCTAGTAAAGTTATGCTTAAAATCCTACAAGCTAGACTCCAGCAGTATGTGGATCGAGAACGACCAGAAGTACAGGCAGGATTTCGAAGAGGCAGAGGAACGAGAGATCAAATTGCCAACATACGCTGGATCATGGAGAAAGCTAGGGAGTTCCAGAAAAACATCTACTTCTGCTTCATTGACTATGCAAAAGCCTTTGATTGTGTGGATCACAACAAATTGTGGCAAGTCCTTAAAGAGATGGGAGTACCAGACCATCTCATTTGTCTCTTGAGAAACCTATATGTGGGTTAAGAAGCAACAGTGAGAACCGAACACGGAACCACTGATTGGTTCAAAATTGGAAAAGGAATCCGGCAAGGCTGTATACTGTCGCCCTGCCTATTTAACTTATATGCAGAGCACATCACGAGAAAGGCAGGGCTAGATGAATCAAAAGTTGGAATTAAGATTGCCAGGAGAAATATCAACAACCTAAGATATGCAGATGATACCACTCTGATGGCAGAAAGTGAAGAGGAACTAAAGAGTCTCTTGATGCGGGTGAAGAAGGAGAGTGCAAAAGTAGGCTTGAAACTCAACATTAAGAAAACCAAAATCATGGCATCCGGTCCTCTCAATTCCTGGCAAATAGATGGGGAAGAAATGGAGGTAGTGACAGATTTTATGTCAATGCTGCAAATACTGTATATTCTTGCTTTGACAATATGCAAAACTGTTGGGCATTTATTGGGTTAATACTTAGCTTAGACTGGGCGGGGGAAAAAAGCCCGGGAAAGAAAGAGGAAGTAAACTTTTGACCTTCTCACTAATTGGATAATGTGACCTGTGACTGAGAAATTGAGCCAGAAGCTGAACTTCCGGGTCAGCTGGCATCAATTAGTCCTAACATGGTGACCGGCAAAATTTGTAGCTCTGCAAATAAAGACTTTAGGAAACATGCCTGAAAGTTCTTTGAAGTGCTTCATTAGTCAGAACATGTGACATCATGCCAGAATCCGCACTCTTTTCAAACGATCTACGTCCCGATTTATCAACAGCAGCCTCGGGGGAGATCTCATTATGGAGAAAAAAAAAATTGCCTGAAACCAGCCCCGTAGCTGCAGCAGTTTCCCCGGGGGGGGAAAGCGACAGCCAGCAAGTCGGGGGAGAGAGAAATTTGGCAGATTTCCCAGCTGAGAGCGAAGACTTCAAAAGCAGAATGGACAGATAACACAGTTATGGGTGAGTCGTTGAAAAGATTTCAAAACTTAGAAATGAGAAACAGAAAACAGTCCCTACAAAGTGAAACCTTCATCCCTAAGAGAGAGAATCCCAGTTTGAATCCTCTGCAGCAAAGGGGAAATTGGGTTCCCCAGCAAGTGGCTGATCCATGTCCTCTGAACTTACCACAGCCAACAAAGGCCTTGCAATGCCTTGGGGTGGTACAGAAGCCAGGAAATCAGCAGCTGGGGGGAGAACAGCCACAGCAAGGAGGTCGGCCACAGCCCCCAAACGTGCAACCCCTGGTCATAAATCTGCAGCCAGGTTGGGGCCTACAGCAACTGGGGTGGCCACAAGAGCGATGGGGAGCCCAGCAGGAAGCCTGTCAGACCCTGCCTTTGCCAGCCAGAGACCCCAACCCTGAAGAGAGGGTGAGTTCCAGTCTGAGGCATCTGCAGCAATGGGTAGATGGGTTTCCCCAGCAGATGGATGATCAGCAGCAGCCATGGAACCAGCCCCAGTGGGGGCCACAGCAGCCTGTGTTTGCACCACCCTTCAATGCAACGTTTGATGGGGACCCAGAGAAGCTGATTTTTTTCCTCAACCAAGTGCGTTCTCATCTAAATCGCTGGGCCTATCTCTATCCGGAACCAGGGGCCATGGTTGACGTCATTGGGGCCAACCTAGAGGGAGAAGCATCTGAATGGCTGAACAATCTATATAGCGAGCAAGCCCCCGAATTGGAAGATCCTCATCTCTTTCTCTTAGGACTGAGAGAACGATTTGAAGACCCATCCATCGGCCTCAAAGCAGCAGGACAAATTCACAAAATAAAACAAGCGGGGAGGCCTGCCCTAGAGTACGTGCGAGAGTTCCGCAAGATGGCAGGGCGAATAGAGGGGTGGCCTGAGCAGTCCCTCATCCATCACTTCATCGAGGGATTAGATGATCACCTCTCCCAGGCTTGCATCTATCGAGAAGTACCTGATCGGCTGCAGGAGTGGTACCAGACGGCCGTGAAGCTGGATGTTAAGCTCTCTCGCTATAAAAAGCCTCCCCCACAGGAACCCGAACAGCAACCAGAGCTACCTGAACAGCAATCACCCCCACGAAAGCCTTCAACCACTGCAAGGGCTGAGAGACCCAGGCCACCTGCACGCCCTTCCTTCAAGTGTTTCTGGTGTGGACAAGGAGGACACCGAGCGGCCACCTGTCCAGTCCCCTACCCTCGACTGCAGAGCAAGCCAGGACCGGCGATGCAAAAGAAACCTGCTCAGTGGCTACCAAGAGAAAAATCTAATCGACTCACGCAAGAACCAGTCGCCCAGGTTACACCCCACACACAGGAGAATGCCAAGACTCCAGGTGGACCTGCCCCTGCCCTTCCCTTCTTTGATAGCGACGATGAAGGAGAAAACGACCCAATGGTGAGTCAACAAATCCTGCCTTTTTCACTGCCCGCCAAGCTCGTAATCCCTACGTCTGGGGCACAAATAGACTTAAACGTACTAATTGATTCGGGATGTACCCGCTGCATTATTAGTCTGGCGTTTGCCATGAAAATGGGCATAAGGGCAAAACAGCTTTCCAAACCGATGAGATTTGAGCAAGCCGATGGCTCCCTGATGGGAGGGACTCTTATTACACAAATAACTGAGCCTTTACGCCTAGAAATAGGTGCACACTGGGAGTTTATTCGTTTTCTGGTGGCTCCAAAGATGACCGAGGCAGCGATCCTGGGACTAGCCTGGTTGGACAAATGGAAGCCATTTATCTGGTGGGAGAAAGGAATGAGAATTGTGAGACTACCTATAGGGCCTGATCCCCCCATTGATTCAACAGATGTTACCGGGCATCTTAGGCCACCCAATGAGCGAGCGCACATGGCCGTCTCACTGACCCCAGATGAACCAGTCATCCCCAAAGAATACTTGGACCTGGCGGAGGTGTTCAGTGAAAAAGAATGTGATGCCCTACCCCCTCACAGACCCAATGACTGCTCCATCGAACTGGTGCCCGGAGCCAAACTCCCACGTCCGAGGATGTATGCTATGTCCCCCCTCGAAATGGAGGAGATGCAGCGATATGTGAACAAGAACCTAGCGAGGGGGTTTATTGAACGGGCCAAATCTTCCGTGGGAGCCCCTGTGTTGTTTAAAGAGAAAAAAGATGGGTCTCTTCGTCTCTGCGTAGACTACAAGGGACTCAATGCTGTAAGTGTGGAAAATAAATACCCCCTCCCCCTCCTAAAGGATTTATTGACCCACCTGGCTAAGGGGAGTGTCTTCACTAAGTTAGACCTAAGAGAGGCATACTACCGGGTGAGAATAAAGGAGGGAGACGAGTGGAAAACTGCCTTCAACTGTCCAATGGGGAGCTATCAGTTCAAAGTCATGCCATTTGGACTACAGGGGGCCCCAGCCGTATTTATGCAGTTGATTAATGAGGTTCTACATGATCACTTGTACAAAGGGGTTTTGGTGTATCTTGATGATATCCTGATATACAGCACAAACATGAATGATCACATAAAACTAGTGAGAGAAGTGTTAAAGAAACTATTGAATGCCAAGCTTTATGTCAAATTGTCAAAATGTGAATTTCACCGAACCCAATTAGACTATCTTGGCTACCGAATTTCCAATGAGGGTATTGAAATGGATCCGGCCAAGGTAAAAACTATAATCGAATGGCAACCCCCAAGGACTCGCAAACAGCTGCAAAGCTTTCTGGGTTTTGCCAACTTTTATCGTCAATTCATCCCTTCTTTTGCCGAGATTGCCCTTCCTCTTACAGAACTACTCAAAACAGGCAAAGGAGGCGGGAAGCCACGACCGGGCCAACCACTAGCATGGACAATGAGCTGTCAAACAGCTTTTGAGAATTTAAAGAGACTATTTGCCGCTGAACCGGTTCTAAAGCACCCCTGCCCAGGGGAACCCTTGTGTGATTCAAGCCGATGCCAGCGATGTGGCGGTTGGAGCAGTGTTACTTCAAAAGAACCAAAATGGGATCCTGCAACCCTGTGCCTACACCTCTAAGAAATTCACTGAGAGCGAGCGAAGATGGGCAATCTGGGAGAAAGAGGCCTTCGCAATTAGGTGGGCGCTATTGAACTGGCGACACTATCTAGAAGGGAGCAAGGTGCCATTCGAGGTATGGACTGATCACAAGAACCTAGAGGCACTGAAAACTCCTCGCAAATTGTCACCAAAGCAAGTACGGTGGGCACAGTACTTTAACCGCTTCAACTTCACTCTAAAGTACATACCAGGAGGAAAGAACTTTCTAGCTGATGCGCTATCCCGGTTACCCCAGTACAAAAGTGAGCGAGAGCAGGTTAACGAGGCAATTATTCCCAATCCACAAACTGTCACTCAACTTACACCTCGCAGGGTCCCCAATCCGGATGACCCTGGAGTGAAGAAAATAAAACGAGAGCTCCTCACTGACCAATGGTTCAAAGATAATCAATCGTCCCTAACATGCAGAGATGGCTTGGCATACAAAGGGGGGAAGTTATATTTGCCAGAAGCGCTCCGTCTTAATGCTCTCAACCACAGCCACGATGTAAAGCAAGCTGGACACTTCGGATATTTGAAAACCCTACACCTCACCCGCCGGCAATTCTGGTGGCCGGGGCTGAAAAAGGATGTGGAAAACTATGTAAAAAGTTGTACAGTATGTGCTACAATGAAAAGAATCCCGGGGAAAACTCCTGGGTTACTGCAACCCGTGGCGGACCCTTCTCAACCCTGGGAAGAAATAGCTATGGACTTTATAGTGGACCTACCTGAAAGCAAGGGAAATACTGTCATTTGGACTGTGATAGACCTGTTCTCGAAACAAGCTCATTTCATCGCCTGCAAAGGACTCCCATCCGCCCAACGCCTGGCCAAATTGTTCCTGAAACATATCTACCGGCTGCATGGTGCCCCTAAGCGAATAATCTCAGACAGGGGGGTGCAATTCACAGCGAAGTTTTGGAGAAATTTCCTTACATTGATTGGATCATCTCAAGGGTTATCATCTGCTTTTCATCCAGCCACCAATGGGGCCGCTGAAGCCGCTAACAAAATGGTGGAGCAATATCTTAGGTGCTATGTTTCCTACCAACAGACGAACTGGACTGATCTCCTCCCTTTTGCGGAGGTGGCATACAACAATTCCGTGCACAGCAGCACCGGCTACACGCCTTTCAAAGTAGCCACAGGGAAAGAATTCAACCCAATACCTGAATATCCTCAGTTGCCCTCCGCTTCACAGACACTTGATCAAGGGGTGAGAGGATGGGAAGAAGTTTGGAAAAACACAAAAACTGCTTTAAAAAAGACTTTTGAAACCTATAAAAACCAGGCTGATAAAAAGAGGGCTCCCCAAAGAACATTCCAAGTTGGGGAAAAGGTCTATCTGTCAACTAAATATCTACGCCTCAAATTGCCCAGCAAGAAATTGGGACCAAAATTCTTGGGGCCTTTCCCCATAGTAAAGGTCATCAACCCAGTCACAGTACAACTAAAACTCCCTAAACTGTTAGGGAAAATTCACCCAGTTTTCCATTGTAGTTTGTTGAAGCCTTATCGGGGCTCCACTTTGAGACCTCCTCCAAAGAAGGCACCTGGACCCCTCGTAGTGGCAGGGCAGACCCACTATGAAGTGAAACGTATTCGTGACTCCAGAATCTTTAGAGGGAAATTACAGTACTTGGTACAATGGAAGGGATACCCATTGTCTGAAGCCACCTGGGTGAAATCTAGTGAAGTGAACGATGACAGATTGATCGAAAAGTTTCATGTGAAACACCCCAGCAAACCGAAAGATAACCCTTAACATATGCTTTTGTTTCCTTACAGGATCTGTCCTTCTTGTAAGGGGGGCCGGATGTCAATGCTGCAAATACTGTATATTCTTGCTTTGACAATATGCAAAACTGTCTGGCATTTATTGGGTTAATACTTAGCTTAGACTGGGCGGGGGGAAAAAGCCCGGGAAAGAAAGAGGAAGTAAACTTTTGACCTTCTCACTAATTGGATAATGTGACCTGTGACTGCATGAGAAGGGAGGGGTTGAGCAAGGAAAGCTTGATGACAGCCACCGGAAGTTCAGATTCTGGCATCAATTAGTCCAATGTTGACCGGCATAATTTGTAGCTCTGCAAATAAAGACTTTAGGAAACATGCCTGAAAGTTCTTTGAAGTGCTTCATTAGTCGGAACTTGTGACATTTTATTTTTCTGGGCTCCAAGATCACCTCAGATGGGGACTGCAGCCAAGAAATTAAAAGACGCTTGCTCCTGGGGAGGAAAGCTATGGCAAATCTAGGCAGCATTCTAAAAAGCAGAGACATCACCCTGCCAACAAAAGTGCGTATAGTCCAGGCCATGGTTTTCCCAGGTGCAATGTATGGCTGTGAAAGTTGGACCATAAGAAAGGCTGAGCGCAAAAGAATTGAGGCCTTTGAACTATGGTGCTGGAGAATACTCCTGCGAGTCCCTTGGACTGCAAGGCGTTCAAACCGGTCAGTCCTAGAAGAGATCAACCCCGACTGCTCTTTAGAAGGCCAGATCCTGAAGTTGAAACTCAAGTACTTTGGCCACCTAATGAGAAGGAAGGACTCACTGGAGAAGGGCCTAATGCTGGGAAAGATTGAGGGCAATAGAAGAAGGGGACGACAGAGAATGAGATGGCTAGATGGAGTCACTGAAGCAGTAGGTGTGAATTTAAATGGACTCCAGAAGATGGTAGAGGACAGGAAGACCTGGAGGAACGTTGTCCATGGGGTCGCAATGGGTCGGACACGACTTCGCAATTAACAACAACAACAACAACATATGATTATTATAATTTATTATTCATGTGCACAGCATAAGCTTACAGCTACTGTATATGAAATGTAGAAGCAAAAATACTGGACACAAAAATATTAAAAGAACTGCACTGATTAGCAACAAGCCCACATTTATCATTTTGATATTAACCTATAAAGCCCTAAATAATTGGGGATAAAATAAATGAAGAAATGCCTTTTTTCCAAATGGATTTTCCTAATCACTATAATTGTCTGAAGCTTTCTGGTTGTGCCATGTCCTAAGACAGTCATGTGCCATTAATAAGGAAAAAGTCTTTTCAAGTATGAACAGCTTTTACCCAGAAATAAAGCATATGCTGATTTCATGGTCATTTACACATATTTTTTTTGGTTTAGTGAACTATCACATTTGTAAACCTAATTTCCCTGTGCAGACATTTCTGACGCTAGGGGGTGGTACCCATCTCCATTTCTTAGCCAAGGAAGCCAATGTTCCCTGAAAACATTTCCATGATGATATGGCCAGCATGACTATATGCTGGGGCACACGGAATGCTCTTACCTTCCCACTGAAGTGGTACCTATTTATTCATATTTGCATGCTTTCAAACTGCTAGTGGGTAGGAGCTGAGGTAAGTAACAGGAGCTCATCTTGTTACATGGTCTTGAACCCAGGCTATCAGCTGACAATCTCAGCAACTTCAACTGCTGAGCCATTATGTCCTGTAATATTAACTTAGGAGAGGAATATGCATCTCAAAGAAGGAGAAACTTAAATAATATGTTATCCAAGGTCAATTCAATCAGCTATCTCATCTGTAGATTTGCCTTCACTTTGCTCATTCCAACAATTCACTGGAGCAACAATTATTTTGTGTATAGTATATTACTTTCAAACCTATTTTCTACTACCTAGAAGATGTGGAGGCTTTATTTAAAAATTGCCTAGAATTATTGGCTCAAGTGATAGCATCCCACTTGTTTAACAATGCTAAGCAGATAATACTTGTTTGATACTTGGATGAAATGCCACCATGAAATCTCAGGGCTCCCTTTTAGTGAAGATGGCCATCTAAATACATGCCCAAGGAAGGATCCCTGAGGGATTCTTCAACTATCAGCATTCCTTTAATTTATATGATTCTCCTGGGTTAGAGAAAGTCCTAGAATTACCCCTCAAGAACCTCCAATACAGCAAAAGCTCTGCAAGTAGTTTAAGGAGCTGCGCTTCAAGATAGCTTGTGTGCTGAAAGCTGGGGGGTAGGGCTGCGATCAGTTTGTGTTTGAAGAGGCAGCCATTTTGAAATTTATTGTTCAAATGGACAGTAAGTTGCATCTTTCATTTCTTAATCATTTTTAAGGACTATAAATCTTTATTAAAGTAAAAGAGCGTGTTATTCCTTTTTGAAGATGTGCACCATTTGGGGGATTTCTTCTTGTTAAACAACAAGGAAGAAGGCTGCTAAAGCAAGCTAAAATAAGGAAGTGTGGATTACCTTTTTTTAAAAAAATGATAAGGAAATATAAGTGAAGAAAGTTAGTTATTTAGTTATTTTTTTAGTAATCTGTAGCTTGGTCTGCTTTGTTGTGGGTGGCTAAAACTAAAACTTTTTGATTTTTATGATTCCTGATTGGTCAGCAATTCTCAAGTGACTACAAAAAAGCTACTCTTTGACTAAAGAAGAATTTAAGAAAATGGAGGAGAAAATTATTAGAGATGTATTTGAAAAGTCTTTAAATAAAATACATCAGTTTATAGATCAGTGGTGCTCCAAGGATGTTAAAAAGACTACTCAAACTACTTCAGAGACGCAAATATGTATAGAAAATCACCAAACCACTGAAGCAATTTCACAAGTACCTGATAATGCAGAGGAGTCAACTCAGTGGTGGGATTCAGCCAGTTCGCACTGGTTCAGTAGAACCGGTAGCTAAATTTTGCTGCCTTCGGAGAACCGGCTGGCTTCAAGAAGTCCAGTCTAGGCCTCAAAGGCCTGGAGAAGGCCTCCCAGGCCTAGAATAGCCCACCAGAAGTGTGTGATGCCATTCTGGAAGTCCGTTCTAGGCCTCGGAGGCCTCCCAGCCCTAGATTGGCCTGCTGGAAGTGCATGGATGCCCCTTCTGGAAGTCCATTCTAGGTCTCAGAGGCCCAGGCCTGCATCAAATAAGAGAATCAGTTGTTCAGGTATTTGAATTCCACCACTTAGTCAACTGTAATGTTGAAATATAAACCTGACACCAATTTTTATTATGATGGCTTAAATAGAAGACTCCCAACACAACTGAAAGAAGAACTTCAAGAAAATTTGCAACTTTTAAAAGGATAAGTTTGGGATCTTTTCTTCATGGATATTAACAAGGTTGAGAAATCCTTGAGAAAAAGAGAAGTTTATAACTACTTGACAAACATTCTAGAGGAAAAAAAGATTGTATTCCATAAAGACAAGCTGGAAGGAGTCAATTGGAATTAGGATGATTTTCCATTGGCTTGATATTTGTAATTGAAAGAAAGTCTTAATATAAAGTTTGAAAGTGATTTTTTTCTTTATATATATATATATTGCTTAAGTAATTCCTAAAATATTATTGAAACTGTATTTGAAAATACGTTAAGAGAAAGTTAAAGAAAAAGATATATTAGCTTAAAGAAAAATCTAGACCTTTAAAAAAGATGTATAAAAAAATTATTCTATGAAGATAACTTGGAGGGAGTGATCTAAATTTAATGAGTTAATTGAAGTTAGTGGAATTTTATTGGTCTGAAAGTGAACTTTAAAGTTGTATGCTAAGAGGAAGTTTTACAAAGATGCATTAGAATGTTTTAATTTTAGAAATGTTTTTAAAGAAAAGCTTAATGCTTTAAAATGGATGAAAATATTTTTCTCTTTATGGTTAAAGTATCTGAAAGAATATAATAAATTTCGTTAATATAAATGGTGATAATTTATAAAGATTATTAAGTGGAAATAGAAATACATATTAGTTCAATAGCAAGGAAGATAAAGTAGTAATGGTTTAATTGGTTGTTTTATTCAAAGAGAAGAATATATGTTTTTTATTTGTATATCACTTCTGGATTTTGTGCTTGTGATGAAAAAAATGAACCTTTGACTTTGGTTTTGCCAATTTGATAGATTTGTTGCTATAGAAATGGGTAGTTATATACTAATGTGTAAAAGTAAAAAAATTAAGATTGTAATGTTATCTTATACTGTGCTAAAAAGAGTCAGAAGTCAATGCCTTTTTCTTTTTTCCCTTGTACCTCATATTTTCTTTCCCCCTTTCTTTTTTCTTCCCTTAATTTCATATTTTTATTTGTATTTTATACATTGATTAAAAAAAGTTATATTAAAGAAAAACAAAGAAATCCCAGGGGTGTAGTCTAGACTGGAGAACTGGAAAAAAAATGCATGCTGAAAACCCCTTTCCAAAACTACATGGGTATACTGTATCTATGCAATTATAAAGCATTAATTCAACTTTGAGGGGTATTTATTTATCAAAAATTCTATACAAAGTTAAATATTCCAAGTGTTAACTAAGAGGATTGTCTGCTGAGTCACAGATTCTGTGCTAATTAATATAGTGGGACCATGTGCCAAACTTCACACAGGGTGACCTATTTCCAAGATAAAAGAGCAAAAAAAAAAAAAAAAAGTGAGCTGGTGCCTTGCAACTGCTCAGTAACATATGAACACTGTAGTCATCATTTATTAGAATATTTGAGGGGGGCAAACACCTATTTGCTCACAAAACATCTTATGATGATAAAATGCTGTGTTTTAATGTTTATTATTCATTTAAATTCCATTTATGTATACTCACATGTCAATTTTAACATAGCTAATTTTATATTTGGAAATGTATTTCCCCTCAATCTATATTTTAATTCCAGGGATAGGTACCGTTGGGATTTTCTATAATAGCTGCCAAAATCCTTGACTGCTTAGGTCACTGTCATCATCACCATCACCATCACCATCACCACCACCACTACCACCACCATGATCATGATCATGATCATCATCACTATGTGCTTTGATAAACTTGATTTTGTAAGCAGACATTTGCAGCTCAGTCTCAGAGGCCAAATTGTCATTAGCTCTGGATATCCATCCACCTCTCTCTCTCTCTCTCTCTCTCTCTTCTGTAATGGTTTTATTCTGCAATGCCTAAGAAAAGTCACAAGCCCCATGAGAACAAATAAATCCCTTCCAAACAAAGATAGATCAGATGATAATCCTTTATATTATTTGCCAGAGAATACCTCCTGCCAACATACTGTCTCTCGCTCTCCCTGCTGGATTTTTTTAAAGGGAAAACTGTAAATTAAATAAACTGATGACTTAACCTTCTCCTGAACACTAGTTGAAATTCAAATCCTCAGATAAGTGGATGGCCTTAAAAAAATAATCTGTAAAAGCCTTCATGTATATATCCCTGTCAGGTTTGAGAAATAGCTCACTCTAGATGGATATTTATGGAATACATAGTACTTGAAATGCTGGCCTTTATTTTGCTTTATTTTGGTTGGCCAACTATCAGGACATAGAAAAGGATATGTTGTACAGATTCTTTCCCAATTTACACCTATAGCTCTGATGGTTTGTTACTTAGTGATTGCCGAACTTAAAGCTGGAAAAAATATTTTATATTGATGTTCTGCATATATTTTCCATCAATGATATATCTTCTGATCTTAGTTTCAAATGCCTTCACTGTTCCAAGTGTATCTTTGAATGTTTAGGCTCAGCTAAATGGAAACCAGACATGGCATGCACATTTGAATAAAACCCACTGCTTACAGTTCATGAGCAAGCGGAACACAGGTTATCATTCACCTTGAGCAATATCACAACCTCTGTAAATAAATCAATGTCTTTTAAATAACATGTACACAAACTACGTGTCCCTCTTGAGCTATAATTCAACAGTGAATTAACTGTTGAATGTGGTATCTGGAAGATCCTTTGCCCAGCTGAGCAAGGTGTAGTCTTTTCTGGATCAAAAGATACTGGCAATGGTAATTCATTCCTTTAGCCATTTTTTACCCAGAGTCCATTGCAGTAGGTTTATTAAAAAATCCATCTAGCAAAGTCAATTATGGGATTTTCCTGTGAAAACTCACTTGGGTAAAACCCCTTTTTTTTCCCTCTGGGCCACCCACAGTTCATAGTTCACCAATTGAGTTCAGTTCTTTTGTTTGGGGAAAAACAGTCTGTACCACTCAAACATTCTTCATAGTAGATAATGTCTCTCTGGCAACAGAAGGCTGTCTTGCATTCTGTAGCCTCACCCGCCCTTAGGAATTCATCACCTTCCTCAAGTCATTGTTTGGCAAACTGCGAGACAAAGCAGCAATTATGGAGTCAAGTTTGATATGCTGATCGTCCAGAATAAAAATAGCCCTGAAAAATAAAACACAACAGTGCACATAAAATTAGACATTATTGTCCACTTTCAAGACCACCCTGACTTGGGCCAACCTGGATGCTCAGTATGAAATCTGCTCACTAACCTAGCTGCCTTCACATCTGTCATTGCCACCCATTCTGCATCAGCGAGAGGGCAGCCTTTCCATAATACTAAATACTGCAATTTCCCTCTATGGTACTGGAAGTTAAGAATTTCCTTAATTTAATAGTGTGCCTCTCCTTTGACTAGAATAGGAGGAAGAGGCACTTCCGCAGAATGTCTTAATTCCAAATTGTGGAAAGTTTTCAGCAGGTTGCATTGAAATACTGGATGGATTCTCCTAAGGCTTTTTGGCAGCAGTAACTCTACAGTAACCAGATTTATAATCAAGATAATTTGGAAAGGCCCTATGTACTTGGGACCCAGCTTTTTACAAGGCTGCCTCAGGTTGAGAAATTTTATAGACAGGTATACTTTCTTTTCCACCTTGAATTCCCCCTGTGGTGCCCTCTTTTTGTTGCTTGCTTCTTTTGTGTTACCCTATCTTTCTGTAATGCTCTGCACACTACCCCATGTTTCCTTTAAGGTTTCCGCTGAGGATGGTCATCCCTGAGGGATCTCTGGTATTGCCACAAACTCCACCCCACTAGCTATCTTGAAAGGGGTAAATCCCATGCTACTATGCACACAATTATTACACTGTATGCCACTTTTACAAAAGGAAGGAGCTCAGACCAATTGGTCTGTTGGTAATTGACATAATACCTCAGGAACCGTTCTAACACTGAATTGGTCCATTCACAGACTCCATTGATACTAGGATGGTACCTGGAGCTAAGGCCCTATGAGGAGCCAATTGGCTTAAGGAATTCCCACTAACATTTTGGAGTTAACTACACCTCACAGTCTGAGATGAATGTGTTGTATGAACAGTTTTGCCAGATTCAGATGGAGGAAATCTTTGGACACACCAAAAACTGTGCCTGCTTGGAGAATAAGTCCGTAATGGTCCAAATTGCAGTTTTCCCACAATCTCTGGCAAATCCTTAATAAAGTCCATTGAGATTTCCTCCCAATAACCATCAGGTTGGTTATTGACTGCATCAACCCACGGGGCTTTCCAGGCATTTATTTCATTGAAGCACACACAGGGCAGCTGGTCACATAAGCTTCTATGTCCTTTTTCATTTTTGGCCACCAGAATTGTCTCTTCACTAGGTCCAGGGTCTTTATGAACTCAACATTTCCTGCTGCTCATACATCATGTCTGCTCTATAATTCCAGGTTGGCTGACTGGCTGGGACATATATTTTTGCACCTTTCCATGCCAGCCCCTCCCTTATAGATAAAATAGAATAGAGCTAGGGACCTTGGAGGTCTTCCAGTCCAGCCACCTGCTCAAGCAGCAGAACCTATACCATCTCAGACAAGTGACTGTCTAGCCTCTTCTTAAAAATCTCCAATGATGGAGTGCCCACGATTTCTGGAATCAAGCACTTCCGCTGGTTAATTGTCCTCACTGTCAGGAAGTTTCTCCTTAATTCTAGGTTGCTTCTCTCTTTGAACAGTTTTCAACCATTGTTTCTTGTCCTGCCCTCTGGTGCTTTGCTGAATAATGTGACCCCTCTTCTTTGTGGCAGCCCCTCAAATATTGGAATACTGCTATCATGTCTCCCCTATTTCTTCTTTTCTTTAGACTAGCCAAACCCAAGTCCCGCAGCCATTCTTTGTATGCTTTAGTCTCCAGGCCTTTGATCATCTTTGTTGCTCTTCTCTGAATTTTTTCCAAACTCTGAACATCTGTTTTGTGATATAGTGACCAAAATTGGCTGCAGTATTCCAGATATGGCCTTACTAGGGTTTTATAAAGCGATTTTAATAATTGTGTGATCTTGATTCTATGCCTCTGTTTGTACAACCCAGGATTGTATTGGCTTTTTTGGCTGCTGCTGCACATTGCTGATTCATGGTTAAGTGATCATCCACTAGTACTCCAAGGTCTCTCTCACAATTACTGTTTTTAAGCAGGTCTTGCCCAATCTTTTACTTGTACTTTTGATTTTTCCTGCCTAAATGTAAAACTTTGCTTTTCTCCACATTGAAACTCATTTTGTTGGATAGGGCCCATTTTTCAAGTTTATCAAGATCTTTTTGGATCCTGAGTTTGTCTTCTGGGGTGTTGGCTACTGCTGTCAGTTTGATGTCATCTGCAAATTTGATGAGTTCCCCTTCTATTCTCTCATCTAAGTCATTAACGAAGATATTGAAAAGTACTGGGCCTAAGATGAACCTTGTGGCACCTCAATGCTTACTTCTCTCCATGTATATGTAATGCTGTTGAGGACTACTCTTTGAGTAGGTTTGCCAGCCAGCTACAGATCCATCAATTCAATTCAATTCAATTCAAATCCTTTATGGACAAAGTACAACATATTGTACAATGAGAGTCTCCCTTCCTGCACCCCCCCATCACAACTCACAATGACAACAAACACACAATCTTATTGCACCATGTGAACTTATTGCATAATGCGCCGGCACCGCAAGTCTATCATATATGGAGTTATTTTCCATTCAAGAGTCTGACAGCCCATGGGTAGAAACTATTCTTCAGCCTGTTGGTGCGACTGGCTATGCTTCTATATCTCCTACCCGATGGTAGGAGAGTAAAGAAGTTCTGACCACGGTGTGAGTCATCCCTAAGGATTTTCATCACTCTTCTAAGGCAGCTGGCCCTAGAGATGGTGTGTAGTGGTATATGTTTTGTGCTGTGCTCACCACTCTCTGTAGTGTTTTTTTTATCCACGGCTGTCAGCATATCACACCATAATGCAATGTGAGAGGACACTTTCTATGGTGGACCAGTAAAAGGTCAATCATTGTTCCACTTTGTTCTTTCACAAGACCCTAAGGAAGTGGAGTCTCTGTTGGATCTTTCTGGCCACCTGGATTGTGTTGATTTTCCAGGTGTGATCTTCGCTGAGATAGACTCCCAGGAATTTAAAGGAGGAAACTCTCTCCACAAGCACTCCCCCCCCCGATGTAAAGTAGGGCAGGTTCCTCTCTTTTCTTCTGGAAGTCTAACACCATCTCCTTTGTCTTGCTGATGTTCAGGTGCAAGTTGTTTTCTAGTCACCATGAGGATAGTTTTTGAACCTCCCCCCATACGCTATTTTGTGTCCATCTTTAATAAGACCCAAAATGGTGGTATCATCTGTGAACTTAATGATCGCAATGGATGGGTCAGATGATACACAATCATGTGTGTACAGTGAATACAGGTAGGGACTAAGCGCACAGCCCTGTGGCGAGCCAGTGCACAGCTTCAGAGAGGTGGATGTGACAGACCCGACCCTCACTGTTTGTGGTCGGTCCCTCAAAAGTCTTTGATCCAGTTGCAGATGGAGGGGGAAAATCCAAGTCAGTCAGCTTTTCAATAAGGATGCTCAGCAGGATAGTACTGAGAGCCAAGCTATAGTCAATGAAAAGCATCCTAACATAGTTTCCAGATTTCTCCCAATGGCTCACTACAGAATGTAAGGCAGTAGCTATGGCGTCTTCTGTTGACCTATTCCCCCTTTAGGCAAATTGATGTTTGTCAAACTCTGGTGGGAGGCATGTCCTAAGGTGTTGGAGAACCAGTCTTTCGAAGCATTTCATCACTACAGACGTTAATGCGATAGACCTGTAGTCATTTAGGCAGTTAATTACTGTTTTCTTTGGGCCTGGGACAATAATGGCTGATTTCAAGCATAATGGAACACATTTGCAAGGATGATGGAACACATTTGCAAGGAGATATTAAAGATCTTTGTCAGGACCCCTGCTAATTGATTGGCACAATTCTTTACCACTATCCCCAGCACCCCATCTGGGCCTGCAGCTTTGTTGGGATTCATAGCCTTCAATACAGCTTTCACTTGATGTTCATATAGGGTGAGTGGCTGGGAATCAGAAGGCCAGCTGGCAGAGGCTACGGGGTCTAGTATTTTCACCTCATAGTGAGAGAAGAAAATGTTCAACTCCTCTACCAACAAGGTGTCAGCATTGACCGTGTTCCTTATGTTGCCCTTATGGTTAGTTAGGTGCTGCAGTCCCTGCCACACTTGCTTCGGATTGTTATCTGCTAGGTGGTTCTCCACCTTATGTTTTATTGTTATTTTGCCATCTTAATGCCTCTTCTAAGGTTTGCCCTGGCCTCTCTATATGTATCCCTGTTCCCTGCCACAAAGGCAGAATCCTGGGCTCTCAGAAGTGTCCATGCCTGTTTACAATTCCCGTAGACTCTGATGCACTTTTCCATTTCACACTATCATTGTATACTTTGATGTAAGAGAGTACAGCATCAGTGTATTCATGCAGGTCTTGATGTTCAAATACACTCCACTCAGTGATTTCAAAACAGTCCTGCAGGTGAGTTAGAGCACCCTCTGACCAGATTTTAACCATTTTCATGACTGGCTGAGTTCTTTTCCTGAGAGGGACATACTTTGGGCACAACAGGAGTGAAAGATGGTTGGATGTATCTAAGTGGGGGAGGGGGATTGCTCTGTATGTCTGTTTCAGATTAGAGTCCACATGGTCTAAAGTTTTCTTCCCTCTGGTGGAAAATTGCACGTTCTGCACAAACTTAGAGAGAACTGTCTTTAGACAGGCTTGATTGAAGTCCCCAGCCATGATAAGAGCACCCTCTGGGTGAGTTTGCTGCTGCCTGGAGATGACGTCATATAGTTTAGAAAGTGCCACATGACATTGTCATCAGGTAGAATATAAACAAATAATTACCACAGTGATCTAGGCAGATAAAATGGCCTACAGGTGACAGTCATTAGTTCCACATCTGGGGAACAATACATATAGACTACTCTGCTATTAACACATCAATCACTGTGTATGTAGATACAGAGTTCTCCTCCCTTGCTCTTACTGGAATCGTCATTTCTATTGGTCAACTCCACTGCTACATTAGATACAGCTGGTGTAACCAGGTCTCTGTGACAATCATCACACAGCTTTCACAGAGAAGCCTGCTTGCTGCCATCTGCAGCTGTAATTCATTAATTCTGTGGACAAGGGATCTAGCATTGCTCAAGAAAATACTTGGCAGCACTAGTCTGTGGGGCTGTTTTCTGAGACGAGCCAACAGACTAACTCTGCAGCTGCACTTTTGTTTCTGCTCCTTTTGCTTTCGCTTTCGTTGGTACCTCCCCAATCCGATAACAATTGATGGAGATCCTGGAAGCCTTGCTAAGCAATTCAGTATGTTGTGGGACTGCTGAAAATTGCTGGTAATCTCAGATTGATTTGCGAGCCCAATGTTTAGCAGCTCTACGCATGTGTAGGCAAATTTAACCCCTTGCTCTATACTGTGCACACACATCCATATGCATATTATTCCAAACACCACACACCAATACCGGGAGCTCAGGGCCACTGCATGTGAACGCGCCACCATCTTTAAAATCTGGTGGTGATGTTGTCTATTCCAGCTTTTTCTAGTTTACTGAGGAGTAAGTTATCAAATGCCATACTGAAGTCTAAGTATACTAGGTGCACAGAATTTCACTGGTCTATTAGTTTAGTCACTTTGTTGAAGAATGAAATAAGATTAGTTTGGCATGATCTGTTTTTAACAACCCATGCTGGCTACTAGTTTTGATTTTGTTTGCTTCTAATAGTTTGCAGATCTGTTTTTTGATTATCTTTTCTAGGATCTTCCCAGGCATTGATATTCATCTGATTGGTCTGTAGTTTCCTGGCTGTTTTTTTTTTTCCTTTCTTGAAGATGGGAACCACATCATATAGGTCATATTTGTGCTGCTGGAACCACTCATCTCTTATTATGGCATCTTTTAACGGTTTGCACTAAATCTTAGGCTGCTTCTGGTCAAAGTGTCACTTGTTGTGTGAGAGCCAGTGCTGCGAGCTGCTCGGATGAGATGATGAACATCACTGCCTCTCAGGTGCCATTGTACTGTGGCATGTGAGAGAGGGCATCTGCAAGATAGTTTTTTTTTTCCCCCGGCAGATACTGAAGAGTGAAGTTTAACCAGTTAAAGTATTAGGCACACTGGACCTGTTTAGGGGATAGCTTCTGGGTGTCTTCATTGCTTCTAGGTTCTTTTGATCCATCCAGACCTCAAAGGGGATTTTGTTATCCTCCAGGAACTGTCTCCATGTTAGAAGAGCCCTTCAGATTGGGTAAGCCTCCTTTTTCCAGATAGCCCAGTGTCTTTCAGTATCAGACAACTTGAGAGATGTGTAGGAACAGGGTTATAATTCCCCTTTGGCATTCTATTGGAGTAGGACTGCCCTCACTGCTACATTGCTAGTATCTGCCTGTATTACAAATGGCTGCTCTGGGTCAGGGTGTTTCAAGACTGGCTCTGCAGTGAACAGGTGCTTCATCTTTTCAAAAGCAGTCTGGCAGTCAAGGGACCAATCTAGAAGTTCGCTGGGCTTTAGTTTTGCCCCTCCCCCTGTCTTTAGCAAATTGATGATTGGTAGGGCTATCTGGGCAAAATTGGGGATAAACTGGTGGTAAAAGTTCATGAAGCCCAAGAAACTCTGTAATTGCCTCCTAAGGGAGACCCCACTCCTGAGGGAGACCCCACTCCAGTATTGCCTTTACCTTACTGGTATCCATTTCCAATGCCTCACTGTATATCCAGTATCCCAGGTAATATAAGCAGGTCTTATGGAATATAAACTTAGACAGCCTTGCATTTAGTTCGGCTTCCTGCAGTTTCCTGACTACAGCTCTGACCAGCTTCATGTATTCTTCAGTGGTCTCAGTATATATTAATATATCAACATGTACACCAAGACTCCCTTGTACAGGTGATCATGCAGAACCTCATTTATCAGTTATGAATATGGCTGGGGCACCTTGCAGCCCTAATGGTATTGCTCAGAATTGATAGCAACCTAGGGGACAATTAAACATCATTTTTCACTCATCCCTTCCTTAATCCTCACTTGGTAAAATATATTATTTCCCTTTTGCCAAATAGTCTAGCATGTTCCTCATAAGGGAGAAAGGATACATGTTTTCCACACATATGCAGTTCAGCCCCCTATATTTTTTATAACAAGTTTTTATTGGTTTTCCAGTTTTACATTTAAGTATTTGGAAAGTAGCATGGTGATTGGGTAGTCAATAGTACAATAACAAAAGCTTTACTACATATCTCAGGTTACATTATCAGAAAAATTCCTTCTCTATTTCCCTTAATATTTACTATATCATATTTAAGCTAGTAGATTTCTAATTGCAACAAGCTCAGTTAAAACATTTATCCTTATATTTTTGCTTATACATATTCATATCCTGTATTTAAATTTTACCCAATTTTTAATTAGAATATTCCAATTTAACCTTTAATATCCATAGTATTTAAATTCCGGGTAACCCAAATTTCCTTTATTTCACTCTATAAAAATTATAATATCTAAAATACACCTATTACTTACTTGAATATATTCTGATTTTATTTCATAAATATTTTCTATTTCTCATCCTAGTACATCACTACTTACTAATGGAGTATCCTTCCTTGTCTCAAATCCATCTGGGCTAAACCATGATTCGAAGCTATTCCCTAATAATTAATTTTCATTTCCCTTATAAATCTAAATCCTCAATATTAGGCCAATTAATCCCTTATTTTTTATCATTTTCCAGCAATAGTTAAATCTAATAATCATATTTTCCTTCATCTCAGAATCTCCCTTTAGCCCATTAGTGGAAACTTTAGGATCCTCTCTAATAAATCAAAAGACCCCATTTTTTAAATCTAACTCTAGCTTTCTTCTTATGCCGACCAGGCTTCCATACCAATGCCTCTAGATCATCAGATAGATCTCCCTTCATTCTTGTGCATGTTACTTGAATCAAGGGAGACCATCTAATTATCAATTTTCCAGAGAAATTGGCCCATTTATAGTCATTAGGTTGTTGCCCTAGTACAGGGGTAGGCAACCCAAAACACTTAAAGAGCCACTTGGACCCGTTTCCCACCAAAAACAAAACACTGGGAGCCGCAAAACCCTTTTGATATTTAAAATGAAGATAACATTGCATATATCCTTTTTTACCTTTATTTTAGGTGTGTGTGTGTTTGTGTGTGTGTGTGTGTGTGTGTATGTATATGTGTATGTATGTATGTATGTGTGTGTGTGTGTGTGTATATATATACACATACATACATACATACACATACACACACACACACAGGTAAAAAAGGATATATGCAGTGTTATCTTCATTTTAGATGTCAAAAGGGTCTCTCTCTCTCCCTCCCTCTCTATCTGCCCTTGGTCTGCCACTCCTCTTCCCCCGCTCTCTTTCTTTCTCTCTCTCTCTTTCCTCTCTCTCTCTCTCTCTCTCTCTCCCTCCCTCTCTCTCTATCTTTCTCTCTCTCTCTCTCTTTCTCCCCCCCTCCCATCTGCTGCTCACCTGGCAAGCTTCAAGCTGTTGTCCAACAAGCTCAGGGGTAGGCAACCTCGTCTCTTTTATGACTCATGGACTTCAACTCCCAGAATTCCTGAGTCAGCCTAGCTGGGCTAGCTAGCTCTCTCCTGCCCTTCCTGCTTCCTGCTTCCTGCAGAGATGCAGCAAAGGGAGGAGCTCTGACCAGTAAGCTTTTCAGCTCCTCGGAGAACACTGTGAGTGCACTCTCTTTTACACACACACACACACACACAGAGAGAGAGAGAGAGAGAGAGAGAGAGAGAGAGAGAGAGGGAAAAGCAGGGAAGCGCAATTGCCTCTCTCTGTCTCTGTCTCGCTCAGCAAAGCTGGGAGCCACAGGGGAAGGCTCAAAGAGCCACATGCGGCTCCGGAGCCGCAGGTTGCCGACCTGTGCCCTAGTAGCTCAGATCCTCATATTTGCTCTAACATATTTATCTTCAATTCAATATGGTCTTCTTCCTCAGGTTTCTTCTGGTCTAAGTAAAAAGTCATGTCCAATTTTATGGTGGTTGTTTGATTGTCTGGGTTTTCAGTAGGTTGTACTTGTTGATCTTTAGCACTTTCCATCTTGGTATTTCTTTTTTCCACTTCTGTTGTTTTTTTGGGTTGTAGATTCTTTTTTTTAATTTGAAAAGTTTTATTAACAATTAACAGAATAAACCCACTAACCCACCCATCCCCACCCTCCCACCCTCCCACTTCCCAGAGCCGAATACAGGGTTATTACAAACATATTAAACATAATCTAATTAAATTCAACAAATAGGTTAAACATAATCTAATTAAATTTAACAATTTATACAACAACTAAATTCTTACTTAACCCTTAACTCCCTTTAAACTTTACCAACATATTATAAACAAATCCATTTTTAAATAATTATTATAAAAAACCATAATAACAGTAAATAAACTAAATAATTCCAATTATAAAATACTATTAATAATACTTGTTATGTTAAAATTTAATCAAATAATAAATGGAACTTTTTAGTTCCATATTTAATCTGAATATAATCTATCCATCTTCTCCATACCATAATATATCTTTCTTGTGTATGATCCTTTAAATAAGCAGAAATTTTAGCCATTTCTGCTAAATTAGAAACCTTAAGTGTCTATTCTTCTATTGTAGGCAAGGAATCTTTTTTCCAATATTGACGTATCAATAGCCTTGCTGCTGTAATTAAATTCAACATTAAAATAGTTTTTTTGACATCAAAATCTTCAAAAATCCCTAATAAAAATAGTTGAGGAGTAAACTTTATCTTCCTTTTAAAAATATTCTGAATATTCCACCAAATCATAATCCAAAAAGCCTTAATATTTTTACAAATCCACCAAACATGAAAATAAGTTGCATCAAAACTACCACATCTCCAACATTTGGGCTGTAAGTTAGAATATATACAAGACAACTTTTTAGGATCCAAATGCCACCTGTAAAGCATTTTATAAAAATTTTCCCTTCAATTTTGAGCCTGTGTAAATTTAATATTTCTAATCCAAATTATCTCCCATAAATCCAATGTGATCGGTTACTGGATATTCTGAGCCCATTTAACCATACAATCTTTAACCAATTCTGTTTCTGAATCCAATTCTATTAACACATTATAAATTCTTTTTATGTGAGCCTTATTCTGATCTTTAATCTGAATTACCAAATTTTCATCTCCTAATGTTATTCCAATTTTCTTATCTAAAGTCCACCTATCCACTATTTGTAAATACTGAAACCATGACTGTAAAATATTTTCTTGCCTTAATACCTCTGAAGATTTTAATTGCCAGTCATTACCCAAACAAATAAGTAATTCTTTATACGAAATTTTTTCAAAATTCACTCCCTTAGAGATCCCCTCAATTGCATGTCCAGGAATCCCCCAAATAGGTATTTTGTAATTTAACCTATAATAATATTTCTTCCAGACTCAAAGTAGGGCACTTCTTAAAATATGCAATTTAAAAGCACGATCTATTTTCTTATTAAAAATTAAATATGCATGCCAACCATATAATAAATCCCACCCTTCAAGAGAAAGAATATTTTTATTTGTTAAATTAAGCCAATCACTTATCAAAGTTAATGTGGCTGCATCATAATTTAATTTCAAATTCGGCGCTTTAAGCCCTCCTCTTTCTCGAGCATCTTGCAAAATCTTAAACTTCACCCTTAGTTTCTTCCCAGCCCATATAAATTTATTGATACCCTTCTGCCACTCATCCAAATTAGCATCTTTTTTTAAGATGGGTATCTTAAAAGAAAAGAAACTTTGGTAGAACATTCATTTTAACAGCTGAAATTCTCCCCAACAATGACAGTTGCATTTTTTTCCAATTTTCTAAATCCTTTTTTACTTTTGTCCATAATACTTCATAATTATTCTTATATAATTTCCCATTAGAAACTCTTATATATACTCCCAAATAGGGTTGTAGATTCTTTAGTTGCAGTCAGGGTTTGGTTGTCTGGATATTCAGTATATTGTACTTGTTGTTCTTTAAAATCCTCTGTCTTTGTATTAATTTCTTCCGCTTCTGTTGTTTTTTGAGTTTAAGTTCTTTGGTTGCAATCAAGGTGTCGCTTTGTAGATTTAAGCTGACACCTTTGTCTTTCAGTCTAGCTTTAATTATCTCAGTAGCTTCAAGGATTTTTTCAAGTATAAGTTTATAATTAAGTGAAGTTTGTTGCTAGTCCTCCTCCATTTCTGATGTGGTTATAGATAGTCCTTTAGTGAAGGCTATTTATTAAACGAAAGTCAGTAAGTATTCACCTCCACAGTCCTAAAAAGCAATTTCACTGCCCAGCTGTTCTCTCAGCTTTTAATCTCTTTTTTTTAATACCAAGGACAGATCTGGGCTATGAGCAGGTCTTTTTGTCAAGAATATTCACTTGCTGTACCATGTTTTGCCACAAGATGTCCTCAATAACATTTAAAATCTTTCAAATCCCTGGCTAAGTTTTTATCCAGTTTAAGTTCTTTTCATCTTTTTTACAAGTAAATAAAGTAGCAAATCCGCTTGAAAGTAGGAACTTTTTGGGTCCCAAAATATCAAAAAGAAGCAAATCCAATTATTTAGTAGTTCTTTTCAAGGCTTTATGTCCCCTAGGTAGTCAAACACCACCATTTTAGAGGGTGGGAGGAAAATGTTCTCTTCCCTCTCGCCTCATGGGGGGAAGAAATTCCAGAGGCTTTTTATAGGAAAAATACTTGGGGTAAAAAGAAGGTAGGATCTCACCCAATTCCTCCGCAGTGCTTTCGAAGTGCTTATTAGTAATTTTGGCCTCGGCTGGTAGTGGTTGGTGATGGGCCATATTAATGGCTGATCTTTTCCTGTCAGTTCAAAGAGTTGCCCAGGATCAAATGGGAGGGCTGCCACCCTTCCATGATCGCTCGGGAGTCCTCTTCACGCTCATCGCCCCTCCAAGGTGACTTCCAACCCTTTTTTGGGTCCCCCGGCAGGAGAAAACTGGACAGCAGAGGGAGCAATCACCCTGAACATCCACCAGTGCCGTGATTGCAAACCGGAAGCCTTGCCCCCTATATTTGATGCATAGCGTAAAGAACCCATCCTTCTTTTCTTTGAAAAGCACTGGGATTACCATTCTCAAATTTGCTGTCAATAAATACTCAGAGCTTGTCCATCTCTCTGGGGGACATAGAGTACATTTTTGCTTTAGGCAGTTTAGCTCCTGGCATGATCTCTATTGCACAATTAGTGGGTGGGTGGGCGAGGTGGGAGCACATCTGATTCCTTTTAGCTAAAACCTCAGCTAGATCATGATACTCTGCTATCCTGCTTAAGGGTGCAGTGTGGGATGCAGCACACCAGCTACCATGGGATCCTTGAACCACTCTCGCAGGGGCTGCAGGAATGCATCTAGGTTGCCCAGAATCTTGCAGGGACACCAACCATCTGGCTGTGCCATCCTCCAGATTGGATGCAATTGGCTGCATCATCTGGGGTACATTCCCCCCATAGTGTTCCATGTGGTGCGATGTCTGGGCTAAGAAGTAAGCCAGCTTGCCCGAGTCCCCATTGAACCAAAACATCAAGTGGGACAGAGGCTGCTGGACTCTCAACATGATGTACCCAAGCAGTAAGACTGCTGCTGCCATCAGGAAGGGAGGCAGAGAGGCCCCAACCCCTATTTGAACCACCGGGACCGCTTTCTGCCATGCTGAGGGAGGGTTTCCAAAATCCCCTGCTCCTGCTTCCAGTGAGTGGGATCCAATTTTCCCAGTGGGTGCTGGCACTATCAGTTGCAGGAGGGAGGTGACGGGGTAACTAGCGATTTCACTCCCTTGTCCTGGCTACTGACAGGCTACTAGTGATTTCACTCCCCTTTCCTGGCCACTCCTTGGCTCTCAGCAACGTGGTTCCCTTGATCTTCAGGCATCCGAACTTCTCTCCCAGCTGCTCCATCAATGGGCTGTGAGCAACAGCAGGGAGCTTCCACTCAATTGTCTCATCCTATTCAATCATCTGCCTTGCCTTTCATTTGTTCCCTCAAGTCACTCCAGCAGGGATCAGGGAGTCCTCAGCCTCTGCTGCTTCCCCATGTTCACCGCCCAGTGAGTCTTCAGTCCCTGGCATGGGGCATCCTGCAGCTGTTCCTTAAGATCACCAAGTTTGGCTCTGGCTTTTTAGCCCTCAGTTTGGGATGTGTGCCTGCTGGTTGTGCCCCTACCAGGTCTGCAGTGCTGCCAGGGACTCCTGTGGCTTCTTCTCCTCCTCCAATTCTTTGTCTATTGCTGACATCTCGGGTTTTTGGCCTCCCAGTGGGATCCAGGTAGGCATTACTGTGAGAACTGACTTAATGTCAACTGTCCCATTTGGCATATTCAACAAAAGAAACTCCTGGCTCTTTAGATTGACCAAGAATATAGCTTTATTGAAAGATCTATCTAGGCACAGCAGAATCAAAGTCAGGTTTGGGATTTTCCTGCAAACACCCCCTGGTAAACCCCCTTTTTTCATCTCTAGGCCATCCAGGGTTCACAGTTCACCAATTGAGTTCTGTTCTTCTGTTTTTGGAAAAACTGTCTGCCCCCCCCCTCAAATATTCTCCATAATAGATAATGTCTCTCTGGCAACAGAAGGCTCTCTTTCATTCCATAGCCTCCCCTGCCCTTAGCAATTCACCACCATCCTCCCATTACTGTTTGGCAAACTGTGAGAGGAAGCAAGTATAGACAACTATGGAGTCAAGTCAAGTTTGACAAACTACTTGTAACACCAAATTTGTAGAAGTTGTGTAGGTTATAAGGATGCATTTGAATCTAATTAAAGATACTAGTTATTATCTAGAAATTCCTTTTTTGCTTGTGTCATTATTACTTAGGGATTGTCTACCCATCCAATACATTCTGAATTGGAAAATGTGCTATGTCTATCCCAGTTCCTCAATAAGTAAAGAGGGCATTCAAAGGAAGGTCTTCTTGGCCATTGCCACCTAATTCTGGACAGTTTGCCCTTCCCAATCAGGTTAGCATCTTTCTTATTGTCATGTGTTTAAAGTGTTAAAATAGCTTTAAACTAGGTTTAAAAAAAAAACCTTACAAACTTTCAGTGCAGGCAATATCCTTTGACTGAGAATAGATACAAGTGTTTGTTGCATGTTTAAGTAAAAATAGTTTAATCTAGCAATGCTATTGTTAATTTGTATTTTATTGTGCAGCCATATAGAATCTTTAAAGAGCTGGTCATAATACAAGTTTCTATTTATTACATTGTTGTACAAATAAATGTTCCCCAATGTCCTCCATTGTTAACTCCTTATATTATTAATATTATTAATGATATTATGTAGTGTTAAATTATTTTGAAGCTAACATTTTTATAATGACCTGTAATCATTAAAAAACTTAAACATTATTATTAATACTTTTATCATTACAAAAGTAAGGTGAAGTTTCAAAGCCATAGCTTTGTGTAAAGATCTGAGAGCCATATCTCTACTCATAAAGTGATTTCATCTCATGAAATCTTGAGATTTTGGCAATCTAATTTGCAAATAAATGAAACAATGAGGAAATCTTATGATCTCACACAAGATGTTTGCCTTCTTGCACAAATTTTCATCAACTGTGAGCAATTACATACAAAACCTTTAGAATCATTTCCCTCTACTATCAGTCATTAGACTTTTTTTTAAAGGCAGGGGAATAACATTCAGTTTCCAGAGTTACATATTTATCATTTAACAGCAAAAATAAGTAGTTTTGTTTTCACCACTGGTGCTCTCTGTATCAGAAAATCTAAGTAAAACTCTAAGTTTTATTTTTTATGCCATTTTTAAGCAAGAAGTCTTTGTGTGTGTGTGTATGTGTGTGTGTGTGTGTGTCTGTGTAATAAAACAAAATCAAAGTACAACTTGGGAGTTCTGAAAAATTAAAATAACAGTCTTGAAAAACACAATAAAATAAAATAAATAAAATAAAGCAGACACAAGAAACTAGAATAAAATGCAATGGCTAAAAGAAGAAAGAGTAGTACCCTTGGCTTCAGAAATCAACTAGATGGCAGGGAAGAAGTATTGAAAGTTCCCATTCTAGTTTCCATTTTCCACAGACTGTCTGGTAATTTTAATATTGGGAAATAATTATTTTTAAATTTATTATGTTATTAGAGATAAAATAATGCTAAATTTACTGGGGAGAATGAATGCTGACTCATTGTGTTAAGGCAACCAATGCCAAGCACCAAACATAAATGAAAGTTTGTAAGAGTGGCGAATATCTGTAGCTCAGGTGTAGGAGGAGGGTGAAAGTTCATTCTCCAAGCTTGTGGGTTGGTTTCCAAACATTTCATTGCCAGCATCTACAGCAGAATTTAGGGGATGTCCGTGTCAGTATTCTTCTGTTTATAATGGCTTTGTGTGGTCAGTAGGTAAGGTTGCATCAGGTGTGGGCCCCATCAAGTCAGGGTCTTGTGATGGGTCAGGTGGGGAGGGTGTATCAAGCGAGGATCTTGTGGTTGGTCTTGTGATGGGTCAGGTGTGACTCACCAGTGACAGTCTTGACCACACAAAGCCCTTATAAACAGAAGAACACTGACACTGGCATCCCTTAAACTCCGCTGAAGGTGTTACCTAGCCTGGTAATGAAACATTCAGAAGCAAACCCACAAGCTCGGAGAATGAACCTTCACCCTCATAAATGAAAGTGCAGCATTGCTATTTTATATTCTTCAGACGTATCCATATTGCAGTTTTAAGCTGTTCCTGTCCTACACCCATGACACTTTGAGCAGGTTTAAGAATAACCTGTTTGGACTGAGAATATCTTGAAAATGATACAGTTCAGACTACAGAGTATTGTGTCCTCCTATAGAAGACTTCTCATGATGTTGCATCCTCTCACTTTTATCTTCCAAGTGATAATGATCCATCTCTTTTGTGTCTGTTGATAGGTTTTAAATGGATACACATGTGCACCCACAGTGTGTATGAGGGATTGTGTTACTATTATTATTTTTCCTTTGTGGAAAAAATAAAATATAACCATAATTATTCTTAAGAAATCTGACACACTAAGCATGTGAAACAAGAGTTATAACCACTATGCTCTTATAAAAGAGGGAGTAAAAAAGCTTTGTTGAAGAAACTCTTTGAAAAGCAGTTACGAAATAGCCAGTACAGTGCTGGCTAGATTAGCCTAGAAAGCAGTAAAAAATGCCAACTGAGAGCAATAAAAGAGTTCCTGGAAGGGAGGGAGGTAAGTTGGGAGCATTGCTAGCAATTCCTAACCTATATGAACAATCAGGCAGTACAGATAAGCCAATTAATGCCATTAATTTGTAAAATAAAGTGTTGATTGTCAAAGTATCTGTGCAATTTAAAAGGTTAAGACATTTGCTTTTAATTTACATATAAGGGAGCTGAATACCCTTTAAAAACTGGAACCAAAACAGAAAGAGTCCTCTAGCCCTATGTTGAAATAAAGATGAGGTCAGGAAGACTTGAAATCCCCTCTCATATTTTCCTACTACTCAAACATCTTGTTGGAAGTAAAGTCTTCATCCTGGTTCATCCAAGCCAGGAATAAATAAGCAACATGGCGACTGTATTGGGAAGATGGTTACAGTTTATTGAAGAGGCAGAAAGATGGTTTTTGCAGGAAAGATCAGAGGAAAAAAAGGATCTGAGCACATGGGCAGTAGGTTTTTATACCCTCTCTAGCCTTTTGTTTGGAATAGTTTCCTGTTCCTGTGGCATGAACTTTGAACTCAATCTGAGTGTGTTTTTCTAGGCCTTGGTATCTGTTTAATCCTTGGTTTAATCCTATTATCATATCCTGCTTCCCTGGTGATGGGGCTAATGACTCCTAGAGTTTGGATAGGGCAGGGGTAGTCAACCTTGGCTCTTTTATGACTCATGGACTTCAACTCCCAGAATTGACTCTCAGGAATTCTGGGAGTTGAAGTCCACGAGTCATAAAAGAGCCAAGGTTGACTACCCCTGGGGTAGGGTATGCAGATTTTATGTATCTTTGTCTTCTTGAATTTTCTGGCTCCAACTTTCTGATAGTTACATCTGCATTTGTATAAAGCTGGCTCCTGTTTGGGATAGAGAGATTTGGGGGCAGAGTTGGCTTCTGCTTTTAAAAATCCTTTTGAGGAAAAATATATATTTTCTGCCTTTTTAATATTTCCTTCTCTATGGCTCTGACTTCCCTCAATCTCATGGTGTGATATATAGAGAAGAACCTCCAAAGTAAATTTTATACTATAGGCTGGATGCCCTCATATCTTTTTCACCTTTCAACATGCACTGCTACTAAAATAGAACTTTTATTGGTTGGTTGGTTGGTTTAATCTTTGTGTTTCTGATATAGGAATGAAATAATGGCGACAACTTGACATTGGTAGAATTCACCACTGTTTTAAAGGTCAAACACAGATGAATATGGTTCAAGCTGTGTCCCTGTAGATTCAGATGCCTTTCAGTTTAAAGATTTGTGGTTAGTGTGGCACTGAAAAACAGCATCATCAGCTTGCCATATTCACAGATAGCAATATTTAGACAGGCTAGGATTAACCTTGTAATTTATCAAGCATTGCTACAAATCAGCATTTGTAAGTTAAAAGAAAAGGAACATGATAAATAAAAGGTTTCTCAGAAGAAGCAATGACATTCTCAAGATAAATATATATTTTTGTCTTAAAGGAATAGCATTCTGAATATATATCATCATTTTAGGAAGCTTAAAAAACTCTAAAAACAGGGGAAATGTTTTCATCAGCTGTTCTTTGCCTTCCTCTATCAGGGTTTGGGACTTCAAAGTTTTTTATTATAGATAAATCAGGGTATCATTTCATTGACCTTTGAAGGCAAGCTGGAGGAATTTGGCATCTTACACTTCCTTTTGTATGTAGTTTCACATATTTCCTTTCCTTGGCATAAATTATTATCCATACTGAGCTAAATGGTTAAAGTGACTTTGGCAAAAGTGCTTTGATGCCACCAGCACTTTCCCTGGCTCATTTCAATGGAAGGATAATGATAATGATTTGAGACCCTTGTGGTGACTTGTTTGCATTTTTATAAAATGTTCTGGCTCCTTCTTTATTTGAATAGCAACATTGTAAATGGAAGTTTAAATCAGGATAAAAAGGAATACATGGTCAAGTACCAATTGTTGCCAAATACCACCATCAGAAAATGATAGATTATGGAGATGCTTTTAAAAGACAATAGATCTCTCTCTCTCTCTCTCTCTCTCTCTCTCTCTCCCCCCCCCCACATGAGTGTTTATGTTTAAGTAAACTGCCTATGAATACCAGCTGCAAGGGGACTAAGAGAGGACACCCTACAATTATCAAAGATTTTTTTAAATAGAAGTTTACCATAAACTTCTGGGGAGTTTCCAAATGCATCTAGAGAAATGGCTTTTGAAAACAAAAGTTAGAGTCAGAAGATGATCTTTGTGTTTGTCATATTTTTTTCTTTAAAAAATCTTATAGTTCTTGACCCATTCTTTTCTGATTTTTCTGAGTGTTTTTAGAATCAGCAACCAGAAGTACCATGGGTGGAATTTAATTTTTGTCCGTATTTGTAATTTCCTTTTTAATTGGAATGATGGAGTAATTAATTGGAGTTCAGAAAATAGCTTAAATCTCTTTGCTGGATCACTTCTAGAAGTCTATTTGTGTGCACTTTCTGCCAGAAATATACAAAAGTGTCTTCAATTTGATGTTTAAGAGGGAAAATCTGAAGGTGTGATGTTTGCATTTCTTTAAAACTACAAGTAGTCTTCAATTTGCAACAGTTCATTTAATGACTGTTAAAAGTTACAAAGTGACTTATGACCATTTTTCACACTTACAACTGTTGCAGCATCCCCAGAGTCACATGATCAAAATTAAGTTGCTTGGTAACTGGCTCATATGTATGATTGTTGCAGTGTCCCGGGATCATGTGATCACCTTTTGTGACCTTCTGAAAAGCAAAGTCAATGGGGAAGCCAGATTCATTTAACAATCATGTCATTAACTTTACAACTATAGTGATTTATTTAACAATTGTGGCAAGAAAGATCATAAAATGGGGACAAAAGTCACTTAACAAATGTCTTGCTTAACAAGAATTTTGTATTCCACTTTATTAGCCAGAGTTATCATTTAGAAATCCTTTTTTACAGGGGATCTTTACAGTATGTTCTATAGTAGAGATAGACCTACCCGAAAATCTATGTTTCATTGAGCTGATTACTACTAATTAGGTCAATTGTATATTTTACACGTAATTTTGGGCCCAATACTTTTAATTCCAAACAACATTTTAGAAAAGATATCATTAAAAAATGTGTATGCTAACATAACTGAGAAAATCTGTGGTAATAATAAATTCTCCTTTCTCTTTGTTATATGGCAGGGGTCCCCAACCTGAGACTGGGCTGTGAGATCTTGGCCAGTGCACACATGCATGGATGCGCATTCCCCCTACTTGTGCTAGCACCCATGGTTCCCTTATGTGCATGCATGCGGGCACGAACAGGGACACTAGCATGGGGCAGGTGTCCACAGCCCATTTGCACATGTGCCAGTAGCCCAGGTGGTTTGCGCAGCCAGATGCCCTGGGAGTGCATAGCCATTCATGTATGCGCATGGTGCCAGCACATGCCTTATGCACAAATGGGGCTGCTAGGGTTGTGCCAGTGTGCATGGCCCCATGGGTGCTCATATGCGCAAGCATCAATTTTGAAACTGCTCTCCTTCTCTCTGGTCCAAGAGACCAGAAAGGTTGGAGACCTCTAGAATACGGCACCTTAAATTTTAATATTTAAGGCTACAATCTAGCATATATTTCATTGGAAATAAATCTGGTATAATTTAATAGAAATTGCTTCTTAGTACACAGTTTATATGTATGATTTTGGCTTGGTGAGTCCCTAATTTATGCTCTTTCAAAAGAAAGATTTCAAAGTCAGAACCATTACTTATTGTGACAGTTTTCTATTGGGAAGAATGGACACCTCCAACTTTTTCTGCTCATTTCCAAATGCACTCTAAAAGTTTTCCTAGAATGTGATACTTGAAGAAAAATATAAGAGGTGTTTTGAATAACATTCATTCAGCTCCATTTTTTACTATTGATGTCTGACGAAGGATAGTTAATTTTCACCATGAATTAACTTGTATATTTATCCAAAACTAACAATTTAATATAAATATTGATTAGTAAAATAGCTAATTCAATTTAATGTTTGAGCGCCATCTACTGGATAAAATAGAAAGAGCCTGTGATCCAAACAAAGTTCATTTTCCATTACATGTAATTTTTTTTATATTGAAATCAGTGTGAGTTAGTGGAGCAAACTTTTTATCTAGGGTTAAAGCAATAGCCACTGATATGTGAATTTAACTGTTGTTATGGAAATACATATATTTAAAATGTATTCTATGGAAGCTGGGAATTGCATCCCATCAACTGCATCTCATGTAAATTACATTGCATCTTCATAATAAAGATGCATTTAATTCTGGTGAATGGAGCTCAGATTTTTACTTAAAACCATCAGCATATTAGAACCTACTGGGAGGAACTCTGCCATTTCTTACTTTAGATTTGTAATAATAGAAAATAAGAGACATCATTTTAAAATTTTACATTTTACGTTGTTGAAAAACTTCTTTCCTCCTTCGCAGTTTCACAATTCAAATGTAAAAGTTGGTAGGTAATGTCTGATTCTCTATTTATGTTTTAATTGTCATCTGTAATATGTACCACTTGTAGTTTATGCATACTTTATATAAATTTGTTCAAAAGTGAGTCTCAGTAAGGAGATTAAGACTTAGTCCTTAATAATTGTGCTGCTCATATAATACTTTGCCTTCCCATGTGCCTTTTCTGTTCTTTATTTGATTTTTTTTTGTAGGTCAGTTTGGTTTCTCCAGTAAAGCTTCATGATGTATTAGCTTCAGTGAATCTTCTTCATTGTCCTTCAGATATTCTTCCAATGCCCTTTTTTCTTCATCAACCATCTAATGCAACAATCCACCTATCTTTTTTCTTGGTAAGTAGAATTTATCATCATCACTGTATGGATGAAGAGCATGATTCATTGTCATTATTTTTGTGGTCTTCCTATCCAGGGCTTTTAATTCTGCTTGAATCTAGTCCACTATTCCTATAGTGCAGTGGTTCTCAACCTGTGGGTCGTGACCCCATTTGGGGTCAAACGACCATTTCTCGGGGGTCGCCAAACAACGCAGTCCACCATTTTCCCCCCTTTTCCTTAGCTGTGCTACTCCCTTTTATTCTATTGGCTTTTGAAAGCCAATAGAGTAGACTCTCTTGAATAGAGTCTAATTCTATTGGTTTTCAAAAGCCAATAGGAATTGTCCAGGCTCTGCCCTGCTGAGCCCGCCAAAAGTCCCATTCTGCAAACGGTGCTGCAAGTTGTCTGCAGCGAAGGCGAGCTGTCTGGAAGTTTCCACCCCTCCCTGCTGACCAACTACTAAAAATGTAAGTAAAAGAGGGCCAGGGTGGGAGGTGGGAGGCCGGCGGGCACAGGGAGGGTTGCTGGTGCGCGTGGGGCCCAGTGGGTGCCTTATCTCCCTTGGGCTGGGCCAGCTGGTGGCCCAGCCGGTGGTCGGCCTGCTCCATCTTTGCCGCTTGCCAGCTACGCCTCGGCCAGGGCAGGGGGCGACATCACGCATGCGGAGTGCTCCTGGACAGGGAAAGTCCTTGACTTACGACCAGTTGGATAGTCCTCAACGTACGACCAGTTGGGTAGTCCTCGACTTACGACCAGTTGGGTAGTCCTCAACTTATGACAGGTTGGGGGTCACAGCATTAAAAAGGTTGAGAACCACTGCTATAGTGTAACTAATGACTGGAATTACCACATATTAATTGCCTTGATAGTATTTCCTCCATTGATATAGATTTTTTATTATTATTATGGATCATCGCACAGTCAGCCAGATGTTCAGACTGGATTTGGCATTTTGTCTACCTATCGAGTCCTTACCCAGGACCTGGGATAGGCAGATGTGGATGTTTGATGGTATTACAGATATCGTCGCAGGATGGAAGCAGTTCCTAGTAAGGCCGCCTTTTGCAATTGACTAATAGCGAATTTGTCAATGCCAATGGTGTTCAAGTGGTGCTCCAGTTGTTTTGGGATTGCACCCAAGGAGCCTATTACTATTGGTACTACCCTTGCTTGCTTTTGCCACAGTCTTTCTATTTCTATTTGTAGGTCTTTGTATTTTGTTATCTTCTCCAGTTCTTTCTCTTCTATTCTGCTGTCTCCAGGCACTGCCACGTCCACTATCCAGACTTTTTTGTCTTTCTTATCGACAATTGTTAAGTCTGGGGTGTTATGTTGCAGGTGCTTGTCTGTTTGAATTCTGAAGTCCCAGAGCAGTTTAATTTTATCATTTTCTATGACTTTCTCTATTTTATGATCCCACCAGTTTTTGCTTACAGGCAAATGATATTTTTTGCAGATCTTCCAATGCACCATTGTTGCTACTTTGTCATGCCGCTGCTTGTAGTCAGTCTGTGCAATCTTCTTGCAACAGCTTACCAAGTGGTCCACTATTTCTTCAGCTTCTTTGCATAGGCGGCACTTACTGTCTATTGCTGTCTTCTCAATTTTGACTTTATATGCATTTGTCCTTAAGGCTTGGTCTTGTGCAGCCAGAATTAGACCCTCGGTCTCTTTCTTCAATTTTCCTGCTCTTAGCCATTGCCAGGTCTTGTTATTATCTGATTTCCCAGCTATTTTTTTCACGTATTGGCCATGTAGTGCTTTGTCTTCCCATGCCTCTATTCTGTTCTTCATTTGGTCTTACTTGTAGGCCAGTTTGGTCTCTCCAGTAGTCAGTAAGCCTTCCTGATATACTAATTTCATTATTATTATTATTATTATTATTATTATTATTATTATTATTATTATTATTATTATAGTTATCACATGATTTGAAGCAATTTTTCCAGCTTTCAACTCAAAGAGATCTCTACAATTTAAATTGCATTCAGTCCTAGATGTGAGTGGCTTGTACAAGCACCTTTGCACATATATATATACACTATCCAAGGATAGAATAGTCATGATGTTTATTCATGAGTCTTTCTGTAGGTTTCATATGGTTCAAGTAAATAATTTGTTTAGCAATCAGACTGTGTATAACAACGGATTTTTTTCACTTATTGCAAGTATTGCAAGGAAAGCAGTGCTATTGAGTATAGAATAAGTAAAATTATTGGTGTGATCACGAGACAGCATTGTGAGGAAAATAGATACATTAAAAATGGCTACTAAGGTTTCATAGGCATCAAGATGTCAAAAAAGCATTCTTGAGACCCATGTCTCATCACTGTGGGATACAGAATTTGGATTTAAGATATGTGTTTAAGATTCACATAGACTAACATTATCGGATCTGGACTGCAGAAATAAAAAAATTAGATAAATAAATAGATAACTACAAAGTGGCAACAATGAAATGATTCAATAAATCTACCTCTTTGTTGCTCTATGAGTTCTTGAACAATCCAATGGATTAGAGATCAATTAAATATGCCATTGTAAGAATATTTGAGGAGATATTGGCACTTTTTCTTCCTAACACTGGAATAATAATCCCAATATTTTGGCCCTGTATATATGATGTTCTGAGCTTAGCACAGCTGAAATTTAATGGCAAAATAATGCAATCTGATGGTACTAATTTCTGGGATGAGAGAGAGAAAGGGGGAGATGGAGCGAGGGAGGAAAGAAATGAAGCAAAATAAACTTGTTCACCCTCTGTTGAGCTTGAGGACTTTTCACTTTTTAAAAAAAGAACTCTCCTCAAAAACAACAAATAAGATGTTAAGCCAGCAAGGTCTTGTCTCCATGGATATTGAACTAAATGCATATTGAACTAACTAGAACAATCCATGTTTCTCTCATGTATAAATCCAGGCAATATAAGATCAGCCACCTAACAACTTCATAAGCTTTGATCTGAAAGGTTCCTTGAGGGGGAGATCAGACATTCTTTACAGCACTCTTCTATTGTAATAATGGCAAATACAACGGAACAAGACTCTCTGCTTTGTAGGACATTTGTTCCAAGCTGGCTATTGTCTTGAAATCTGAGAATTGCCTGGAGCTGTGTGATGAATGTGCTAATAGGCATGTTACATAGTTACACTTTTCCTCCCCAAACATCTTTGTCTTATTAAATCCTAACAAGAAAACTCAACAACCAGTCCTGCTGGCACTGCTATAGTAGTATCATGATAATACACTGGGTCTTAAGCACTTGGTTGTTAGCCATCATTTCTTACTACATATTTTATGACAAAAGGAGGATAAGGAATGACAAGGAAATAGTATATCCTCTTTGTTCATATTGTGAACTGCTTCACAGGATTCTGCTGCTTGTGGCACAAAGTGAGATCCATAATCAGTGAATCCCACAACTAAAGGCTCTGCAGATTTATTTAAATTATTTATTCACTGTTGTATTAACCAGTTTTTTAAACTAAAAATGCACTCTGGGAATGGAAAAAAAACCTTTCAAGTAAGCATATTGAACATTTTATCTAGTACTTTTGCTCTTAATTTGAACCTTAGCACTAGAGTAGCCTTTGAAACCTTTCCTGACTTATGTATACAAAGACTACAGGCTACTTCTAAAACAACCCTATTCAAAGCCTTTTTTTTTCTTTTGAGAATTGAATGGTTTCATATTATATGTCACTAGTAATTTCAATATGTCTTCAATATTACATCCCATGGAGAGAGATAGCCAGCTAACTTTCAAACAATAGATACGGTGGGCAAAGAATAGTATCACAATGCCTGGGATAAAATTGGGCTCTGCTTTACCTTGTGAGAATCAGCTAATTGCCAAACTAAATAGCATTGTCAGGGAATATTGCATTGATACAGTATGATTTATCCTTTAGGGACCTAGTGGATTAACTGATTATGGATCTTTGAAAAAGGGAACTACTGATTCAATACAGGTCCTCACTTTTAATCAGTGTTGGCCTGAGTGCCTGTAGGCCATATCACTAATTCTCTTTGTTTGCTACATAGACCTGTAAATGTTGGATCTATTGGAATACATTTCATACACAACATTGTTAGGTCTAGTCTGGAGAAAATGCATTCGCAACATAGCGGTGGATGAATGAGCAGAATTGGCATACATCACTAAAAGCTGATTGGACAGTGTCAATATAACCCTGTCAGAGATTTGCTTTTTAGGATCCTGTAGCCTAAATGCCAGGATTTGGAGGAGTGTGGTATGACATTTTGGTAGTGTCCAGTTGGGCTGCTTCATTTGTAGGTGGGCAATGAAGGCTTTTATGTGAATCTTAAATGCAGGTCTAAGGAAAAATGAATGGCTGAATTCTAAAGATGAGAAATTATTGTTTAAGAAAGGATAAGATGCTGCCAGTCATTTGATGGCACATCCTTGTCAGTGAGAAAAGGAAAGCCAAGAGAGTTTTCCCATGCTAATTGCTTCCCTTCCCAGCATTAGTAGCCATATGCTAATGCTGGGCTAGCAACAAACAAAGAGAAATCCTTGTGGTTTTCCTTTCCTCCTAGCCCTAATGTTCCCTTGTCCAGAGGTAGCATATTAGTGTTTGGCATCTAATGCTGGGGAAGAGAAGGCTAGCAACTAGATAGGGAAAGAAAACCACAAGGATTTCTTGCTATGGTAGCTTTCCCTCCTCCAGTGTTAGTTCTGATCCATTGCTAATGTTGGGGGAGGAAAGGCTACAGTCAACAAGGAAAGGAAAACCAAGAGCTTCAGCAGTGTCTCAGAAAAAGATAGCTGCTTGTGGAATTCTGCCATGTGGCCCAGCAATGGAGCAGCCTGTCCTCCTTCCATACACTAACCATCTGAGTTCTGGAGATCTTTGAAAGGTAAGTGAGCTATCAATGATGGGGATGTGGAGATTCCAAGAGTCAGAAAGTGGAGCATGAGGCATCTCATGGGGTGGCAGAAGCTTAGGGAGGCTAGAGGCAAATAGACATGAGGGTCTCCCCCACTCTTGAGGCATCTCATTTCACTTAATGACCCCTGAATTCAAACAACTTCTGACCATAATAGGCAGGCCCCATTAGGGTCATAACTCAAGGATTACCTGCACTTGAGAATTCAATTAAAGAAGAAGAGATAAAGTAAAAAAATGAATGCAAACACAAAAGCAACTAACCACTATGAAAAAAAAATACACGGAGGTCATTTGGTTTTATAGAGAGAATGAATGAATGAAGCTCAAACAGCAAACTAAAGAAAAAAAGGAAAAGAAAACCAAGAAAGTCATGGCTGGACGAAGGTGACAAAAGTCTGAAAAAGACAGAGGGCAGAAGTTTCAAGATCAAAAGCAGTGTGTGAATCAGAGTATTGATATAAATAAAAGAGTTTGGATAAAAAACCAAAAGTAATATTCAAGAATAGAAAGGTGTGAAGATACAATATTTGACTGTAATAAAACATTTATTTTCTGCAAATGTTTATGATCAAATGTTGTGCACCTGGAACATTGCCTCTTTCTCTTTCTTTCCCTCACTCATTTGCTTAGTGGTCATTTCATTTCTGATTTAGGAATGGAAAGCAGACATGAAACAAAGAGATGATTTTTTTTTCCTTTTTATACATTTTGGCTGACTATTTTTTACTGTCTTTCCAAGCTTTACATAACAGTGCTTCCTTTGAAAAGGAATAGTGTGATGTGTATGTATGTATTTAATGCTAAAAATATTTATTTACATATTAATCAGAAACTAATGTCTCTAAGAATCTGTAACTTTATTATTGTGTGCATGTGTGTGTGTGTGTGTGTGTATGCATGCATCCATCTTTAGGCATATGAAAATGATGAAGTGATATGAAATAAAATATGTTTGCCTTTTAAACAAGAGAAATGGTGAGCTAAATTTGTAATAGACTTTTCTGAAAAAGCATTTTTGAGAGCAAAATAAACATCTGGAAGTTATTATCTTTGTAACAATGGTAAGACAAAACAGAAATAAATGCTTTTAAAACAGACAGACCTCACCCCTATTTTTCCCTTTTTAATGACTTCTCTGAAAACAAAAATGTATATGTCATATCCATACAAATTCTAAAGCTTTTATATAGCATAATTTTTTAATATGTCCATATCCTTGTGTCCTAAGTGCCAATTCATTTTGATCAATTTCCAACAGACATGTCTGTTCAGAAAAAAATATTATAAGTTTAAGACTGGAACTTACTGCCAAGTAAGCACATACAGAATTGCAACATTTTAAATTCGGATCATCAGATTGAGGCTGCAAAAATACAGGCAACAACTGGATAGTGGCAAAAGTCTCTTTTTTCTTTATATATATATATTTTTTTCACCTCTGTCATCCAGAATTTTGCAGTCCAGATCTAATTTTAATGGGGGGGGGGTTGTAACCATACCAAAAGTGGTTGTTTGCTTTCTATTTTAACAACAAAACATGTATTATAATTTACACCAGAAACAAATTTTAATTAAAATCTGATGGTAGTTAGGAAAGCCATTGGTATTCTGGGAAGGCTTTTATATGATGGGATCCTTCTTTACAGCTAGTGATTAGAATTAACTAGGGTTAGGGAGTTTTCCTTGATGTGATGACAAACAAGAAAATATTATGGCCATTACTAATTATTGGATTTTTGTTGCAATTTCTTATGCTCCTTATTCTATTTTAAGGTTTGAATTATTTATATGAGAAGCAGTTTAGTATAGTGGTTAAAAAAACAAGCTAGAAACCCGGAGACTGCAAATTCTAGTCCAATCTTAGGCACAAAGGTAGATGGGTGATTTTTGGCCAGTCACTCTATCTTAGTTCTAGGCAGAAAGCAATGGCAAACCACCTCTGAAATCTGCCCCCAAAATGTAGGTGTCAGAATCCATTTATATTTCATTTCTATCTTTCTCCTCTGATCTAAAACCAAATCTCACCTTCCCCTGGATTCTGCCATACTCCCAAGGGGGAGGGGGGAATATGCCTGCGGGGTTATGACTTTCACTTCCTCTATTCGCTACAAGATAACTTTTTGTTTATTGCTGCTGGGTCTGCTGGCCATTACAATGTAACAAATTGCCTCCTGCACTATGCATCTCTTTGAACTTTCTTCTCCCTAACCAGGCAGTTAGGAAGGGGGGAGAGAAGTATAAACATCTTGAACCTGGCTTATTTCTCTGGTCCCAAAAGGAGGTGTGAAGAGCTGTGAAACATCGTACTACAAATGGAGATGGACTGATGCTATCTTCCCTTTCCCATGATGGACTAACCACTTGGGGATTGGCCGGTCTGAACCGTCCAGATGAATTGTGGGGTGGAGTTTGATTAGGGACCCTTTAAAGTATCGATCTGTAAAGAATCCCTCAGATCCTGTCTATTATGCTTGCTATCATCTACTCTTAATAAAAGTTCCTGTTGGAAGAAATTGTTTCCAAGAATTCTGCTTTCTTAAGATGTGGTATTGAAATGGGTCCTTATAGTAGGGACTTATGCAGACAATTGCCAGTAATTAACATCAAATTGAATAGTAATAATAATAAGAGACACACTGAGAGAGAAGGATGTTAAAATTTGGGATTTCTACTTTTTCTGTGCTGTTAACAAACAAGTGAAATCTTTTTTATACCCAGCAATATATATACAATATGTTTGTTTGTATACTGTACTTGCAGATCTGAGATTTTTTTCACCATTATACTCTGAAACCCTTCTTTTTGTTGTTTTTCTGTTTTGTTTTACAGCATGTTTACAGGTTTTGTTAGGGTACATGACCATTTTCTAAATAAAAAAAAAGATCTCTTAATTCAAAGGCTCTGACATAACAGCAACATTCCAGGAATACAACTCTACAATCCTTCAACCATCGTGAATTGAGTTTGGAATGGGATTTCCTTTTTCTACAAAAGACACATGTTATATTTGTCTTTCTCACATTATTGAAAAGGTACAACAGGAGAGAATATAAGAAAAATGAACAGTAGAACTGATCAATATATGAGAAACAAATCTTTTTATTGCATGACATGGGGAAGGTGTGATTTAGCAAATAATTCTTATGATATTAAGATTTGAAATGAAATATGTATTCATTGTCAGTAATTATTCTCCTGTACAGTACTCCTGCGTTGATTCATCTTTGTGGTTATATCCTAAATTGATTAAATCTATATTATTCAGGTGACTACATATTTGGACAACTATAAATTCAAACATGCATAATGTAGTCTATATTTACTTGTTCAACTAGTTGGGAGTGCTACTAGAATCCAAGGGAGTTCGATAAGGAGTTTAACCAATATTTATAAAACATATAATGAAATACCCCACACAACAAAATATCATGTTGCATCTTGTGTACAGGTTTTGTTCTATCCTATGTAAAACAGCAGAGAACTTATTTGAACAACTGTGAATAGTTATGTGAAGTAAAGATTGGACAAAATGGACAAATTTCCAAGTCTGTCTTCTACATATTAACCTTCATAATAATCTTTATGTTGTCTACAGCTATCTAATATTTCTACCCCTCCTTTTAGATTCTTTTACACTCTTGTTTTCTGTATATACTTTCTATTTTAATACATATATTTTACATATATATTAGGTCCAGCCATACTGGATTTAATTCTTACTAACAGAGAAGAAGTGATAGATGGGGTTGAAATTATAGGAACCTTGGGTGAGAGTGATGGTGTCATATTGGAATTCAATATAATGCAAACATAAGCAATAGAGTATAATCATATTAGAGTTTTAGATTTTAAAAGACTGATTTTAACAAACTCAGACAGAGCTTGAGAAAGATTCTAAAACAAAAAAACAACTCAAGAAGCTTGGGAAACTCTGAAAAATATGATCATAAAAACCTAGCCCAGCATAATATGATCATAAAATCCTAGCCCAGCACAATACCAGTGAAAAATAAAAACAAGAAACACTGGAAGAAACCAGCATGGTTGCACAAAAATCTCTCTAATAAGTCAAAATACAGAAAGGATAAGTACAAAAAATTAAAAGAGAGACACATAACTGAGATAGAGTATCAACAAATAGCTCAAATCTGCAAAGGCAGGAAAGTCAGGAAAGCAAAGGCTCAGAATGAACAAAGTTTTGCAACAAAAGTCAAAGATAATAAAAAAAAGTTTCTTTCAACATATAAATAACAAGCAAAAAGTCAAGTAAACAGTCAATCCACTAAAGAGAAGAGATGGCAAGAAAATAACAGGGAATAAAGAGAAAGCAGAGCTGCTTAACTCATTCTTTGAATCTGTCTTCATGCAAAAAGAAACTATAGTTTAACCTACTAAAAACATAACCGTAAAAGACAGATTAGAAATAAAAATTAAAAAACAAGAAAATGGTAATATAAATCACCGGTATCTAATATATTACATCCCAGAGTTCTAAAGGAGCTGACAGATGTCATCTCAGAACCATTGTACCATATCTTTCAAAAGTCCTGGAGCACTGGGGAACTACCAGAGCACTGGAAAAGATCAGATGTGGTTCCCATCTTCACAAAAAGGAAAAAAAAAACAGACCCAGGAAATTACAAGCTAATCAGGCTAACATCAATAACTAGGAAGATCCTGGAAAAGATAATTAAAAAAACCAGATCTGTGCACATCTAGAAACAAGCAACTAGAAGTCAGCAAGGGTTTGTTAAAAACAGATCATGCCAAGCCAATTACTAGAAAGATTTATTTCATTCTTTGACAAAGTGACTAAATTAGTAGACCAGCAAAATGCTGTGGACATAGTATACTTAGACTTCAGTAAGGCATTCGACAAAATAGATCACAGCCTACTTCTTGGTAGGCTAGAAAAAAGTGGTATAAATCACCACCAGATGGATTTGTAACTGGCTGACAAACCATACTCAATGAGTAGTCTTTAATGGTACTACATCTACATGGAGGGAAGCAAGAAGTGGGATACCACAAGGTTCTGTCTTAGGCCCAGTACTCTTCGATATTTCATAAGTGACTTAGATGAGGGAATAGAAGGGGAACTCAACAAATTTGCAGATGATACTAAGCTGGCGGGAATAGACAACACCCTAGAGGACAGAATCAAGATCCAGATGGATCTCCACAGACTTGAATGCTGGGCCCTATCTAATGAAATGAAATTCAATAAATAAAAAAGTAAAGTCTTATAGTTAGGCAAAAAAATTTAAAAGTATATATACAGATTAGCTAAAAAATAGCAGTAACTGTGAGAGGGATCTTGGAGTCCTAGTGGGCAATCAATTAAATATGAGCCGATGTATGTGGCAGCACCAAAAAAGCCAATGCAATCCTTAATTGCATCACCAAAAGAATTCAATCAAGATTGCATGAGGTACTAATACCACTCTATAAAGCCTTAGTAAGACCATACCTAGAATACTGCATCACCACATTATAAAAAAGATGTTGAGACTCTAGAAAGAGTGCAGAGAAGAGCAACAAAGATGATTAAGGGTCTGGAGGCTAAAAGATATGAAGAACAGTTGTAAGAACGGGGCTTGGCTAGTCTAGTGGAGAGAAGAACCAGGGGAGACATTATAGCAGTATTCCAGTATATGAGGAGCTGCCACAAAGAAGGGGTCAATCTGTTTTGCAAAGTACCCAAAGGCCAGACAAGGAACAATTGATGGAAAGTGATCACAAAGGATAAGATAAGATAACCTTTATTGTCAATTTTACTGTGAGCACACTGGCCCACATTAAAAATGAAATTCTGTTGCCTGCTCTCAATAGAAAGTATATATCTACCCATACACATACATAACACATATACACATGGTACATAGTACATGGTTTGTGTATCACTGGAAGCTTTCAAGAAGAGACTGGACAGCCACTTGTCAGAAATGGTATAGGGCCGTGGTGGTGAACCTATGGCACGCGTGTCACAGGCGGCATGCAGAGCCCTTTCTGTGGGCACATGTGCTGTTGCCCCAGTCCTAGGTCTTCAGTCTCGTCCATGAGCAACCTGCATCAATACCCACGCAGGGTAAGATTGCCATGCCTGCCCCTGCCTCCCCAAGCAGTTTTTTATTAACCTGTCTTTCAGTTGCATTCTGTTTCTCCATTCACTCCTCAGCCTTTGCCACGTGTTGGTGGGACTATCGGTAAAAAAAAAGTTCCATCAGACTTTATAACTTCTCGTGAGATCTCAAGAAGTTGGAATTGATTGATTGACCTTTTTTCCCAAAAAAACCCCTCCCTTTGCTCCTTGCACACAGCGGCAGCAATGGATTGCGAAGGAGAAATGGCACGGGGTTGGAAGTGAGGTAAGGAAAGAAAGGCAGTTTCTAGGGTGAATGAGGATTTCTTTCCTTACCTGCCCCACTTATTCCGAGCTGCTTTCTGCTCAGATGCATTGCTGTTGCCAATGGCCTGACTGCCCACTTCAGTGCCCTCCCTCCTCGAGCCTCTAATGCTCCACCTGCTACTTTGGTCAGCCTGCCAGCCCCCACATCAACACTCTGCCCATCACTGCTGAGCACAGTGCCTTGGGGCTGCAGGGGCTGGCCTGACATGGGAAGGGCATGTGGGCTGCAGGGCTGCAGGGGCTGGCCTGACATGGGAAGGGCATGTGCCTCACCCTCCCACCACCATGCAGGGTAAGATGGCCATGCCCGCCCCTGCACAGATACCCTCACTTCCCCCAGGCATTTTTTTTACTAACATGCCTTTTAGTTGCATTCTGTTTCTCTGTTCGCTTCTCAGCCTTCACCAGTCCCAGTTTGTGGGACTATCAGTAAAAAAAAAAAAAGTTCCATCAGACTTTCTAACTTCTTGAAATCTCGCGAGAAGTTAGAAAGTCTGATGAAACTTTTTTTTAGTGATAGTCCCACAAAGATGCATCGAAAACTGAGAAGCGAATGGGGAAACAGAATACAGCTGAAAGGCAGGTTAGTAAAAAAAAAAACACTTGGGGAGATGGGGGCAGGCACAGCAACCTTACCATGCATGGGTATTGATGCAGATTCCTCATGGATGGGACTGAAGGCCTAGGACTGGGCGATGGCACGCATGTAGAAGGCTCTACATTCTGCTTGTGGCACATGTGCCATAGGTTCGTCACCACATGTACAGGGTCTCCTGCTTGAGCAGGAGGTTGGACTAGATGACCTACAAGGTTCCTTCCAATTCTATTATTCTGTATATCTTCTAGCTTTTCATATATTTTTTTCTAGATTCTGAAATATCTTCTATGCTTTTGATTGACTTTACTCATTTTCCTTATGCTGGGAAGTCAGAGCCCTCCAGAGAAGGAAATACTAAAAGGGCAGAAAAATATATTTTTCCTCAAAAGGATTTTTAAAAGCAGAAACCAACCCAGCCCCCAAGTCTCTCTCTTTGCCCCAAGCAGGAGCTAGCCCTATACAAATACAAATGTAACCATCAGAAAGTTGGAACCAGAAAACTCAAGAAATCAAAGAGACCTAAAATCTGCATATCCCACCTGAGATGGGACATAATAGGACTAACCCATTGCCATCAAGTATACCAGAGAGGCACACCTCTCTGGTATACTTGATCAAAATATGTGACACAGGAAATAGCCTCAAAGTTCATGCCACAGGAACAGGAAATTATTCCAGACAAAAGGCTAGAGAGGGTACAAAAACCTACTGCCCATGTGCTCAGGTCCTTTTTTCCTCTGGTCTTTCCTGCAAGAACCATCTTTCTTCCTCTTCAATAAACTGTAACCATCTTCCCAAAGCAGTCATCATGTTGCTTATTTATTCCCGGCTTGGATGAACCAGGATCAAGACTTTACTTTCAATAATTTGGTGACTCAGATGGGACTCCAAGCTAACCTCTCCAATGGACTGAGACTGGTAAGCCCCATCTTGCTGGCAGCAGGCCCCTTGTGTCTGTAGATGGGTTTCCCAGGCCTTGCCCATGTGGAGCTAGGGTAGTAAAGGGAATTTTTGGGTTTGAGCTCAAGGACTGTTTTGGAAAGAAAGTGAAGGTGAGTACCTCTAAATTTTAAGATTAAAGCCCAGGGGAACAAAGGAAATGTGTGTATTTTTGTATGTGTGAATGAGAAGACCCTTTTCCCCCCAATCACAGTTGGATTTTGCTCCTTCTGGTCTTTCCTAGCTGCAGAAAGGATCTGTTTAATTGGCAGAACCTGGAAAGCATGGGGGTTTGGCCAGAGTGTAGGACCTTTTGTTAGGGAAAAGGAAGAAGCTGTGTGAAAATGGAATGGAATGAGTGAATGAGAGAATTGTATTTGGGCAACCAGCTGGTAAGTCCCTGTAAGCAAAGCCCATCTATAGGAGGGGCCCGTACTGCACAAAGCACAGGTCCTCCCAGACTTCTCTTAAGTCTGAAAACTGACAAGCGGATGTGTAAATGGAGGCCGGGTACATGTACGGCAGGTCCTCCTCAGACAATGTATTTTTGAGGTCTGCAAAGTGACAGATTTTCCCTAAACTGGAAGGCCTTTACTCCAGGTAGGGAAACAACGTCTTCCTGGGCAATTTTTTAGTGCCCCAAAATTGAGGCGGGGTGGCAGGATTGTTGTCGCTAAAAGCAGCTGGGAAGTGCTGCTGGAAGAAAAACCCGACTGAGCCAGTTTGGACCCCACATCAGAAGGGGAACATGGGTAGCTGCAGTTCGAGGATTGGAATTAGGACACTTATTGGAGATGTGCTCGAGGTGTGGGACAAGAGGTGATGGTAAGAAAAAGAAAAAGCGAGCAAGACAGATTTGTGGAAGATGGGCTTTGCTGGGAAACCAATTTGGCTAAATAAAGGTACTTAAAGGGAAAATAAGAAATAGTGACTCTCTATCTCTATCTCTCTCCTATATGCAACCATGTGATATGTTTAAAATGTGTGCCTTCCCTAATTTGAGTTATCTGAAATTTATAGTGGGAATGACTAGAATGTGTAAAACTAAGACTTCTGTTTTGTTTTCTCTTTGCCTTGTCTTTGTGTATATGTTTGTCGAAGTCTTTGTGTGTGAGAGGTAAATGTGACTGTTAACTGTTTCAAATCCAAAGAATTTTAAACTTCTGCTAGAAATTTTGCTTAAAATAAGCCACAAAAAAGGAAATACCTCACTCTGATTGGCCAACAAACAGAGTGAAGAAAAATGTGTTTGTTTGTTTTTTCTTTTCCTCTTTCTCTCTATGTACTCTTAAGAACAGCCCAAAGTTAGCAGGAGGGAATGTTTTAAGTTCATCTGCTAGAAAGATTTCACTCTTGCATTTAATAATAAAGTTGGAAGGGACCTTTGAGGTTATCTAGTCCAATCCCCTGCTCAGGCAGGAAACCCTATATGAACTTTATTAAATGCCTTACTGAAGTCCAAGAAAATTATATCCACAGCATTCCTCTAGTCCACTCATTTTGTAACTGGGTCAAAGAATGCAGTAAGATGTGTCTAGCATGATCTATTTTTAACAAATCCATGTTGGCTTTTAGTAATGACTTTGTTTGCCTCTAGGTGCTCGCTAATTATCTTTTCCAGAATCTTCCTAGGTATTGAAGTCAGGCTGATGGGTCAGTAGTTTTCTGGATCTATTCTTTTTTCTTTTTTTTTTGAAGAGGGGAACTACATCATCTCTTTTCTAGTCCTCTGGTAGTTCCCCAGTGCTCCAGGATCTTTGAAAAATATAGTTCAGTGGTTCTGAGATCACATCTGCCAGTTTCTTGAGAACCTTGGGGTGTAATCCAACTGGTCCTGGTGATTTGAACTCGTCTAGGCTGGACAGGTGCTCACTTACCATTTTCTTGCCTATCTTAACTTGTGTTTCTAATCTATTTTTATGGTACTGTTTTTGATAAGTTGGACTGTTTGCTTTTTTATTCTTTATGACTTTGGTCACAAGCCTTAGTTCATTTTGAGCCTTAGCTTTCCTCACTTCATCTTTGCAGGCTTGGACCATTTGCTAATATTCTGCTTTAGTTATGTGCCCCTCTTTCCACTTTTATACTTGTCCCTTTTATCTTTCAATTTATCAGAGAGTTCTTTATGTTGCTATGCTGGTTTCTCTTGAGAGCTATTATTTTTCTTCTTTGTTGGTATTGTGCTAGATTGGGTTATTTTTTTAAAAAAAATTCCCAAGCTTCTTGTTTTCCCCTGGAGGATTCTCATCCACGGAATCCCTCCCAAGCCCTCTCTAAGTTTATTGAAATTAATTATCTTAAAATCCAAGACTCTAGTTTGACGGTGTTCTATTGTCATGTGCTTCCTACGTACCTTAGTTAGCTGACTAGCAAAAAGTTCATCTATTTCCCCTTTTATATGGACCCAAATGCATTGAAGACAATTTTCATCATTGTTGTGCCCTATTTCTGTAGATATGTAGTTATTTCTTATATAGAGAGAAACTCTGCCTCCTCTTTTATTTGGTCTGTTGCTTTTAAACAATTGAAATCCCTCTAGTTGAGTGTTCCATTTGTGGGTTTTATTCCACCATGTTTCCATAATGACAATTATATCATATCTGCCCTCATTTACCTGAATTTTTAGTTCACCTTGTTTACTGTTCATACTCTGTGCATTGGTAATAGACATTTGAGTCCTTTATGACTGACACCAATGTGATGCCTGAGTTCCCCTATTTTCTTAGCACTGTTTGGTTAGTGCACTTTGTGTGACACTCGCTATTAAAAGCTTGATTTTTCTTGATAGCCAGGTTGATATTCTTGTCCACACACATCTATGTTACTTGCACTGCTAACCTGTAATTTTTGATTGCTGGGGACAGGGTTCTGTATCAATTAACTCACTGTCCCTTGTTTAGTTTAAATATTCCTCCAGAAAATCTGTGAGTTTATTGCCAAATAACTCAGTCCCTTTCCTTGATGGATGCAAACTGTTTGTTTGTACATTGTTTCATTGGACTAACTATAGACATTATGACCATTCAGCATGAATCCCCGGCTAGCTAGACAGAATGGTCCTCAAACATGCCTTTCATGGTTTCCAAAATTGTCATTCCTGACTGGTGAATTTAAATTTGTCATTTATGATTTTTTTGGTCAGTGTCTGTTGTTGGGTTAATTTCCTTCTCAATTCTGTCTAAAAGGTGTTAATGTTCCAGGGGGAATCCAGTGTTAAATTATTTTATTGTTGTGTACCTTTTGGTGTTTCTATTCTAATTCTGTCAATTCTAATTATCTGTCTGTCCTTTTCCTGAAAAAACATGTGTGTCTATCTACAAGAGCCTTTTGCAGCTCAAGTCTACTTGTGTGGGGAAATAATTTTCTTAAGTTACTTTTCTTATCCTATCACTTATTGGTGAAACTACTATGAAGCTTTCCTAAAATATATAAGCATTTCTCATTCTCTAAAACAATGTTGTCTGTTTTAGAATAAATGTTAAAGGCAGATTATCCTGCCTCTGGAAAATTGCATACCTTAAAATATTAGGCTTTTAAAATTATTTGGAGCTTTCAGCATTCTCAAGCTGCCTAGCATTTTTTTTTCTTCAAGGTGCAAGCCTTGTCTTTAATATGTTGCAAATGTTAAAGTTCAGAAATGAAACATTTCATGTATGTTCTCTTACCAGAATCCAGCCTTTCTTTTGTCGTCTGGGATGTCCTCATTTTGTCTGCCTATCTGTTTCTTTGACCACTGCAGTATTAATGCCTTTTCAAACTGCCTGCAAACTACCCCCTCCCAATTCTTTTCTTGTCCTTTGTTCTCCATACCTTTTGTCTGCCTCTCCTGGGAGAGTCCACCCAGAAAGGGGGGGGGCAGAATCTTATTCTCATGTCTTTCAGCCCTGCATAGATGACCCCATACACACACAATCTTTGGAAGCATTGCACACAGACCCAGATGCTGCCTCCATCCATTTGATCCATGGAATTGGGTTTTGAATCCAGCCATCCACTAAAAAGCCACCATGCAACCTGAGTAGAACATCTTCCCAAGTCCTATCATTCCCCCAGATGCCTGTGAGAGCTGCAGAAGGAAGGAGTCCTGGAGCCACTGCTCCCCATGTGAAGCCTCAGGGAAAAAAATTAGAAAGACTATGGGGGGAGGGTGGAAACTCATTGTAAAGTTTTCTTTCTGCCCCATTTGTATTGTAACAAGCCAGTTGAATGTATTAATGGAGAGATGGCATTTGGGAATAGTTGGCACAACAAGTATTGAAGACCTTGGACTTATATCTGGTGGGTGGGAAAATTTATCCAGAATGTTTGTATTGCCTGTTTGTATTAGTAGTTGTACACACACACACACACACACACACACACACACACACACACCATTCAGAATCACATTAAGTCGATCCCCTCCACCTACCTTTAGTAAAGTTCCCCAGGCTGATTTTTGCTCTATTGCACCAAAGCTTTGTAGCAACAACTTCCAACAAATTCCAAGGGGTAGGGAACCAGGCCCCCTCAGGTGATTTGCAATTCATATGCCCTGGCTGAGGAAGTAGCAGGAAAGAGATCCCCAAACCTCAGCCCTGAATATCTTGCACTGGTGGACTCAGATTGGGATTCCTAGAGCTTACTATGTGCAATTTAAGAAAAATTTAATAGCCAGGCATATTGGCTAACTTTTATTGGACATTACTAACCTGGATGCACTGAACTAAGACCTAAGGCAAGGCACAACTCTTGAAAATGGGTCAATGGTTATGTACTAAAGAAAACCATGGCTGTAAAAAATTTTGGGAGGAATGTGCAAACCTGACTGGAAGCTAAAAGTGACATCCAACATTTGAAAATGATTGGTACAGAATATTGGACACTATAAATTTCTTTTCCATCTAACAAAAATTTTGCCCTGACTTTTAGAACTTTATGGGTTGCAAGCTCCCCTTTTGGGAGCCACTGAAGGGATCCCTGACCAGATCAATTTTAATCTTGTGCCAATAAGTGTGTCATACATTCTCACAATTAAGGCACAAAGGGGGGAATTGTGGGAAGTCAGAGACCCCCCAGAGAAGGAAATATTAAAAGGGCAGAAAAATATATTTTTCCTCAAAAGGATTTTTAAAAGCAGAAACCAACCCAGCCCCCAAGTCTCTCTCTTTGCCCCAAGCAGGAGCCAGCCCTGTACAAATGCAAATATAACCATCAGAAAGTTGGAGCTAGAAAACTCAAGAAGACAAAGAGACCTAAAATCTGCATATCCCATCTGAGATGGGACATAATAGGACTAACCCATTGCCATCAAGTATACCAGAGAGGCACACCTAAACTCAGGTCAGAATACATGACACAGGAAATAGCCTCAAAGTCCATGCCACAGGAACAGGAAACTATTTCAAACAAAAGACTAGAGAGGGTACAAATATCTACTGCCCATATGCTCAGGTCCTTTTTTCCTCCGGTCTTTCCTGCAAGAACCATCTTTCTGCCTCTTCAATAAACTGTAACCATCTTCCCAAAGCAGTCATCATGTTGCTTATTTATTCCCGGCTTGGATGAACCAGGATGAAGACTTTACTTTCAACACTGGTCTGTGAGTGTAATAATGATATAGTTTGATTCACATTTCTTTTGCAGTCAGTAACTCAGCTAGACTTAGTGAACAGAGTTGCTCAAGGTCACTTAATACTTAATTTCATTGCCGAAAGGAAATTCCCACTAGATTCTCTGGAAAGCAAAGCAACCTTTACTTTCCCTTAATTATTCTTACATGAAGACTCATAACAGTGATCAGTAAACCAGCTTGTTTATAAGTAGTTTATATCACTGATAATATGATGTACATACCCTTATAGAAGAATGCAACAAAACCTTAAATTTTGTAGTTAGACAGGACAGCACAGGATTATGTATCTGAGTTGTTATTCTTTTTATTCTTTGCTTTGAGGGCTGCTAGAAACTTCTGAAAAGTTTATCATATATCTGCTGTACAGAAAGAATATCAAAACTTTATCACATCCAAAGTTTTTTCATTATTTATTCCAGCCCTTGAACTGGTAATTTTGCCAATTATTCATAATAGCTGTCCTCTTAAGCTAATCATACCCCCAGCCAATCACCACATGTGGTCATCCTTAATTCAGTCCTTAAATTATCTTATCCCAGACTGTATCTGTTTTATAGGTAACAGGCAATGGTATCATTTTTGAAGAGCTGCAAAGCAGTAAGAACTATACATTCTGTGTTGGCATTACAAAAATATGTAGTATTAGATAATATAATTAGGATCAAAGCAAATAAACAAATGTATGGCCAAAATTAATGTTGTCAGAAAGTATTAGAAGCTTCTTAACATATTCAAAATTCCCCAGCTTCTGGGAAGTTATACTCTAATTGCAATTTTTATTTTTTTCTCCTGTGATATCATTTTAGTTTTAAAGGAATTCTAATATATCTTTTGTTTCTATTCTCTTCTAAAGGCTAATTATATGTATTATCCTATTTTTCTCTTTGTAAGACTTCATTTTCAATTGCTGATTAGCCTGATTATATACTTTTGAAACCATACCATTTTAAGGCATAATACTCACTATAATTTTAAGAGGTGGTATTTAATAGTATCTGATTAGTGGAAAATAGACTGGATATTTTTATTTATTCCTTCCTTTCCAAATAACAGCCACCCTATTTCTATGCAACAAATTGCATTTTTTTAATGAAAAAATTCTCATTATTTTCACCTAATTTTTCAGATCAAAATGAGCTAGAAATAGTGAAAAAACATTTCAACCTGAAAATGAATGCAATTAACTCAGTTTTAATTTATCCTTTTATTTTTTCAATATATAATAAAATAGTGAATGTTACTCTTACTCTCATATCTTTATCAGCATTGTTATTGTCTTCTATTCCCACTCTTTTTTTAGATTCTTGTTGGAATAAATAAACAAATAAATAAATCATATCTGTTGTCCACATATAGCTCACAGAAGGTAAATATCTCACTGAGTAAAGGTAATCTTAAAGTCATAATTATATAAAAATATTTCCATTTTTATTAAATATAGATTTAAAAACTGAACCCTTTTATACTTTAGGAAAACATGCAGGGGTTTCAAACTGTTGTAAACACATGTGCTCGCTAGGATATAAATAGTGATCGAAGTATTGATATTGCACAACTCAAAAAACATCACATACTTCCTTCATTTTGTTATCAATTGAAATATTTTGGAAGAGTCAATAGGTAGGATATTATTTTCAATATACACTCATTGATATATTCATGTAGTTACAATATATTCCATCAAACTATTTATTTTTTTAAAAAAATTCCTTGACATGTCATAGGAAAATTACTTTGTTGATTTAAAATATGCAATTTAAAATCATCAGGTTAGCAACTATTACCTGGAAATTTTAGAAAAGGAATATCGTACTAGTAATACAGTATTAATAAGCTGCTATAATCTCCTTTAAGTTTCACTTTCTAGACACACACAGTGTTATTTACATTATATGAATGCAATATAAATTGATATAAATTAGCAATATCATAATGAAAGAAGAAACAACTTGGGGCATTTAACAATCTAGACAATTTCCAGCAATATAACAAGCCCATGGAGTTTATTCCATTTATAGTTGGTTATTGCTATGTTTTTGTTTTTATAAAAGTACTTTTTTTCTAATAGCGATAAAATGTCAGAAGCCGTCTGGGTTAAAAGGATTTGGTTACATGCTTGATTGACCTCATGCAGAGAAAGTATATCTGTACAAAAGATATCTGGATGCCTCCAACCTACCTTTGAATATAAAACCTCATTAGCAGATCTGAATTCTGGACAAAAAAAGAACCTGCATTTTTCTTCCCATGCTCTTGAACTGCAATCACATATGGCCAGGCTAAACCCCAATAGTCCAAGTGTTTTTTCCTATTTGCACATGTTACTAAGAAACAACAGCTAAGGATATGTTATTACAAGTTTGGAAGTGACCCCATTCTTGGCAAGATCCCAAGGCAAACATTTTATTTAATTTAAAAAAGCAAAATGTGATATAGTTGATAGTTGTAATTATGATTGGCAAGTAAATGAAGCATAAGTGCTACTATAGAAAAAAATTAAATATGAATTAACAAAATAGTGGTTTGATGATTCATAATTTTACAAGTGGAAGTATAGGAAAATGCACTTTTTACAGGAACTGAGAGGAAAAGTATATAAGGAATGGACATTTTTGAAAGAAAAATGACTTGGCTTTTGCTTTGTCAAATATGTATATTACTATCCATTTGCAGTGCACCAAAATCAGCTCGACTGCTCTGACATGGGAAATTCCACAATTTAATCAATAAATAAATTACAAGAGTATGGAGGCATCTTGTCACCATGGAATTGCATCAAATTTGGCTTTTATGTATAAGATTTAGTAATGTAAGCTTTAAAAGTTTGACTTTTCATGGAGTACCCTTCATTGTAAGATGTGAAGTGATAGAGATTTATGGTTAAAATTCCAATGACTGCTGGAGTTTATTAGTCCAACTCTAATTATGGAAAGATATATGGAAATACCAAGCATCAGGTGGCTAGTATCATAAAAGAAATTACAATATTAAATCATGCATTAAATAAAGAAATTTAATGTACTCAAACTATCTTCTTTGGTTATACAGTAATCCTCGCTGAAAGTATTAGTAGGACGGTCTTCTAAGATAGCTTAACTGCACAAGACAATTATAACATGGATAATTGAAGAACAATGTAATCAGGGATATGAACTACTATAGCAACAGGAGACAATGCCAGCATGTTCCCATACAAGATAATAATTCTTGTTCAGAAATATGAACATCTTAGAATAATTTGAAGTTGTATAGATTAAACTCAGAAAAAGCCTTTCTTTTCAAATAGCACAAGTAAAATGCAGATTTTTCAAAACAAAAGTAAGGGGTGTTTTTTGTTTCTTTGTTTTAACAAGAGCATTTAATAATTAAAAAAACATAAAATGTCTTCATTTCCTAAACTTGTCTTCGTTAAAAATGAGCTCATGTAGCTATGTGTAGGTAGGTGTGCATTTTTTTCCCCTGTGCAGAGGGGAAATGGAAACACAGTGCACCCCTTAGATGTCTCTGCAAAATGTTAAGTCTTCACTTCGTACAACACAGAGATATACACACTCCATCAGCAGAATGACAGGCATTTGGCTAGTACACTTGATAAAAAACATATTTCACATTTTAGTTATTATAAACTATGTGGTATTATGATGCTTATTCATACTCTCCTCTAACTTGTCTGTGGTCTAATTATTTATTTTACAATCTCTAATTAATTTCCTTATAGTCACATCTTTGAAATTAATAATTTCAAGACTCTGGGTTAATTGTGTGAAATATTTTCACTGTAGTCAGAAACCACTAGAATTTGTCTTGGTTTTAATGTCAATAGTGTATAGCCAACACAGATTAATTCCAATGGGCTGTTTAAAAAGGGTGTTGTCTTCATGAATAATGTGACAGTTCCTGCCTCCCTGCCTGTTTCTTATTCTTCCAGTTAGCCTGGCCAGCTCTGAAATGGGGAGGCCAACATGGCCTTTTCAGTGAAGGGCAAAAGGGCTACTTGGTTCTTTATTTAATGTATTTCATTCAGTCAAAACAATCAATGAAAAATATCACAGCTCATATCTCAGGGTACTAGACATCTTTACCTGTTTCCATTTATTGCACCATTAATTTCAACAGTTTTTTTAATGAAGAAAAAGAATTACAATGATGTAAGATGGCATGTGAGTAAAGTGAGTGATCAAATGAAGATTAAGTTTTAATTCCCACTTCTACATTTGTGGTTCAGGTTTCAGAAGCACATGAATACATCCACGAGATTGCTTCTTAGGACATTTGGAAACCAGATAGTTGGAGCAGACTATAACAAAAAAAGGAAACTATCCAGAAAACTGAAGTACAGTAGTTTTATCTTTAATCAAGTGAATTGAGCTTTGTGGCTTTTCTGAAGATTATTCTTTGTAAAATTCCTAAGCAACAAGCACATGAGAGGTGCTTCTTCTTTATTTCTCCCATGTCCCTACAAGACCTGCAAGACCTCATACTTTTCTCCTCACTGTGTGTTCTTCAAAAGAAAATAAACTATCTTTCTAATCGTTATGTAATCGCAGGAATACCATACATTCACATTTCTTTTTTAGTTTTCTATTATTGTTGTTGTTGTTGAATAAATCTTGACTATATCTAACAACAGGTCTTTCAGCCTTGGGCTTACTAAAAACTAAATCTGTATCTCTAGAACAAAAATGACCATGAGGGAAACATATGTGCTGCAGGTTTGGATGTGGGAATTGAAGAGGGAGTTATTTATGTGCATTTTGCTCATGTGGGCCAAGTGAAACTCACACTCAAAAATTAAAGGGTGGTTAGGCACATCGAAATCTGAAGCAGTCATACCAGCACACAGACATTCTAGGCAACAATGAAAAAAAATGATAGAGGATAGAAAAGTTTTAAGGGAGTGTGCAGGCCAAAGTAAAACACCATATTTCCTGCATTCATTACATGCAGGGTATTAGTTGATAAAAGCAAAGGTTTTTTTTTTTTCAAAAGGCAACTGAACTTTATTTTTCCTTGAAGATGTTTTGCTTCTCATCCAAGAAGCTTCTTCAATTTTGAATGGTGGAGGATGGAAGGAATTATATTCCTTGCAGTCATCTGGACATTACCTACAACATTGCAAAACATCTAACCACCTTATTAGCCCTTTTGGTTGGCAACACCATCCATCACATCAACAATTCACAGGACTTTGTCAGCAAGGTTTTGAAACTAAAATTGGATCCAGATGAGTCTATGGTTTCTTATGATGTGACTTCACAGAAACACAGGAATCGGAAGCCTTCACCAAACATCTCAACTCTGTGGACAGCTACATTAAGTTCACCCAAGAAGATGTTAAGGAAAATAGTCTGGCCTTCCTGAACTATGCAGTACATATTAAGAAAGACAGAAGCCATAACACTGAAGCTTACAGAACACCCCCCCACACACACACACACAAACATACACAGATCAATATCTACATTTTGATTCTAATCAGCCATAGGAGTACAAAATTGGAGTAATCAGTGCCCTACACCACAGGCTGAAAGTTTGCCCACCAGCAAAGATGGAAAAGAAAAAGAACTAAAGGATGTCAAGGAAGTCCTCAGAACTTGTGGCTATCTCAACTAGTCCATCAAATCCAAAAAGAGACTTGGAAAGAGCTCATCCATAACAGAGAAGGTAGATAACAACAAATGAAGCAACATTGTCATTCCATACATTGCAGAAATATCTGAAAAGCTCAGGAGGATTTTCAACCAAAACAATATACTTACACACTTTAAACTGCAAAATATACTAAGGCTGAAGCTTGTCCACCTCAATCCAGACACAAACTAAGCAATATGATATATTCAGTACAATTCAGTGAGACATGTTCAGAACTGTACATTGGAGAAATAAAACACATGGCACAACATAAGAGAACAAACCCATAAGAACAAGATTCAGCTGTCCATCTGCATTGACAAAGATCATTCCTTTGAAGTCAGTAAAGTCCACATTCTGAACAGAGAGGACTGCTGGTTTGAAAGAGGGGTCAAAGAGACTATCTACATTAAGACTGATCAGGCCTCTCTCAATAGAAGGGGTGGGATATGACACCACTTATTTCTTATTTACAACACAGTCCTTTCATCAATTCCAAGAAGGTTCCACAAGCATTTGTACTATTCAGGTGACCCTTCAAGTGGCCTAACAACTCTCAGAAAGGGTGCTAATGACCAAATGACTTCAAGAAATATAAATCCCTTCACCATTCAGTCAGAAGTGAATAAGCATCTTGGAAGAGAAGTGAAACAAAGTCCAATTGCCTTTCGAAAAAGCACCTTTGGGACAAACATGATCTGGATGACTGAGAATCTCCATAGATAGAAAAACAGGATTCTTGATAGAGCATGGCCTATTTTATTCTGTGATTTTAAATTTATTTAATTCTACATGCAAATACATTTAAGAAGGTGGTATCTAAGCATTTCTTTCCAATTCATTAACCATAAACCAGATTGGGTAGGTCTGGGCTCCAAAAGAATCTGGACAACTACTACATGGCAGCAGCAAATTAATAGTAATAGCAATAGCACTTAGACTCATAGTGCTTTAGAGCAGGGTTTTTCAACCTTTTCACCCATTGTACCACTTTTAGGATATGGCAATATTCGAGTACCACCAGTTGCCTACCAAGGTGCCAAAAACTTGATGACAAAAAAAGGGGAAAAAGTGGACTTCCGGTGGATCTGCGCGGCGATGGCGGCTACTTTGTAGCCGTCCTCCTGGGTAAGTGTAATGAATCGCTATGAACAGCGGACACCAGCTGTTCAGCGGTTCAAAATCCCCCTCCCAGGCAAAGGGGGGGGAAGAGGGTTGTCTGAATAGTGGTAGAGCCTCTTATACACCCCCAATATTTTTTTGGGGGGTGAAAAGAGTGTCCCACGGAGTTCAGACTGTCTCCGCTTCCCAGCTGCTTTTGTCCTTAGGGACAAAACAAGCCGTTGCAACCACCTCCGCGTTTAAAGAGATCTGGTGAGTTTTTTAGAAGCGGACAGAGTTGACTGGAGGATTAGCTTTTACTTTCTTTGACTTTATATGGATTTTTAGTTTAAAGATTTATTTTTACGTTTATATTCCCTCTTTTTACTTTTTACTTTTTGCTGAAAGGGAAAGTAAAATGGCGATCAGCAGACTTTCCGGTGGTTTTTTTATTATTTTTTTTATTTTTCCTTTTGGGAAGCTAGATTGGTGATCGGTAGGTTTTTTGGTGTTTTTCTTTCCCTTTCTCTTTTCTTTTCTTTTTAATGATTGGAATGGATGTTTTATTCTTCTTCTTTTTTTGATGAAAGTGAAAATAAAATGGCGATAGGCTTTTTTGGATTTTAGAAGCATTATTATTTTTGTTTACTTTTAAAGGCAGGCTTCCTGGTGTTTCTCTTTCCCTTTCTTTTTCTTTTTAATGATTTTTTTTTCTTGCTGAAAGGGAAAATAAGATAGCGATCGTTTTTTTGGATTTTAGAGGCATTATTATTTTTGTTTAACTTTTCTGTTTTGTTTTTTGTATTTTTTTAAAAAAATGGAATGGATTTCTTTTTATTTAATTCCTTTTCTTTCCTTTTTTTCTCCCTTTTTTTATTATAATGATCTCCCTTTGAAGGATTTATTGATTTTTTTTTCTGGAGTTAATCTTTCTTTTTCTTTTGTTTAATTTTTGTGGCCCCAAAGTGTTTAGTATTTTTTTTTTTTTTTTTTTGCTATAATGACCTCCTTTTGAAGGATTTTTTGAAATTTTTTTTGGGGATTTAATCTCTCTTTTTCTTTTGTTTAATTTTTGTAATTCTCAAGAAGGAGTAAAGATTTTTTTTTAAGATGGCTCCAAAGCGTCCAGGGATTCCTACAGCTCCCAAATCAATAGCCTCACCTTCTTCCTTGGCTCAGCCAATAATGGTGAAGGATCTGCAAGATATGATGGGAAATGTTATATCTCAAATTAGGGCAGAAATGAAAGAGATTTTAGAGGAAAATAATAAGATTTTGAGGAAAGATATAGTTTTGGCTTTAAAAGGAGTTGCCTCTGTTTTTGAAAAGCTGAATTCCCGTGTGGAAGAGGTAGGAGAAAAAGTGGAATTGATGGAGGAAAAATTTGAAAGTATGGAAAAAGAAATGGAAAATGAGATTCTTATGCTTCAATATGGACAAATGGAATACGCCTTAAGAATCAGAGGCTTGAGAGAGTCTTTGCAAGGAGATCTGAAAGAGATGGTTGCAAAGGACTTTGCTGTGATTTTTGAATAAAGAAAAAGAGGAAATACTTAGTGAAATTGAAAAGTTATTTAGAGTTAATTCTGTGGTGGCAGTGCAAAAGAATTTGCCAAGAGATGTGGTAATTTACTTTGGGAAAAGATCCTTGCGCAATGAAATTATACAAGCTTTTTATAAAAAGAGATTTCAAATTGCCCTACAAGACGTTATAATTTTAAAGGAGATCCCATCTAAAATTTTAAGAGGAAGAAAGGAGTTTGCTTTTTTAGCAGATGAACTTAAAAAGAGACGAATCTCGTTCAGATGGGATGTTCCGATTGGAATGGTGGTGAATTACCTGGGGATATGTTATAGACTTAATACTGTTTTTCAAGCAAAAGATTTTTATACTTCGGTTCTGGGGGTATGTTCATCGCCATCTACTAAGTTTAAAGCCTTGGAAGAAAAGAATGTAGAATTATACCCTGAAGAGCCTATACTTATGAAAATTGGGGAACCTCAGCTTGAGGGGCCTCAACAAGTTCAGATAGAGGAGCAGAAGATAACTTGTGCAACATATAACTGTAAAGAAAAGCAGCAACAGAAGAAGGTTAAGGAAGCCTCACATCTGTTGGTTTCTAAACCTGTGGGAGAAGCAAGACTTATAAAGATTCGGGAGCAACCCTCAAGGGTAAAATTGCTGTCTGAAGAAATGGAAAATGGGAAATCTCAGTCTGAGGGGCTTCAACAAGCTGAGAGGAAGGGGCGGAGGACAACTTGTGCAACATATAATAGTAAAGAAAAAGACCAACAGAAGAAGGAATTTAAGAAATCTTCACATATATTGGCTTCTGAGCCGGTGGGAGAGTCAGGATTTTAATTTCGGAGCAACCTTTAAGGGCAGATCTCAAAGCATTTCTTTCGAGCCTTATGGATAAGAGAGACTGATAAGGATGGAGATCGAATGAAAATTTTATATGGACAATCGAGACTGATAAGGACTGTGTTTTTTGTGGATGGAACTTACTATTGGTAAAGATTTAAATGTTTAATGTGTCTATTGTGGATGGAATTTATTAGTGGTAAAGATTTAAATGTGTATAAGGGAATTTTAATGTTTTAAGTTTTAAGTAATGTTTAAAGTTGTGTTTTGGAGGGAGTTTAAAAAGAATGTTGGATAATAATATAAGTATGATATGAAAAGGTTTGGAGTATATTATAATGTGTTCAATGTTTGGGGTTTTTTTAATTATTATTATTATTTTTAAGATGGAATTTGTTATTGGTAAGATTTTAATGCGTATAAGGGGATTTTAATGTTTTAAGTTTTAAGTAATGTTTAAATTTGTGCTTTGGAGGGAGTATAATTTGTTTAATTAAATGTATTCAGATTTGCCTATGATTTATATTAGATTTTATATTGTAGGTATAGATGTTTAAACAAAGTAATGTTTAAATTTGTGTTTTGGAGGGAGTTTATATAGAATGATGGATAACATTATAAGCATATTAGAAAATGTTTAGAGTATTTAATTTAAGGTATCCAGATTTGTTTAGGATTTATATGTGTTTCAAGTTTTTCTTTTCTTTTTCTGGAAAATTTTAATTAAACCTGTACTCAACTCTGGGAAGGTTGGGGGAGGGTTTGGGAGGTTTGGGGAAGTGGGGGAGGGTAAGGGAGGGTGGGGGGTTTGGGGAGGGGATTTGTTTTGTAAAATTTAAAAATTTTTTCAATAAAAAAAGTGGGGGGGAAGTGACAAAGTACACGTAGTCCTTGACTTACAACAGTTTGCTTAATGACTGTTCGAAGTTACAATGGCACTGAAAAAAGTGACTTATGACCATTTTTCACACTTATGATCATTTCAGCATTCCCAGGGTCATTTGATTTACATTTGGATGCTTGGCAAATAATTCATATTTATGATGACTGCAATGTCTCAAGGTCATGGTGATCCCCTTTTTGCAACCTTTTGACAAGCAAAGTCAATGGGGAAATCAGATTCACTTAACAAGCTTTTATATCAGGAGTATCAAACTCAATTTCATTGAAGGCTGCATTAGCATTGTTACCATTGGAGGAGGGGGTTCTTATCTTCCTTTTTCCCTCCCTCCCTTCCTTCCTCCTTCTCATTCCCATCTCCTTCCTTCCTTCCTCTTATTTCTCTGCGTCTCATTCCTATTCCTTCTTTCCTTTTTCCCTCCCTGCCTCCCTCCTTCTCATTTCCATTTCCTTCCTTCCTTCCTTCCTTCCTTCCTTCCTTCCTTCCTTCCTTCCTTCCTTCCTTCCTTCCTTCCTTCCTTCCTTCCTTCACCGATCCTGGCACTTCTGCTGAGCCCTGATAGCTGATTAGCGCTTCTGCAAGGGTGTCAGGGCTCAGATGATCGGTGATTCTGCAGGGATCAGTGGAAGCACCAGGATCAGCAGCAGGCTCCAAATGATGAAAGCAAGATGAAAACTATTAAATACTCCGTTCGCTTGTGAATGATGAGTAAACATGGAGAAGTTCAACAGCTCTTTATTCCTCTTTAATCAATACTTGAACAGACAGCAACAAGCACACAGGCCTCTTTAAGCGACCAGAGACCCGCACAAAAACAAAACAAAGTAGTGGGCCGTTTTCACACCTTGCACATGCGCACAAGGCTGGCACCACTCAGTCTGGTCCCGGGCAGCTTTTGGAATGCCTGGGACCAATGCAACGTCCTGAGCCTGCTTTTGCAGGCTCTGGACACAACACCCCTCCCCCCTAGATGGAACATATCTGCACGCACACAAGTGCGACATACCTTCGGAGAGTGTTATATAGTTCCACAAATCAAATGCATGGAATGTGGAATACTCGAGGCTACCCTCAGGCAAAACCCCTTCTACAAAGTCATTACTAAAAGCCAACATGGGTTTGTCAAAAATAGATCATGCCAGACAAATCTTATTGCATTCTTTGACCAAGTGACAAAATTAGTGGATCAGAGGAATGCTGTGGACATAATTTACTTGGACTTCAGTAAGGCATTTGATAAAGTAGATCACAACCTACTACTTGATAAAATAGAAAAATGTGGGGTAGACAGAATCACCACCAGATGGATCCGTAGCTGGCTGACCGGCCGTACTCAGCGAGTGGTCCTCAATGGAACTGCATCTATATGGAGGGAAGTGTGTAGTGGGGTGCCCCAGGGCTCTGTTCTGGGCCCAGTACTCTTCAACATCTTCATCAACGATTTGGATGAAGGGATAGATGAGGAACTCATCAAATTTGCAGACAACATCAAGCTGGCAGGAATAGCCAACACTCCAGAAGACAGGCTTAAGATACAGAAGGATCTGGACAGACTTGAACACTGGGCACTAACTAACAAAATGAAATTCAATAGTGAAAAAAACAAGGTTCTACATTTAGGCAAGAAAAACCAAATGCACAAGTACAGCATAGGTGGCACCATGCTCAATAGTAGTAACTGTGAGAGGGACCTCGGAGTCCTAGTAGACAATCACCTAAATATGAGCCAGCAGTGTGCTGCAGCTGCCAAAAAGGCCAACACAGTGCTAGGCTGCATTAACAGAGGGATAGAATCAAGATCACGTGAAGTATTAATACCACTCTTCAATGCCTTGGTAAGGCCACACTTGGAATACTGCATCCAGTTTTGGTCACCACGATATAAAAAAGATGTTGAAACTCTAGAGAAGAGCAACAAAGATGATTAGGGGACTGGAGACTAAAACATATAAGGAACGGTTGCTAGAATTAGATATGTCTAGTTTAACGAAGAGAAGGACAAGGGGGGACATGATAGCAGTATTCCAATATCTCAGGGGCTGCCATAAAGAAGAGGGATTAAGCTATTTTCCAAAGCACCTGAAGGCAGGACAAGAAGCAACGGGTGGAAACTAATCAAGGAGAGAAGCAACTTAGAACTAAGGAGAAACTTCCTGACAGTTAGAACAATTAATCAGTGGAACAGCCTGCCTCCAGAAACTGGAAGTTTTTAAAAAGAGACTGGACAGCCATTTGTCCGAAATGGTGTAGGGTTTCCTGCCTGAGCAGAGGGTTGGACTAGATGACCTCCAAGGTCCCTTCCAACTTTACTACTATTACTATTACTATTACTTGTTAAGGAATAAATGTATCTGAAATCAAAAAATAATACAAAATAATCTATCCCTATTTAGGGCCCTTATGAGCAGCACCCATGGAACTTGACAGAAACTTCACAAACTCTCTAAGATGTTTGGGTGGGCACTTGGCCCGCTGCAACCTCCTAGGGCCAGGAGAGATTGCCTGGACCCTTTTCTTGCCTACGAGGCAAGGCAGGCCAGTGTGTGGCTGCCTTAAATTTTCCGAGGACCCCAGTGAGGTTGCCTGGCCCACCTGATCACCTACTAGGCTAGGCTGCCCCAAATACCTGGTTGACCCACCCATCTGCTGGCTGTCTGGACACTCTAAGTCCAAACCAGCATACCTTGGAGGGGTGGAAGTCCCTGGGTCCACAATGGACCCTTCTTGGAAACACTGTCCCTTGAACCCAAGGCCAGCAGATGGAGAGTGCTGGGTAGCAGAAGTGCTCCAGTACTCTGTGGCCCCAAAGTGCCAGAGTCAATGTTGACCTCCTTCTGGGAGCAATTGGGCCAGCGCCCCTGCTGGACTTCTTGTTCCCTGGCTGTTTGTGATTTGTGTGGATACCCCTGGTCAGTCTCCCTGTCTGGAGCACTATCTGACATGTGAATAGTGTGGATACCTCCGGTCTGGAGTACTTATGAGTCCTTGGGTATTTATGAATCCAATAGCCTCAGCAGTGGCTAATGATGGCCTGTTAGGCCTGTAAAACTGAGCCTCAGAATGCATATTATAGCCTTCCCCCCCCAGAGCAGAGCCAGGAGTGGAAAGGTGAGAGTCCAGTCTCCAATGCAGTTGGTCAATGTGTCTGCGAAGAACGCGGCCGTCAACCAAGGCAACTTCGTATGAAAGCAGCCCAGAAACCTTGCAGACCCAGAGATGACCAGGCCCATAGTTCCATACCCAGACTGGATCACCCACTTGGAGTCTCCTAGGTGCCCACAGTTGTGACATCTGTGAAGCCACCCAGTCTGGGTGCAACCTGTCCAATTTAGTGATAAGACAGAGTTCAGCGGGGCTCTTTCCTGTACCAGTGCATGGTGTGGTACGGTGTGAAAGAAGAAAGTCTGCTAACCTGTGATGCCAGTTACCGTAAGTCAGTTTCTTGAGTGCATCTTTGGGATTCGCACCATTCTCTCAGCCAGTGCGTTGGAGGATGGGTGGAAGGGAGCCGATGTCACATGCCGGATCAGATTGGCCTGAAGAAAAGCCTGGTACTCAGAAGAGGTAAATTGGGGGCCACTATCTGAAACCAGAACATCTGGAAGACCGTGTGATCAAAAAATTCCTCTCAACACTTGGATGGTCTTGGCAGTAGTAGTGGAGGAAACAGGAACAACCTCTATCCACTTGGAATGGCTATCAACAACCACCAGGAAGAATTGCCCCTGAATAAGCCCAGCATAATCTATATGCACCCTAGACTATGGGATTTGAGTTTCCTCCCACCTATGTACTGGTACCTTAGGCATTTCAGGATGGGACTGTTGGCACACCTGACACCCATGCACCTGGGCCTAGATGGCTTTATCGAGGCCAGGCCACCAAAGATGGCTGTGCGCAAGCGCTTTCATCCTGACTATGCCAGGATGTCCCTCATGCAGAGAGATCAAGATTCTAGACCTCAATGAGGTCGGAATTACTACCCTGCTACCCCATAACAGGCAACCCTTGAAAGTGGAAAACTCATGCTTCTTGAGCCAGAAACTTTGGAACTCAGTATCTGGGCACTTGTCAGGCCATCCAGACAACACCCATGTCAGCATGAATGTGTGATCAGTGGAGTTTCTGCAGCCACATCCCTAGCATTGAGGGGAGACTCAGGTAACTCCTGAATGGACAGAATATTAATGGCTGAAGCTGGATCTGGCTCTAATTGGTTCAGGGGTAATCTGCTCAGGCCATCTGCATGACCCATTTCTTTTCCTGGTTTGTGGACCAATGTATGGTCCACAAACCATATGCTGACAGGAAAATGGACCATCTCAGCATACGAGGAGAAATTATATGTGGAGTCTGTTTGTTAGTGATAAACAGCCCCAACAGAGGCTTATGGGCAGTAAAGATCATGAAATGGTGGCCGTATAAGAAATCATGAAATTTCTTAATGCCAGCCACCGTGGCCAAGGCTTCTCTGTCAATTTGAACGTAATTTCCTTCAGCCGAAGACAGAATCCTTGAATAATAGGTCACAGGAACCTGCATCCCATCAGCCTTCAGATGACTGAGTACAGCTCCAACCCCATAAGGAGATGCATCTCATGCGATGCAAACAGGTAGTTGCTCATTGAAATGTGCTAAAACAGCATTAGAAGTGAGCAAGGCTTTAACCTCATTGAAACTCTTTTCGTGGACTTTGGTCCACTGCCAAGATGCCTGCTTGTCTAAGAGTCTGTGTAAAGGCTCTGCTATTGCAGTTTTATGTGGGAGAAATGCATGGTAAAAGTTTAATAGCCCCAAGAAGGCTTGCAGCTCACTTTTAGACTTAGAGCTTGGGGCTTGCTGTATAGCTTGCAATTTAGATTCAGCAGGGTGAATGCCTTGAGCATCTATCCTGAATCCTATGAAGTCAGTAGAAGTGACTCCTATCTTACACTTGTCCTTCTTTAACTTAAGGCCTGCTCTTTGAAAACGAAGCAATGCAGCCCTTAATCTCTCTGCTAAATTTTGAGATGATTGCCCAGCAATGAGGACATCATCAAAGTAGGGACAGACCCCAGGAATACCTCGAAGTGTGCTTTCATGACATTTTGGAATATACCAGGGGCTACATTTACCCCAAATTGCAGTCTCTTGACCTTGAAGGCTCCCCTGTGAGTTACAATAGTCTGGGCCTCAGCAGCTGCCTCATCAACAGGTTGATGTTGATAGGCCTGTGCCAGGTCAAGCTTCGCAAAAATGCGCCCCCCTTGAGGGAGGCCAAAATGTGACTTACCACAGGCACTGGATAAGCGTGCTGTTGCAGTGCCTTATTCAGTGTGCACTTGTAGTCTGCACATATATGTATATCCACATTAGCCTTTAGAGGCGTTACTATGGGTGTTTCCCATGGACTTGAGTCCACAGGTTCTAGAATTCCCTGCTGGAGCAATTTGTCCAGCTCAGCATCAATCTTGCTTTTGAGGGCAAAAGGTACCCTCCTAGGCTTAACCCTGATGGGCGTGATGGTTGGGTCTAACCATAATGAAACTGAAGGCCCCTTGTAGGATCCAAGCTCTGAACTAAACACATCTGCAAACTCCTTGCAGACTTTTGCTAGGCTTAACGTTTGCAAATGGTGCAGCCCAGTTACCTGGATTCCCAGAGCCTCAAACCAATTGAGTTCAATAAGACTCATGCATTCACCCCCAACAACCACCACATCTAGGGGACCTTCAAAATCCTTATGTTGTACTCTAAGGATGGCCTCCCCCTTAACACACACCATAGAATTCTGAAAATCAGTAAGTATTAGGTTGGATGGCCTGAGTTTAACTCGAAGGCCACTGCAGCTGCATATCCTTTTGAATATATTAATGGAAATAATAGAGAGAGTGGACCCAGTGTCCAACTCCATTGATAAGGAAACCCCTTGCAGCCTTAAGTTGATGGACAGCTTCTTCTTAAGGGGCTTATGTGTCCCTGTCCTTAAAATACTCCTGCATAATACACAGAAACCCACCCTATGTTGGCTGGGGACCCTGGTACTTTTCAGACGTAATTCTTCATGAGGTTGTACTTTCTGGCAACCCAAACAGATGGATGCGATGTGGCCTTGCCTGCCACACACTCTGCAAACGGCAGAGCGGAATCTGCACTCAGCTTGCTCGTGGCATCCTCCTCACCTGAGGCATTGAAGAGATGCTGGGGCCTTGTCTGGACGTTCCTTCTGCCTCCTTCCAGACCCACCTGCTGCTTCCTCAGCTGTCACCTCTCATAGAGCATCTTGGAAAGAGACATCTTCTTTAGCAAAAATCTTCTGCTGTAAGTCTCTGTTCCTTAAACCGCATACGAAGCGATCTCGCAGCCTCTCTTCTAGATCCTTAAACTCACATGGTCTGGCTGCTTGCCTTAAGGCAGCAATAAAATCCATAGCAGATTCACCTGGCCTCTGGTCTCTCTGCTCGAATGCGTGCCTCCAAGCAATAACAGATAACTTTGGCTGGAAGTGTTTCTTTAGCATTTTCTTCAAATCAGTATACGTCACTGACTCCAGAGGTGCAGGGGCCACCAGATTCTTTGCAATTTCAAAAGCTTCCTGTCCACAAACACACAAAAGAGTTGCAGCTTTCAAACCATCTTCTCTGATTTGGTTTACTCTGAAGTAATTCTCCACCCTTGCAATGTAGGAGTTCCATCTCTCTGGGTGTGAGACATCAAAATCAGCCAAAAGACCAATCTTTGTCATCATACCTTTGCTAATTTCACCACTCGCTCCTCTGCAAACTTCTGTTTGGGGAAAGGGTCCTTTAGCCAAGCTCACCCTCCAGAGATGCTATACTGGCAGGCTGGGACGCTGATTCAGACGCCGTCTTCCCTCTTCAGAACTTTCTTGGTAAGTCCTTAAAATTTTTTCTTTAGTTTGCAAAGAATCCCACCTTCATCGCCAGTGTTAAATACTCCATTCACTTGTGAATGATGAGTAAACATGGCAAAGTTCAACAGCTCTTTATTCCTCTTTAATCAATACTCGAACAGACAGCAACAGGCATGCAGGCCTCTTTAAGCAACCAGAGACCCGGACAAAAACAAAACAAAGTAGTGGGGCGTTTTCGGGCCTTGCACATGCACACAATGCTGGTGCCACTCAGTCTGGTCCCGGGCAGCTTTTGGAATGCCCGGGACCAATGCAACATCCCGAGCCTACTTTTGCAGGCTCAGGACACAACAAAAACTCCAAAAAATAACAAGGAAAAAAGTGTCTCTTCTGAACAGGAAAAAAAAATCACATCTGCATCCAGCTCTTGGAGGTGGAGTGGGGGATTTCTATTTTTTTGCCTCGTTTTGCTCTTTTAAAAACTGCATCCCCCAACGTCAAAAGCCAGAGGCCATGACAGTTTGCCTGTGTGCCCCCCCCACAGATCCAAAGCCCCTCTTTCCCTTCCTTTGAAACAAACAATCCTCCCTTCTGAATTACAACAAAAGAAAGCCAAGTTTTTTCTTTTGTGGTCTTTATATATTTAAACTGCTGTAAGGAAGTGGGGAAGCAAACCATCGTGAGACACTCTTTTGTTTTAACTCTTTTTCCTTGCCATTTTTTGGAGTTTTCATCCTGATTTCATGAGAGGGCAGTGCTTAGGGGGGTGAAGCTGCCCCCTTTTCCTCCCCCCAAGCCACAACCGAGCAAAACACTTGCCTGCCTGCGCAGCCGTGCTCTTCCTCCTGTCCAAGGTTTTTGTTGTCGTGAGTATTTCTGGTAAGGATTGGCAGCAGGGGGGGCTGTTTGGTTTTTACTCCCCTCCCCCATCTGCTAGGTGAATGCAGCAAGTTTTGATCACTTCTGTTATGCTGGTTTCTAAGCTTGCTTAAACCTTCTTCTTCTACCTCCTCCTCCTCACTGGAGCCCCCTTTGTCTGCAACAGTGCAGCAGGAAGACCCCTGGGGATGATGGGGATCTACCCTCTGCAGAGTAGGGGCAGAATTACTACACTCCCTGTCAATCAGGTTTGATTTCCTTTCTTTGGCCCTCCCTCCCTCCCTACCTCCCCTGCTTGTAGCTGCCTCTGGGCTCCTCATTCTTGGGAATTAGCATTGCTGGCATCTCTTTCTCCTGAACCCCTCATGCTGCCACCCAAGAGCTGTTTTAAGGTAGGGAATCTTTGATGGGGATAACCAACTAGCACTCCAACATGCCACCCCATGCTCCCACTTCAACTGCAGAAACCAAAAAACACACACCCAAAGGACCTGCAATCACCTATTGGCCATTGCATGCTGCTCCAAGGAGGAATGCTGGAGGCAAATGGGTGGAGGTGAAAAGCTCAAGGAGAAGGAGGTGTGCCCAAGGGTGGGAGGCAAAATATCCTAGACGGTTGGAATATTCTTGAACAGGAAGAGTCATGTGGTAACTCAGTCAGCCAATGGGAAAAAGTGCTACTGAGTCTGCGCAAAAAGAGTATTGAGTTAGGAGCTGGATTTCCAGTCTCTGGGTTTTGTCTCTGGTCTGTCTCTGTAAGAAGTCTTCAATTAAGCTATGTTGCTGTAAAGAAGAATGTATGGTAATGTAAATATTTTGATATAAAGAAGTTATTTTGAATCAGCTAAATGCAGTCAACTGTGAGAGCTTCTGATTTATTTTTCACCAATAGAGAAATTAAAATTCTCTAACAGGTTATGGGCCCAGAGCTTACTAAGGACTGCATTGTAATTTAAAGCTGGAAGAAATTGCCTGTGTTTAGAAAGTATAAGAACAAAGCAGAATTAGCAGAATGGCTGCAATGAAATTTGAGGAAAACTCTGCCTCATTTGGGCCAGAAGAATTACATTGTGTGGGCTGCTAAAATGGAATGTTTGCTCAAAGCAAAAGAGCTGTGGTATATTGTAGAAAATCCACCAAAAGTGTTTGCAGCAGTTGATCAGAAAAGCCATGATCGAGCAATGGCTTATCTCATCTTGAATTTAGATGATGAACAATTTCTAAATGTTGCAAATTTAAAGACTGCAAAGGAGATTTGGTTGAAGTTGAGAGCTGTGCACGTGAATGTTTCTGCATGCAATATAGTGAAATTGTCAAGAAAACTTTACAGGGCCTATTTGCAACCAGGTGAATCTGTGGAACAGCATTTAAATAAAATGCAAAGTTTATTTTTGGACTTAGAACAACGTGGGATTAAATTCCCTGAGTCCCAGAAGGTTTTATTGGTGTTGAACAGGTTAGATAAAACCTGGGACACAGTTTCTACCATATTTGAATGCAAAGAAGAGCAAGACTTAAATTTTGAGGCTTTAAAGGCATGTTTGCTTAATGAAGAAAAAAACGCCATTTTAGAAGCAGCCACGAGGAGGAGAAATTCCTGAGGAGGGGGTCCATATTGCAAGTCTCCAGAGGAGAAGAAAGAAGCAGATGGGACCTGGACCAAATTGCAACAAAAGAGAGATTTTGCAAGCAGAGAGCTTTGCAAGGAAAGAATTGCTACATTTGTGGAGCGAAGACACATTTGCAAAGGAACTGTTTTCAGAGGAACTGTTTGCAGCAAAGGACATTTGTGCAACCAAAAAGGACTGCTTTGCAAAAGGAACATTTTAGTGTTGCAAAAGTTTGCTATAGCAACAACAGAGACAAGTGGTTAATAGTTAGTGGGGCAAGTCAAACAATTGTTAATGACTCTAAATTATTTTGCAGGTTTGTTCCAGTACGGCTCTATCAGGATTGGCCTCAGTGGTTGAGAAGCTTGACTCTAGAGTGGAAGAGGTCGCAGACAAAGTTGATATCCTGGAAGATAAATTTGAAGGTATGGAAAAAAAGATGGAAATTTCACAAGATGATATTGTTATGTCTCAGTATAGGGAAATGGAATATGCCCTAAGAATCAGGGGTTTGAAAGAGGATATGAATCAAGATTTGATAGAGATTGTGGTTAATGACCTTGCCATCATTTTGAATAGGGAGAAAGATGGATTACGTAGAGAAGTGGAAAAAATTTACAGAGTTAACTCCTGGGTCGCAAAACAGACGAACTTACCAAGAGATGTTGTGATTTATTTTGCAAAGAGATCTCTGTGCAATGAAATCATACAAGCTTTTTATAATAAGAGGTTCCAGATTGCTGCTCAAGATGTTATCATTTTAAAGGAGATCCCATCTAAAATTTTAAGAAATAGAAAAGACTTTTCTTTTTTAGCCAATGAACTTAAAACAAGAATGATGCCATTCAGATGGGAGATTCCGATGGGTATTGTTTTGAGCCATGTGGGGACGCGTTACAGACTTAACACAGTCGCTAAAGCAAAGGAGTTTTATACTTCGGTCCTGGGAGCAGGCTCATCGTCATCTATGATGCAGAAAGTTCTGGATGCTAAAGAGGCGGAACAACAGTCTGAAGGATTAGGTGTGATGGTTGCTGGAAAGTCACAGACGGAATGGTTGTGACAAACAGAGATCAAAGAGCAAAGAATGACCCGTGCAGCACATAGACGCAAGGAAAAGGAACAACAAAAGAAAGAAGTTAAAGAATCTCTCCAAGAAAGTGCTTTGTTGCCGGTGGGAGGAGCAAGACCCAAGAGTTCTGCAACACATTCTTCAATGGCAGACCTTCAGGCAGTCTTCTCCAGGCTTCTGGTTAAGGGAGATGGTAAAGCTCCTGACTTGGAATGCTAACGGCCTTAATACCCCGAATAAGAGAAAGAAAATCTTTCACTACTTAAAGCAACATAATAATGATATTATTTGTTTGCAGGAAACACATATTTTACTTAAAGATCAAAAATATTTAGTCAATTCTCGTTTGGGATCTCATTTTGTATCTTCAGCTCCTGGGGAAAAAAGGGGGTGTAGTTATTTATGTTAAGCAAAACTTATCAGCCTGTTTGGTAGAATCTGATCCTCAAGGGAGATATGTTATGATTGAAGTTGGTTTATATGGTAAGAAAATACTTATAGTGGGACTGTATGCACCAAACCAACAACAGGAACAATTTTATAGAGTGTTGCATCAGAAATTAACTTTATTGGATTATAGATCTGTGATATTAATGGGAGACTGGAATGGTGTCTTAGATATACAAAGAGATAAAAAAGGATCTTCCACTTTTTTTAAACAGGCTAAACTACCCAAAGCTTTTTTTGACTTGAAAGAGGACTGGGAGCTGCGAGACTATTGGCGTGAACGTAACCAGGAGGAGAGAGACTTTACTTTTTTTTCAGATAGACATCAATCCTTTTCAAGAATTGACTTTTTTTTTATTACAACTGATTTATATTTTAGGGTAAAGAATGTAAAAAATTTTCCTAGGACGTTGACAGATCACAGTCCAGTCTGGATGGAGTTGGTTGATGAAAAAGAGGAGAGGAGATCGTGGAGGGTGAATGAGAATTTATTTAGACAAGAAAAGAATATTCAAAAATTAAAAGAACATCTAAAGGATTATTTTGTTTTAAATATGCATAAAGGAACTTCAATGTCAATGGTATGGGATGCAGGTAAAGCCTTCATGCGTGGGATTTTGATACAAATGAATAGTGCTCAGAGACAAAAGCAGATTCAGAAACGTAAGGATTTGGAAGATGAGATTAAATTAAAAGAAAAATCTCTGATTCTAAATCCTACAGATGAAAAGTTTAAAGAATCTATAAAATTGCTCAAAACACAATTTAATATGTTGATGGCTGATCAAACCGCAACTAACTTATTGTATATGAAACAAAATACATTTTGTAATGCCAACAAACCAGGGAGATGGTTGGCTTATCAATTGAGAAAGAAACAGAGACAGAGAATTATAGATAAAATAAATTATAAAGGTAAATTGGTGTACCAGAAGGAGTTGATCAAGAAATCTTTTTAGATTATTATCAAAAACTATATAAGAGTACTAATGTACAAATTTTAGATATAAATAATTATTTAAGTGAAGCCAACTTTCCCAAATTAACAGAAGATCAGAAACAAGAAATTAATGGTTTAATTACCACTGAGGAAATTGTGACAGTGATTAAGGAATTAAAATTAGGTAAAGCACCAGGTACGGATGGCTTGACATCCATTTATTACAAAACTTTGTTAGAAGAGATGATTCAACCTTTATGTGAGCTTTTTAATAATATATTACAGGGTTTAGAGATTCCTCCGTCATGGGGCAGAGCTTTCATATCTTTAATTCCAAAAGAAGATCAAGATCTTACTTTACCAAAGAATTATAGACCTATATCTCTTTTAAATGTAGATTATAAGATTTTTGCAAAAATCTTAGCTAATAGGCTCATGAGGGTTTTCCACCAGCTTATACATGAAGACCAAACGGGTTTTATAACTGGCACATATGAAGAATAACGTTAGACAAATTATTAACTTACTAGAATACTTAGATAAGAATAACCAAGTTTCCGCAGGACTGATATTTTTAGACGCTGAAAAAGCCTTTGACCAATTGAATTGGCAGTTTATGTTAAGAATAATTGAGGATATGAATTTTGGAGAAAAAATTTTACAAGCTCTTGGTGCTATATATCAAAAACAAACGGCACAACTTATAGTTAACGGGGGCTTGTCAGAGGTTTTCACAATAGAAAAAGGGACAAGACAGGGATGTCCATTGTCACCACTACTGTTTGTTTTAACTTTGGAAATTCTGCTGATTAAAGTTCGAGAATCCCAGGAAATAAAAGGAATAGAAGTTAATAAAAAAGAATATAAACTAAGAGCTTTTGCAGATGACTTGGTGGTTACCTTGTCTCAACCTACCTATTCTGTAGTAGAGTTGTTACAATTGATTTACCAATATGGACGGGTTTCGGGATTTAAAATTAATAATAATAAGACTAAAATATTACCCAAAAATATGATTAATTTGGATAAGCAGATTTTGGTTAACTTGACAGATTTTGAAGTTGTTGATAAGATAAAATATTTGGGGGTCACTTTATCTGTTTCTAATGCAAAGTTGTATAAAAATAATTATGAAAGGTTGTGGGTCAGGGTACAAAGAGACTTGAAAAATTGGGAGAAGTTGCAATTATCCCTTATGGGAAGAATTGCGGTGATTAAAATGAATGTCCTGCCAAAGTTTCTCTTTTTATTTCAAATGATACCTATCCTAAAGAATGAGGTTAACTTAAATGAATGGCAGAAAGGTATCAATAAATTTATTTGGGCAGGGAAAAAACCAAGAGTAAAGCTTAAAATATGCAAGATATTCGTGAGAGAGGTGGACTCAAGGTACCAAATTTGAAATTGTATTATGATGCTGTGGCTTTAACATTATTTAGTGACTGGGTTAATTTAACAAATGTAGAAATACTCCACTTAGAGGGTTGGGATTCACTTTTTGGATGGCATGCCTATTTAATTTTTAATAAAAAAGTTGACCGGGTTTTTAAATCTCATATTATAAGGATTTTTTTACTTCGGGTTTGGAGGAAATATTATAAAAGTGATTTTAAAATACCATTATGGGCTATACCTTGGCATGCGATAGAGGGGATAAGGAGAGGAGTTAAAATGGATAGTGTTTCTTATGCACAATTACTCAGATGGGATGGTAAAAATTGGCACTTAAAATCTTTGGAAGATTTAGCACATGAAAATATTACATATTCATGGTTTCAGTATAGACAAATAGTGGATAGATGGAAGATAGATCGTAATATGGGTTTGCTTAGAGAAGATGAAAATCTTTTTAAACAAGTAAAAGACCAAAGACGAACTCATATTAAGAGAATCTATGGGGTGCTAGTAGAACTGGATTCAGAACCAGAACTAATTAAAGAATGTATGATTAAATGGGCACAAAATTTTGGTGAACCAGTTCTACTAGATACCTGGGAAACCATCTGGGTGAGGAATGTTAAATTTACACAAGCCCAGAACTTAAGGGAGAATTTTTACAAAATGTTTTATAGATGGCACCTTGATCCACAAAAAATGTCTCGTATGTATCCTGACTTACAGCCTAAATGTTGGAGATGTGGTTGTTTGGATGCTACTTATTATCATATTTGGTGGTCGTGTAAAAATATAAAAGCTTTTTGGATTAAGATATGGTGGAATATTCAAAGAATTTTTAGAAGGAGGGTAAAATTTACCCCACAATTGTTTTTGTTGGGTATTGTTATTGATTGTGATGTTAAGGAGGTTATACTGATGTTAAATTTAATCACAGCCGCAAGGTTGTTAGTAGGGCAATACTGGAAGAAGGAATCTTTGCCTACCTTGCAAGAATGGTTTTTTAAAGTTTCTTATTTGGCGGAAATGGCAAAGATTTCGGCTTTTTTAAAGGATCAATCGCAAGAGAAGTTTTTTGCGGTATGGGAAAAATGGATAGATTTTATACAACATAAGTTGGATATAAAAAAATATTATTTAGTTTTTCAATAACCTATATATAAATTTTAATATTTTATAGATTGTATTTTTTTTCTTCTCTTTCCTTATATTTTTTATTTTTATCTCATCTTATTTTACTTCTTTTTCTTATATATATATCTTTTCTTCTTTCTTTTCTCTTTTATTCTCTTTCTTTTTAAGTAATTTTTTTTCTCTTTTTTAATATCTATGTTTTGTTTTGTTTTTACATATATATTATTGTTAATTATCTTATAAGCTTAGGTAATGTATTTAGATATATTAATGGTTTATATTTTTTAATTTTTTTTAAAGATTTTTAGAAATTTTAATCAAGCCTATATTCAGCTCTGGGAAGGTGGGGGGGATGGACTGGGAGGGTTGGGGTAGTTGGGTAGGGTTGTTTTTTTTTTTTTTTTTTCTTTCCTTATTTGTAAAAACTTTTTAAAATTTTCAATAAAAAAAAAAGAAGCTGTGGCTTTGGCAAATGGCCAGAAAGCAAAAGTCACTGGAAGAGGCGATGTAAAAATTCCATATTTGGAATCAAAGTTTACCAATGTGCTTTGTGTACCTGAGATGGAACATAATTTGTTAAGTGTGTCTAATTTAGATAAACAAGGTTTTGAGGTCATTTTTGTAAATGGGAAATGTCTCATCAAAAGGAATGGGAATATTTGTGCAGAAGGCATAAAGGAAGATAATCTATATGTATTGCAGGGACAAAAGGTTCAATGTTCCCATATATTTAAGAATGTTGCAGAGCATGATTCATGTGTTCATCTTCTGCATAGAAGACTTGGCCATGCAAGCTTTAAAGTTTTGCAGCAAATGCAAGATTTTGCAGAAGGGCTAAATTTGAAGGGATGCAAAACATATTTGGACTGTGCAGTATGCAAAGCATCAAAGTCAAAGGCATTCCCAGTTAGTAAATATAGCACAAGACAAACAAAAAGAGTTCTAGAGCTGGTCCATGCAGATCTGGTGGGACCTATGCAAGCCAGTTTGGGAGGAGCAAAATATGCACTGGTAATTGTTGATGATTATAGCAGGTATTCGTTTTGCTACTTGCTTAGAGCAAAGACAGAGGTGCTACAACAATTCAAACAGTGGGTAAGTTTTGTAGAGAGAAGGTACAGACAACAAGTGTGTCAGCTGCAAACTGACAGAGGTACTGAATTTATGTCAACTAAATTCCAACAATGGTTGGGGCAGTTGGGGATAAGACACAGATGTACAAATCCTTACACAGCAGCAGAGAATGGTGTAGCTGAAAGAAGGAATGGTGTTTTGCAAACAATGAAAGATTCATTATTAGAGGATTCTGGTCTGAGCAAGTCATATTGGGGAGAAGCCATATTGACTGCTAATTATATAGTTAACAGGCTGTGGAGTTCCTCTATTAATAATACTCCATATGCCATTCTATATGGGAGAAAGCCATCACTGGCACATTTGAGAATTTTTGGAAGTACTGCATGGGTACATATTCCAAAAGTAATCAGAAGAAAGGGACAGCAAAAGGCAAGAAAGCTCAGGTTTGTGAACTATGAGCCAGGGTCAAAAGGATATCACTTTAGCGATGGAAGTAAAAGAATTATAATTTCAAAGTCTGCTAATTTTGCAGGACAAAATTGGGACAGAATTAATGCAAATTCTGGGTATGTCTCACTTAATGACGGTGATCTGTTTAGTGACAATAATTCATCTAATGATGAAAAAATCATTATTGAAGATGTCGATGTTCAGGGAGGAGATGCTGAACAAGACATGAAACCAGAAAGACTTGAGACACAGGAGCAGTTAATACCACGTAGGTCAGAACCATGTAACAAAGGAATTCTGCCTGACAGGTATTCTGCTAGCAAGGTAAAGGTTTGCAATGTGTGGTATGAGCCAAGAAATTATAAAGAGGTGTTGGCATTACCAAAAGCTGAACAAGAAAAATGGAAGGAGGCCATGGATAAAGAGATGAAATCCATGGGAGACCATGAAGTATTTAAATCAGTGACTTTGTCACAGGGAACCAAAGCTGTGGGTTATAAATGGGTATATAAGAAAAAGGTATTGCCAAATAATGATATACAGTATAAGGCCAGGTTAGTGGCACAAGGTTTTTCACAATTAAAGAATGTGCACTATGATGAAGTATTTGCGCCAACTGTGAAAAGTGAGAGTATAAGATTAGCACTGGGATTGGCAGTGGCATATAAGCATAAAATCTGGCACTTTGATATCACAACTGCATTTCTCAATGCTGAGTTAGAGGAAGAAATTTATATGATCCAAGCACCAGGATATGAAATTGCAAAACCTAACATGGTATATAAATTAAACAAGGCTATTTATGGGCTGAAGCAGTCAGCCAGAAACTGGAATATCTGTTTAGATACTGTTTTAAAGGATCTTGGATTTAAAAGTTGCAAAGCTGATAATTGTATATATATTGGACAGTTAAAGCAGGGAATTGTCTACTGTTATCATTTGTGGATGATCTTTACTTCATCGCAAAGGATGCATCACAAGTCAAAGAATTTGCTGATAGATTAGGAAAGAAATTTGAATTAAAGAATTTGGGAGAAATAAAAAATTATTTTGGTGTAGAGATACAGAAAAATGAAAAAGGTGGTTATATTCTCAGTCAAAGGAGAAAAATTGAGCAGTTATTGGAGAAATATAATATGAAGGATTGCAATACTGCTCCCACACCCATGAGTGCAGATTTTTATAATAGTTTAAGTGCGGACAAAGGTGAAACCTGTGATCAAGAGATATATCACTCAGCAATAGGGAGTTTGTTATATCTATCACAGTGGTCCAGACCAGACATAGCTTGCGCAGTAAGCATTTTGAGTCGTTTTACTGCTGCACCTACAAAGTTACATTGGATGGGTGTAAAAAGGGTTCTCAGATATTTAAAGGGAACTATAAATTTGGGTCTTCAAATACAGATTACTGAGGAATTGAAATTAAAGTGTTATGTCGATAGTGACTATGCAAATGACATAAACACAAGGAAATCAAATTCTGGGATTATAATATTGTTTGGAGGGACTCTGATTGGATGGAAGTCCAGAAAACAAATAACTGTTGCTATTTCAACAGCGGAAGCAGTTTATTGCTTTATCTGAATTGTGTTCTGAAGTAACATGGTATGTACAGTTGTTGCAAGATTTAAATATTAATGTAAAAGAATCTGTAAAGGTATTTGAAGACAATGCTGCCTGTATAAAAATGGCAACTGGTGAGGGGCGGGGCCAGCTGCCAGGAAGAACGGGTGTGTTGGATGATTCTCTGAAGCATCTAACCCAGTTCCCGACTGTTTGACAGATCCTTTGGGGTCCCTAGTTCCCTGGAGGGGGACTGGGAACAACAAGGCGCCCTGGGGAGTGGATTCAGGTGGCAGCCAGGAGCCACGAACCCAGGAGAAGCTTTGACAAGTCAAGCGGAGAAGGGGAAACGGCCGACAATGGCGGCAGTGAAGAAATGACAGCAGTCAGCTGGCCGAAGCTTTGCGGTGGAAAAGCTGGACGGTGACATGACAGTTCCAGTCAAATTCATCTGAGCAGAGATTCTGGCTAGAAGGGATCCGGTGTAAGATCGTACTGGAGGATTTCGCTTGAAACTTACTGACTTTAGTAGCCTACAAGAGGGGAGGAGGGATTTTCCTCGCTCCTGGAAAAGCGGCGAAAAGGAAGGTTTGGCTAAAAAGGCTTGCCTGCTTACTTGCTACGTTGGCTGGATTTGTGGAGAAGAGAAAGGGGGCGTCCTCCTTCTTCCCTTACTCCAGAGACTGAAATTTAGCCCTGGAAGGCTAGCTACTCTAAGGCACAAGGGAGATCGCTTGGAAGAAAAAAGACGGAGGTAGACATTTTGGAATGAATAGAGAAATTTAATACCAGAGACAATATTAGAGTGACACCTGCTGGTTAAATCGAGAATTGCTGTAAGAGTGGGAAGGGAAAAACTACTAGGGAAAGAGACTGTGTAGCAAATTTGCCCTTGCCTTGTAATGTTAAGAACTTCTTGATTCTTAGTAACAACTTTGATACTCTGGAAAACATTTTAACAATTGTAAATAAGTGGGGAGGTTGGTTTGGAAAATTGAAAAAAATGTCTAGTACTCCAAATCTTACAAGGGCTGGAATAGGGAGAAAGCAGACCCTTCAAACTACATTGCTGGAACCAGGTTCTGTTAGGCAAAGATCACTAGAAGAAATGGCTCAAAAAGATAGGGCAAACCCACTTAAAGACTTGCAACAAATGCTGCAATCAATGCAAGAGTTAATGTGTAAAAACCATGAAGATCTGAAAAAAGAAATAGGTGAAATAAGGAATGATACAGGTGAACTTAAAGATAAAATTAAATCTATGGATGGGAAATTTGAATCCTTCCACCACCAACTTATGAAAAATGAACAAAAACTAGTAGAAATGGAGGAAAGGATGGATAAAGAAGAGCAGAGAGTGGATGAAATGAATGAAAGGCTAGTTCAAGCCAATAAAGAATTAGAAACCACAGTTATTTCTTTGGAACTTGAGAAGGCTGCTCATTATCTACGGTTTCAAAATGTAGGAGAGACGAAAGGTGAAGACCTCCCAGTAATAATGTCAGATATTCTAGCAGGAGCGTTGGGGTCTACAAGAGAGGAGATGGCCAATGAGATAGATGAAACCTATAGAATACACACAAATTACGCAAGACGACACAATCTCCCCAGAGAAGTGCACATTAGGTTTATTAAGAAATCAGTTAGGGATGAAATTCTTTTCAGATTCAGAGATGATACACTGGAATATCGAGGTAAACAGCTGATTGTACTTAAACAAGTGCCCAAAAGAGTGAGAGACCTGCGAAGGCCTTACCAATACATAACTTCCAAACTGATAAGGAAAAATATCAATTTTAGATAGCTAACTCCGGAAGGAATTCTGGTAACATGGCAGGAGAAAAAGTTTCGCCTAGACTCAATAGAAAAAGCAGAGGAATTCTACAGGGAAAATTTTGGTAGTAAGGAAGATTTAGTTGAAAGAGAAGCAAGAGAGGAAGGGGAGACACTGGTGCAAGCCATTGAAGCTAGAGGTAAAAGAGTTGAGCTTCGAGAGGACACTGATGAAGGGAAAAATGAAGAAAAGCAGGAGGAGAGTAGGTTTAAGGAAATTAAAGAGGCTAGACCGATAAGATCAACAGTGGAAAGAGGGAAGGATTTACAAACTCAAGAGTCTAGACCAGCAATAGTAACTAGATCTAAACATAGATAAGGAGGGGAAGAAATGTGTTGAATCTATATCTATCAACGTTAATGGCCTCAACTCTCCAACAAAAAGGAAGAAGTTTTTCAATAGGCTCAATAAGATGAATTTAGATATAATAATGTTACAAGAAGTCCACATTAAAAAACAACATCAATATTTATTAAATTGTCCTAAACTGGGGAATATGTTCGCAGCACTTTCGCAATATAAGAAAGGAGGTGTGGTAGTATATATTAAACAAGAAATTGTGGCTAAGCAAATTTATAAGGACGAAGATGGCAGAATTCTAATTGTGGAAGTAACTTTGAATAAAACCAAAATTCTTTTGGTTGGAATTTATGCTCCGAATGAGGGGCAAAAACGTTTCTATAAAAAACTCTACAACATTATTAGCCAATTGGAACATGATAGCATTTGTATAATGGGTGACTATAATGCAATTGTGGATAATAATCTAGATTATAAATGTGGAAAGAATAGAAAAAGAATTAGAGGAACAATATCTGATATTTTCTTTAAAATGGTAGATGAGTTTAATATACAGGATATTTGGAGAGAAAGGAATCCTGGGAAAAAACAGTTTACTTTTTATTCTGGACGTCATCAATCTTGGTCCAGAATTGATATGGTGTGGATGTCAGCTGACTTAAATTTAGAAGTAGAGGAGATTATGATTGATACAAACACCTGGGCTGATCACAATCCGATTAGAATTAAATGGAAGGGGCAAAAAAACACGAGGAGAGGGACTCTAAAAAGGGCAATCTCAAATCATAAAGAATTCAAATCAAAATTAGAAGAACAATTGGATCTGTTTTTTAAGTCAAACAAGAAGGAGGATACAAACTGCCAAAATTTATGGGATATAACCAAAGCCTACATGAGAGGCGTTGTAATTTCTTATATGGCTAGGCAACACAAAATCAAAACACAATGCCAAAGACAACTGGAAGAAGAACTATGTAAAGAACTATGTGGCATATGAGTTTTATAAGAATTTATATAAGGACGACAAAAAGAGAAATAACTATGACATAGTACAGTATTTACAACTAGTCAATTTACCCAAGGTGCCAGAAGAATTTAAGACTCTCCTAAATAAAGAGATAACACATTTAGAGCTCTCGGTCGCAATTAAGAAACAGAAGAATAATAAAACACCTGGGCCAGATGGTATACCTGCAGAAATGTATAAAATTGCACAAGAATCTTTAAGCCCAATGCTGTTGGACTTATTTAACGAGGTTTTAACTCAAGCTAAAATACCAGCTTCATGGGAAGAAGCCTTCCTCACGTTGATTCCTAAAGAAAACACCAACCTGACACAAATTAAGAACTATAGACCCATTTCTCTTTTGAATTCAGATTACAAAATTTTCATGGCAATAATGGCACAAAGATTGGAAAGGTTCTTAGTGGATTTTATACATATTGATCAAAACGGCTTTCTATCTAAAAGATATATAAGAAACAATATTAGGACTGTTTTGGACATATTGGAATATTATGAAGTACATAATGAAAAGCAAATGTGTTTAATTTTTCTTGATGCCCAAAAAGCATTCGACAATGTAAAATGGGATTTTATGTTTAATCAATTATTGTATATGGACTTTGGGGAAAATTTCTTAAATATGTTTAAATCAGTTTACTCTAAGCAGGTGGCCAAAGTAATAATCAATGGAGAACTGACTGAGAGTTTCCAAATGCAAAAAGGCACAAGGCAAGGCTGCCCACTATCACCATTGTTATTTATATTATCTCTTGAGGTATTAACTAGAGCAATCCGGCAAGATGAACAGATCCAAGGTCTAGAAATCAAGAAAGAGACATTTAAAATACAAGCCTTTGCAGATGATTTAGTTTTTATAATTGAAGAACCACTACAATCAGGGATTAGACTGATGGAAACATTGAATAGATACGGGGAAATAGCAGGTTTAAAAATAAATAAAGAAAAAACTAAAATGCTTGTCAAAAATATGACTAAAATACAGAAAAATGAATTGGTTGACAGAATTGGTGTTCAAATTACAAATAAAATTAGATATTTAGGGATACAACTGACTGCCAAATGCGCTACGCTTAAAAGGGATAACTACGATAAGTTAATAGAACAGATTCAAAAAGACTTTGATATTTGGACTAACCTACAGCTCTCTTTTATGGGCAGAATTGCGGTGATTAAAATGAATGTGTTGCCAAAAATCTTATTTTTGTTCCAATGTATACCTATAAAATTAGACAAGAAATTTTTTCAAAATTTGAACAAAATGATGTGTAAATTCATCTGGCAAGGAAAAAGAGCAAGGATTAAATTAAAATTACTACAGGACTCAAAGGAAAGGGGGGGATTTGGTCTTCCAGACTTGGAGAAATATTACCAGGCCGCAGCATTAGTATGGGTAAGAGATTGGATATTACTAAAAAATAGGAGACTATTGTGTCTGGAGGGCCATGACCTACAAATAGGATGGCATGCCATATTATGGGATCATAAATATAAAGTACATAAATATTTTCGAAGTCACTATATTAGGCAAGCTCTTATTGATGTATGGACAAAAATTTGGCAACCAAATTATACCCAAGTACCTAGTTGGATCTCACCGTTAGAAATATATGTACACCCAAAATTTACTCAATTAGACAAGATCATAACATATAAAAATATCTTAGATGAAAGAGGGGAATTGAAATCCAGGAAAACCATCCACGATGAAGGGATAGAATTAGAATGGTGGGCATACCTGCAACTGCAGGCAAGATATCGGAAAGACAAAAAAGAGTTAGGCATTAAATTAGAACCAATAGAATTGGATAAAATAATTTTGGGGTCGGAGGATAAAATGATTAAAAAATTATACTACTATTTGCTAGATCAGACAACATACGAGGAACAAGTAAAAGTGACTATGTTGAATTGGAGTAAGGATTTTGGTCTTAATTTTGATTTGCATATATGGCAAGAACTATGGGCAAGAAACAAGAAGCTTACCTTGGCCACCTCTTACAAAAAGAACCTTTACAAAATGTTTTATAGATGGCATCTCCCACCCACAAGATTGTCTAAAATGTATATCAATGTCTCCCCTAAATGTTGGAAATGTAATTTGAAAAGTGGAACTTATTATCATATGTGGTGGGAATGCACGCGAGCTTGTGATTTTTGGAACAGGATTAAAATATGGTTGGAAGAAATAGTAGAGCAAGTGGTAGAACCAAAACCAGAACTCTTTCTATTAGGTTTAACTACGCAAAAACATGACAAAGGCGTATTTTATTTAATGCTACACATTTTAACGGCCTCCAGGCTGGTTTTTGCTCAAAATTGGAGGAACAAGGAAACCCCAACGGAAGAAGAGATCCTGCATAAAATTCTAATATGTGCTGAGATGGACAGGCTTACAATGATTATGAAAGACAAAACGGAACACGAATACTTCGAAATCTGGGGCAAATTTTACCGCTGGTATGAATTAAGAACTGCTCGGACTTCAAACTAATGGTAGAATTAAAAGATATACATAACTGTACATATAATTGTATATATAATTGTATTGTATAAAAGATGAGGTTTATATAGAGGTTAAGAACAATGTATAAAATTTTTGTACTATGATAGGAACTGATAGGAAAATTCACTCTGGAATGTCATGTTTGTCCATTGTTGTTTTAATTGTATTATGAATAAAAATTTATAAAAAAAAATGGCAACTGGTGACAGGGTGAAGAACAGAAGTAAACATGTAGACATTAAGTATTGTAATGTCAGGGAAGCCATAAAAAGAAAATTGATTAGTTTACATCATTGTTCTTCTGAGGATAATTTGGCAGACGTGATGACTAAACCATTGGGTAATGTTCACTATGGAAAATGTGTTAAGTCAATAGGTCTGATGTCTCTTCCTGTCATGAAGGGAGAAGTGTTGGAATATGCATGAACAGGAAAAGTCATGTGGTAACTCAGTCAGCCAATGTGAAGAAAGTGCTACTGAGTCTGTGCAAAAAGAGTATTGAGTTAGGAGCTGGATTTCCAGTCTCTGAGTTTTGTCTCTGGTCTGTCTCTGTAAGAAGTCTTCAATTAAGCTATGTTGCTGTAAAGAAGAATGTATGGTAATGTAAATATTTTGATATAAAGAAGTTATTTTGAATCAGCTAAATGCAGTCAATTGTGAGAGCTTCTGATTTATTTTTCACCAATAGAGAAATTAAAATTCTCTAACATAGACCCACCACTGATCAGCTGGAGCTGTGCCTGCTGATCCTGAGCTCTCAGCAGAACTCAGGCAAACCTCATGCAGTTCCAGCTGAATCTCTGCCCTAAGACTACATGCAGCTGCTTGCCACCCCCAAGGTGACCACCAATCAGCTGGAGCTGTGCACGCCGATTCTGGGCTCTCAGCAGAGTCCCAGCAATACCTCATGCAGCTCCAGCTGACTCTCCCACAGGCCTGTGTGGCGCTGCTGACGCTTCACCTCATCCATTTTTATACTTTTTTTTTTACAGTGCTTGTCAACCCATCGTATGGATACCACCTGCCAGGTGCCGATGTACCACCAGTAATGTGAAAAGCCCTGCTTTAGGGCATTTTCTGAGAGTTTACAATGTCAGCATATTGTCTCCAACAATCTGAGTTCTCATTTTACTGACCTTGGAAGGTTGAATCAACCCCTAGTCTGTCAGGATTGAACTCTACTGTGGACAGAGTTAGCCTGCAATATTGCATTCTCACCACTGGGTTTCCATTTAATAGTCATCTAGATTTTTGGTAGTCTTATTAGGACTTAATTTATCCTTAATCAAAGGAAGGCTTCTAGCAGATTGAAACTACAGTGAATCTGTTTTTAAAAAGTATAATCTTCATTGCTAGGCTTTTACCATCTCACTGAGTACACATATATCAGTCTGTTTCTTCATTCTATCATTGGCTAGCAGAAAGAGTTATTCATAGATCCATCCAGTCAATATGCTCCAATCTCTCAATAAATTACCAGAAGATTGTAACAATTCCACCCCTACCAATCCTTTATTTAGAATAAGGTTAAGAACTATTGTGAGTTTTTAAATACACTGAGGTTGACATTCCAAAGGTGCTCCAAGACAACAAGACTTGGTTCTACTGTTGTTGCCATTTCCCTTATGAATTAATATAGTAGGTAAATTTAGTGATCAGCTTCATGGCTTGGCAAGATATGTGAATTTGGCCACTTATAAGTTATTCAACAAATAGTGGTTAAGTAAAGCATGGCAAACAGCTATGGGCAAACAAGTAAAAAAACAGGCCATGCTAACAATCTGGTTCAAATGTGATATCCATCCTCTTGGAGTCACTTATAATTATAAAAGTATTTGGGAGGATAGGAGGGAGCCAGTTATGTACCTTTTTATATTCTGGGTGGTATCTTTCCGACTTATGGAATATTTGGCAGTTCAACCTTACATGTGGCTTAAATCAAGAAGAGCAGAGTCTCAGTCCAAAAAAGTATGTATTTAGCTATTCATTCTGTCTTTGAAGTTTCTCTGGCTCAAATAGACATTTTTAAAACCTTTCAGATACTGATAATCTCTTACAATAGTATGTGGCAACATTTCCCAGGAATGTTGGCACTTCATTAATTACGTGATTTATGTAACAATACTAGCAGTATATTTTAGACTATCTTATTAGTAGCCTGATACAAGTTGCAAATATGTGTGTCTTCCCTTCTGTCTGTCTGTTTTTCTTTTCTCTTTTCTTTCTATTCCCCCCCCCCCCCAAGACCAGAAATACTCTAAGAATGCCATGAAAATGTAAATCCAGAGCATTCATATACATCTGGAAGCCTAATTTCACATTATAAATTTGGTGGTGAGATTTGACTGTTGATATCTTAAGACAACGTTGGTTTGAAAGTTTGATTTAACTTGATTGTGTAAATACTAGTTATATGCAATGTTATTGGAAGAAATCTACTAGGAAATTTTGAGATATATTTTCCTTTAATTTTTTTTACCCTTCCTTCCAAAAACAGTCCTTTATTTGATGATTATTCCTGTTCAAGTCCCTTAAGAAAATCCATAAGAAAGGAGATCATGAGGCAACCAACAGAGATTCCACTCAGCCTTCCCTACTCTGGTTCTTAATATTATCTCAGGACTGAAATTATAATAAATCTGCAATTAAACATATAATGTACGGTAACACTTTATGTTACTCTATGCTAAGTTTTTTTGTATTCTCCATATAAAGCTAGGCAATGGATAGTCACATCCTCATGAATCCAGAGAACAAAAAGTTAGAATTAGTCTATTTTATGGGCAGAAAAATATAATTTTAGGCCAGCATGTAAGAGATCATATCATGGAAGAATCCCCACATAGAGCTGATCTGAAGGGTAGAAGCAGAACATGGGAAAATATTGGTTACCCAGTTGATACTTTCCCCTTTCCCTGAGAACGAAGAATGTAGGTCGGTTCTTATCACTTGGATAGATGCCTGCCTTTCCCAATAGAAGAAAATACATATTGGCAAATTTTTCTCCTTCACTTTATGAACAGTAAGCTTCATCCCAAGATAGTGTCTTGGAAGAAATTCTCCTACCCTAAGAAAATGTTCTTCTTTAGAGTCCATATTTATTCTGCTCTGCTTTAGGCTCCAGTATAGTATAGAGAGAAGAAAGCACAGCTGCACTAGGAAAGTTCTGGAGAAATATACATGTTAAAAGTTAATAAGATTGTACATGGGACTGATGAGAATACAAGCCATTAAAAATAGATATAATTATTTTATTTGTAAATAAGTGCTAAATTTTGATCAAAATATAAAACGTAGTCCTCTTTATAATCATAAGTTGCAATGTATTAAACCAGAAGAAAAATTATAACTGCCAACAATCCTTTTTTCAAGCAAGCTGGTTACCTGCCAGAAGGTCTACACTGATTTTATGTAGTTTGTTGATCTATTACTTGGAGTTTCCTTCTTCAAAACTTATAGTTATTATTAGCAACTCTGGCAAAAATCATAGGGTGGAATCCAGATCAAAATATAAGGTTTACAAATCTCTTGAATGAATTTATCCAGATAGATTCTATGACATATATGACCTCTGCAACACTCTCAAGAAATTTGAGCAGCCTGCAAAACTTCAAATAACTACAATGTTTAGCTAGCCATAATAATTATAACTTAATATGTGGTTTGGCACTATTTTCTCTTTACAGAAATATATTAATTTATTTGATTGATAGGTGAAATAAATAAAAATATCTTTATAAGACTTGGAATATATTATATGCAATTTCTTTTTCTGGAAGATGCATATAGACTCCTTAAGTGATTCATGAAGCAGGATGTGATATATATTCAATGTTATCAAACATTTTGCTCAAACCTGTGGCACTTGAGCTTCCAAAGAAATCAAAGAAGCATGACTCTACATATAGGAAGGCTTGGCTAGACAGACCGGATAAGCTATGAGATCATGACTCTTAAAATGAATAGACAAGGTTCTCATTGATTTCATGGGGATTTAGGAATTATAGCAAAAACAAACAAATAAACATATTCCTTCATATTCCTTTGTCTCTGGTATTCTTTGACCAAGTAAAAAATAGCAGAGTAAGCATGATTGCAAAACTTGTCTCTAATTTTGTATGGAGTTAAATTGTATGCATTGGTTTATGAGCAGCATATTGCTTTGGTGGAAATATAAATCTAACTTTTGCAGGATAGCCATGTTAGTCTATGATTGCACAATAGCACTCTGAATGAAATGAGCTGCACCTCACAAATATTTATCCTTTTTATAGCATTTATTAAATCTAACCCTGTAATTTTGTACAATTTCACTTCATAGGGGAAATACTTGCATTAAGCAGATCATGATAGCTATGATTTGAGAACTGTAGTTTATATCTCTCATACAAGCATGCAGCATTTTCTTTTCTTTTTCTTTTTTAAATGAGACTAATCTGATTTCAGGGTTGCATTTCCTTTTTATATTGGGAGACCTTTAGTTTAGTTTAAATATTAAACTAGTCAGATATTTAAAATCCTTCAAGGGTTAAGATATAACAATTTATAATAATTCTAGAATTAAGTTAGCCTGGTCAGAGTTTTAGATTACCTCTCACTTCAGAAACACTATAATGAGTGCTGTAATCAGAAGCAGTTGATCTAGTGGTTGTGACGTATCGTGACTCTTTTTGCATTACCAGCAATGGGGTGGGTGCAGTTTCAGTATGATGAAACCAGCCCGCGGGCTAGCAGTTGACACCCCTGGGTTAAGGCATTAGCCTAGAAACCAGGAACCGTGAGTTCTAGTCCCGCCTTGATCATGACACCAGCTGGGTGACTTTGGTCAGTCTCTCTCAGCCCAATTCAGCTGACATGTTGTTGTGGGGAAAATAGGTGTCAATCTACAAAGAATGTTTCACCCATTACTGTTTCTTAGCTTGCCTACAGATTGGGAGGAAGGGAGGAAAGAATGGAATGCAGGCTTCAGATATTGGACTGCCAAGCCATGACAAATAGGGTCATCCAAGAAACTCTTTACTGAGTTTCTTTACTAAAACACTTTCTCATAATAATTATCTCACACTGTATTGGACAATGTGATCTGCAACATAAAGGGGGGAGGAAGACTATACTTTTAATATACTGATTTTGGCACCAATTAACCAGAACTGGTTTTCCATTCATCTGTGCCGAAATGCTGTACTCAATAAAGTTTTGCATTAAAGACTGGATCATCTCAGCTGTACTTGCTTTATTGGGTTCGTCAGTCAGAACCTTGACAATAGGAGGAGGATGTTATAGTCATCACTTTGAGTTATATATGTAAAAATAATAAAGGTGGGAAATTAAATAAATAAGGAAATAAGTAAATTGAATATGGTCAATGCGAGAGGCTAGTTTTGATCTAAAACATTGGCACAGAACCAAATTGGCAAAATTCTTCCTAGATGGCAATCAGAAATTTATCTACAACCACTTACTGGAGCATTTACCTATCTTTCTAATTCTCATTATTACATCCTTAATAAGCATTTAGTAAAACATTCAATATTTAGTAAAACACAATGGACTGAAAAATCTATATTGTAAATTCTATTGAACACAAAGACATGACTTTTCAAGAGAAACATGCAATGAAATTAGATTGTCAAATGATTTGTGTAATTAAACTTTTTATTTTGTAAAATATTACTATAACACACAAACTAGTAAAAAATGCAAACATATATACACACAGATACACATACATATATATCCAGTAAGATTAAAACATTTGGGATGTTGCCTCTTTTGCCCTATAGAAAAAGAAAATATAAAGCTACAAAGACAATAAGAACAGGAACATAAGAAACATAAATGTGGGAAAGTTCCACACAGTGAAAGATGATGGTGAGAGATATTCATACAGTATACAGCAGTAAGGCTAAAAAAGATGCAATAATTAGTATGGGGCTGTTACACTCTATGCAAGGAAAACATGAAGGTATACAGAAATTCAGGAATCAAAACATAAAAATCCTGTTTTGGGGTAAAAAAAAACAATGAGAGAAACAGAAGTAATATTGTTGTGTAAGTTCTCTATAGAGTACCTGGTAAGGCTAAAATATAGAGGAAGTTTCTCTATGACAGATAACTAGTCTTTCAAAGAAGAGAATGATATTGTTAATAGATGATTGTCTATGCTGGGAATCTGTCTCTGTTGAGAGTCAGAGATATAAAAATTCTTGTTTCATTGCTGACATCTTCATTTATCAGAACTTGGAAGAACAAGGCAATGTATCAGCTCAGACTAAGTCTATACTAACAGACTGGTTGGTTAAAGAAATGAAACCAGCTGGAAATTGAGGAAAAAATGAATATTTCAATGCTTGCAGAGCTGCCTAAAATGCTAGTGAAAAAAAAGACATATAGGAAATAGGAGTGGAACATAACTGAAGAACACAAGTTCTCTTCCAAAAATGCAGGAGCTCTGTCAAAAAGACTGAGACTTGCAAGCAATACTAAAAACAACAATAAAAACCAGTTTGGATATTTTAAGAATAAAATCAATGCCAAAAACGCTGTTGTAAGGAGGAAATAGTGAACTGGTGATGATGAAAAGGCAGTACTTAATTCCTATTTTGTATGTGTCTTTTTACACAAGTGTAAATGGGACTTAGTTGGTCATTATTAGGCCCTTAGGTGACACAGCTTAGAATAGACAACTTAGAATAGACCATGAGGGGGCAAGAGAGAATTTAAGCCAATTTTGCAGAACCAGATGGATTTAATCCAAGGTTACTGAAAGGACCAGTAAAGACTGAAGAATAATTCTTAGCAATCTCAGAGAACTTCTGGAGTATTGTTAAAATCCCAAGATTGAAGGAGAAACAATATTATCCCAGGAATTCGAAGGCATACTCCAGAAAATTTGAAAACTATACTGGGCAAGTCTTTAATCAGCTTCTCAAGCAAATATTTGTATGCTACAATTAGTAGCATGGATTAGTGACAAACAAATTGTAGTAGACAAACCTTATCTTATTTTTTTATCAAGTTATTAGCTTAATACATTAGAAAACAGTGTAGATATAGCATACCTGTAGCTTAGCAAAATCTTCAAAAGTTTTTTATGACATTCATGGTACAACACAGGTAGATAATCCTGTGTTATTCAATATTTTTATCAAGTATACATTTTGCAAATTCCACAAAGCTGGAAGAAATAGTTAATTCTTTTATTGGGTAGGGAATTCTGGGAGCTGAAGTCTACATATCTTAAATCTGCTGAGGTTGAGGTTTAGATAAAATAAAGATGATTCAAAAAGACTTAACCAGTGGACTGAACTTAATAATGAAGTGGACTGAATTTAGCAGGGAGAAATCTTACATTATATATCAAGGTAGGAAAATGTATAGAATGTGAGGTATCTGGCTTGGCAGCAATGCATACAATAGAAAAACAGTGTTGGTCTTTAACTGCAAATCAATAAAATAATCATCAAAGTGATGTTTCACTCCAACCATGTTATTGTTTAAATACTATAAAATCTTTTTTTAAATTAATTGTTAGACCAGCCCTAGCCAGATCCCTAAGAAAGCCCCTTGATTCCATTTGCTTGAAGTGATAGATACTTTTACTAAGGATTTCTGGTTATAGTGAAAGCAAGCTAGAACTAGAGCTTCCCAAGCAAAGTTGCAAGTTTTTCTCCTTTGTATTTGAGTGGTGAGTACAGACACATCGTCCCAGCTGGGACCTGTGCTGGTTGGACAGTTGGCTGCACCACTTGAGTCAGGGCTTCACGCATCTTCAAACACCTCAGGAACTCTATGGCTTGCTCCAACATCAGGTCTTTGTGATCGGCCTCTTCTGGGGCCATCTCTTCCTCAATTTCCACACACGGCTCCCTTTGGTAGCTCCCTCAGCTCCTGCCAGTAAAAATCACCCTACAGGCCTTTTCTTCCAACTCTTCTTTTTTCCCAACCTCCACTGACAATCAGGGTCTCAGCTGTTTGTTTCAGGCTTCCATCTCTCCTAGCCATTCAAAGAGGACCACTCCACCATGAGGTCTCACTGACACTTTCCCCCAATTCTCGATCTCCTCCTGATTGCTCTTGTGAGCTTTCCCCTTGGTACAAGTGTCTCTCCAGAATTGACCACTATTGAAGTTCTAGACTAATGTCAGGTTTTTTCCCTTTGTGTCCCCTCCTTCCATTGACCAATCATCAGTGTCCAATAGCATTCTGGTGTGATGTTTTGGGAACCGCTTTGATGTCAGGAGCTTGAAACTGCTGTACATTCTTTCCCAGGCTAGGCATCTGGATTAGTCCAGTTACCACATGTATGATTTCTGTCAGTGCCATTCCCTGCCCCCTTTGCCTCCTTCTACTTCCTCTAGCACTTCTTCCCCAAATGGCTATGCCCCCTCCACCATTTATGGCAGGATACCAACATCTTAGCAGAGCGTAGCAAAAATGGCAGAACTGACATTAATTTTATTCAGGAAATTCTTAATCTGTTTATTGGAAGCTACTGTTTTAAAGCAAAACTATATAGCTGATTATAAAAATGGGAAAAATTGATTTCCTAATTTAGAATAATGAAATTCCTTACTCTGAAAGTATTTAATTGTAGAAATAATATCATTCTCTTACTATTGTTTCAACTGAGAGCTGATCAACCTGATCTTTCATCTAATTTTTAATAATTCTGCTTCATAGGTATAATGAATATTCTACATTAAGTGCATACAGTGATTAAGCAGAAACAAAAGAATGTTATGCTTCTAAGACAGATTATCTCAAATCAATGTTCAAAAATGCCTTAACCGTCTGTTTCTAGATTATCAATTTAAAGGGAGATGCAGAGTCTTCATTTCAGTTCTGCAATGCTGCAAGCTCTACAAAGAGACTGTTTCTAAATGTATGCACTATTCTCCAACTCAGTAATATATTTTATATCAGTATAAGCTATAGTCCTATTTTTCATTTTACTTTTGTAATCCAGAGTAACTGAGGAGAAATTCTGCACATTCACCAACTTAATGACAATTAAAATAGCAGGTTTTAGTCTCCTGTACATGGTATGTTGTTTTCATCCTAGTAGAAAACAGTTGCATTCAGCTGCTTGCATATGTGGAAAAACCCTCTTCAAAAGGCCAATTGGGAATGACCCATTTTTTCCATATTGTTTCCTATTTGCTACCAGGGTGTGTGCATTGGACATATAATACTCTGTGGAAAATTACTTTCGTCTCTGGAACATCTGTGTTGGACTACTGTAAAAAAGGGTGGGTTTTTTCTGGTTAAGTTATTGTTGGAAGAACACTGATTATTAAATTGGCTGAATAGATTTAACACTGGAATTTAAGATAGTTTTTTTTTTAATTTAGAACCTAACATAGGAATATTGTCATTAAATTAAAAGCTCACCAACTTCTTTTGTTGAGAGTTCACACCTGTAGCAATTTTGCTGTAAGAAAACCTGGAAGCACTGAGTTGAAATTAGTTGTGAATTCATCCTGTAATTATCTCTTTCAATCTCTTTCAGCCTCACCTCCCATTTAAAATATAGTTTTTAATCTGTCTTACAGAGTAAGAATTCTCTTCTTTTTGCAAAATGGCTATTTGTGATAACTTTCCTTTATGCATCCTGTATACTTCGTTATTTTAAATAACATTTTGACCTAGATTTTGACAATAACATGGAACATAGTAGATATCGATAAATCTAACAATACCCAACTCAATGGGACACTTCACAAATAAAAGAGTTACATAAATTAGAAATCTGGATTAAATTTCACATATGAATAATTTACTTAAATAGTGTTCGAGGAAAAATTGACTTACTTGTAAACAATGGAAATTTCTTCAATAAAACATTATAGATGGCACTTGAAGACTTATCCTTGCATCCACCATAGTCGACATGCATTAAATCAAATTATTTACATATTTAATTTCTGCATAAAGTATTCTGCTTTTGAGTCACTTTTGAATGTAAAGTAACTGTTGGGATATTCATGAGCAGGAAGAGTCATGTGGTAACTCAGTCAGCCAATGTGAAGAAAGTGCTACTGAGTCTGTGCAAAAAGAGTATTGAGTTAGGAACTGGATTTCCAGTCTCAGGTTTGTCTCTGTATCTCTCTGTAAGAAGTCTTCAATTGAACTATGTTGCTGTAAAGAAGAATGTATGGTATTGTAAATATTTTTATATGAATATAAAGAAGTTATTTTGAATTAGCTAAATGCAGTCAACTGTGAGAGCTTCTGATTTATTTTTTCACCAATAGAGAAATTAAAATTCTCTAACAGTAACCAATGAAATATATGGTTTAAGAATATACTGCTTAGACCTGGAATAAGGTTGGCTCATTTTTATGAAGATGATGATGATGATGATGATGATGATGATGATGATGATGATAATGATAATAATAATAATAATAATAATAATAATAATAATAATAATAATACCTTGCCGTGGTTGTGGGGCTTGTGTACTCTGAGGAAGATGAGAGCTATGCCAGAGGTTCAACCATACTGGACAGGTCTCATCAGAGGAGTCAGACAAAGAGTGTCTCTCCCATAAAAAATATGGTGAGACGTAAATTGCAGAATGCCATACCGGCTCGGACGTCGCCCGGGTTAACAAGGTCCGCACTAGATATCGGAGTTCCTGGATATCTGGTGAAAAATGGGTTACAGGACTCAGGACTGTTGGCTGAGCAACCAGGGCCAGCAGCTGCAGAACTACTGGAAGAAAAGATGTTTACCCCTCGCAGATACACAGTGATTGAAAACAAAGAAATAATGATCTGTTACTACAGATCAAGTCCAACAAGAAGAGGATATCTAAAACGAATGCACCAGTTCTGGAAAGAACAACATCCAGAATCAGAAATAACAGAACAGAGACTAGCAGATCAACGCCGATTTATAACACGAAATAAAGTATTCACAGAAACAGAATTGGACGAACTGCAAAGGTTTACCCAGGGCAAAGAAATCAAAGCCTTACCAGAAGTAATTCAGAATGTAGAGGCAAACCAGGGGGAGTTGGCAGTGAAGGAATCCAGTAGAGCTATACAACTGTTCTCATTTGAAAACCAGGCACCTCTTCCTCAGGAAGAACAAAACCCTCTAACTAAACAAATAAAAGAATTGAAACAAAGAATAACTGAGCATCTAGAACAGCACAAAAACAACAGAATAAGACTACCTGCATTGAAGCTTGTTCCAAAGAAACAGCTAGCACAAGCATTAAAAGATGCAAATACTGCAATATCAAGTATAAGCACCAATTCACTGCAAGAAACAAACCAACTAATGTACAGCACAGCTACAGTTATAACAGAATACCTGGGATGCAAAATCAACAAAAAAGAAAAACAAACAAACGGTGCACCAGAAAAATGGAAGGTTAGACTAGAAAATAAGATCAGCAAGTTAAGATCACATGCAAGCAAGCTAGAACAGATGAAAGAAAAGAAGCTGAAGAACAAGAAGACCAAAGAATACCTAATCAAGAAATACCACTTAGAAACAAGGAAGATCAAGGAAGCACTGGAAATAATAAAGCAACAAATAACAGCTATAGCCAGGAAAATCAGTAGATATGAAGCTCGAATTGCAAACTATAGGCAGAACCTCCAATTTCAATCCAATCAGAAACGTTTCTACCAATCCATCAATGGAGAAACTGCAAGGAATCAGTCAGTACCTGACAAGGAAGAAACAGTGCAATTCTGGAAGCAGATATGGGATAACCCAAAGAAATACAACAAGGATGCGGCTTGGTTAAAAGAGGTGGATGCAAATAAAACAGAAGTTGAAATGAAAGAACTAGTAATAACAACAAAAATGGTAGAAAAAAGAGCAAAGAAAATCAAAAATTGGTCAGCACCAGGTGAAGATGAACTGCATGGGTTTTGGTTGAAACATCTAACTGTTATACACCCACTCATTGCCAAGCAGTTCAACAATATACTACAAGGAGGAGAAATTGAAAAGTGGCTAACAACTGGGAAAACCTACCTAATAATGAAAAATCCAGCAAAAGGGGCAACACCAGGTAACTACAGGCCAATTACCTGCTTACCAACAACTTTCAAATTACTAACTGGTGTGGTAGCTGATGCAGTACAACAGCATCTAGTTGAAAACAATCTCTTTCCACCTGAGCAGAAAGGAAACCGCCCCAATAGCAGAGGAACAAAAGATCAACTCCTAATAGACAAAATGATCTTGGAAAACTGCAAGAGAAGGAAGACCAACCTGAATGTGGCATGGATTGACTACAAAAAGGCATTTGACTCTCTGCCACATGATTGGATAATAAAGTGCCTAGAAATAACAGGAGTCAGTAGAAACATCAGAAAATTTGTGCAAAGATCGATGGCACAATGGAAGACACAGTTGCAGATCAATGGTGAGAAGCTGGGAGAGGTTAATATCAAGAGAGGAATATTTCAAGGAGATTCATTATCACCATTACTATTTGTTATTGCACTGTTTCCTCTGTCAACAATACTGAATAACTCAGGACATGGCTATCAAACATCAAAAACATCTGCCAGACTATCCCACCTCCTTTATATGGATGATCTGAAGCTGTATGGAAAAACATCATCTGAAATAGAATCGCTGCTCAACACTGTCCGTATATATAGCCAAGATATTGTAATGGAGTTTGGCTTGGACAAATGTGCCACACTTACTATCAAACAAGGAAAAATAATGAAAACTGAAGGAATCAAGATCCCCCACGAAAATAACATTAAGAGTCTGGATGAGGAAGAGTACTACAAAAACTTGGGTATCCTTCAAGCTGACAACATCAACCACACTGAAGTCAAGAAAAAGATTAGAGGTGAATACATCAAGAGAGTGAAGAAGATCTTAAAATCCAATCTCAATGGAGGAAATACCATAAAGGCAATCAACACCTGGGCAATCCTAGTTATTAGGTGCACAGCTGGAATAGTGGACTGGACTCAAGCAGAACTAAAAGCAATGGATAGGCAGACCAGAAAAATAATGACAATGAATCATGCCCTTCATCCACGCAGTGACATTGATAGACTTTATCTACCAAGGCAAATAGGTGGGCGTGGAATGCTACAAGTACATCAGATGGTTGAAGAAGAAAAAAATGGCTTTGGGAGAATATCTGAAGAACAATGATGAAGATGCATTGAAATTAGTATATCAGGAAGGCTTACTGACTACTGGAGAGACCAAACTGGCCTACAAGAAAGACCAAATGAAGAACAGAATAGAGGCATGGGAAGACAAAGCACTACATGGCCAATACATGAAAAAAATAGCTGGGAAAGCAGATAATAATAAAACCTGGCAATGGCTAAGAGCAGGAAAATTGAAGAAAGAGACCGAGGGACTAATTCTGGCTGCACAAGACCAAGCCTTAAGGACAAATGCATATAAAGTCAAAATTGAGAAGACAGCAACAGACAGTAAGTGCCGCCTATGCAAAGAAGCTGAAGAAACAGTGGACCACTTGGTAAGCTGTTGCAAGAAGATTGCACAAACTGATTACAAGCAGCGGCATGACAAAGTAGCAACAATGGTGCATTGGAAGATCTGCAAAAAATATCATTTGCCTGTAAGCAAAAACTGGTGGGATCATAAAATAGAGAAAGTCATAGAAAATGATAAAATTAAACTGCTCTGGGACTTCAGAATTCAAACAGACAAGCACCTGCAACATAACACCCCAGACTTAACAATTGTCGATAAGAAAGACAAAAAAGTCTGGATAGTGGACGTGGCAGTGCCTGGAGATAGCAGAATAGAAGAGAAAGAACTGGAGAAGATAACAAAATACAAAGACCTACAAATAGAAATAGAAAGACTGTGGCAAAAGCAAGCAAGGGTAGTACCAATAGTCATAGGCTCCTTCCAATCCCAAAACAACTGGAGCACCACTTGAACACAATTGGCATTGACAAATTCGCTATTAGTCAATTGCAAAAGGCGGCCTTATTAGGAACTGCTTCCATCCTGCGACGATATCTGTAATACCATCAAACATCCACATCTGCCTATCCCAGGTCCTGGGTAAGGACTCGATAGGTAGACAAAATGCCAAATCCAGTCTGAACATCTGGCTGACTGTGCGATGATCGATAATAATAATAATAATAATAAAAGTTGGAAGGGACCTTGGAGGTCATCTAGTCCAACCCTCTGCTCAGGTAGGAAACCCTATACCATTTCAGACAAATGGCTGTCCAGTCTCTTCTTCTTAAAAACTTCCAGTGTTGGAGCATTCACCGCTTCTGGAGGCAGGTTGTTCCACTGGTTAATTGTTCTAACTGTCAGGAAGTTTCTCCTTAGTTCTAGGTTGCTTCTCTCCTTGATTAGTTTCCATCCATTGCTTCTTGTCCTGCCTTCAGGCACCTTGGAAAATAGCTTAACTCCTTCTTCTTTGTGGCAGCCCCTGAGATATTGGAATACTGCTATCATGTCCCCCCTCGTCCTTCTCTTCATTAAATTAGACATACCCAATTCCATCAACCTTTCCTTATATGCTTTAGCCTCCAGTCCCTTAATCATCTTTGTTGTTCTTCTCTGTACTCTTGCTAGAGTCTCAACATCTTTTTTACATTGTGGTGACCAAAACTGGATGCAGTATTCCAAGTGTGGCCTTACCAAGGCATTGTAAAGTGGTATTAATACTTTGCGTGATCTTGATTCTATCCCTCTGTTAATGCAGCCCACCACTGTATTGGCTTTTTTGGCAGCTGCAGCACACTGCTGGCTCATATTTAAGTGATTGTCCATTAGGACTCGGAGGTCCCTCTCACAGTTACTACTATTGAGCAAGGTATCCCCTATACCGTACCTGTACATTTGGTTTTTCTTGCCTAAATGTAGAATCTTACTTTTTTCACCATCGAATTTCATTTTGTTAGATAGCGCCCAGTGTTCCCACACTGTCCAACAGTCTTATAGCAGATCTTCTACTCTATTAGAAGAACATTCTATTGAATGTTGATGCCTCATCTTTTCTTCTGATATAGGATAGAATGTTTCATTAGGATTTCCATATTACTTTTCTGATACTATTTTATTTCAGTGATCAGTAATTTGTGATAGAAACAATCCTAGTGGTCGTAAATTATTGGAATAACTGGTCAGCCCAGATATAAATGGGATTGTTTGTTTAATCCTGTAAATGGATATGATTCACATTTACATGATACTACATGATAATACTGGCAAAATATTGCCTGAAATAATGTATATCATCTCTGTTTAATTAGTTCAATTATAATATGAATATTGTATGCTACCTAGTCATTTTTGATAAGATGGGTTGCTATATAAACTTGATTTATTTTAATAAATAAATAATGTAGACATTACTAAATTATCTTGCTTGCTGAGCAGAATGGAGAAGCAGAATAAGGAAAACTAAGAGCTAGGAAGAAGGGAGAAGTTCCTTATGAATGTACACATATTTACATTATATAATGCAAGGAAAAATAAATTTAAAACTGCACTCTCAGTTAAAATGACTTGTACTTACTTATAAATGTTCTGTATTCTGTATTCTTCTCAGGAAATGTTTTGCTGAGATCTAATCTTACCTTTTATGCTTTGTGCATATAGTTTGTAAAGTTATATCTTTTTTAAATAACTCATGTTACTTTAACTGTTGCACTGCTTCTTATAAATCATAACTGAAATTTCCCTTAATTTAAAAAACAACAACTCATGTTCCCAATTTTACGTTCAAACTGATATTTTGAACTACTTATATATAAATGAATACTACAACACATAACTGGTTTGTTCTAAAAATTATTTAAAATTAAGGGCAAATTTACCATAGTATTATTTCCTACAGCCAGTTTGGTGTAGTGGTTAAGGAATCAGGCTGGAAACCTGGAGCTGTGAGTTCTACTCCCACCTTAGGTACAAAGCTAGATGGGTAAAGTTGGGCTAATCACTTTCTCTCTGCTTTGGGGAGGTTTCACCTCTGAAATCTTGTCAAGAAAATGACAAGGACTAATCCAAACAGTTATCAGGAGCCAAAGCTGATTCAAAGTGTCCGTGTGCATGCTCATGCATGCACACACACACACCTACACACACACAATTCCTTCCCAATAAAAAATTGTAGACTTTGACTTAGAAATAGCAATACTACTGCTCACCTCAAAAATCAATCAAGCATTTTGTTTCTCAAATTTTTCTTTGGGTCAAATGGAGACAAGCTGGAAAAGACATTTCTCATATCTGCCTACCAACTAACTCCAAACAATGTAGTTATTCATCTGGTTTCTTATGGCTCTGGCTGCAATTAGAAGAAGAAAGAAGAGATGCCTGACTCCTCCCTCTTTATTATTTGCCATATTATTACAACAAAGGAAGCCTGGGAAATGTAATATTCGTAAATATCACCTGCTAGTAATTCTGGAAAAACTGTATTTCCTATTTCTCCAGATTTTTGGCTACAGTCATTCTTTTTTATGTGCCAATTCTGCTAGAGAAGCCAGCAAGCTATCTGAAATAATAAAGAAGTGGACAGATACATGAGAAGTTCAGCCAATAGAGGCAAAGACTTTGGTACTATTGGAAAATGTAATTTGGTTAGAAGTTAGATTTAGAGTTTAAGGAAACTAGTTTTTCTAAAAGGTACTAGAGGAGTTTGCTGCATCTGTACTATATTGTTGCATAAATAGCAAAATGGAAGGCTAGAAAGCAGATTTAGGTTGCTGTTTTAAAGGAAGTAAGTTGGTTTGTTGGTAATGGTCAGCAATTTGATGGTAGTTTATGTTTTAAAAGACAGTATCTGACTCAAAGATAAATATTAAAATAAGTTATGAAAAAAATCCCATTGCTGTCTTTAAAGTATGGCTTATACATATTTCCATATCATACTGAATATGAGTGAATGTGTAGCCCTGGTGGTGCAGAGGTTGGATTACAGTATTGCAGGCAAACTTTGCCCACAGACTGAAGTTCAATCCTGGTGGGGCTTACGGTTGACTCAGCTTTCCCTTCTTCCGAAGTCAGTAAAATGAGGGCCCAGATTGGGATCCAAAATTGGGCAATATGTTGATATTGTAAACCACCTTGAGAGTGCTGTAAAGCAGAGCTTTTCAACCAGTGGTATGGGTACCACCTGTGGTACATTGGCATCTGGCAGGTGGTATGCGACCATCCTAGAAAAGTAGCAGGGGAGGGGAATGAGCTGAACCGGCAGCAGCACCACACATGCCTGAGCGAGAGATGGCTGGAGCTGCAGGGCTGTCAGAGCTCAGTGGAAGTGCCAGGATCAGCGCTTCTTTGGGGCTATCAGGGGTCTGCGGAAGCACCAGGATCAGCACCAGGCTCCAGCTGGAGCTCGGTGCTAATCCTGGTGCTTCTGCTGAGTCCAGAAGAAGTGCTGATCAGCTGGAATGTAGCAGCATCTCCAAGGTCTTGTGATTTACATTCAGATGCTTGGCAACCATTTCATATTTATGATGGTCACAGTGTCCCAGGGTCATGTGAAGTGACCAAAACCTGCTGCAACCACCCAATAGATGGGGAGGAATAAAAACTAAACACCCCCCACCCAATCCCCACTGCCAATCCTCAACAAAATGCTCACAACAATGAAAACCTCAGATAGGAGGAAGAGCGCCGCCAGGCGGGCAGGCAGATGTCTTGCTTGGCTATGCCTTGGGGGGCACTTTTTTCAGTGTCATTGTAACTTCAAACAGTCACTAAGCAAACTGTTGTAAATCGAGGACTACCTTTACTTCATCACTTTTTTCCTTTTGGGGGGGGGTCATCAAGTTTTTGACACCTAGCTAGGCGACTGGTGGTACTCGGATATTGCCATATCCTAAAAGTGGTACTATGGGTGAAAAGGTTGAAAAGCTCTCTGTAAAGCACTATGGATTGGTATGTAAGTCTAAGTGCTATTGCTGTTGCTAATGTGTATATTTACATTTCAGATTAGCATTTTTTCCAAGAAGCAAGCCAATAAGAGACAACATATGTTAAGAATGTTTCAGATTCCAATTTGAATCTCATTGAGGTGATGCCAATCAATCTATCATATTTTTATGTATAAGAATTCCATCTGAGTTAGAAGATGAATTAGGTGCTTTCAACTTGCTATTTATTTCCTTCTTTACTTTTTTAAATCCTTAAAGAGAAGTCACAGATTACTCCATTCCAAGGTTAGAGGCATGAACATTCATTCATTCATTCATTCATTCATTCATTCATTTTTGCTGTCTTTGAGTCAGTGTTGAGTCCTAGCAATTGCTTGGATAAGACCAATGGAGTGTGCCATTGCCTCATACACAGGGCTGATAGAGACTGATTGGTCCAACATCACCCAGCTATTGGGACTAGAACTTACAGTCTCCCAGTTTCTAGGCTGTATCTTAACCACTATACTAAGCTCTCACCATGAACTATAATTAATAAAAAGCACCAACAACTAATATCACAATAGTCTACAAATTTTCACTTGTTTGTAAAATAAAGAAGAAAAATCCTATGTCAACATCCAGCTTGAAAATCCAGATAAAACTCCAGATTAATTCTGTTTCTGAAAATCTTTCTGTTTATTGAATACACTGTGTGATTATGTCAAAGCAAAACTAACTCTGAGGTTTCCACACCAATTCATAGACTTAAACAATAGTTTTCTCAGCCAAAACCCCAATACCTTATGTAATCCATATCAACAAGTCCACTTTGTTATGGGAAACATCTGCTTCAAATCCACACCTGTTCTAGTATACTTGACAAGGCTTCAGGCCTCTATGATCTGCAGCTGAATCAAAGAAGTTTTGTTTCTCCATCTATCCGCTTGAAAGTAACACCTCCTTCCCTTTATCTAAAGACAAGTTGAAACACAGAGGCACCTAGCTGCCAAAGTTTTATCCTTGACATCCCGACCCTGCAAAAGAAGAATGGATATGAAAAGACATAAAACAAATTTATTTGCATATAGATATTGCTTAAAAAATTTATTATCCACTCACCCCCCTCATTAGGGCTGATTTGAGTATCTAGAATGGAATTTCCTTATTAGCTAGTAGCTCTAACATTATCCACTGCTACCCATTGTATTTACGCAAGTAGGAATCCTTTCCACCTTACCCTATACTGCAGTTTTCCTCTACAATATCTAGATTCCAAAATTTCTTCAATCTCATAATGCCTTTTCTTTTTAATCAGAATTGGGAAGAGAGGTAGTTCTCAATTGGCCTCATTCTTGAACATTGAACAGGCTTTAATAAGCTACAATGGAACACTCAGTAAATCCAGTTAAAATTGGCAATGCAATTTTACAGTAACTAGGTTGATGATTCTTATGATAGTAAAAGGACTTATATAATTAGGACCTAGTTTTTTACAAGGTATTTTAAGGTTCAAGTATTTTGTGGACAAATATATCTTATCGCCCACTTTAAATTCCTTTGGAGTAGCTCTTATTTCTCTGTCTTTTTAATTATTATTATTATTATTATTTGTTTTTTCCATTGTTTTGATTGCTCCAGGTCATGTGCTCTTTACATTATCCCCCAACTCTATTTATGTTATTAAAGAAATTGTGTCTTGAGGGATCTCAGGCATAGCTACATATTTGATCTCTGTAACCAATTTAAAAGTGGTAAGTCCAGTGCTACTATGTACTGCATTATTGTATTCTACTTTAGCAAATGGTAACAATTCAGCTCAATTATTTTGTTGCTAATTTATATAGCATCTTATATATTGTTCTATCATTGCATTAGTACATTCTGCTGCTCCGTTGGTATATGAATGAAATCTGGAACTGAGTCCTTGGGACGATCCTATTGATCGAATGAACTCTCTCCAAAAGGTTGAGGTGAGCTTCATCCCCTGTCTTAGATGATTCTTTTAGGAGCTCTATGCAGCCTGTAAATATGCTGCACAAACATTTTGGCCAAACCCTTAGCTGAGGGAAACTTTGGACAGGCTATAAAATGTGCTTGTTTGGGGAATAGGTCAACTACGATCCATATTACAATATTTCTGCTAGTTTCAGGCAATTCCACAATGAAATCCATAGTTATTTCTTCCCATGATCTTCTAGGGTTAGCCACTGGTTGTAATAACTCCAGAAACTGCTTCATGGAAGCACAAACTGAACAACTAGCAATATAATATTTTATGTCTCTTTTCATTTTTGGCCTTTAAAATTGTCTTTTCACAAGAAAAAGGGTTTTTACAAACCACAATGGCCTGCTGATTTTGCATCATATACTCTTTCTAACACTCTCATTCTTTGACTATCTGGGACACACCCTTTGGTTCCTTTTCATGCCATATCATGTTTTTTCATTAGAGTATCTTTATGGTTCTGGAACCGAGTATCTTGTTTCAAAGCCTCTTTAAACTTTTGCCTCAGTGAATCTAATGCTAATCTGGAGGTTTCCCCCTGCACAAAACCCCTTGAGTTGGTACAGCAAGCTGGCTTGAAGGGATTATGAAATTTACTACTACTTCCCTAGTACTTTTGAATTGAAGTATACATGAAAGAGCATCAGCAAAAAAGTTTTCTCCCTGGTATATAATAGAGATTGAAATTAAATTGATAAAATATTGAGCCCACATTACCTGTTTAGGGGACAATTTTCTTGGGGTCTTTAAAACCTCTAAGTTCTTATGATCTATCCACAGTTCAAATAGGGTTTTACTACCCTTTAAAACTGCCTCCATGTTAAGAGAGCCCAGCAGACTACAAATGTCTCCTTTTCCCATACAGGCCATCTTCTCTCAGTGTCTGATGATTTTCGAGAGGTATAAGCACATGGTTGTAGCTCTCCTTCTTATTTTTTTGGTGCAACCCCCACCCCCACTGCCACATCACTTGCATCCATTTGAATTACAAATGTTTTTTTCTGGGTCTGGGTGTCTTAATAGTGGTTCTACAACATGTATGTGTATGCTTATGCATATGCATATATGTACTGTATGTGTATGCATATATACATATACTTGTTTCCCCATTGGTCTTCTGCATGAATAACTGGTCCAGAAACAGAGAGAATTTATGGGTTTGGCTAGTTTATGATAGCAGTGTTCCAATATCTCAGGGGCTGCCACAAAGAAGAGGGAGTCAAGCTATTTTCCAAAGCACCTGAAGGCACGACAAGAAGCAACGGATGGAAACTAATCAAGGAGAGAAGCAACCTAGAACTGAAGAGAAACTTCCTGACAGTTAGAACAATTAACCAGTGGAACAACCTGCCTCCAGAAGCGGTGAATGCTCCAACACTGGAAATTTCTAAGAAGAGACTGGACAGCCATTTGTCCAAAATGGTGTAGGGTTTCCTGCTTGAGCAGGGGGTTGGACTTGATGACCTCCAAGGTCCCTTCCAACTTTATTGTTATTATTATTATTGTTGTTGTTGTTGTTGTTGTTAATTATCCCCTCATTCAAATCATTGAAGAAGATGTTGAAGAGCAGTGGGCCCAAAACAGAGCCCTGGGGCACCCCTTATCCTTGTTGTATCTGTTTGGGTGAAGCAAAGGGGGACAAAATTTCTCAGAAATGGTTTCAGTTCTTTGGATCAGCTTTCCACTGGAGGTAAGACTGCTTTTATCTGTAGTTCACTTTCAGAATTTAATTGTAAATTAATCAAAACCAAAGAACTTTGGGAATGAACTGAGTTGTCACCAATAGAGATTGTTGATGTGGAATTTTTTATTTGTACCATGAATATTAGACTTGATATCATTGTGTTCTAAACACAATTGTATTATAAATCATCACAAGTCATTGAGATAAAGTGGTTTGCATGTTTAATTAGTGATCTTTTTTTTAAAGGCAATATTTTAAAATACTGAGTTTGGCAGTCATTTTCTACCTGGGAAGAACTTAATCTATTTTACAATACCTACAAGAATAGAATAGAGCTGCAAGGGACCTTGGAGGTCTTCTAGTCCAGCCCCCTACTCAAGCAGGAGAATCTATACCATCTCAGACAGGTGAATGTCTAATCTCTTCTTAGATATTTCCAGTGATGGAGTGCCCACGATTTCTGGGGCAAGCTGTTCCACTGATTGATTGTCCTCACTGTCAGGAAGTTTTTTCTTAATTGCAGGTTGCTTCTCTCTTTGATCAGTTTCCAACCATTATTTCTCATCCTTCCCTCTGATACTTTGGTGAACAACCTGGCCCCCTCAGCCTTGTGGCAGCTCCTCAGATACTGGAACACTGCTATCATGTCTCCCCTATTTCTTCTTTTCTTTAGACTAGCCAAACCCAAGTTCCACAGTTGTTCTTCATATGTTTTAGTCTCCAGGCCTTTGATCATCTTTGTTGTTCTTCTCTGAATTTTTTCCAAACTCTCAACATCTTTCTTGTGATAAGGTGACCAAAATTGGATGCAGTATTTCAAGTGTGGTCTTACTAGGGTTTTATAAAGTGGTATTAATACTTCACGTGATCTTGATTTTATATCTCTGTTTACCCAACCCAGGATTATATTAGCTTTTTTGGCTGCTGTTGCACACTGATGGCTCATAGTCAAGTGATCGTCCACTAGGACTCAAAGGTCCCTTACAAAGATTTTTCTCTCCCCCCCTCCCTCATTTTCATTAATATAGGGCCAGAAGATTTTTGTTGATCCAAGTGCTGGGGCCGCTCAGGTAGTAGGCCTGAATTATTGTCAGTTTTTTAAAAAATATTTCATTAGGTTTTATAAGGGTAGAGAAGGGTAGAGAAGATTGGTATGGGTAATAGGTGGGATTGGGGAATAGGGTTAGGATAGGGGTAAGGGTAGATACAATAGTGGGGTTGCTCCCCACAAAGAATTCAACGCTTTAGCAAGTAGGCTATCGTCCGGGTACAAATATTGAATAACAATAGTTAATATAATACTAAACAATTATAGTCACTGATAGTAACAATAATGATATTGTTACTATCAATTATTGTCAGTTTTTGATCAGTGGGAAGGAATTATTGATGACCTGATGGTGTTCTTTTTCAAGTCTCGGAATTGTTGAGGCTGGCAGAAGTGAGCCCAATTGGATGTTGATTTCAACTTACTCTCAAGGAATTGAAGAGCAGATTTGACTATGGTAGGGGATGCCCTCAACTGAACCATTAAAGAGCAACAAAAAGGACAATTTGCAAAGGTATCTGTTTAAATCTGTACATTTTCCCATCTACAGCTAACTGCTAATTTAGACTTGACAAATGAACACACAAAATAGAACCGTGGGATCCAGTCTCTACAGGTGACTCTGAATTAGAGTCCCTTTCATCTTTTTGTTTCCTTACTTTAAGGAGAAAAGAGCTCTCTCGCATGTAATTTGACCCTTACCAGAGAAAAAATCTTTTGATTTTTACTTAATTAAATTCAATTAATCTAATATCTAAATAGCTTTTTCCCAAGAAAATTGCATCAACAAGACTTCGATTCTCAGATCTTCTAACATCCTTTGTATTATTTTCATTTATTTTTCAGCAACAAGTAACAAAAAAGCCAAAAAGGAAAATGTTGAAATAATGTCATGTACGATATTAACCAAACAAGAGAGATTAAATTACAAACAGGAAATTAATTGTTATATATACACCTCCATGAACCTACAAAAGCAATGGGGAAAATGGCATTTCCCCCTGTAGTTATTTAAGATGAAATAATACAATCATATCAAAAGTGGAAAACAAGGTCACCCAAGTGAAGAAAATATGATTATATTTTTCAATGAATATGAAACAAAGAATAATTTGATTCACAATAGTCTACCATTCCCAACAATATACTACTCCTTCCAGATGCCTTCCAGATTGCTACCCAGCATGACTCAGAGTTGTGATCAGTACCCACTGATTATCAACATATTCTTTACTTGAAGCAGATGCTCTGTCTTTCTGGATTTGCTCCTTCATCTTTTCTTGAGGAATCACTAGTCCAGATGGAGAAGTCTGAGCATCTGGCATCACTGGCAAGAATGGAAATCCTCTTTATTGCAAAATGCCCTTTGTGGTCACCAAGTGCTGTCATAAAGGAGATTTCTAGGAACTGGGAAGGAAGTGGGGCAGGCTGCAGCTATTTAGCTTGTGCAATCAAAACTAGGAAGATGAATTTTTTGTGTAAACAATGAACTGTCTAAAGTGAGAATGAAAGACCACTGAATTCAAAATGCATTTGCCGAGGTTAATTCAAGGGATGGGATGTTGTTTGGTTTTCCTTGAGGAAAAGAGGCTAAAAAAGAAACAATGCACATACTGCCATGCTACAATGTTTGAATTGGCCTGAATGTGGGTGGCTGCTTTAATCATAAGGGGAAAATATATTTCTAACTAATTTCATTGGAAATCCTCATTATTAATGTGTATTCTATCCCATGTGATTTACAAAAACTTCAGTAGTGAAAAAAATTCTTTTCAGTTTTATTATTAAGATTACATGTAAATAAAGGCAATTAGGTGATTTTCTCTGTGTTGGCTTGTCTATTAGAATTCTATATTCTTCTATATAGAAACTTTTGAGGTAGGTTGGCTAAGAGAAGGGGCGTTGGTCTTACCTGAACGCCTTTTCTCAGTACGGAGATGGAGAATCCACCTATGGGTTTTCTCTATCTGCCTGGTCTTGAGACCAAGTAGCCAAACGAGCCACGCCCCCTCTTGCCAGGAGATCCAGTCTTAACGAGGGCGAAGCGGCTGAAGATGAACTTGACAATGGCTCTCAATTCCCTAGAACGGCCTAACTGACCCTAGGGTGGGTGTGGATTCTCCATCTCCGTAGTGAGAAAAGGCGTTCAGGTAAGACCAACGCCCCTTCTCCAGTACAGGAGATGGAGAATCCACCTATGGGACATACCAAAGCCTCACTGTCCTGATGGGCGGGGAACAGAAAAAGCCGAAATAGAGTCCTCAGAGACCACTTGTTGGAGGACCCTCCTACCAAAAGAGGCGTCCGTCGAAGCAAAACGGTCAATTTTGTAGTGGCGTACAAATGGAGATAGCGAGGACCATGTCGCAGCCCTGAAAATCTCCTCAATGGATGCCTGAGTGGCCCAAGCCACAGAGGTTGCAGCACTGCAAGTGGAATGGGCCGTAAGACGACTTGGCGTCGGCAGAGAAGCAGACTGGTACGCTTCTGCTATACAATGCCGGATCCACCTGCCAATGGTGCCCGCAGAAACCTTTTGCCCCAAGGAAGCCGATCGGAATGATACAAAGGGGCTTCTGATCTACGGAATGGCTCCGTGCGCTTGAGATACCACCTCAAGGCCCTGCAGACATCCAGAGATGCCATTGCCGCTCCAAGTCATGACTCGGATTTGGGCAAAAATTTGGTAAAATTATTTCCTGTGATCTGTAAAAAAGAGAATTTACCTTTGGGACGAACGGAGGATCTATACATAGGACAACCCTGTCACTATGGAAAACGCAGAGGTCATTCCTGACCGATAAGGCCGCCAGTTCTGATATCCGTCTGGCTGATGTAATGGCTATCAGGAACGCCACCTTTAGGGACAGGTGTCTGAAGGAAATGGTTCCCAGAGGCTCAAATGGTGGTTTTGTGAGGGCACGGAGAACCCTCGGCAACTCCCAAGTTGGGTACCTGTGAACAACAGGAGGTCTGGTGTTGCACGCTCCTTTGATAAAGGCACGAATCCTGGGATGGTGAGCCAAGGGGACAGAATCCTGACACGAAAGAAGAGTGGACAGTGCCGCTACTTGTCTGCGAATAGTCGCAGGGGCAAGGCCTCTGTCCAGTCTGTCCAACAGGTATTCCACTATTTGGGGGATGGTTAATTTGGAGATGACAAGTTGTCGCCTCCTACACCAAAGGTAAAAATTCTTCCAAGTGGAATCATAGATGCGATTGGTTGCAGGAAGGCGCACAGCCTGAATCACTGTGATGGCTCGAGATGAAAATGATTCTTGTGCCACTATGCTGTGCTCAAGCACCAGGCGGTCAGCTGCAACCATTGGGGATCCGGATGACTGAGGGTCCCCTGATGTAGTGACACCCAATGTGGAGGAATCCTCCATGGGGATGACTGGGACAGGTTCATCAAGTCGGCAAACCACGGTCTCTGTGGCCAGTAAGGGGCCACAAGTATCAGTTCCGCCCGTTCGTGAATTAGTTTGCGGATGGTCGCCAGAATGAGTGGTAGTGACGGAAAGGCGTAAAGTAAGCCTTGTGGCCACCAGGTCCATAAGGCGTCCGTCCCCTCCGCCTCTGGAAGGAAATAACGGGAATAGAACCTGGGGAGTTGTGCATTGTTCTGTGAGGCAAACAGGTCAATAACTGGGTGACCGAACCTGCGAGAGATATCTGAGAACAGGTCCAGATGTAGGCCCCACTCTGAAGGGTCCACTGTGGTGCAGCTCAGGAAGTCTGCCTGTTCATTGCTGACCCCTGAAATATGCTCCACCCTGAGTGATTCCAGGGTGGACTCTGCCCAGGTGAACAGAAACCGTGCCTCGGCCATGAGGGATTTTGACCTGGTGCCCCCCTGCTGGTTGATGAGTGCTTTGGCCGCCACATTGTCCGTGAGGACTAGAACGTGATGACCTTTGATCATATGTTTGAAGTGTTTTAACGCTAAGTGGATGGCCCTGAACTCCAACCAATTTATGCTGTTTCTCAGATCCGCGGTGGACCAACGTCCTTGCGTGAAATGAGAGCGTAGATGGGCTCCCCAGCCGTACAGGCTGGCATCTGTTGTGATGGTGATGTATTCTGGTTCCTTGAAGAGTGACCCTTTGGTCACTGCCTGAGAACACCACCAATGAAGCGTCATTCGAACGTGAACCAGAACCTTGACCAAGCGGCTGGATGCGCTGGCATTCTGACGCTGGTATGGAAGGAGGAATCATTGAAGGTCCTGCAGAGGGAGTCTGGCCCAGGGAACTATGGCTATGCAGGAGACCATCTTGCCCAGTAACTGAGAAAGTAAGACCAGTGGAATTGTGTGTTGCCTGTATACCTGATGAGCCAGTTCCTTGATGCTGACCACACGCTCCTGGAAGAGATAGACCATGCAGTTTGCTGTGTCTATGATGGCTCCCAGTTGCAGTAATCTGGATGAAGGAGTTATCTGACTCTTTTGGAAGTTGACTGAGAACCCATGTTGTTGCAGAACGTGAATGGTGGTCATCACATCTGCCCGAGCTGTCTATAAAGATGCTGCCTGGATTAAAACGTCATCCAGGTAGCATTGGACTCAAATTGGGATTTTCCTCAGTCTGGCCGCTACCACTGCCAGGATCTTCATAAACACCCTGGGTGCGGAAGATAGGCCGAAAGGTAGGACCCTGTACTGGAAGTGGTTGCCCCTGTAACAGAAACTCAGGAAACGACGGTGAGCCAGGTGAATTGGAATGTGAAGGTACGCTTCCGTGAGGTCTATTGATGCTAGGAAGTCGCCCTGCCTGATGCCTCCCAGGATGGACTGGAGGGATTGCATTTTGAATTTTTTGTATATTATATACCTGTTTAGATTTTTTAGGTCCAGGATGGCCCTCCAACCTCCTGAGGGTTTGGGAACTACGAAGAGGATGGAGTAAAACCCCTTGCCCTTGTAATTTGTCAGAACCTGTTCTATGGCTTGTATGTCCAGTAAATGCTGGATGGCCTCCTGCATGAGTCTGTGTTTGTTGGGATCCCGAGATACTGAGCAGACTGTGAATCGGTCTGGAGGCGTTGCACGGAATTCCAGGGACAACCCGAACTGTATGATCTGTAAGACCCAGTTGTCCATGGAAGTCTGTTCTCACTGGTGGAAAAAGTGGGTCAACCTTCCTCCTATTGGGAGATTGGAGCAGAAGTCATTTGGTCTTTTGGTAGGGGCGGCCTGCCCCACGAAAAGGCTGTTTTGACTGGTTTTGCTGTCTACTCCGAAACCCTTGCCTGTCGTAAGGATGATCGTAAGACCTGTCCTGCCTAGGAGTATATGTTCTGGCGGGTTGACTGGCAGCTGTAGCCGCCTACTGATGAAAAGGCTGTCTCCGAAAATAAGGCACAGGCCGTTTGTCAGCTTTTTTGTTTAGATGCCCCATTACCTTACGCTTATCCTTATCTTCAACCAGATAAGGTGTGAGAGCCTCCCCAAACAACTTGTTGCCTAGATAAGGAGCGGTTGCTAGGCACCACTTGGCCTTGGCATCCGCCTGCCAATACTTCAACCACAACATCCTCCTAGAAATTATGTTGGACGCTATGGACCTGGAGGAGAATATGGCCGACTGAAGTGAAGCGTCTGCCGCATATTCTGTGGCTGCTACCATCTTAGCCAGGTCCTGATGAGAGCGCATGTCCTCAATTGGGACCCTGGCCTGAAGTTGTTGCAACCATAAGAGAGTGGAACGGACAAAAAAAGAAGCACATGTTGCCGATTTGACGGCCCATGCTGCAGATTGATGTGTCTTACGAAATGATCGCTCCTACCTCTTGTCATCAGCCTTTAGTGCTTCCAATAAGTCCCCCACCATGGCGGTCTGGGAAACCAAGGGAGTCCAGGCTTCATCCACCTTGGGGACTTCCAGAGCATCCAAGAGATCAGTGGATGTGGTGAACAGCTTTTTGTTCATTCCACTCACTGAAGGGAGAGAAGATGGAGTGTCCCATTGCTTTTTGATTCCCTTCAGAAACATGGCAGGACAAGGGACATGATGTTCAGCGGCCACCCTTTCAACAAAAATCAGCCGTCATGGGGTACCTCTTGTTCCCTGCTGCTGAGGGAACTGGTCGGTCCCCATGTCTGCTGTCAGGATGGCCTTGCAGAGTATGGTTAGGAACTTGTCCACATTAAATAGACTCCCTGAAGTAGAAGGGGGAATTTCCTCATCCTCTGAGAGAGTAATTTCCGGATACTCCTCCTCCTGAGGGGATGAGTATCCACTCATGGAGGATTGTCCGGGAGAAACTGGCTCCTGAGGTGCTTGGGGTTCTGTAGGGAGCTCGTAGGGTGGCATGGTTGAGGTAGAGGCCTCCTGCTCGGAGTGGCCAGAGCGTTGAGCCAAAGCTCTGTCCACAACCTTGGTCAGCAATGCCTCTAAGCGTCCATCAGAGAAAATATCTCCAATGTCAGGACCCCTGAGTCCCACGGCCATGGGCGTGAATGTCGACTCAGGGATGGTACCCGGGACAGGTGTTGCTTGTTGAGCCGATGTAGAGGGCGAGCCCAGTGTTACCGGCATTCCTGGGGATGACCACACCCCTTGATGTGATGTTGATGGGCCCAAGGGAAGTTCCATTTCAGTGGCCGCCATTTGATCCTCTTCCAATTGAGCCTGCCTCTGTGCTCTGGAGAACTCCTTCTCCAGAGCCTGGTGCCTACGGCTGGCTTGCTTGTCTGCCAACTTGGATGTCTTCTTTAGCATGTGTTTGGTCTTGGCTTTGCACTTGCTCGCTGCCTTCTGTTCAGAAGGTTTAGTGCAGCCGTAATTGGGTGATGGAGAGGGCATGCCCAAGGTTTGAGGCAACGGTGATCCTTCCATCCCACTTGAGCAAACTCAGTAGAAAGCACTGAGGTAAAGCTCAGGCGGGCAAGTAGTTGGTGGCAGCGAGATTGGAGCAAATACCAGGACTGCTCCACTGACCACCCGACCCCAAAAAAATAACTCTCTCTGGACTATGGTCATGGTAAGAGAGGCAGGTACTGAAGGCACGTTTGGAACCACTCTCTGGGCTCCGTCCGGAGGCCTTAGGTGGCCAGGCAGTGTGCACCAGTAATAAAAAAGAAAAAAAAATTGTAAGCAACCTCAATCAAGATACAAAAATAATTGAGCAATTGGAATTAATTTCAATTGGCAGTTAACTGATATAGGAAAGACCTGTGATGAAGGCTTATTTACCAGTGTAGCTGCCTATAAACAGGCCTGTTAGGCATGAACAGGCCTCCATGTGGGGCCTAAAATGGCCGTTGTTGTAACAATGAGGCCTGTGCACTCGATGGATATTAATCAGTAACGAGGGGAAGAAGAACGGAGGAACCCTGCTACCAACGTGGGTGATTTTTATCCACTTGCTGTGGATTCCCCCCCCCTTGCTTTAACAGTTGAAAGGGAAGTTAATTTTTACTCCTTGGATCGTTCGGGAATTCAAAATGGCGGCCACGACCTAATTCAGCGAAATTTAGGCTGTGCGGCCTCCATGGAGAGATCTGGGCTCCCCCAAATGATCGCGGAGCTCTGGGGGGGTTGCGATGCACTCGCACCGGCCCCCAACTGCTTCTTGTGTTGCTGCTGAAGCTGGGAAGCTGAATTTCATAGCCAAAAATTCGGCTGAGAAAATGGCAGCTATTTTGGGTGGGCTGCTTTTACAGCCTCTGCAGATCGGATTCAGGCTGAATCCAAGGCAGGAGCCTGTAATCCTTTCCCTAACTGGGGAAGGAAAGCTGGGAGGGCAGGAGAAAAGGCGCAGCAATTTGTCTCTGCAATTGCCTTCTCACACACACCCCCCAGGGCCCTGGGAAAGAAAGAGGTGAAAGGCAAAGGGGATAATATGGGAAAATTTCCCCCACACACACACACACGCACCCCCACCTCCCAGATAGGGTAGGGAACAGGGCTGATCCCAGCCCTGATGGGAAATTGATCAGGAAAACAATTTAGAGTTTCCAATAATAACAAATGGCAAGAATCCACCAATGTATTTCCCTATCTAACCTGCAACTGATTGAGAGCCAAGTCACAGAAGTCTTGCAAGAGCGGAGACCAAGTTAAGACTGGATCTCCTGGCAAGAGGGGGTGTGGCTTGTTTGGCTACTTGGTCTCAAGAGCAGGCAGACAGAGAAAACCCATAGATGGATTCTCCATCTCCTGTACTGGAGAAAGGGACTAGCTTAGAGATATTTAATGAATTTCTGTGAATAAAACTGGACTTTAAACTGGGCCTCCAGAATCTCAGATAAACTTCTTAATTGTTAAAACATATTGCTTCTCAAATTCTCCTACAAGGCAATTCAGAGGTACATTTTGAGTATTGTATTGTTATATTAAAATAAAACAGGCTTTTGGGGGAAATAACAACATTTCTCAAGAATTCAATAATGTATATTTTTATTTGGTGGAAATATAGAGCAGGAAAAAAGAAAAAATGCCATCCATGCCATCTTTCACCATCCATTCCACATGCAAATAATCTTCCCTGACCTTGCAATAGACTCGCTGACAATGAAGTGTAGGATGAAACTGACAAAGCACTTAAACCTTAAGAAAGTGAGTCTCTCTAGACATTAAAATCTCTTACATACACAAAACAAGCCCCACAAAACCAGACAAACCAAACATCTAGATAAATATGGTCATACTTTGCAAGGAGTGAAAGGTGTCATTTCCTCTCTGCCAGACTTCACACATTAGCTAAAATGAACACTCCAGACAACACATCTGCATATTTCTCAAAAACCAAGGCAACTTTACTAACTACTGGTTTCTTTAGTTCTTTTTTGGCCTGTGACCACCTTCAAGAGCTGTGTCACAGGTTAAGCTGTTGAAAAACCATCCTCCACTTCAAGCAATTTTCCAGTATGTTCTTTGTGACTCAAAACCAGAACTTTCAATCTGATAATTGGTGACCACAAAGGGACTCTCATATTAATCTGGCCAGGAATGACACCCAGGTAAAACTTCATTCAACCAGCACCAGACCAATTTGTCTGGAAAATGCTGTCCTGAAGATGCTGTGGCACAGGTAGTAAATGGAGTCTTTGTTTTGAGCTAAATGTCTGCTTGAACCAGAGAACTTGGTTGGTAAGTATTTCAAAAAACCCATGTCTTGGACTTCCGGTGGTTAAAGCGGTGGAGATGGCGGCTACTTTGTAGCCGTCCTCCTGAGAAGGTGTCAGATCCGCGGAGCACAGCGTTTACCAGCTGGCCCGCGGCTCGCAATCCCCTTCCCGGGCGAAGGGAAGGGGTAGAGATCGCATGAATAGAGGTAGAACCTCTTAACTCTCCCTGGATTTTTATTTTTAGGGGGGTAGAAAGAGGGTTCCCTCGGAGTTCATTGCCTTCTCCGCCTCTCAGCTGTCTTTGTTTCTTCGGAAACAAAGCGAGACGCCGCTACCATCTCCGTACTTAAAGAAACCGTGAGTAATCTTAAACCGGACAGAACTGTTTAAAGGATTTTATTTATAGTTTAGCTTTATTTTATTTTTTTTTAGTTTATTTAGTTTATTTAGTATCTGCTGATTTTTTTTTATTTTTTTGAGCTTTCTCTTTTTTTTCGGGCGGAAAAGTGAGAGTGAAAGTAAAATGGCGTTTTGAAAGTTTTTTTTCCTTTAAAAGACGGATCGGCTGAATTGTTGTTTAATACTGCTTTTTTTTTACTTTTTTTACTTTTTTATTCTTGGGGACTTTTAGATTGATCTTATTTTATTTTATTTTATCTTATTTTTAATTTTTTTTTGGATTACTTATTTTTATCGGTATTTTTAAGAAGAAAGGAAGATAAATTAAAATGGCTTCAAAACGACAACCAGCTACTGCAGCTTCTAAAGTAACTTAGTTTCGTATTTGGCAGAAATGGCAAAGATTTCGGCTTTCTTAAAGGAGCAATCTCAAGAAAAATTTTTTGTGGTATGGGAAAAATGGATAAATTTTATACAACATAATTTGGATATGAAAAAATATTATTTAGCCTTTTTATAATTTGTAATGATTGTTTTTTCTTTCTTTCTTTCTTCTTTTTCTTTTTTTATATATATACATTTTTTATGTATTATTATTCATATATTTTTTTTATATATATATATATGCTTTATTCTTCGTCTACTTTCTTCTTTCTTCTTTCTCTCTCTCTCTTCTCTTTTTATTTTTTTTTTCTTTTTTAGTATATATTATTCATTTTAAAGTTTATGTTATGTATATTATTATTATATATATTATTACTGTGATTTTTATTATTATTATTAATTATTTTATAAATTGCAAATGTTATTTTTAAAATATTTGTTAAATAATCCTATATTCAGTTCTGGGAAGTCGGGGGGGGGGGTGGGGTGGTTGGGGAGGGGGGGTGGATTTTTATTTGTAAAACTTTTGAAAAATTTCAATAAAAAAAAAAAAAAACCCATGTCTTCTGCCCAACAACTGACCATGTGTATATGTGTACCTTTTTTTTATTCTTCCTGCTGTACCTGTACCTCCTATGAGTCAAGTCATGACTGGGAGATCTTGGAAAGTAAGGAAGATTGACAGAGTTGAATGAGTCACAGCAGGCTGCAAGATATTGAATGAGAGGAAAATGAGCAGAAAATTAGATATGGAAGATAGAAAGGATAAAGCAAAAGAAGAAATTGGAGTAAGAAGGAAAACACTAGCAAAACAACAGTACAGCGAATGAAGGGCTGCATGTTGAGTCGGAAGCAGCTGGCAACGAGTCAACTAAGCAGTCAAATGCTGGAAAAGAGGCAACTGAGAGCAGTGAACAAGCCGCTGAACATAGGACAAAAAGAGAGGCTGTTGGAGGCAGCGAACCGGTGGGTCACTGTATATTCAGTAATTGCCTAAACCCACACACCAATCTAGGCAGCCTGGCTTGAGGGGGCATCTAGGCATCCAAATCCAGGGCCCAGAAAACCAGAGGCAGCCCAACTACCACAACAGAAAAGGAAGAAAAAAGGCTAACAGCAAAGCACACCCACCAACCAAAAAAGAGGGATTTTCAAACAACAAACTCATGGAACAGGTGACTGATACTATTGTGGTATGCAATACATGTTCCTTGTATGTTCTTATGCCCCCAAAACACCCAAATTATGTGTGCATTAAATGTAAACTATGTGAACTACTAGAGGAAAAAGTAAGGGATCTAAAGGCAATTCTAGCTGAACTCCAACCTACACAAGAAAACTATATCCAAATTGAACCAAATAATGAACAAATAACACCCAGAGGATTTGACCCTGCTTATAAACTCTTGGAGGAAGACAAATGGTAGTATGTCATACATAAAAGGAAACACAATAATTAAAGAAAGAAACAGTATAGATCTAACAAACCCCTACTGCCCAATCTAACCCAAACAGAAGCAGCACCATTAAAATTTAGCAATTGGTTTCTCCCCCTAGATGAAAATATGCAGACCCACAACCTCACCCTCAAAGAAAAGACACCTCACCAAATTTCCCTTTAAAAAGCCACATCAATAAATACACCTGATATAAACAGAAAAGCACTCTAAACAGCACCTCCCAAAAAAGGATGGTGAGTGTTGGTGATAGGAGATTCTATTCTCAAAGGAACAGAACCAGTCATCTGCAGACTGGACATACAATCCAGGGAGGTATACTGTCTCCCTGGAGAAAAAAAATCAAAGATGTGGCTGAGAACCTAACCAAAATAATTAGGCCCACAGATAACTATCCTTTCCTTGTCCTCCTCCACATTGGAATGAATGATACTACAAAGAACCCGAGTACAATATTGATTTATAGGCAACTAAGCAATAAGGTTAAGGAGCTAGGAACACAAGTAGTGTTCTCATCGGTGCTCACAATGAAAGGTTAATGCCATTGAGGGAAAAAGAATTCTAGAAATAAACCATTGACTAACATGTTCGTGTTGCCAAGAAAACTTTGGTTTCCTGGACCAAGGACTGCATTATTTATGCAAAGGACTTTGGCAAGGGATGGGCTGTCCTCATGGAAACAGGGAAAAATATACTTGGAAAAAGACTGGCCCAACTCATCAGAAGGGGTTTAAATTAAAACTGAGAGGGAAAGGTGACCAATCTTTAATAAATCCCAAGAAAACAAATCAAACAATGAGGTAGGGAGTGATGAAAAAAAGGAAAACTCAAACAACAATCAGGAGATGCAGGAAACATACCCATGGACAGGCATAAAGATCTTAAATGTTTATATACAAATGCTCAAAACATGGGGAACAAACAGGGTGAATAGAAGCAATAGTACATGAGGGCAGGTATGACATAGTTGACAGAAACCTGGTGGGATGAAACCCATGACTGGAATGCACCAATGAATGGATACAAATTGTTCAAAAGAAATAGATCTAGAAAAAGAGGAGGTGGAGTTGCACTATATATAAGAGAATACTACATATCTACAGAAATGCACATGACCAAAGATAAAACCCCTCCAGAATATATATTCGTCAATATAAAAGAAAAAAAGTGACATTGCCATAGGTGTATATTACAGGCCGGCCAACCAATCATAAGAAATAGAACTCTTTGCTAACAAGTTAACAAATGTATGTAGGAAGCATACCACAGTAATAATAGGAGACTTCAACTATCCAGATATCAACTGGGAGACAAACTCTGCAGTGAGTGGGAGATCAAACAGATTCCTAACAATACAATTTTGTCATCTAAAAGATAGAGGAGGGAACTAGAGGGGTAGCTATACTGGACCTAATTCTTACTAATAGAAAAGAAGTGATAGAGGGAGTTGAAGTTTCCAGAACTTTGGGTGAAAGTGACCACGTCATACAGGAATTCATTATAATGCAAACACAAGCAATAGAAAATAATCCAACCAATGTCTTAAACTTTAAAAGAGCTGATTTTAACAAACTCAGAGAGAACCTAGGTGTCATGCCTCCATCCAAGCCAGACTCCGAGGAGAACATGGAGCTGGAGAAGGACCCTGTTGAGGTCCAGGCGGAGGTGGCTTTGGAGGACTGTGGGGAAGAGAAGGCTGAGGCAGGCCAGGCCCCTTCAGGTTTGGAACAGGGGAGGCAGAGTTCAGGTGAGGAGCAAGCCTCCCCACCTGATCCTAGAGCAAGGAAGGCAGAAAGGAGAACAACATAGGCAGGCTCAATTGCTCAGGAGAAGAGCAGCCCACCCCACTCCACAAGGCACACCTGGGGATTAAGATTTAAGGAGATGCTGTGGGGTGGGGCATTTGCTGGGAAGAAATGTGGTATCTTGGGACAGTTATGAATTGTGCTCTTGTCTTTGTTTAACCTGGACACCTTGAATACTGGACCGGCTGGTTTTCTGTTTTATGACCGCAAACTGCATTTCTGAGTCTCTCCTTGCAGACTGCAGGCAAGTTGAGATTTAAAAGGATCATTAAGTTTCTGTTTTGTTTTCTTGTTATCTGTCTGGCCTTGAGGACATTGTATACTTCTCTGGCTGTATTGAAAGTGCCTTCAGCCAGAGGTAGCTGAAGGGAATGTGTGTGTGTGCTTTGGTTGAAGGCTTGCCAACATATGTGGGAGCTTTTGGGGAACATTGGCAATTAATAAAGGACTGTTTCTCTTGCCAGCTGACTGCTTTGCCTCCGTGTGGGTCCCTGGGTCATCACACTAGGAAAAATTCCATGGATGAAAATCCTAAAGGGGAAAACAACTGAAGAAAGTTGGGAAACACTGAAAAATGTGATCATAAAAGCCCAGTCCAGCACAATACCACTGAAAAAGAAAAATAAGAAATTCAAGAAGAAACCAGCATTGCTTCACAAAGATCTGTCTGACAAACTGAAAGACAAAAAGAACAAGTACAAAATATGGAAAGAGGGACACATAACTTAGGCAGAGTATCAGCAGATAACTAGAACATGCAAAGATGAAGTCAGGAAAGCAAAGGCTCTGAATGAACAAAGACTTTCAACAGAAGTCAAGGATAATTTTAAAAAGTTTCTTTCAACATATTAATAATAAGCAAAAAGTCAAGGAAACAGTAGGTCCATTAAAGAGAGAAGATGGCAAGGAAGTAACAGGCAGTAGGGAGAAAGTAAAGCTGCTTGACTCATTCTTTGCATCAGTCTTCACACAAAAAGAAATTCTAGCCCAACGTACCAAAAACAATTATTGTAAAAGACAAACTAGAAATAAAAATTAAAATAAGCAAGAAAATGATAAAAGAATACCTATCTGACCTTGACAAATATAAATCACCAGGACCTGACAGATTACATGCCAGAATTCTGAAGGAGCTGGCAGATATTATCTCAGAACCATAGCACCATATCTTTCAAAAATCCTGGAGCACCAGGGAAGTACCTGAGGATTTGAAAAGGGCTGATATGGGGGAAAAAATCCAGACCCAGGAAACTACAGACCAATCAGTCTAATATCAATACCTGGGAAGATCCTGGAAAAGATAATAAAAAACAGATCTGTAAACATCTAGAAAGAAGCAATGCTATAATTAGAAGTCAGCATGAGTTTGTTAAAAACAAGCCAATTATTAGAAAGAATTATTTCATTCTTTGACAAATTAGTAGACTGAAGAAATGCTGTGGACTTAGTATACTTAGATTTCAGTAAGGCTTTTAACAAAGTAGAGCATAACCTACTTCTTGGTAAACTACAAAAATGTGGATTGGACAACATCACTACCAGATGGATTTGTAGCTGACTGACAAATCATACTCAATGAGTAGTCCTCAATGGTACTATATCCACATAGAGAAGTAAACAGTACGGTACCATGATGCTCATTCTTAGGCCAGTACTCTTCAATATCTTCATAAGTGACATAGATGAGGGAATAGAAGGGAAATTAATCAAATTTGCAGATGACATTAACCTGGCAGGAATAGCCAATACCACAGAAGGCAAACCCAGAATCCAAAAAGATCTTGACAGACTTAAATAATGGGCCCTATCCAACAAAATGACTTTTAATGGGGAGAAAAGCAAAGTTTTACATTTAGGCAGGAAAGTACAGATTAGGTGAGACCTGGCTCATAAACAGTAACTATGAGAGGGACCTTGGAGTCCTAGTGGACGATCACTTGACTGAACCAGCAGCCAGACAAAAAAGCTAATACAATTCTGGGTTGTATAAACAGAGTCATAGAATCAAGATCTTGCAAAGTATTAGTACTGCTTTATAAGACTACTAGTAAGACCACACCAATTTTGGTCACCATACTATAAAAAAGATATTGAGAGTTTGGAAAAAGTTCAGAGAAGAGCAACTAAGATGATCAAAGGCCTGGAGACTAAAACATATGAAGAACGGCTGCAGGACTTGTGTTTGGCTAGTCTAAAGGAAAGAAAAAATAGGGGTGACATAGCAGTATTCCAGTATTTGAGGGGCTGCCACAAAGAAGAGGGGGTCAAATTATTCACCAGAGGGCAAGACAAGAAACAATGGTTGGAAACTGATCAAAGAGAGAAGCAACCTGGAATTAAGGAGAAACTTCTTAACAGTGAGGTGAATTAACCAGTGGAACCGCTTGCCTCCAGAAATCATGGGCGCTCCATCACTGGAGCTTTTAAAGAAGAGACTGGTCAGTCACTTGTCTAAGATGGTATAGGTTCTCCTGCTTGAGCAGGGGGTTGGACTAGAAGACCTCCAAGGTCCCTTCCAACTCTAATCTATTCTATTCAATTTCTTAAAAAATGTTATTCTATTTATTCCCTCTGATCACACTATCATTTGATCTTCTTTCCACAGGATCACCTTTTGCTCTTACGTATTCATAATGCTCTAAAGTAGTCCAAGAAAATTTCCATATCCAACATTTTATTCTCCAAGTGAAGCCATATGTAATCCATTCTGTCTATTTTTCTTCATCCCTTTACCAGTCCTTTAATTATTACAGCTGTCTGAAACCTCTCCAATTTGCTGTAAGATTGAATCACATACAATGAAATGGTAAGTATCACAATAATTTTACATTTTGAATTCCAGAGCTTCATCAGTTATTGCAGTTATTTTGCATCAGTTTTTCATGGTAGAACAACAGAGACTGGGCAGCGCAGCAGAAATCTCTGTTGGCTTTGAGCATAAAATTGAGACAGAAAAGACAAAAAGAATTAGTTAAAAGAATCTATGGAATGAGGAACCAACAGTAAACACTGCAATTATAAATGCTAATAATTGAGTGCATATCTTTGAGTGTATCACAAGGAACTGGAGAAAAAAGTTTCAATCCCAATTATTGCTAGTTGATCTTAATGATTATGGTGGTCATACAGAAAAAAATATTCTCAAATAGCCTGGATCTAAGCATTGTAGAACTTTAAAGACAATGACCAACATTTTATATTTTACCCCAAAACAGATTGTCAGCCAATGAAGTGCTTTCAGTACAATTGTTGGAATTCAACCTTCTATGCATTATGTTGGGTGGGGAATTCTGGGAGGTGAAGCATGCACATCTTGAAGTTGCCAGATTCAAAAAATATTCATATACAGCTTACTGCACTTGTAAAGCAATTTTATTTTATTTTCTTGCCTAAAAGATTTCCTTTGCATGCCATATGTAAGATGTCTGCTATTGATTTGATGAATTTTCTCACCTCTGTTTCTCTTTGACTATAACTTGTGCATTCAAATATGTACCTATCATGTTCTCTCTCTGAAATCTCTTAGCTGTAAACAGGAGGATAAAGGAGTCCCTGCAAATTTTACTCTGCTAATTGTAGCCAACTTTAGGGGATAAGGCTCATCTTCATTTCCAGGCAACTGAGCCTTCATTTCCAGTCCAAGGACATTTCTATAGTTATGTGGCCAGCATGACATCATAGATTGTTGTTATCTTCACATCAAAGTGGTACTTATTTAGCTTCCAACCTACAAGCTCAGAACAATAAATATAACATTAAAATTAACAGAAATGTAACTAAGATGGGGAATATACAATGGTGTAGTCCTGGGAACTTGTATTTAATCCAGTAACCACCTGCAGGGTGAGATGTCCCATCTGGCCCCAAACCAACCAGCAGAGCCAGGTGTTTAGGCTCTTACAGAAGACTAAAAGGGTGGGAGTAGGCCTTTGTTTGAGGGGTACAATGTTCTAGATGGTGGTAGCTGTGGCAGAAAGGTTCTTCTCCTATATCATGCTAGATGCACCTACCGTATATTCCGGCATATAAGACGACTTTTGAGAGCGTCAAAACAGCCTCTGAACTCGGGGGTCATTTTATACGCCGAGTCGTCTTAACCAGAAATAAGGTAGTTTCTGGCGTATAAAACAACTTTCTAGGCATGCGACTTGGCGTCGATCGTCTTGTGACTCAGCGGCGATTGTCTTGCGACCCGGCGTCGAACTAGGGGGTCGTCTTATATGCCGGGTCGCCCTATATGCCAGAAGATACGGTATTTTTAATCAATGGGATTTGCAATATGCCCCTTCTACCCTCCATGAGTAATTCATACCAATTCAAGCCATAAAAGACTTTATATACCAACATTTTGAATGGTGAGAAGCAAGCTGACAGCCAATGGGTTTCCCAAAAAGCACCATGGTGGCTGAGTGGCTTAAAGATGCTGGAGAAGACCTGTTCTCTGATAAGCAAGTTCTAGTGCTGCTTGATGCAGAACAATATAGTAGAATGTTAGAGGATTTTAATTTCTCTATTGGTGAAAAATAAATCAGAAGCTCTCACAGCTGACTGCATTTAGCTGATTCAAATAACTTTATATTTATATAAAAATATTTACAATACCATTCTTCTTTACAGCAACAGAGCTTAATGAAGACTTCGTACAGAGACAGACCAGAGACAAAACTGAGACTGGAAATCCAGCTCCTAACTCAATAATCTTTTTGCACAGACTCAGTAGCACTTTCTTCACATTGGCTGACTGAGTTACCACATGACTCTTCCTCCTCATGAATATTCCAACACTCCTCCCTTCATGACAGGAAGAGACATCAGACCTATTGACTTAACACATTTTCCATAGTGAACATTACCCAATGGTTTAGTCATCATGTCTGCCAAATTATCCTCAGAAGAACAATGATGTAAACTAATCAATTTTCCTTTTATGGCTTCCCTGACATTACAATACTTAATGTCTACATGTTTACTTCTGTTCTTCACCCTGTCACCAGTTGCCATTTTTATACAGGCAGCATTGTCTTCAAATACCTTTACAGATTCTTTTACATTAATATTTAAATCTTGCAACAACTGTACATACCATGTTACTTCAGAACACAATTCAGATAAAGCAATAAACTCTGCTTTCGCTGTTGAAATAGCAACAGTTGTTTGTTTTCTGGACTTCCATCCAATCAGAGTCCCTCCAAACAATATTATAATCCCAGAATTTGATTTCCTTGTGTTTATGTCATTTGCATAGTCACTATCGACATAACACTTTAATTTCAATTCCTCAGTAATCTGTATTTGAAGACCCAAATTTATAATTCCTTTTAAATATCTGAGAACCCTTTTTACACCCATCCAATGTAACTTTGTAGGTGCAGCAGTAAAACGACTCAAAATGCTTACTGCACAAGCTATGTCTGGTCTGGACCACTGTGATAGATATAACAAACTCCCTATTGCCGAGTGATATATCTCTTGATCACAGGTTTCACCTTTGTCTGCACTTAAACTATTATAAAATCGTGGGTGTGGGAGCAGTATTGCAATCTTTCATATTATATTTCTCCAATAACTGCTCAATTTTTCTCCTTTGACTGAAAATATAACCACCTTTTTCATTTTTCTGTATCTCTACACCAAGATAATTTTTTATTTCTCCCAAATTCGTTAATTCAAATTTCTTTCCTAATTTATCAGCAAATTCTTTGACATGTGATGCATCATTTGCGATGAAGCAAAAGTCATACAAAAATGATAACAGTAGACAATTCCCTCCTTGTAACTGTCCAGTATATATACAATTATCAGCTTTGCAACTTTTAAATCCAAGATCCTTTAAAGCAGTATCTAAACAGATATTCCAGTTTCTAGCTGACTGCTTCAGCCCATAGCCTTGTTTAATTTATATACCATGTTAGGTTTTTCAATTTCATATCCTGGTGCTTGGATCATATAAATTTCTTTCTCTAACTCAGCATTGAGGAATGCAGTTGTGATATCAAAGTGCCAGATTTTATGCTTATATGCCGCTGCCAACGTCAGTGCTAATCTTATACTCTCATTTTTCAAAGTTGGCACAAATACTTCATCATAGTGCACATTCTTTAATTGTGAAAAACCTTGTGCCACTAACCTGGCCTTATAGTGTACATCATTATTTGGCAATACCTTTTTCTTATATACCCACTTACAACCCATAGCTTTGGTTCCCTGTGACAAAGTCATTGATTTAAATACTTCATGTTCTCCCATGGATTTCATCTCTTTATCCATGACCTCCTTCCATCTTTCTTGTTCAGGTTTGGTAATGCCAACACCTCTTTATAACTTCTTGGCTCATACCACACATTGCAAACCTTTACCTTGCTGGCAGAATACCTGTCAGGCAGAATTCCTTTGTTACATCGCTCTGATCTATGTGGTATTAACTGCTCCTGTGTCTCAAGTCTTTCTGGTTTCATGTCTTGTTCAGCATCTCCTCCCTGAACATCGACATCTTCAATAATGATTTTTTCATCATTAGATGAATTATTGTCACTAAACAGATCACCGTCATTAAGTGAGACATACCCAGAATTTGTATTAATTCTGTCCCAATTTTGTCCTGCAAAATTAGCAGACCTTGAAATTATAATTCTTTTACTTCCATCGCCCACAAACCTGAGCTTTCTTGCCTTTTGCTGTCTCTTTCTTCTGATTACTTTTGGAATATGTACCCATGCAGTACTTCCAAAAATTCTCAAATGTGCCAGTGATGGCTTTCTCCCATATAGAATGGCATATGGAGTATTATTAATGGAGGAACTCCACAGCCTGTCTTGTGCTACATTTACTAACTGGGAATGCCTTTGACTTCGATGCTTTGCATACTGCACAGTCCAAATATGTTTGGCATCCCTTCAAATTTAGCCCTTCTGCAAAATCTTGCATTTGCTGCAAAACTTTAAAGCTTGCATGGCCAAGTCTTCTATGCAGAAGATGAACACATGAATCATGCTCTGCAACATTCTTAAATATATGGGAACATTGAACCTTTTGTCCCTGCAATACATATAGATTGTCTTCCTTTATGCCTTCTGCACAAATATTCCCATTCCTTTTGATGAGACACTTCCCATTTACAAAAATGACCTCAAAACCTTGTTTGTCTAAATTAGACACACTTAACAAATTATGTTCCATCTCAGGTACACAAAGCACATTGGTAAACTTTGATTCCAAATATGGAATTTTTACATCGCCTCTTCCAATGACTTTTGCTTTCTGGCCATTTGCCAAAGCCACAGCTTCTTGTGCTACTGGAACAAACCTGCAAAATAATTCAGAGTCATTAACAATTGTTTGACTTGCCCCACTATCTATTAGCCACTTGTCTCTGTTGTTGCTATAGCAAACTTTTGCAACACTAAAATGTTCCTTTTGCAAAGCAGTCCTCTTTGGTTGCACAAATGTCCTTTGCTGCAAATAGTTCCTCTGCAAACAGTTCCTTTTCAGATGTGTGCTCACTCCACAAATGTAGCAATTCTTTTCTTGCAGAGCTCTCTGCTTGCAAAATCTCTCTTTTGTTGCAACTTGGTCCGGGTCCGATCTGCTTGTTTATTCTTCTCTGGAGACTTGCAGTCTGGACCCCCTCCTCAGGAATTTCTCCTCCTCGTGGCTGCTTCTAAAATGGCATTTTTCCTCTTCATTAAGCAAACATGCAATTAAAGCCTCAAAATTTAAGTCTTGCTCTTCTTTACACTCAAATATTTCAGAAACTGTGTCCCAGGTTTTATCTAAACTGTTCAACACCATTAAAACCTTCTGGGACTCAGGGAATTTAATCCCACGTTGTTCTAAGTCCAAAAATAAACTTTGCATTTTATTTAAATGCTGTTCCACAGATTCACCTGGTTGCAAACAGCCCTGTAAAGTTTTCTTGACAATTGCACTATATTGCATGCAGAAACATTCACGTGCACAGCTCTCAACTTCAACCAAATCTCCTTTGCAGTCTTTAAATTTGCAACATTTAGAAATTGTTCATCATCTAAATTCAAGATGAGATACGCCATTGCTCGATCATGGCTTTTCTAATCAACTGCTGCAAACACTTGTGGTGGATTTTCTACAATATACCACAGCTCTTTTGCTTTGAGCAAACATTCCATTTTAGCAGCCCACACAATGTAATTCTTCTGGCCCAAACGAGGCAGAGTTTTCCTCAAATTTCATTGCAGGCATTCTGCTAATTCTGCCTTGTTCTTATACTTTCTAAACACAGGCAATTTCTTCCAGCTTTAAATTACAATGCAGTCCTTAGTAAGCTCTGGGCCCATAACCTGTTAGAGAATTTTAATTTCTCTATTGGTGAAAAATAAATCAGAAGCTCTCACAGTTGACTGCATTTAGCTGATTCAAAATAACTTCTTTATATCAAAATATTTACATTACCATACATTCTTCTTTACAGCAACAGAGCTTAATGAAGACTTCTTACAAAGACAGACCAGAGACAAAACTGAGACTGGAAATCCAGCTCCTAACTCAATAATCTTTTTGCACAGACTCAGTAGCACTTTCTTCACATTGGCTGATTGAGTTACCACATGACTCTTCCTCCTCATGAATATTCCAACATAGAACAATAAATATAATATTAAAATAAATATCTTATTTATTATATTTTCTTGTTGTTCTCTTGCATTATTCTCATCATATGGTGAAGTCCACAATTTTGCATTCATCTGCCAATTCATCTGGACTGCAGCGTAGGCTGAACATATGCCTACAGCTCACATGTCTTCATGAAGGCAATCCATTTATCACTTTTTCATTTGTTCTTGGAGCCACCAGCCAACTGATCTGAGTACAAGTACCTGCCTCATAATGGATTTCACATTACTCTGACCACATGTTTGTACTACCACAGCCTTGCTTCTCTAATTTTGTCTGGAATTGGAGTGATTTTGAAGGCCTTCCTGATATGTTTGTTCACAGTATGATCCAACCACATGACCCCCAATGACCATCTGATCATTCTCATTTCTATTTTATGCAGTGTCTTTTTATGTCTCCTTGTTGTTGGCTAGCATTCTGCCCCCCTAGAGTGCCACTGGGCAGGCAACTGTGTGGTATGGGATCTTCCACGCACCGAATGCTAGTGATCTGTTACCACTTCAACCACACAGTGCTGACTTGTGTCTAGGCATCCATATGTATGTCACCATCAATTGTTATGTGGGATCTGAGGTAACAAAAATCAGAGGACTTTACAAACATGTTGCCATTGACTATGATCATATCATGTGTTTGGACACTGCATTTCAGGTATTCAGTTTTTGCCAAATTAAGTCTCAGTCCAAAATTCATTGAGCGTTGTCTTCCATTGGTTGACCAGTTGTTTGATTCTATCCTGGGTCTCAAAAGCCTTCATAATATCATCATCACAGAGTCCATGGGTGCAGCATTTGCAGGTCCACATTCACTATAGCCATGCACAGGATGAACAGGAGTGGCAATAGGGCAGATCCTTGATGGACACCCCCTCAGATATAAAATGATTCAGTGACACCAGTGGCACAGTAAGCGCTGCTGGTGGCCCTGTTGTAGAGGAGCTGCTGCATCCAGTGGACATAGGCCTCCAGGATACCATAAGAATGGAGTGAGTACCAGATGAATTCATATGGGACCCAATCAGATGTCTTCACTAGGTCTAGAAAGGCCATGTGGACTGTGCTCTTCTTTTTCCTGTGCTTCTCTGTGAGCAACTGGACAGCATGGATCACATCTGTTGTTACATGACCTTTTACAAATCTGCACTGGTTTGGTGAGATGGTGATGATCTCCATAGGCAAACATCAATCACACTTTCAAAGATTTTCATTGTGTGGCACAAGAGGAGATTGATCAGTAATTGGTGCAGGCAGTAACATTGTCTTTGTCTTTCTAGATAGGTACTGTGACAGTAGTCTGCCAAGCTGTTGGGAATCTCATTTTCTTCTATGTATTTGTTAACCTGTTTAACTCGAAAGCATGTTATATCCAAGTAGATAAACAGGTACCCCTTTGGTGGGAAAAAAACAACTCTTTGAGCAGCAGTATGAATTAAACCAGTCCCAAACCAAATGCAAGATCCAAATGTAAAGTGACGTTAGTGGTGGGAAAAGTCCCAGATGATCTACAAAAACACTATCAAGCCTTCTGAGTGTGGAACTAGTTTTCCCTCTCTGGTGCACTCTGAATAGTGTGCAAGTGCTATCCCATCTAGAACTAGAGATATTAAACTCCTGACTCTAAAGTCCCATTCTTCCATAGCTACTGAGTCTTACCAGGGTTAGCCAAAATCTAATTTCCAGGCACTGTGAAAGGGCAGAGATAGCAACGCTGAGTGACCTGGGATGAAGATACAAAGTTGAATATTATCAGTGTACTGATGATATTTCCTCCCATGGTAATAGATGGGAGCAAGCTGTTAACAATCCTTACATTGTATGTAGGTTGTTGATGACACCCGTTTTTGCTTCTTGTTTCTGCTAATGGAGCAATTGATTAGTATGGGTTTGCTTTCAATAAACTTGGTTCTTTAATTTTCATAATTTCCTCTGCTGATGAATATATGCAGGAAGGATAGTGTAATATTTTCATATTATTTTATAAATTTTGTTTCTTTAAAAATAATATTGTCTTATGTGCATACTCTAATTGTCTCTTCTTTATTATGACAAAGATGTCATTTGCACATCTTGGATTATAGGTGTGAAAGTGCTGTGCTTCTAGGTGTTGCATCACATAGTCAGCTATGAATTCTGACAGTATTGATTTGACTGATTGATTGAATTGATTGAACAGTTTATTTGGCTAAATTTGATTAGACACACAAAAATTAGACACACAATCACACAAGTGTGATTAGACATATAGAATTGTCTCCAGAATTTGATTCAATGGGAATTCCACTGATTTGTTGGTAAATTGTCCATTGAGCTTAAAGTAGATAATAAGACAAAGGACAATGGGTCTGGAGTTTCAGTTTTAGTGTATTCTGGTAGATTGGGTATGTTATGTAATCATACTGTAATAGATTTGTTTGCTAGTTCTGGATCTGCTGTATGGGTATGAAAATTGTGACAATTTCATCTTCTGCTATTATTGGGTCTTTGATTTTCTGGAGGCTTTGTAATGGTGAATTGATAAGAGTATTTGCTCTTATTAGAGGCCCACATTTTGGGTGAGTTTCTTCTCTATGTTGTATGTTGGAATCCCTGATAATGATACAATTGGATGAAGTAGTATGTTGGGCTTGAGTATTTTTGAGCATCCATATAACTGTGGGAAGACTGTTCATCTTCCACCTTCTTTAGTGATTTGTCCTTCCTTAGTTTTAAATCACTGATCTGGTTGATCCATATTGATTTTCTATTTATGCGGATTTTTTGGTTCTCCAATAATCATTTTTTTTCTTATATATTATGTTTTATTTATTTATTTATTTTTCACATTTCTGTATCATCACTTCCCTCAAAGAGGGAGGTAAATAAATACAAATTTAATTTGTCTTAAGGATGTGGTCTTGACAGTGGTTGTCAACATCTTTATATATTCTGGACTCATGATTTGTATTAATTGCTTCTTGATGTGCTAGTATTTATGAAGTCTAAATTAAGCACCTGGTAGATACAATTTTTTGGCTGCTTTGTTGAGCTATTTTTTCATCCAGCTGCTTATCACAAAACACTTACTGTTTTTCTCACTTCAACTTTTATTATTAATAGAAGTAAAGGTTTCAATCCCCTTTATGGATTACTGCCTTGTTGTGGCAAAGGGGCTTGTGTAACTCAATGAAGCTATAAGCTATGCCGTGCAGGGCCACCCAAGACGGACAGGTCATGGCAGAGAGTTCTGACAAAATATGATCCACTGGAGAAGGAAATGGCAAACCACTCCAGTATCTTTGCCATGAAAACCCCATGGACAGTACTAAAAGGCAAAAAGATATGACGCTGGAAGAGGAGCCCCTCAGGTCATAAGGTGTCCAATATGCTACTGGGGAAGAGCGGAGGGCTAGTACTAGTAGCGCCAGAAAGAATGAAGCGACTGGGCCAAAGCCGAAAGGACGCTCAGCTGTGGATATATCTGGTGGTGAAAGGAAAGTCCAATGCTGTAAAGATTTTTTTCTCCATAGGAACCTGGAATGTAAGATCCATGAATCAAGACAAGCTAGACGTAGTCAAAAAAGAGATGACAAGACTGAACATCGACATCTTAGGAATCAGTGAACTAAAATGGACAGGAATGGGTGAATTTAACTCAGATGACCATCAGGTATACTACTGTGGGCAAGAATCCCTCAGAAGAAATGGAGCAGCCTTCATAGTCAATAAAAGAATAGGAAAAGCAATACTGGGATATAATCCCCAGAATGACAGAATGATCTCAATTCGAATCCAAGGCAAACCATTCAATATCACAATAGTCAAAATCTATGCCCCAACCACTGGTGCTGAAGAGGATGAAATTGACCGGTTCTATGAAGCCCTACAGCACCTTATAGAATTAACACCAAAAAATGATGTCCTTATCATCATGGGGGATTGGAATGCTAAGGTAGGAAGCCAAAAGATAATCGGAATAACAGGCAAGTTTGGCCTTGGAGTACAAAATGAAGCAGGGCACAGGCTGATAGAATTTTGTCAAGAGAATACGATGGTCATAACAAACACTCTTTTCCAACAACCCAAGAGACAGCTCTACACATGGACATCACCAGACGGTCAACATAGAAATCAGATTGACTATGTGCTCTGCAGCCAAAGATGGAGAAGCTCTATACAGTCAGTAAAAACAAGACCAGGAGCTGACTGTGGCTCAGATCATGAGCTTCTCGTTGCAAAATTTAGGCTTAAATTGAAAAAAGTAAGGAAAAGCACTAGGCCACTCAGGTATGAACTAAATCATATTCCTGATGAATATACAGTAGAGGTGACAAATAGATTTAAGGAATTAGATCTGATAGACAGAGTGCCTGAAGAACTATGGATGGAAGTTCGCAACATTGTACAAGAGGTAGCAACTAAAATCATCCCAAAGAAAAAGAAATGCAAGAAAGCAAAATGGCTGTCTGAGGAAGCTTTGCAAATAGCTGAGGAAAGAAGGGAAGCGAAAGGCAAAGGAGAAAGAGAAAGATACACCCAATTGAATGCAGAATTCCAGAGAGCAGCTAGAAGAGATAAGAATGCCTTCTTAAATGAACAGTGCAAAGAAATAGAAGAAAACAACAGAATAGGGAGGACCAGAGATCTCTTCAAGAAAATTGGAGATATGAAGGGAACGTTTCATGCAAAGATGGGCATGATAAAGGACCAAAATGGCAGGGACCTAACAGAGGCAGAAGAGATTAAGAAGAGATGGCAAAACTACACAGAAGAACTATACAAGAATGAGCTTAATGTCCCAGATAATCACAATGAGATGGTCACTGACCTCGAACCAGACATCCTAGAATGTGAAGTGAAATGGGCCTTAGAAAATCTGAGCAACAACAAAGCTAGTGGAGGTGACAATATTCCAGCTGAGCTATTCAAAATCTTAAAAGACGATGCAGTAAAAGTGCTACACTCAATTTGCCAGCAAATTTGGAAAACTCAACAGTGGCCACAGGATTGGAAAAGGTCAGTTTACATTCCAATTCCAAAGAAAGGCAATGCCAAAGAATGTTCAAACTATCGCACCATTGCACTCATTTCACATGCTAGTAAAGTTATGCTTAAAATCCTACAAGCTAGACTCCAGCAGTATGTGGATCGAGAACTACCAGAAGTACAGGCAGGATTTCGAAGAGGCAGAGGAACTAGAGATCAAATTGCCAACATACGATGGATCATGGAGAAAGCTAGGGAGTTCCAGAAAAACATCTACTTCTGCTTCATTGACTATGCAAAAGCCTTTGATTGTGTGGATCACAACAAATTGTGGCAAGTTCTTAAAGAGATGGGAGTACCAGACCATCTCATTTGTCTCTTGAGAAACCTATATGCGGGTCAAGAAGCAACAGTGAGAACTGGACACGGAACCACTGATTGGTTCAAAATTGGAAAAGGAGTCCGGCAAGGCTGTATACTGTCGCCCTGCCTATTTAACTTATATGCAGAGCACATCATGAGAAAGGCAGGGCTAGATGAATCAAAAGTTGGAATTAAGATTGCCGGGAGAAATATCAACAACCTAAGATATGCAGATGATACCACTCTAATGGCAGAAAGTGAAGAGGAACTAAAGAGCCTCTTGATGTGGGTGAAGAAGGAGAGTGCAAAAGTTGGCTTGAAACTCAACATTAAGAAAACCAAAATCATGGCATCCGGCCCTCTCAGTTCCTGGCAAATAGATGGGGAAGAAATGGAGGTAGTGACAGATTTTATTTTTCTGGGCTCCAAGATCACCTCAGATGGGGACTGCAGCCAAGAAATTAAAAGACGCTTGCTCCTGGGGAGGAAAGCTATGGCAAATCTAGACAGCATACTAAAAAGCAGAGACATCACCCTGCCAACAAAAGTGCGTATAGTCCAGGCCATGGTTTTCCCAGTTGCAATGTATGGCTGTGAAAGTTGGACCATAAGAAAGGCTGAGCGCCAAAGAATTGAGGCCTTTGAACTATGGTGCTGGAGAAGACTCCTGCGAGTCCCTTGGACTGCAAGGCGTTCAAACCGGTCAGTCCTAGAAGAGATCAACCCCGACTGCTCTTTAGAAGGCCAGATCCTGAAGTTGAAACTCAAATACTTTGGCCACCTAATGAGAAGGAAGGACTCACTGGAGAAGGGCTTAATGCTGGGAAAGATTGAGAGCAATAGAAGAAGGGGACGACAGAGAACGAGGTGGCTGGATGGAGTCACTGAAGCAGTAGGTGTGAGCTTAAATGGACTCCAGAAGATGGTGGAGGACAGGAAGACCTGGAGGAATGTTGTCCATGGGGTCGCGATGGGTCGGACACGACTTCGCAATTAACAACAACAACAACAAAGGTTTCAAGGGTGCCAGATTGGGTTGATGCTTTAGTGTTTTCTCAATGTGCTGGCAAAATATATTTAACATTATTCTGCAAAATGCTCTAACATTCTTCATGGAACTGGAAAACAGGACAATCATATGTTTTGCAGCTGTAGAAGGCCATTTCTTTTTACAGATCTTTTTTCCTTATAAAATTGTATCATTGTCTCCTGTGATTGCCTTGAAAACTCTTCTTCTGGATATCCAGAAAGCTGTCATTTTTCCCTCAGGAGGCAAAAGATATTTAGTTGCATCAGAAAAGTTTATAACATAATTTAAATTACAGGGAAGGAATAGTAATTTCTAAAGGATATTCTTTTATCATTTGTGGCCAAAATAAATGATATAAGGATTTTTTTTAAAAAGTGACAGTGGTCATTTCTACAACAATGTGTGCAGAAAGTGGTTGAAGTTGAGTATTGAATCGGTGAGTGAATGTAATCTAGACTAGATTCCAAATGTAGCTGTTTTTGTATTCATCAAAAAGCTTCAAGTTCCAAGAATAAAATTTTAATGAGAAAAATAGTATTTTAGTTATAACAATGGATCTGAAATCATGCATTTCAATATAATTTAAAACACTTGTTATGGGTTAATAATTAAATATCATACATACAGACATATATAATCAGGAGTTCAAGTGGTTAATATGACTGTGTGATTTCTTCTATAAGTATGGATGGTGGGAATTTTTATTTTTTTATGTTTGATTTTTAATGTTGTAAGTAATCAAGATCACCTATTTATGAGTTGGGCAACCATATACATTTGTTAGATAGATAGATAGATAGATAGATAGATAGATAGATAGATAGATAGATAGATAGATAGATAGATAGACAGAGGTAGAGGTAGAGGTAGAGATAGAGATAGAGATATGGATTATAGATAGAGATATGGATTAGATAGATATAGATATATGGATATGGATATGGATGGATAAATAACATTGTGCAACATGAGTGCAACTTTATTCATTAGCACAATCATTTATAGATACATGTCAATGGTTTGCATCATTCAGCTGACTCATGGAGAATTATGGTTTGTCCCATAGTCAGCCAGATGTTTGAACTGGATTTGGCATTTTTACTCACTTATTGAGCCCTTCCCAAGGACCTAGGATATGCATATGTGAATGTTTTTTTTATAACAAATTGTATTGGTTTTTTAACTTTTACAACAGAATGCTCAAGACACACCATGATGGTTAGGTGATCAATCATCCAGAAACAAAATTATATAATACCTCCAGTAAATACATTAAATGAACCATCCTTACAAAAAACACACATCTCTCTGCCTTACATTAATAATGTCTCGGAAGCAACAGCCAGACTGCTGCACCCCAAAGACCCACTACCCATTATGGAAAAATCAGCAGTAATTTATAAAATCAACTGTAAAAACTGCCAGGGCAATTATGTGGGTGAAACAGCTAAACGGCTAAAGACTCGGCTCCACGAGCACAAGCTAGCCATAAGACAGGTGAACAACATTCTCAAATATGGATGCACATGGCACAACATGGGCATCAATTTGACTTTGATAAGACACATATTATGTCTAGTGATGCCACAAAGGGAGGCCGGCTGCTGAAGGAAGCTCCACTCATTATAAACTACCAGACTGATATCTACAACATCGCAGACATGTGTTATACTCGATCCCAGCTCTGAATGGATATATGGAGCTCCAATATACCCCCTCAACATCCGATCAACAACAACCTGAACAGCCGAGGAATCTCCCACCACTGGACACATGTAGACACGTATTGATGGTAGACCTCCCTCCAGAAGAGAAAGGGGGGGGGGAAATCCACCAGGTAGACAACTCGTATATTCTTCAACAGTGTCCCGATAAATCCCAAACTTTCAGGTGGAGGAGAAACAATGACAAAGACAATAAGGAAACTGGAAGATCTAATGGTGAGATCCCTGAGCTTGGTGCTGTTTGCGGTAACGAAGAGGGATGCCCAACACGGAAGAGGGAGAGAAGATGTGGAATGATGACTCGCTCATTCAGTAAAGGGAGGAGAAATACTCCTTCTCCTCACTTCATGAATGGACGAGAAGCAATGAATGAAGAACGCTCCTATTCGCAGTTAGATTCTTCCCAGGAGGAGCGTGAAGGATCCACTCTGGACACTAAACAACGAAGGATGGTTGATGTAGAAAACGCCATGGTGGGGGGTGGGAACATAAGCACTGGAACGCACAATGCCTGGATAGGTGTTACTCATGTGGTCAAGGGAGAGGGGAATACAGAACAGGAAGAAAACATCGATCCACAATCAAAGGGGGTGAACAGTACCTGGGCCCCTAATGGGATGAAGATTAACACTGAATCGAACGCCCCTGAGACCCATAGTAGAAAGAAGGATGTGATGGGAGTAAATACCACTGAAGGGGAGGGGGATACGAGGGTATTAATAGATTTAAAAACTAATAACAAAGGGGCAGGTAGGAAGATCTGAAGGAATGACAGAAGAGAATGTAACATCAAAGAAACATCTGGAACATTAATTGACCAACTGGGGCTGGTGACGCGGTCTAGGAGCCGGGTGCAGATGTCAGCCAAACCTATTTAAGTCATTCTTGTTAAACTGGCTTTTTAGCCCTGACGATGTTGGGAGTTCCCAACAAAAGCTTGGCAGCTTTTAGTCAAGTATTTTTCTTACTTAAACTCTCCTGGTGATCACATATTATTTATTTTATTCATAATCATGCCCAGGAGTCGTATTTTTACGGATATTATCGAATTAAATGTTCCCTCTCTATTTCCCTCAAATAATATAATCTATTTAACATAATCCATTTCTACATTACATATCTATAAATCCTAATCCTGTTTTTGAACTTTATTAATTTACAGTTACCATAGTCCAATTTGATCTTAGATAAATGTATTATCACTTCGGGTATCCCTTCTAAAATACTAATCCAGATATATTCTAATTCTTAATCTCATAAATCATTAATTTTATCACAAATCTCTCTTATTTCTTCAGATAACATTTAAATCTTATTCAAATAGTTATCATGTCTAAAAACAAAGAACACACCTATTATTACACAAAGCATCATCTTACTAGTTTAACACACTCAATTAGTTGTTAAATCAATCTGAATCTCTAAAAACCTCTCATTCCATTACAAAAAAATTTCATCCAAATAAACATATTATTCAAAAAAATACATTCTTGCTCTGTTTAACATATATATTCTAATAAACAAAAATTTTCAACTCTAAATTTTAGTCCTTAAATCAATCCATATTTCTCAAAACTTTTTTAAACGATTACATATAATTTTAAATTTATCTTTTTAGTCTTATTCTGGCTTTCTTTTTATGTCAAGCAGGTTTCCATAACAAGGCCTCTGTTTCAGCAAATAGATCTCCTATAATTGCTTGTATTATCATTTGGGTCAGTAATAGACCTCCCATCCTCTGTTTTTGACGTCTGGCTCCTGTCTGCTGCATAAAACACTCAATCATGTCCAATTTTATAATTAGTAGTTGATTATCAAAGTTGTCATAATTCTCCAACGCTTGTAATTTCAAGTCCATTTCTGTTAATTTTGCAATTGTAGATAGTTTAGTTATAATCATTTTTTGGTCATCCAAAGTCTTCATAGATTGTATGTAAATTAATTCCTCTTCTATTGTTTTTTATCTGAAGAGTGATCAAATATTGTCTGAAGATCAGTTTGTAAGTTCACAGTATAATTTCTGTTTATTATTTCTGTAGTACTCTTTCTTATTTGGGAACATATTTCCTCAGTAGCTTCATAAATTTTATCCAGTATGAGTTTACAATTGAGTTGTAGATAAGAGTTCTCCATTTCAGTAGTAACTAAATCCAATCCTGTTATCTTTTAGTGGGGGCTGTATTCCAAAACATTTAGTCAGTATCCACCCACACCAATAACAGCTGTTGGAGCAAGAGAACAAGAGACAATTGCAGTTTTAAATTTTTCCACAAGGTGTCCTCAGTGAACTATGAAAGTCTCTTCCAGACACCAAAAATGATGCTAGCAAAATCAATGAGCTGTAAACTCTCTTTTCCAGCTTCTCATAGAGTTGTTTTTTTCCCCAAATAATAAAGATTTATCCCTTTAAAAAAATAAGTCCAGGACATAGAAAAACAATATTCTCCAGCTTAGAAATACAATAATAAAGTTTTATAATAAGGATTTTTCCAGGGCCTCCAAGTAACCAAAAATAAAAATAGTCAATAAGAAGTTTTTTTTTCCTTTGTTATGGAAAGCTCTTTTCCCCAGATAAACAAAGGCAGCTCTTTCAAAGCAGGGAAGTAATTCCAAAAGGCTTTTAACAGGAGAGTAGTTAGGCAAAGAGAGAGAAGGAAAAGTCTCACCGGGATCATCCACGATGGTTTCTTAATGCTTAGATGTTCTTTTGATTTTTGGCTGGAGCAGCTAAATGACCGGCCATGTTACTGACCGATCTTTTCTCCGTCAGCCCTGAGGAGCTGCCTTGGCCCGCGGAAGGAGCTGCCTCCTCCCCCCATGATCGACGAGAGTCCTCCTCATTGGTAGTCACCTCTCTAGGGTGACTTTTCGACCCAATTAAGGGTCTACCGGCAGAGGAAAAACAGATAACGAAGAGAGAAGTGTCTTCATATATCTGCACCCACTGCAACCCAAAACTGGAAGTTGCATATGTGAATGTTTATGGTGTTACAGATATTGTTGCAGGATATAAGCTATTCCAAGTAAAGCTAACTTTTGCAATTGACTGATGGTGAATTTGTCAATGCTTATGGTGTTCAAATGGTACTTCAGTTGTTTTGATGTTGCACCCAAGACACCTATTACTATTGGAACTACCTTTGCTTTCTTTTGCCACAGTCATTCTATTTCTATTTCCACATCTTGGTATTTTGTTATTTCTCTTCCATTTTGTTGTTTCCATGTACTGCCATGTTCACTATCAAGACTTTTTTGTCTTTATTGTTGACAGTCATTAAATTTGGGGTGTTATGTGGCAGATGACTGTCTGTTTGAATTCTAATGTCCCACAGGACTTTAGTCTTCATTTTCTATTACTTTCTTTATTTTATTTTATGGTCCCACCAGTTCTTGCTTACAGGTACATGGTATTTTTTGCAAACTTTCCAATGCACCATTGTTCCTATTTTGTCATGCTGTTCTTAGTAGTTAATCTGTGCAACCTTCTTACAGCACTAGACAAGTTCTCCACTTCTTCAGTTTCTTTGCATTGGTGCCCCCTACTGTCTGTTGCTATCGTCTCAATTCTGGCTTTCTATGCATTTGTTTTTAAGAGTTGGTCTTGGGCAGCCAGAATTACCCCTCTGTTTCTTTCTTCAATGTTCCTGCTCTTAGCCATTGCCAGGTCTTATTATTATTTACTTTGTATGCCATTTTTTAATGTATTAAATAATAATACTTTCTAATACTTTGTCTTTTTTGTTTGTCACTTGTTCCTTCTTGAAAACTAGTTTGGGCTTTCTAGTAGTATGTAAGCCTTCCTAGTGTATTAGCTTCAGTGCATCTTCTTCACTTTCCTTCAGATATCCCAAACATGCTTTTTCAGCTGGTCATTTGCATTCTATTAGAGAGTCATTGAGGTCATTTGGAGGTTTATCTGTGTCCAAAATAGGGCATTGTTCCATCATTGATTCTTCCCTTTTGAACTTTAATGAAGCATTCTCCAGCATTCAATAGTGTATTTTCAGGAAGTGGCCTCCAAGTGGCCTCAATGACTATCTAAAATAATGCAGATGACCAGCTGTCTGCAAGGAATATAAACCTTCCATTCCCCACCATCCAGTCAGAGCTGAAGAAGCTTCTTGGATGAGAAGCAAAATGTCTTCAAAGAAAAACAAGAAAGTCCAGTTGCCTCCTGAAAAAGCACCTTTGGGACAACCATGACCTGGATGACTGAGAATCTCCATAGACATTTAGTTATGGACTTTGGGATGAACACCCTTGAAATGGTATACATTTGCACTTCAGTTTGAGATGCAGACAACACAAACTCATCCCCAACAGCCTGCACCTATGTTCAACAGTGAAGGGACACAGGCAGAAAATATTCTGCAGCCAAGAAGGCTCCACACACATTTGCACTACTCAGGTGATCCTGAAGACACAGAAAAACTTCCAAATGGCCTCAATGACTCTCTAAAACAGTGGTTCTCAACCTGTGGGTTGGGACCCCATTTGGGGTCGAACGACCATTTCAAGGGGGTCGCCAAACAACGCAGTCCGCCATTTTTTCCCCTTTTCCTTAGCTGTGCTACTCCCTTTTTTTTATTGGCTTTTGAAAGCCAATAGAATAGACGCTCTTGAATAGAGTCTAATTCTATTGGCTTTCAAAAGCCAATAGGAATTGTCCAGGATGTCTCTGCCCTGCTGAGCTCACCAAAAGTCCCATTCTGCAAACGGTGCTGCAAGTTGTCTGCAGCGAAGGCGAGCTGTCTGGAAGTTTCCACCCCTCCCTGCTGAGCAACTACTAAAAATGTAAGTAAAAGAGGGCCAGGGGTGGGAGGTGGGAGGCCGGCGGGTGTAGGGAGGGTTGCTGGCGCACGTGAGGCCCGGCGGGTGCCTTACCTCCCTTGGGCTGGGCCAGCTGGTGGCCCAGCCGGTGATTGGCCTGTGCCATCTCTGCCGCTTGCCAGCTACGCCTCAGCTGGCACAGGGGGCGTCACCATGCATGCATGATGCTCCCAGGCAGGGAAAGTCCTCAACTTACGACCGGTTGGGTAGTCCTCGACTTACGACCAGTTGGGGGTCACGGCATTAAAAAGGTTGAGAACCACTGCTCTAAAAGAATGCAGATGACCAGCTGTCTGCAAGGAATATGAACCCTTCCATTCCCCAGCATCCAGCCAGAGCTGAAGAAGCTTCTTGGATGAGAAGCGAAACATCTCCAAAGAAAAACAAAAAAGTCCAGTTTCGTCCTGAAAAAGCACCTTTGGGATAACCATGACCTGGATACTGAGAATCTCCATAGACACTTTCCTTCAGATAGCCTTTCAGTGCACCTTTTTCTTCTTCAATCATCTGATGTACTTCTTCAGCCATCTATGTCCACCTATTTTCCTTGGCAAGTAGAGTCTCTCAACATTGCTGCAAGGATAAAGGGTATGATTTATTGTCATTATTTTCTTGGTTTTCTTATCCAGTGCTTTTAGTTCTGCTTGAGTCCAGTCAACAATTCCAGCTGTGTAGCTAATGACTGGAATTGTCCAGGGGTTAATTATCATGATGGCATCACCATCAAGTTTGGACTTCAAGATTTTTTTTCACTCTCTTGATGTATTCACTTCTAAACTTTTTCACTATGCTTGACGTTGTCCACTTGAAGGATGTCCAGACACAACAATGATTGTCTTCATCCAGATTCTTGATGTCCTTTCTATAGGCATCTTGACTCCTTCAATTTTCAATATTTTTCCCTGTTTAATGGTGAACACACACATTTGTCCTGATTAAAACCCATTGCTCTATTATGACTATATATACAGACAGTGTGAGCAGCAATTCTCTTTCAGGATGGTGTTTTTCTATACAGCTTCAGATCATCCATATAAAGGAGGTAGAATAATCTGGCAGATGTTTTTGATGTTTACTAGCCATGGCCTGAGTTATTCAGTATTGTTCACAGAGGAACAAGTGATAGTGAATCTCCTTGAAATATTCCTCTTTTGATATTAATCTCTCCAAGTCTAATTTATTTATTGACCATTTTGTAATTTGAAGAGACTTTGAGCGGATTACAGTAAAAAAGAATGGAAAAAATATTCCCATGGCAATAAAAAAAATCCACCTTTCACTCCAAGTTACACTCTAAAGGAAAATTGGTAAAAAAAAATATGTTACAGATGGTATACAACTTTGTCAGTAATTTCCAAGATAAATAGATTGTATAGTAATAAATGTTGGAAAAGCTATGAAATAGAAAGAACATTTTATCACAAGTGGCAGACATGTAAAAATGTATTAAGTATATGTAAAGTAATATGCAGCAAATTTTGGAAATTAAATTTGAAATAATCATGTTTTTACTATATAAATCCAAGAGTTACTGTATCAAGGAGTATCATAATTTACTGAAAATATACTCACAGAAATAAAAATAAATTTTGTCCTACATTGAAAGACAGACATAACTTGACACTATCTAACCGACAACTTATATTTATAGAAATGGCAGCAATGGCAAGATTAACAGCATGTATGCATTAAAACCTTTCATTATATAACAAAAAATAATGCATTTGCAGTTGTTTATTAAACCTTATGATTAGCATTTCAATATTAGCATTTGAAAAAACATAGTTAATTTCACATAAACTTTTTCTTTGCCTTTAAGTTATAGAAATTGGCTGAATGTTAATAATTTTGAGTCAATAATGTATGTGCTCCAAAATAAAATGTACTATTTGTATTGTATAATAATAAATTTGATAAAAAATATGAAGTAGCATTCATAAGCATTCAAAATGGCAATTGTTAATTTACCAGAAGGAGTGGTTACTGGTCAGTTTTTTTAATATTAGATACATTAAAGGATTGTATCTTATTAGCTAAGGACTATGAATCCTGAACTGTCATATTTAAAACTAATACCAGTTCTTCTTTCCCAACCTCAGTTCCCATTTATGTTATGCAAATAACAGTGCTTCCCTATCTTGGAAGGTTATTGCGATATTTCTAAAGGTTAAATAATATTGTTCATTTATTCAGTATAATTTACATAAACGATAATAGTTTAAACTGCTATTTCAAACCTATTTTCCTGGAATTAGTTTTCTCATATGTTATCTTTAGTGAAGTATACAAAGCAGCATTGCATTTCTTGCATGGGATGAGGAGAGTACATCTTCCTCCTTCTGTCCTGGCCACTTTTTACAGAGGTACAATTGAGAGCATTTTAACAAACTACATCACTGTTTGGTTTGGTGGTAGCAGTGTCTCAGATAGAAGGCTCATACAGAGATGGTAAGGACAGTTGAGAAGATTATAGGAAGCTTACTTCCCATTATTCAGGATACTACTTATAAGGGTGATGTGCTTGGAGCTTGAAGTATTGTTAGAGACCCCACAAACCCACTTCACAGTCTGTTTCTGTTGCTCCCCTCTGGGAGGAAGTTTCAAAGTATTTATAGCAGAACTACCAGATTCTGTAACAGCTTTGTTCCTTATGCCAGGGCTTTTCAACCTTTTCACCCATTGTACCACATTTAGGATATGGCAATATCCGAATGCCACCAGTCGCCTAGCAAGGTGTCAAAAACTTGATGACCAAAAAAAAAAAAAAAAAAGGAAAAAAGTGATAAATTACAGGTAGTCCTCGACTTACAACAATTCACTTAGTAACTGTTTGAAGTTACAATGGCACTGAAAAAAGTGCCCCCCAAGCCACAGTCTAGCAAGATACCAGCCTGCCCACTCGGTGGCGCTCTTCCTCCTGTCCGAGGTTTTCATTGTTGTGAGCATTTCTGTTGAGGATTGGGAGCAGGGGTGGGGTGGGGGCTGTTGGTTTTTATTACCCCCATCTGCTGGGTGGTTGCAGCAGGTTTTGGTCACTTCACATGACCTTGGGACACTGTGACCGTCATAAATATGAAGCAGTTGCCAAGCATCTGAATATAAATCACAAGAACCTGGAGATGCTGCAACATTCCAGCTGATCGGCGCTTCTTCTGGGCTCAGCAGAAGTGCTAGAATCAGCGCCAAGCTCCAGCTAGAGCCTGGCACTGATCCTGGCATTTCCACTGAGCCCTGACAGCCCCGATCAGCTGGAAAGCTGCACTGATCCTGGTGCTTCTGCTGAGTCCTGACAGCCCTGCAGCCCCAGCTATCTCTCACTCAGGCTTGTGAGGTGCTGTCACCAGTTCAGCTCATTCCCCTCCCCCGCTACCACTTTTTTAAGATGGTCGCGTACCACCTGCCAGGTGCCAATGTACCACAGGTGGTACCCATACCACTGGTTGAAAAGCCCTGCCTTATGCCATCCATCTTGTAAATTCACAGGATTCTTTTTTCCCCCATGTATTTGTATACATTCGAACTAGATGTTTTTCTGTGTCACATATATGGGTGTTTGTGGGGATATGCATAACGGCATTTTTTTGTGAGCTGAATGCAATGAAATTTCATTTTTAATGTATGCTAATTAGGATACATTTAAAGTTTCAATAAAGTTTCTATTCTATTCTATCCTACTTGCAGTGTGATCTGCTTTTATATCTATATTAAATAACGTCCATACTACTGACAATTTATCATACTTTCTCGGAGTCTATATAGGTGCTTGAATATATGTATGTACATATAATTAAATTCTTTTGCACTTTTTTCAAAATAAATAGACAAAATAGATGCAAAATAAAAATGAAGGTCTTGCACAGTATATGTATGTAGAAAATAATTTTCCAGTTTCAACTGAACAAATGATGTTTAGGTGGAGTTGTTATTTCTTCATCAAACAGTCAAAGCTTAAACCTTTTTTGACTTTCAAGTACTCCATGTAATTATCATGATTAAAGGCCAGCATGATTTCAGCAGTGAAAAACAAAACCACAAATTCCCAAGAATTACATAGTTTGCAGAATTCAAATGATTATTTGTGTTGGTTTAATTATTTTTGTACTGTTTTCCTATGACTTGGATTTGGGTCACTGTTCATAATAGATTATCAGATCATATGGTAACTGTAAATCATTGCAGAGGTTTTCAGTAAAAAATAAAGATAAAAGATAAGGCTCATTTTGAACATATAATGCTTTCATGGTAATTTTTTTCAGAATGATCTTATTCAGTAATACTGGTTTACATTAAAATGCAGCAATAGTCAGCACTAGTTCAGCATTTCTAATTCATCAAAAAAAAGAAGGCTACTCATCATAAGGAGAGCAACAAAGATGATTAAGGGACTGGAGGCTAAAGCATATAAGAAAAGGATGCTGGAATTGGGTATGTCTAGTTTAATGAAGAAATGGACGAGGGGGGACATGATAGCAGTGTTCCAATATCTCAGGGGCTGCCACAAAGAAGAGGGAGTCAAGCTATTTTCCAAGGCGCCTGAAGGCAGGACAAGAAGCAATGGGTAGAAACTAATCAAGGAGAGAGCAACCTAGAACTAAGGAGAAACTTCCTGACAGTGAGAACAATTAACCTCCAGAAGTGGTGAATGTTCCAACACTGGAAGTTTTTAAGAGACTGCACAGCCATTTGTCTGAAATGGTATAGGGTTTCCTGCCTGAGCAGGGGGTTGGACTAGATGACCTCCAAGGTCCTTTCCAACACGATGATGATGATGATGATGATGATGATGACGATGATGATGTATACCCAAACTTTTTCTTAATGTAGATTTGGATGGATGAGGACATTAATTATTGCACTGGGGAAGAAGAAATCTAAGTATTTGCTGTCTCCCATTTTCCTGATTTACCTTGACCCTTTTTAATCTATACTTCACTTAAAGTAAAATACCTACATGTTTACTGCCAAGAACAACTAGTAACCTTTAGGTTGCAAACTTTACTATAGATTAATTTATTCCTGACTAGACAGACATACATTTGTGTTATTAAATTAAAAACACCGAAAAGGAAGAACAAAAGTAATATTTTAAAATTAAATATTTTAAATGAAAATATTTAAAAAGTAAAGTTTCTTTATAAAACACTATTTATAATATTAATATTAATTTTGCATGTCTTTATGTTTTATTGTTTACAGCAGCTTGATTTCAGTTTAAAGAAAATAGATTAAAAATTCAATAAATTATCATTATTTTTACTCACATGTAAAGGGGTATTCCAAGAAGCATAATTTAATGTTACAATTTTGAAATTAATCATAACATATAATTTAATCACTATATTCTGTTAGTTCTCTCAGTGCCTTTATTTTTTTTTTCTTTCAAAACCATTCACTCTTTCCCTGGGATGGTACTTAATTACTCAATTAAAATAAAGTAACACTTTTGCTTAAATATCAGCCCCATTGAATCCTGTGGATCTCAGCACATCTTTCCTGTCAATAAAAAATAATATAATCTTTATTCGCTTTTTGTATAATAGGTTTCTGAACCAGAAGACATAATATAGATTAAGACAGAAAAAAGTCACAAGACATCTTGAGAGAAAAATTAAATTAGATGAATTTAAGTAAAACCTTCAGAAAGTTCCACTTCAACAAGTCAGGCAATGACTGGACAACTAACAAAACCTGTAATACATACTTAGTAATCTTCCTGATAATTATTAAATAGTTTTATTTTTATGTAAAAAGCATATTGCTATCTATCCCAATGGAGCACAAATCTATCCCAATGGAGCACAATTCTAAACATAAGCAGCTGAAATGTTATCAAACAAAGAAATTATCTGAAACAGCATACTCAATGTTATGGTTGATGAACATGGATTCACTTAATTTTATCATCCCCAAAGAATTAGGTGTCATATTAGTTGATCACAGCTAGCAAAACATTCCTGCTTTCCAATTTTAGTTAAAGACAAGTATTAATTAAACAAGGTATCCTTTTCTCATTGTGTGAAGGTCCTTTATTGATGACATAACTAGTTAAAGTATTAAGTAAGTATCTCTCCATCTTTAGATTCCTGATATTTCTCTGTGCTGTGTTTATTAATTATTAAATTTTCATAAGTAGGCAGCAATGTATCTAATCCTTCCTCCTCTTATTTCCCCCATAACAATCCTGCAAGGCAGATTGAACTAAATGTTCTTGCTAGCTTTTATACCTGACACAGAACTAGGTCAGCACCTTAGCTACCCTACAAACTGGCTTTTTTTTTTCCTGTCTCTTTGCTGAAATTAAGTGGGAGTGTGGTTTGTGTTATGTCCTGAGCCTTGCAAGCGGGCTCGGGGCGTTGCAGGCGGTCCCGGGCAGGTGCAAGCTGCCCAGGACCAGACAGGCTGTTGCCAGCGCTTGTGCGCATGCGCATGTGCTGGCGCGCGAAAAGTAACACATTGACCAGGGAAAGTCCTATAAAAGGAGGTTGCGAGGTGTGGGCTTTTGCCGCCATATTCCAATGTAAGCTGAACTGAAGAATAAAGATTTCCTGAGAACTACAACTGCTTCTCGTGTCTTACCATTTCGCGACGGACTCAACACTGGCGACGAGGATGGGATTGCCTTACATCGAAGAAGAGAAGGTGTAAGCTTACCCGAGTGAGTCCAGAGCGGCAGGAACGGCGTTGACTCGGCAGCTACCCGCCAATCCAGCATGCATTCGGGGGTAGGCTGGCTGATAGACCCTTCCTGATACGAAATGGCGAAGATTGGAAGGCTTTCGGAATTCGACGTCTCACACCCAGAGAGGTGGGAGTCCTATGCAGCCAGGGTGGAAAACTACCTCAAAGTGAACCAGATGAGGGAAGAGAGCTCGAAGGCTGCCACCCTGCTGTGCGTTTGCGGTCAAGACGCATTCGAAATCGCTGAGAACCTCGCAGCACCTGTTCCTTTAGAGTCTGTCAGCTACGCAGATCTAAAAAAGTTACTGAAGGAGCACTTCCAACCTAAGATGTCCATCATCGCGTGGTGCCACACCTTCGAGCAGAGGGATCAACGACCCGGAGAATCGGCCAAGGAGTACATCGCCGCACTGAGGAAAGCCGCCAAACATTGCGAGTTCAAGGACCTCGAAGAACGACTGAGGGACCGATTTGTGTGCGGGCTAAGGCATCGAGAGTTGCAACAGAGACTTTTCGCCAAGGAGGACTTGTCTTTCCAAGATGCCTTGAGAGAGGTCACCGCAGAAGAAGCAGCGGGCGGCGCCATCAAGAACATGCGGCCGATCAGAAACAGTCCAGATGCTGCATCTGTGCACCAGGAAGAAGTCCAAAGAAACTCCGAGGAGGATCCGGACAAGGAAGTGGACTGTCTCCACCCCACAAAGGAAGGAAAACCAAGAGGAAGCTCTTCAGCTCTCCCCAAGTGCATCGGTTGTGGAGGTCGCCACAAGAGAGTCGACTGCAAGTTCCGCTCTGCTATCTGCCGGGCATGCGGAAAACAAGGACACATTGCAGCTGCGTGCCTGGGCCGTCAGAAGGTACAACCTCAGGAAGAATTGCGCCTGAAAGGTACCAGGGTCCCCAGCCAGAATAGGGTGGGGTTTTGTGCTTCGCGAAGAAGCATCTACAGGACAGGCACACACAAGCCCATTAAGAAAAAGCTGTCACTTAAGGTGAAGCTACAAGGGGTTCCATTAACTATGGAACTGGACAAGGGGTCTGCACTTTCGATCATTTCTATGCACACATTTAGGAAGATTTGTTCCGGCAGCGGAACCCAGGCCAAGTTGAGGCCTTCTGACATTGTGCTAATGGATTTTCAAAACTCCAGAGTGTGTGTTAAGGGGGAGGCCACCCTTAATGTACAGTATAAGGATTTTGAGGGTCCACTAGACCTACTAGTAGTAGAGGGTGAATGAACGAGTCTCATAGGACTCGAGTGGTTTGAGGCCTTGGGGATACACGTCACAGGGCTCAACAGCCTACAAACACTCGACCTACAGGAAGTCTGCAAAGAATTTGCAGATGTTTTCAGCCCCCAGCTGGGCACATAGAAAGGACCCCCTGTGTCATTAAAGTTAGACCCCATGGTGACTCCCATTAGAATTAAAGCAAGAAGGGTCCCTTTTGCTTTAAAGAGTAAAATTGACACTGAGTTGGACAAACTGATCCAACAAGGCATTCTAGAACCTGTTGACTCCAGTCCATGGGAGACCCCCATTGTCACACCTCTTAAGGCAAATGGGGACATTCGCATCTGTGCTGATTACAAATGCACTCTAAATAAGGCATTGCAGCAACATGCCTATCCTGTTCCTGTGGTCAGTCATATCCTGGACTCCCTCAAGGGGGGGCGCGTTTTTGCAAAGCTTGACCTAGCTCAAGCATATCAACAGCTGCCTGTTGATGATGCTGCTGCTATAGCTCAGACTATTGTGACCCACAGAGGGGCTTTCAAGGTAAAGAGACTTCAATTTGGAGTAAATGTCGCTCCTGGGATTTTCCAAAGTGTAATGGAAAACACACTAAGGGGTATACCAGGGGTTTGCCCCTATTTTGATGATGTCTTAATTGCAGGAGACTCCACACACATTCTAGCTGAAAGGCTAAGGGCTGTCCTGTTAAGGTTCAGGAAAACGGGACTCAAACTCAAGAAGGACAAATGTAAAATTGGGGTACCTTCTACTGAGTTTCTGGGGTTCAAAATTGATGCTGCTGGGATTCATCCTGCTGAATCCAAACTAAAAGCCATTATGCAAGCCCCTAGGCCAAAGTCTAAGGCCGAACTGCAGGCTTTTCTGGGCCTTCTGAATTTCTACAATTCCTTTCTTCCACATAAGGCTAGTGTAGCTGAGCCTCTTCACAGGCTATTAGATAAACAGGCAGTGTGGCACTGGTCACAAACACATGAGACTAGTTTCAATGAGGTCAAGGCCTTACTCACTTCTAACAGTGTACTTGCACACTTCAATGAGTGCCTTCCTGTGTGCATCGCTTGTGATGCTTCCCCTTATGGGGTGGGTGCTGTACTGAGCCACCTCAGGGCTGATGGAACTCAGGTTCCTGTTGCATATTACTCCAGGACATTGTCTGCAGCTGAGCGCAACTATGCTCAAATAGACAGGGAGGCCTTAGCTGTTGTTGCTGGAATTAAAAAATTCCATGATTTTTTATATGGTAGGCAATTCACGGTCTTCACTGACCATAAGCCTTTGCTGGGACTGTTTACCACACGTAAACAAACTCCCCAAATCATCTCTCCCAGGATGCTCAGGTGGTCTATCTTTTTGTCTGCATATGATTTTTCCCTACTTCACAAGCCTGGGAAGGAAATGGGCCATGCTGATGGCCTCAGTAGATTACCCCTGCCGGTAATAGAGGCTGACCCCGCGCCAGCCATCAATATTCTCTCCATTCAAGCCTTGCCCGAGTCCCCTCTGAATGCCAGGGATGTAGCCGCTGAATCGGGCACAGATCACACACTTTCACGTGTCCTTTCTTGGGTTTTGTCTGGATGGCCTGAGCACTGTCCTAGTCCTGAGTTTCAGAGTTTCTGGTCTAAAAGGAACAAGTTGTCCACTTCTCAGGGTTGTCTGCTTTGGGGAAGCAGGGTTGTCATTCCCACCTCAATGAGGACTTAGGGTCTTAGATTCCCTCCACGAGGGTCATCCTGGCATTGTTCGTATGAAGGCTCTTGCACGCAGCCACTTGTGGTGGCCAGGGGTAGACAAAGACATAGAAGCTAAAGTGCATGCTTGCCACCTTTGTCAACATTCACGCCCTGAAATGCCCCAAGCTCCTGTGCATAGATGGGAGGAAACACAGTCTCCATGGTCTAGGGTGCACATTGACTACGCTGGGCCCTTTCAGGGTCAATTCTTCTTGGTCCTCGTTGACAGCCATTCAAAATGGCTTGAGGTTGTACCTGTCTCTTCCACCACCACTGCAAAGACTATTCAGGTACTGAGGGGGATTTTTGCTGCACACGGGCTCCCAGACGTCATTGTGTCTGACAACGGCCCTCAATTCACTTCCTCCGAATTCCAAGCTTTCTTGCAGGCTAACATGATTCGTCATGCCACTTCTGCACCTTTCCACCCGTCCACCAACGGTATGGCTGAACGCATGGTTCGCATCACCAAGGACGCCTTGAAGAGGCTCACCTACGGGGACTGGCATCACAGGTTGGCTGACTTCCTCCTTTCTTATCGCACCACACCATCCACTTCGACAGGGAGAAGCCCTGCTGAACTTCGTTGGGGGTGCAAACTGACTACCAAGCTTGACCAGTTGCATCCGGACAGACTGCCTCCTTCTGTCTCACACCACAGGGCACTTAGGCAACTACTTGTGGGTGCCCCGGTTTGGACTTGTAATTACAGGCCTGGTCATACATGGGTCCCCGCATCTATATCCAGGGTCACAGGTCTTCTATCCTACGAGGTATCCCTGGACAACGGTCGTGTCCTGTGTCGGCACATTGACCAACTTCGCCCTAGACGGGACCTTCCCGCTGAGACTCCTGGGTCTTTTCCAGGGGGGGAGGGGAACCCTTTGGGCAAAGGGAGGGGCATGGAATGCTGCCCTGTACCAATGACGGAGCCACAAACGGCCCATCCCAAAATTCCACAATTGCTTCCAACAGGAAGTCATGGAGCCCAACTAGAACTCAGGCATCAATGCCTACTCCAGCCAGGGAGTCACCCCGGGGGCATGATCACTTTTCACCCACATCACTCAGTACTCCAGTCAGAGAGAATATCCGGGAGCATCCCAACAATCCATTCCCTGCAAGAGAGCTGGCACACACTCCTCCTAGTTGGCCTGACTTCAACCCTGTCCTTAGAAGGGGGCAAACACACAGGGAGATGGTCGAGGAACCAAATCCCAACTACAACACCTCTGACTACACTCAGGGGACAACTGAGTTTTGGGACAGTACTGAAACCCACACAAGCCCGGATACAGAACGGGATTCAGGGGATAGACAGCATCCTGACAGGTCTTGGACGGACCTAGGAGGTTCTACAGAAACACCCAACAGTGACAGTCACTTAGAAGGGCCAGAGAGCCTACAGCTAGGCGGGACAACCAGGTCATACACTGGAAGAAGCCCTGGCCTGACGAGCCCGGTGGGCAAGCAAGCAGGCCAGGCATTGGAGCACAGTCCTTGGGAATCACCAAGGCATAATGGAGGGAACAGGCACACATCATCCCTCAGTCAGGAAGTACCTAACAAGCACCCAGAGCTTAGGAGGTCACAGAGAGCAAGGAAATCTCCTAAGTACTTAGAGGATTACATAACACTATTGGCTAAACAGAGCCAGTAGAAGGATAGAAACACTGAGGCAATGAAAATGGGGGAACTCCGAACATGGAGGGGAGCAGAGCATTGTACTAAGAGTGGGTTGTGTATTATTTGGCATTGGTCGTAGTTTTAGCCCGGGGGAAAGGGGTGTTATGTCCTGAGCCTTGCAAGCGGGCTCGGGGCGTTGCAGGCGGTCCCGGGCAGGTGCAAGCTGCCCGGGACCAGACAGGCTGTTGCCAGTGCTTGTGCGCATGCGCAAGTGCTGGCGCGCGAAAAGTAACACATTGACCAGGGAAAGTCCTATAAAAGGAGGTTGCGAGGTGTGGGCTTTTGCCGCCATATTCCAATGTAAGCTGAACTGAAGAATAAAGATTTCCTGAGAACTACAACTGCTTCTCGTGTCTTACCATTTCGCGACGGACTCAACAGTTTGTAAACTAATTTTAGATCTCATTAGTTTTTGGATAGGACACCAACACAAAATCCTGCAGGCGAGATATTATAATATAAACAAAAACATTTTTAAATAGCTGCCAAGAAAATAACATGAACATGTCCTGTAATCTTCAGAAATGAAATTTGATTTAAGGGAGCCTTAGTCTGCACTAGAAAAAGAATATTGTGTTTTCATACTTAATACTTGAACCACATGATTTTAAGTTTCTATTCACTTTTTCAATGACAAACTTTTCTTTGATATATATGATATATCTGGCACTTTAGAATTAACATAATTTTCAGAAAGGTATGCAAGTTCTGAACTTAAGTTGCATTGAAATAAATCATGAATACTGCAAAGTCTGTTCTTATAGCAGTAACAATGGAAGAAGGTAATAAAATTAACATCATCTGATCAAATAGTACATCTGGAACGATTTTGAAAAGGAGCTGCTGAATGTCATGAAAAATTATTTTTTGTAATGCAACTTACATTAGGAGTTTATAGAGATGACTCAGACTTATATAAAAGGGTAAGATCTAGTACCCTTACCACAGTACCCTGTGATAAGATGGGCAGCCAATAAATTTGATAAATAAATAATTAAATAAAACAAGTAAGATGTGAACACAGGCTTCTCTTGGCAGTATGACATTATTTAATAGATAGGAATAAATATAGCCCACCAGGAAATTCTTTTGTGTAGATATGACTGAATGCATGGGAATTGTGTCTTTTGTCACTGTATCTTTTATCTGTAGAGGATTGGTAAAGTACTGACCAGTTCATATATTTAATTCTGAAAATCTGTAAGATGAACCTAAGTAGAAAGCAAAATAATCAATGATCATTTTTAAGGAAGTTTAAGGAAGTTTTTTCTGAGTTACAAAAATATTTGCCATGTTATAAAGTATTTAATGTGCTTACACAATCTGGATAGAAAATCATCAGAATATTAGAGTACTCTGATAATGTGTGACAATCATGATTTACTCAAGAAGAATTCTATAGATTTTATCAAGTTTTAAAAGACATTTCTATTTTAAAATAATGATTTTTTTAAAAAATTGAATATTTTTCATTCTTTATCACATGGAGGAAACATAGAAGGAAGATCCAATGGAATAATAAGATGGTCCTTAAATATAAACATGTTATACTGTATATCAATCTTTAGAATTTGCACAACAGCCCTGCATTTAAGACTTTAATCAGAATATTCCCAAGACAAGGAACTTCCATTGTACAGAACCACAGTTATGTAATTCTATTCTAGAAACTGAATGTTTAATGATGCTTACTTTGTAAGGTCATTTATATACCTTGGAGAAAATGCAGAGTGTATTGTTTCAATAGACAGATACACAATTGTGCTAGTAAAAAATAAAATTAGTTCTGCAAGCTTTACCAGCAATTTATCAAGATTCTTTAACTCAAGTCAATGGACTGCTGTTTTATTTTTATTTTTTTGCACTCCCATGTTAGTTATTAATTTATTTATCTATCTGTACGGTTGTGCCTACCTTATGTCTGAATGTGCATACATATCCATTGATTTGCTATCATAAATGCAGCTTACACATTTCATAACAAAATAAAGAATTGGTTTAAATTTAAAACAAGAAAAAATAGGAATATATGTTTCAACATCTGTTAAGTTGAAAAATTCAAGCTGTCCAGATTCAAAGGCAATTTTAAAAATAAATTAAGAGACTTGTGTTGGTTAGGCTTGTAATCTTGAAAGAGAAAGTTGAAAGAGCAATTTGAGAAATTCACATCCAGTGAGTCACTCTTGCAGAGAACTTCCATTGTGGGAATGTGAGAAAAATTAAGTATGAAGTAGCTGAGGAATATAAAAAGAACAGATTATATATTTTTAAATATAGCTGTTACTGATGGAGATTTGCAAGTCTGCACACCATACTTATTTTTAATAAGGCATCTAAGGAACATCCTGGCAGTCTTTACCTCAAATCAGGAAATCTCTTTTCAATACTAAGTCAAAAATATTGTGAATCAAGTTAATGCTAAACTACTACAACATTTGCAAACTGCACAGCTACTGCATAAAGCCAAACCCACAAAAGTTCTATGTGGAACAATTATGCTGTTCCATACTATTAAAAATATTTGAGATGCATAGCTTTTCTATTCATTGGTGCCTTTTTAAACTACAGAAGCATTCATTAGAGTGCTACTCTCTATGTTACAATAAATGTTTTAGCACTTAACTTGCTGTATAAAGCAGTTTAAGGAAATATTAATAGAAAGGGTGTGAACTATCTTAAAGTAGAAGAATAAAGCAGATTTCAATGATCAATGCATAAGATCAGCACATGAACTGACATTTCATCCTCTAAATATGCTTCCTAGAGAATGTGTCCCACTGAATTCTGTAGAAATTATTTCTGAAGTTGAACCACAGATATACTGAATATTTTGGAAGCAGCTTTTCATTGTAGTTTTAGGCTTTGTTTGATTTTGCTATAATAAAGTCTTGAATCTTGTTCAAAATCTTCTTGTTTGAGTAAGAAGATGTAAGCCTTTATTCTTGCACTTGTTTTGTGCAATGTCTTCCTGCTCTAAATACATAGTAGCAGTAACTATATATTTGCTTGCTTCCTGTCTTCTCTTTGGTTATTAATCATGCTATTTTGATTGGGCACTAGCAGATGGGAATTGCTTGATGGGAATTGCTTGAAGTTTTCTGAGTTCGAAGAACAGTAATAGATAATAGAAAACAGAATTAGTGCAATATTTAAAATACTGATTTTAACTATAGAAAAGGAAATTGAAAAATAGTCCTAATCGAAAGCAGGTGAGGTGATCTTATAATGTTTGCTACCATAGGATAGCATAGTTTTCTACAAATGAAGGAGTCAGATGACATTACGGTTTGATGAACATAGGGAAGGGGAACATATAATGTGGTACAAGCACTTTGTATTAAATGTTTCTTTGACTGTGCTAACTGCTGGGACTGTCAGTTCTAATTTAATGCTTGATTTATTTATAAGAATTTTAAAAAATAAGTTAACGAGAGATAGAGTGCAAAGTTGTGGAAGAATCCATAGGTATATTATTACATATTGGGCAAAGTTTCATATTCCCATTCAATGTTAATTGGCTTTGCTGATGTCAAAGAGATTCTGAACAGAACTAATGCAGCAATGAACAATGAATGGGGATGGCAACCTAAGCAAATGTCCTAAGATATTTTTATGTCATTTTATATATTTATGTACTAAACCTAGACTTTTTACAGGTCACTTCATCAATGTGACTGATGATATGTACTGCACCACAGACATTGATAACTGATATTTTCAAATGTTTCCGAAATGGGAAATAATTTGATGATACAGTTGATATTTTCAGAATCTTAAAGTCTATGCTCCAAAATACCAGTGGAAGTAGGTGATCAACAACAGAATTATCCAAAAAGACTTTGAATGTTTTCGATGAAGGAAAACTTAAGAAATGACCTAAATATTTTCCCTGCTATTGAAAATATACATAACATGATTTGATTCTCCTAATGTTTTACAATAAACTCTGAGGCAGTAGCAAATGTTCTATCCTTAGCAAGAAGTTCTACCCTCTGCTAGTTTTTAATTTGAAAACAGTTACTACAATAAGACACATGGGATTGATTTTTTATTTACTAACTTCTGATGAAATGAACATAACCTCATATAGAAAATAAACAATATCTTTATGACCTATGAGATTGATATCATTTAGTATTTTTGGTATTTCAGCAATTGGGATACTACTACAATAACACATAATGTTAAGTATTTATGACTACACTATTCAGTTATGAAGACAAATCATGCAATAATTTCCTTATTTTGGGCATCTAAAATGAACTATTCCACAATAACATTGTTAGATTTGTTTTTCAAAGTTGCCATACTCCTTTTGAATCAGTCTTCTGCCAGCTCTCTGTTTACAGAGCTGTGTGTTTCTTCATTAAGATAGCGAGTGGAATAGATGTCAGTTTATTAATCAAAACCTTTAGAAATTTCCCAGATCAGGCAGACTTTATTCAGAGATAAAGATAAAGATACAGTCAGATGAGAATACCTTTTTTCTTGAAGGTTATGGTTACAAGTTATTAGTTTTTATTATGGGTCAGAAATGTGTCCATCTGAAGGAATGAAAAATAGACTAAGAAAATCCATTGTGTGATCATCATCTGAGCTGAATGGATATCACACAGAAGAAGGTTAACATATGATCTCCATGATTCCAGAATGCAGAACATAAAATAATTCAAACTGGAGGAAGAAAATTCTAGCTAATAAATAATGAAAAGAAAATCTATCAATAAGAGCAATTTGCCAGCTATCGAGACAAGTGGTGAGCTTTGCTTTGCTGGAAAGGTTCCAGTGGAGGGTATACAACCAACTCTAGACGATGCTTTAAAGAGGATTCTGCATTGAGAAGGAGGTTGGATTCAACAGTTTTAATAGCCTCTTCTCGTGTTTTGTGGAAAAAATTGGAAAACGTAAGGCCTTTACTCTTTTACTGGATTTAACTTTGTAACTGAGGGATAATGAAAATTAAATATGGTGTTTCTTCTGGAAGACAAAATAATAGGATAAGGATATGCAGTTGAGATGATCTTTTGTAAAACAAAGTTACTTCATGATAGCAATATGTTTGTCACTTAAAATGTTTTAACCCCTCTGAGACCTGTTGACAACTGTTATTAGCAACAGACAGTTGAATTTGCACTACAAAAATAACTGTGGTTAGATATTTTAAGGAGCTTTGTTTCCTATGTTGACCTCAAAATTAGCAGCCAGGTTTTCAAAAGATTTCAACATGTTGTGTTCTGAAAAGCTGCCCATGAGGATCACAAAACAGGAGCCTTCTTTTTATGTTCTTTTAAAAATGTGACCACATTTGCAGCATTCCCGTGCAAAACATATGATTCCAAAGCCATTAAACTGTATGATTCTGTTGATTCCAGTAACATGGCATCCCACACAAGTTATCCGGAATAAGCAAGTTTTTGTCATCATTTTTTAAATCTGCAAATAATTAAAAATATATTTCTGAAATAGCCTGTCGCACAAATTTGTGTTGCTTCTGACTAGTTGCCAAGTCCCAGATTATGTGTAAGTCATTACCAAATGTTTTCCTCACATGGGAATGACTGAAATTGTTTGGTGTTAGTTTTGCCCTCCAACATTAATTTTAATTACTTCAAAATGCAAACATGCTTAAATTTCCAGCAGATGACATTATTTTCTCTTTGACATCAGACATCAAAGCAAGAAAAATAAACATGGGACAGTGACAGCATTAGCTCTTAGTCATTGTTCAGAACTCTTTTTTTTTTTATGTTTTAGTCCAGACAAGTTCCTCTTGAAGTCTTCTACAAGAGATTAGGGTGGGAGGATTGAAATGTTTCAGTCTGATGAAAGCCTTTTTCCTTTCCAATTCTCTTAAAATAAGTACATGACCAAGAGAAAAATAGAGCAAAAGGGAGAGAGAAAAGGAGGAAAAGTCTGGTTTAGATCAGAGTTGGAGTCTTGGTTTTTAGGGGCACTCATTCTGAGACTTGTTTTGTTTATTTTTAGATATCTTCTACATGCCTGTGGAGGATGGATTCATAGTTTCAAACTGAACTAATTCAAAGAGTAACTTGGCAATCACAGCAAATTGTGTGGTTTGCTTAATGAACACAAATGAAGATCAGAAACTATAAAAGAGGAGTGCAGCTTTCTGGAACAGGGATATTTAATGAATTGCTATGCTTTCCCTTAGGTATCATTGCTGCATGGCTGTTTGTGACTTCAGCATGAGGAACTTTAGCTTCTATTTGAGAAATATTCCTCTGATCTTTGATTTGTATGGTTGTACCATAGATCTATATATGCATATGATGTCGTAGGCCTTCACATTTTAGTTAGACATACTTTTGTTAGGGTTAGCTAAAAAGCAATCTTTCTCAATTTATTCGAATCTGCTTCCTTCTTCAAATTGTTTCCTTGACCAAAAAGTGTATATGCCATGGATGAATATAGAATATGTAAAGGTTAACTTGTTCACTTTTATGTCCCTTGTTGCTAAATGTGAAGATTTGAGGAGGACTTAGAAATATTCTAAGTTATTTGACTAAATGGTTTAAATAAAATAATATTAGAATAAAGGTGTATATACCTTCCTAAATCAATATTTAAAGGAACTTAATAGCTCTCTATCACATGCTAGTCGAAACCATCTATGATGCTAAGAAAAATATGGCTCTTTCCTTCTTTAAGATTCCTAGCCAGCCCACAATTTAAGTGTAAATGAATGCTTAAGAAACATGCAATATTTCATACCTTAGCAATAAAGCATATGCTATCCATGTATGACATTCAAATGCAAAACTGATGTCTGTACTTAAACGTGTCAAGAAATTGAACTGGGATAAATTATTTTCCTGGCATCCATTTCATGCTTGTGGAAAGTTCCTGCTAGTTTTCAGGAAAAGATCAATATGCTCTATCGCAGTGGTGGCGAACCTATGGCATGGGTGCCAGATGCGGCACTCAGAGCCTTCTCTGTGGTCACACACACCATTGCTCCAGTCCTAGGCCTTCAGCTGAGTTTTATAAAACCTTTTCGCTTTAGGCCGCTGCCTCCATGTGCAAAAAAAAAAAAAAAAAAGGTTCAATCAGTCAATTTCAACTTCTCACGGGAAAAAAAGATCTTGCAAAGTTGGAATTGATTGATTAAACTTTTTAGTCCCACCCAGTCTGCCGTTACCACTGCAGCCATGCCCACCCAATGGGCCATGCCCACCCAATGGGCCATGCCAACCCAATGCGCCCTGCCCACCCAATTGGCCACACCAGCCAATGGTGCACACCCACCCGGCACTCGATGGTGCATAAGTAGGTTTTGGGTTGCAGTTTGGGCACTCAGTCTCTAAAAGGTTCGCCATCACTGCTGTATTGGCTGAGGCAAAATGTCAAGGTTTGTCAAAGTATTGTGCTATTTCAGGTAGAAAATCCCACAAGTTTTTCTCTCTAGATGGAAAATAATAACAAAAAGAATTAACTAGCATTCCTACCAGCATTTCCATAAGTTCTCCAAAATCAGCAATCATGTAAAGTTATTAAAAGAAAAAGGATCATATAGTGGAAGGAAGTAGAAAAATGTAGACTGGATGGTCATGACAGGAAAGTATCTAGAGTTGATTTACTTCAAGGGAGTAGGTATTGTCTTTTGAAATCTACATTTTGGCACAGCTATTTGTTTTTCAAGTAATGCCTTTTGTTGCATTTGAGGATTTAATTTTAAATCAAGTGCAATTAGTTTATTTCCTCATTTGCTTTATTTAATCATTTCCTTTGCCTAAAATTGATGAGATATGTACAGAATGAAATAAAACAGTTTTATCATAAGTTCACAAATTATAAAATAGCAAGTAAGTTTATTGGTTAAATTGGTAGGAGAAATTACGGGAGCTATAGAATGTTCCACGAAAAGACTTTCATATCTGCTAAAATCTCATAAATCTCCATGCTTGTCCCTAACTTATATAAATATTGGGTTGGCAACATTTTCATTTCCATCAAGCACAATAAAAGTGATGTTGAAAATGAGATTGTCAAATTTGTCACAGGTTCTTTAACTAAACTCAACTTTGTGGGTTCAAGATACAAAGGAGCCAACAAAAACAGGTCCCTGGACAACACACACACACACACACACACACACACACACACACACACAAACACAAGCATTCACAATACTCACTAGTACTTCACTCTTTCCTATGGCTAATATGTCTATTGCTGCTACTGCAACTATTACTCCTTGTGAACCCTACTACTCCTATTTCTATGAGTACTGCTAGAGAAAAATCTCTCTTTCTAATTGCTTCAGGCTGCTTTACTTCCACACACAACACACACCTCTTTCTATCGCCATACAAAAACACCCCCCAACTGTCTCTCAGCACAATATTTATTGTCAGCATTGCTGTGCTAGCTGGCGAGATGCCTTATAGATGCCTGGGGTAGCCCCACTGCAAGATGGGAAGATAAATAAATAAATGCAACAATAACAATGAGACACTACCTTAACAGCTCTTAGGTCCTTGGTTAGGACTTCAAGTGTTAGGTTTTTGCCACTCCCAGACTGAATTGAATTTAATAATTATGATCATGATGATAATGATAACAATGATGATGATGATAATAATAATCTCTGTTATTTGTACTTTTAATGGTGCCACTAACAAGTATTTTGAACAAGACAAACTGTAGCTATGATTTGGCTAAAAGAGGATTGAAAATTTCCCATTTGCTCTACCTGAGCAAATTGAGCTCACTGCTAAAATGTCCTGGGGAATTTAGCAGAGACATTGAATGCAATTTGAGAAATATGCAGCAATTGCTGTTAAGGCAGGAAAAATTGTTGAAGATGGATTTGGACTTGATAATGAAGAGTTGGTAAAAGCAATAATGCCAGATGAAGGGTACAGGTATTTAGGAGTTTTGGAGGCTTCTGACTTGTAGCACAATCAAGTCAAGGAAGCTACTTCAACAAAATATACAAAGCAAGTTCAGAAAATCTTGAGATCAAAGCTAAGTAGAGGACATATCATAAAGGCAATTAACACCTGGGGAATTAATACCTAGGCAATGTACTCAGCTGGAATAATTGATTGGACTCATCTAAAACTTGATAACTTTGATCAAAAGACAAGAAAACTGATGACAATGCACCATGCTCTGCACTCAAAAAGTGATATTGCTCAATTGTACTTGCCAAGATCTCTTACAGGTGAAACAAACTGTGATATTGCAATACCAGGTGATGAGAATTGAGGAGAAATAGCTAGAAAAATTAACAAAATATCATGATTTCTAAATTGAAGTTGAGCAATTATGGAGAAAGAAATCAATGGTTGTACCCAGTGTTTTTTTTTTTTGTTAAAAAAAAAAAAGTGCCAGAACTCACATCATACAACCTGCCTTGCCTACCCTACAAGGTCCCATCCAAAAAAGGTGCCAGAACTCCGTTCTGGGTGTTCTATGACAAAAAAAGCCCTGGTTGTACCAATAGTAATAGGAGCCCTTGGAGCAATACCCCAAAGGCCTGCCTAGATACATGGATACTTTGAACTTATTAGACCTGAATATCCTGACTTTGCAAAAACCACCCTATTCTATACTGCCTATTTACTCAGATGGTACTTTAATGGCTCTTAAGTTCTTGGTTAAGACTTGAACTGTTAAATTTTTACCAGTCCCAGACTGTGAATCAAATTGAAGTAATATAATACAGAAAAATAGCAGCACAGGTGTTGGCCATTTACTGAGCAGCCTGTTCTCTCACAAACTCATACTTTGAACTGTTTTTAAATACAGATTGCATAAAGAAATACAATATTATTAATTTTGTTATTGCTATTTCCAGGTTTTATGAGGCTATCACCAAGCCAACAGAACATTCTGTATACCTAAAGGTATCTAGTATGTTCTTTTTTTTGGACCATGAAATAAAAAAAATCCCTTTTTATGATCCTTAATTCAGGGTCAAGTATTTACTGACCCAATGTCCTTCCTGACACCTGCATGGAATTTGCAGCAGATATTTTTTATTTGCACTCTAGGAGAGAAACATCTGTCACTATCTAGCATTAAGCTCTCAGCCTTCTGAATGGGAGATAAATGAAAGCTCATAAAAAGGAATTAAAATGGATAAAAATGAACATAACTCCAAGATCCCAACAAAACTTGAACATACCTCTACAGAACCTTCCTATTCTAAATGTGAACATTATTTATATACTATAGTCTTAGAGAGGAACATATAAGCTTGGGAATAATTTTGTCTTAAAAGGATGATATCCTTCCTGGAAGTAAACTATGATAGAATGAGTATATCAATTTGAACACTATTGCCTAAATTGTACATGAATTGTACATTCACTTTTTTGATATTTATGATAATCAATAATTTTTAGCAAATACAAGTTGATGATTTATGGGAAAAAGGATATCATATATCAGAAGCAAGATAGTAGGACTTTTGAGCTGTGAACAGGAATTCATAAATGTGGAGACTCAGGAGAGGGTTTTTTGCATCTGTCTCTAAAAACAGATGTCCAATAAGAGAAGTAACTAGAGAACTAAAACTGGTAAAAGAAGTAAGAGTTTTTACCCAATTTAGATAATGTGTCTATCCCTAGAGAAGTAAATATGGCCATAGTGAAAAAAGATGCATTATTCTAGAATATTCTAGAACAGTCTGTAAGGCTACTTTTAAAATATTCAAAAATTTCAATGCATTAAAAATACAACAGCTATACAAAAACTTTCCAGATTCCCAGACATGCAATTGAGGGAACCTCTAAGGGGACAAATTTTGATAAAATTTCATATAAAGAATTGTTAATTTGTTCTGGTTCGAATTGGCATTTGAAATCCCTCGATGTATTAAGGCAGCAAAATATTCTACAGTCATGGTTTCAATATTTACAAATAATGGATAGATGGACTGTAGACAAGAAAGAGGGAATAACACTAGAAGATAGACAATTGGTTATTCAGATTAAAAACCAAGGTCCGGCTCATATAAAAAGAATATATAATGTTTTATTAGAGTTAGATTCGGAAACAGAATTGGTTAAAGATTGTATGATTAAATGGGCTCAGAATATACAGGAGCCGATCTCATTGGATTTATGGGAGATAATTTGGATAAGAAATGTTAAATTTACACAAGCTCAAAATTTGAGAGAAAATTTTTATAAAATGTTTTATAGATGGCATTTAGATCCTAAAAAATTATCTTGTATGTATTCCAACATACAGCCCAAATGTTGGAGATGTGGCAATAATGATGCGACATACTTTCATATTTGGTGGAATTGTAAAAAAGTAAAGGCTTTTTGGATTATGATTTGGTGGAACATTCAAAAGATTTTTAGAAAGAAGATAAAGTTTACTCCTCAACTATTTTTACTTGGTATTTTTGTTGACTTAAATGAAAAAGAAACTACTTTGATGTTGAATTTATTAACTGCAGCAAGGTTACTAGTAGGTCTATATTGGAAGAAAGATTCTTTGCCTACTTTAGAAGAATGGATATTTAAAGTATCTAGTTTTGCAGAAATGGCAAAAATTTCTGCTTATTTAAAGGATCATACACAAGAAAGATATATTACTGTATGGGGAAGGTGGATAGATTATATTCAGAAAAAATATGGAATTAAAAAGTTTTATTTATTTTATGAATGAATATCAAATATTATAGAGAATTGTTTTATAAGTTATGGAGTTAAAGGTTAATTATGATATTTTTTTTTCTTTCTCTTTTTTTTCTTTTTTTTAATTATTATAATTTTCTTTTTCTTTTTTTTTCTTAACCCTGTATTCTGCTTTGGGAAGTGAAGGGAGGGGGGGTGGGGTGGGAGGGAGGGTAAGGGGGGATTCTCTATTTTAAAATTTTATTGTATTTTTATAAATGATTGTATGTTTTAAAAAATAAAAATTTTCAATTAAAAAAAAAACAAAAACTTTCCAGATTATCTTTCCATTGAGGATGTTTTCTGAGGATTATGGAATTTTATGAAATCTGGAGAAAAGAAATTATCTAATCTTGAACTTGATTATACTGAAAACCTGGTAACTGCAATTGTTGACTCCTGCAGTTTCTGTTGTTTAGATTATTTTGGTGGGGTGTGCATACCAATTTCAAAGTGCTGATTAGGAACAATAAACTAAGAGGCAAATACAGCTTAATTTTTCTTAGTGAACCTCCCCATACACAGAGGAGAGTCTTTTTATGTGATTAATTGACATCTAGATGGAATTGGATATACTCTGCTGTTTCTTTCACTTCTATTCATTTACTTGCCCTCTACCTTCTAGTTTTAATCTGCACAGATGCCAGATGCAATTAAGAAGACTACAAGATTAAAGATTGGGATTCCTTCACCTCATTCCTGCCATTGATCATTTATTCAGAGAATAATGGTGAACAATTATATCAGCAAGGAGGATGATTAACAAAGCTAGTGGGGGTTTCAGCAGATGCTAACCTTCTGGTTGCAGTTTCTGCAGTTTCTAGTTCCAAAGCTCTGGAACACCTACTATCATGCCCTACTTAGAAATTAGGATAATAGAATTGGAAGGTATTCTAGTCCAATTACCTGCTCAAGAAAGAGTTCTATACTTTATTAATTCAATTCATTCAGGAATGGAAAGTGATAGAAGGGGATATACCTATCTATATCTTCTATGACTTTCCAACCCTTTTACTTATTGGTAGGCTAATAGACTAATTTCTTAGATTTATTTCAAATACATTACATTGGATGCAGAAAATAGCATACAATATAGCTCATGGGCAAAGGGCACTGTACAATTATTATATATTTTTCTCTTTATCAAATGTTTTACAACAAGAGAAAAGAAGTTTATATTTTATTTAAGATTTAAATAAAAGATAATTTTGACTGGAGACAAAATAAAATTCCATGTTGGAGTCACAGCAATTGCATAGTATTAAAATCTCTTTTCTTTGTTATCATGGACTGAAGTGCATCAGCTGTTTTAACTATGTGACCTTGCTTGACTTGGAAAGATAGGATAAAAATCCTTCAAAGATAACTTCTTTATTTTCATATCTACTTCAACATTCATACAATTTATATTTTGATATACTTCTCCCAGGAACACCCACTAGCTACAAACTGAAATCATGCTTATGCATGCCTAGTTAGAAGTAAAATCCACTAAATACACTGTGGCTTAATCTAAGAATATGGATTGTCTTTTAGACATCCCTGTGTGATCCTTTGTAGGAATAAGTGGGTTGTATGTTTTTTTCCATAGAAAAATTGTCAGATTGACCCAGTGATTTTGTCTTCCAAATACCCATAAAATATATAACATTTTTCTGCCCTATGTGTGCACTATAATTCATATGCTATTTCATACTGCTGTTATATCCACTACAGCTAAGAGAGTGCAAAGCATACAAAATTCTATTTCTAAATAACAATAAAAATGAGAATATGAATCCCAGCAACAGAAAAAGCTGAACTATAACAGGCTATGCTGAACTATATTGATGGGGGAAAATCATGGCATTATTCTGAAATTCCTCACTGATCCAAATACAAATTACATCACAGTTTTTAACTGTGAGATAAGTGAGATAATCAATTTATCCAACCTGAAAAATGATAATAGATCTGGCTTTCATGAAAGCAGCCACTTTTATATTTCTTTCATTTCTCATGGCATACCTTTATTTTGTATAACTAAACAAGAATGTTTGACTAACCTTATTAAAACAAAATAGTGGGGTGTTCCACTATTGATTCTTCCCTTTTGAACTTCCATGAAGCATTCTCCAGCATTCAATAGTGTATTTTAAGGAAACCTCCAAGTGGCCTCAATGATTCTCTGAAAGAATGCAAATGAACAGCTGTCTACAAGGAATATAACACCTTCTATTCCCCACCATCTAGTCAGAGCTGAAGAAGCTTATTGGACGAGAAGTGAAAGGCTTTAAAAGAAAAACAAAAAAATCCAGTGGTCTCTTGAAAAAGCTCATGTTGAATGAGTTTCTGACGTTCATTAGTTGTTTATGATGCAAAGGAGCTATGTATATTTGAGGAGCCACCATAGCAGCCTGTGATCTGCCCAGCACTCACTCTCTTTGAATACTCTTCCAAATAGGTAAAGTTTGAAAGTAAATAAAGAATAGAAAGCAAACTCAGATCCCAGCCACAACTCTCTACAACCTGCATTCATTTGAATAATTGGCAAAGGATTTTTCCTTCTACTTGTTTGAATGAAAATAATTTTTTATTAAAAACAGGAATCCTATAAATGTCAAATTTCAGATCTGACACCAAAATCAGGAACCATATTCTGCATTCAGTAACCATCTAATAGATAATATTTCTGTGACTGATATGGTTTATGGAAGTTGCTTTATTTGCAGACAAGAAATAATTCATATACATGTGGATGAACTGCCTATGGAATGTGTGTGTGTGTGTGGGTGTGTGAGTGTGTGTCTGTGTGTTCTGTGCCAACCCCAGGATTTAAATAATTAGCCTTTTCTTGCTTTGTCAACAAACTTCTTTTAGTCATTTTCCAGCCTTGATATTAGGTACTTGTTTACTGTTTACACAACAGTTTAGTCTTACACCATGCTGTTTCCTGTCTCCCTACAGTTATTACAGGAAACCCTGGATTCCACCGAGAGTTGTATTCAGGTAAATTGATATAGCTACTCTTCAGATCAATATATGCCCCCTATCCTCTATTGTCAAGCATTCTTAAATATGTCTGGGTGTATGAATGCATGAAATTTCACTAGTTGAAATGCAAGGAACAAGATGAACATTTAACACTTACATATACATATTATTGTCTCCTTCCTCTCTGTCTCTGTTTTAAAAAAGCTGCAATTTTCAGTTGAAGTACAGGAAGTCTGAAATTTGGATCTAGATCTGAATGTTTTCAAAGTTTGAACTCAGAGGCTGATGATCTTTGTAATTTGGTTGGATTCATCATTAACTTTGGTCCATTATTAACTTCCTTTTTTTATCAACAGCAAGTATTATACAGCTGCTCAGATAAGAATAATTAAGAACAATGTAGTTCCTTGTAAACTCCTTTAAGGATAACTCGAACAAAATGACTAAGCATCAAAATCAGGCCACACACAAAAGATGGGTAATATTTAGTAACTTTTAAAAAGGCAAGATAAACTAATTTTGCTTTAAAACAGGGTGGTCTTCAGATCAAGCACTGGCAAAAGAACATGAGCTTTTTATCTGGAGCCTACATTTTTTTTACTATTCAAAGAGGACAAGAGGACAAAACATGAAAGTAGTCTATTCATGCCAGAACAGAAGACATTTATTTTCTAGAAGAGTAGCAAAATTACAAATGTTACAAGTCAGTCCAAAATAAATTTATGTTTGCAGAGTAAGCATACTTGTAAAACAGTACTTTAGATATGTAATTTCATTCCAAAATATGAACCCTAAAACAAGCAAACCAGATAATTTATATTATTCCACTATTGACTGAAATCAAAATTAATAGTATGAAAGGGTACAACTATTGTTTATTGAGATTATCATTCAATTTATCACTGGAGTTATATTTTAAAGAATGATTCAGTAGGTCACAGAATTATATATGTGTTGCACTGATATAGGGTCAATCAGTCTTCTTCAGTGGAACTCCCATAATTCCATGCTAGTAGAGTATGATAATTGAAAATTCTGGAAACAGTAATCCAATATAGCTGGAGATCGGAGAACAGTGCAAAACTCTAAGTTATGTGGTTGCCTTAAATTGATATGACTTGACTTGCTAGTATCCAATCACCTCAAATGTTAATTCATATCATTGCAGGAATAATCCATAAATATACAACAATGCCTTTTTTGTTTAAAGTCAAACTGTGAGAAACTCCAAAGATATATCTATAAAATAGATTTTTCTTTATTTTTGTCCTGTGTAATAAAGAGCTGAGTTGGATTATAATCTGAACATTAGTGAGGAGTTTTCACCTTTTATTCCTGTCAACTACATTATTATGAAAACATGTAATATTATCAATTTTCCCAAAACTGATCCATTTGTCTAATCCTTTTAAAAAAATGAAATACTGTGATGTCAGATACAACTAGTTCAAATTCTGATGATATTTTTACTGGTTTAAATCAGAAAATGAGACAGAGAATTAGAGTGCCTCCACAGTAATGGGGATACTGAAAGCTGAGATAATAAAATAATCTCCCTACATCCAAATGCACTCAGAACATTTTGCCATTCATTAATGAACTTTAAGAGATATTTTTAAAATTAGTGACTGTTTAAGAATGGCTCTGTCCATTGAACTTCCTGTAAGTGCAAAGATGAGCAGATGCTTTCACTGGCTAGCAAGACAGATTTTGCAAGGAGGATTGCTGCTTGATGCTGATTCCAGGCTGGCATAATGTCTCTGGAACAAAAGAGAACTTGTTGAGATCATCCATGTGACTCCAAACAGCCACTCCTCCATGAGTAGACTATAGAAACTTCCTTTTTTAATTTTGGCTTAAAACTAAAGTGGTTGACAGTTTGAACTACATCAAGCTCAAATTCGCAAAGCAGCCTTTACAAACATTCAACTGGACTTAAGTTTATATCTTAATGACTTGAGTTTTTAAAATGCAAATTGGAGAGATTAAGATGGACTGGCAAAGTATTCATTGAATGAATTTCCATGTCCTTAAAAGAGATGGTGTAAATTTGATTTTACAAGTTTTAAAAATATGATTTTTGGACTATGCAATAGAAGGGTGCTTAGTATTTGGAGTTTGGAAAGTTAATAACAGATTACAGGGCTATATAGATTTGAATAATAGTTTTGGATTATTTGGAAGATGTTTACTCATGTGAAAATTGAATATTCTTCCTTCCTTCCTTCCTTCCTTCCTTCCTTCCTCTCTCCATCCATCCCTCCCTTCCTTCCTTGACACTAGAAACAGAGGATAAAGAAAATAGAGCAGAAATCCTTAATGCATATTTTGAATGCCTTTTAACCAAGTTTTTAGATAAAATGGATCAAATATTTCATAAAATTGACAGAGCATGTTCTAATGAGATTGTAAAACAAGAACGAACTTAATAGACATCTTTGAAATTAATTTGAAGGGTGATTTAAATGTAATACAAATGGATCTGATGGATGACTCATTCCCTAAAGGAGATGAAGCCGAGGTGGCACAGCAGTTAGAGTGCAGTACTGCAGGCCATTTTAGCTGACTGTGTTCAGCAGGTCAGCGGTTCAAATCTCACCGGCTCAAGGTTGACTCAGCCTTCCATCCTTCCGAGGTAGGTAAAATGAGGACCCAGATTGTTGGGGGCAATGTAAATATATATATACATTGCTTACTGGTGTACACCGCTTAGAGAGTGCTTGCACTTAAAGCGGTATATAAGTCTCATAAATAAATAAATAAATAAATGAACAGACATTAAAATAGGAAACTGATCTGGATAATATTTTTTTCTGGAGAGGCAAGAGTTCTGTTAAGATTTGGAAGGATTTTTTTAGAAGTGACAAAAAAATAAAAAAAAGTGACTTATTGATACAAAAGAAATTTGTTAAAATTCTGAAGGATTCTGAAACACAGATAAGGAGCAAACAACCACTGAAAGATGTATAAGGTTAGCTTGTTTGTCAGGGTTAAAAGAAAGAATTAAAGGGAAAGAGTTTTTACTGGAGTGTTGTTGACTAAAACTTATTGATGTAGCCTTTGCTTTCCTTATCAAAGAGATGAGCTATAGAGAGAAGAGATATTATGTTTTATTTAAAGATATTTTTAAAATTGTTTTTACTTCATGGAATGAAATGGGTAGATTACTTTTTTTCTTTCTCCTTTTTTTCTATTTTTTGTTCTTTAATGTTTGCATATTTTTTGTTTGTATTGACTTCTATTCTCTTCATTTGTAGTTATGCAAATTATTGAAAAGAATATTTATGTTTCTCTCATTGAGCTTAATAACTTTTTACTCTTCAAATGCCTTGGATCCAAAAAGTTGCTTTAACCAAGTCCAAGAATAGGTGAACATCCACTTAAATTTTGGCATCTAGGGGTTTAGCAATAGAATTCTATGTTTTATCACTTCATTTTAAAAACTTTTTTCCAAAGTGAATTGCTATTTCTGCCCTTAATAAATAAATAAGGATTTCTTTGCACATGAATAAATTTAAAGATCTGATCAGCAAGGTTTTCCTATTTATTTACTTACAGATAGTTGCCTATCTGTAATGGATTCTGTTCTGGTTATATCTAGTCATAATACCATTTGCAATTAAAAATGGTAAAATTGCTTCCACATTGCTATACATTGCTATTGTATAATAGCAATAAAAGTCTTCTGAAATAGGCCCAGAAGTCAACAGGAATCATTCAAGGTTCATTGCTCAGTGCAGTCATGAATCCTAATCCAAATTTACTATCCTGACTCTCAATATTTTGTGTGCATTAAACTATTTTTATCTTTATATTTTAAATATCAGATGTAGCTTCTCTCCACCAGGTATACCAAAAAGGGTATACCTAGATATTTGTCATAGGGCAACTAAAATTGATTAATACATTTGATTTATACCCACCTTTCTGCTCAACATTAGAAAACTACAACATTGCATTACTTTTTTACATAATCACCATTCAAATTGAGGCACTTGTCATAATGTCTTACAAGATTTGAAATTCCTTAGTAGTAGTTGCTCGATGCTAAATCCGGGTTATGGGGAGTGATCAAAAATATCCCAACGGAACTACTTAAAAGTTCTTGGGTGCATCTAACAGTATGCAGGCGAGCATTATCATGAACCAACACCCACACCAGAAGTCAGCAAGCCCCGATGTTTGTTATGGATGGCTCATCTGAGTTTTCGTATCGTTTCACAGTAGACTTCTGAACTGATGATCAAACCACACTCCATGAACTTCATTAACAGTACTCCTTTGGCATCTTCACATTTGGCGAGTTTTTCTATGGCACCACTTCTGGTGTGATTGGTTTAGGCTCACCCACTAAGAACTTTTGAAGCAGTTCCATTGGGATGTTTTAACCCCCCCCCCAAAGCCGAGATGAGCAACTACTACTAAGGAATTTCAAAACTTGTAAAATGTTATGACAAGTGCCTCAATTTGAATGGCGATTATATCAAAAAGTAATGTAATGTTGTACTTTTCTAATGTGTATAATAAAAGTTCTGTATCTGTGAGTGTCTGTCATAGATAACCAAATGAAAGTTTATTTCTGAATCGCACTCGTGTGTGTGTGTGTGTATGCACACACCAGTATATGTATAAGTATATGATATGTATACATATATGTATAAATTCCCATTTCAATTAATTCTGTTTTGATTCTGTATTAATTCTATATTAATTAGGTATTTTTCTCTTGCATCTTGTAGGGGTTGGCTGTAGGTATTCACAATGTCCCATTTTAATACCAATCTTCCTTTTTGCTTTCAGTCTTTTTTCTAAGAGTTACCTAGCCTAGGAGTACTACCCTAACCTTTTGGAGCAATTTAGTGCAAAATCTGAAGATATTTGGATACCTGCAAGTTACTTTAATTAAATTACACAGCAGCACTAGAAACTGTCTATGTAAATATGGATCTCCTGTCTTTCCCCAGTGAATGTAGTTCTAACTTATATTTCAAAGCAAGCGGATTGACAGTTTCATACATGTCTATTCTAGGCTAAATGACTTTCTTCCTGGGTGCCAGACGCTATATTGCTAAGTATTTTGGTCTCAGGCTATCATAAGAATAACTTTAATGAAAAGAAGCACAATGAAGAAAACAAACAAAGATAAAAGAAATCTGGGTCTGGCCCAGAATTGTAATTTGAGAAAGCATCTTAGATAGCATCCTATGTAATTCTCATGAAGATAGTGTAGAGCAGTGGTTCTTAACCTGGGCGATATTGCCCCCCAGGGGGCAATTTCATTTTTCAGGGGGATGATGGAATGAAAAAGGGCAACGCGGGGATGAAGGAGCGAAAGGGGGCAATACGAGGCGATGGAGCATGAGGTTTTCGGGACACTTTTGAGACTTTTTGTACAGTGAATTGCTGTATGTCATACAAAAACATCAGATCACTCGCTATTAGTGGATTGAATTGTGTTTCCAAATGTTCCTCCAGCTAGCTTCAGTACAGAATGCCATTCATATGTAAATACACATTGTTTATCTTCATGCGTGTTGCGCAGCAGCCTCTACCCATACAGTGGCATACCATTGGCCAGAATGGGCAGTGATGGAGGGGGGAGTGCTTCTTTTGAAACATTGTATGCTGAGTGGCTATCCCCTGTGACATCAGCTCTAATGTCAATGTAACTGTTGAAACTAGGTTTATCAACATCCATGTGTGTTTTTCTAATGTTCCAGTACAGTCGAAAATTTAATTTGCAGGTAATGCCTTTCATTTCAAAGACCGAGAAGAGGAAGTATCACCAATATTCAACGGAATATCTAAAATTGGGATCCATTCCATCTCCTCCCAACATACACTTTCCATTTTGTCTTCTTTGTGAGAAAACATTTTCAAATGAAGCAATGAAGCCTTCCCGACTGAAAGACCATTTGGTAAGAATTCATTCAGATAAAGCTGACAAACCAGCATCGTTTTTCCAATCCTTAAAGGCCAAGTTTGAGGGTCACAGCACTGTTGGGAAGTTATTTGGAAAATCGTCACTCAAGGCCAACAAAGGGCTCATTTGTTCCTATGAAGTATCTTTGTTGATAGCAAAATGTGGCAAATCTCACACTATTAGAGAAATGCTTATTTTACCAGAAGTGAAACAGATTGTTGCCACCATGTTGGGGCCCATCGCAAGCACTATCACACAATCGATTCCTTTGAGCAATGACACCATATCAAAAATAATTGATGAAATGGCTGCTGATGTGGAAGAAAGGCTTATTGACACCTTGAAAAATACAGAATTTGTGATGCAGATTGACGAGTCAACGATTTGTGAAAATGAAGCCTTGTTATTGGCTTATGTCCGTTTCATCAACGGAAATGAAGAGATAGGGGAAGAACTGTTATTTGTTTGAAATTTAGCCACCGACACAAAAGGTTCTTTGATTTTTAAAAAGGTTGAAGAGTTTTTAAATGAGAAAAACATCTCTTTGACAAACGTCGTGGCATGTGCAACCGACGGAGCTGCATCTATGGTTGGACGATATCGCGGATTTCAAGCTCATCTAAAATCGGTTGTACCTGGAGTTATGACTGTCCATTGTGTCGTTCATAGACAGCACCTTGTCTCAAAAAAATTGAGTGGCCGTTTGCATGAGTCTCTACATCATGTCATTAATGCTGTGAATAAAATTAAGTCGAATGCCTTGAACAACCGACTTTTTCACAAGCTTTGTGAAGAAAATGACATGGAGTTTGAACATCTCCTTTTGCACACCGAAGTAAGGTGGCTTTCAAAATAAAAGTGTTTGCGGCGATTCCACAAACTTTTTGACACAGTTGTCGAATTTCTTGAATCCACTGACCCAAGTCTAAGCAGTTCTCTTAAACGTCAATGTCTGGATGTAGCTTATCTCGCTGATGTTTTTGACAAGCTGAATGAAGTGAATGTAAAGCTGCAAGGAGATAAGACCAATTTTCTTAAGGCCAAGGGAGTAATCTGCTCATTTATTTTCAAATTGGACCTCCTTGCAAGCAATATGAGTCGCCAGGAGCTGTATCAGTTCCCAAGCCTTGGTAATGAACGTGAACTCCAAGGAGAAGATTTGGACATTTTTTGCTGCCACTTGAAGCAACTAAAAGAAGATATGGAAACCAGATTCTATGATCTGATAAATCTGGAAGTGCCCACTTGGGTGCTAAATCCTTTCACAGCAGACTTTGCACAACTTCATCCCAAACTGCAAGAGCCACTGACAGATCTGAAATACGATTGTGAAGCCCAGTCACATTTTCAGAGTTACGGCTACGAAGCTTTTTGGGTGAAAATGAGGAACACTTACCCAATATTGTGGGAGGAAGTTAAGTTGCTTCTTTTAGCCTTTCCTTCCACTTACTTAGTGGAGAGGGGCTTCAGCGCCGTCCAACAGATCCTTTCTAAGTCAAGGAAGATGTTGAAGATTTCTGAGCACAGTGATTTAAGAATGTGATTAACAAAAATGGTTCCAGACATCAAGAAATTGGCATCAGCTCACCAAGCACAAGGCAGCCATTGATGTTCTTTATTTTTGCTTTTTGTGTACTTAATTTTTTTTGTTAATAAAACATTTTGTGTGTCTCTTTGTATTGTACTTTTTTAGCGTGCACTCCAGTTCAATATTATATTTTCTTTGTGTCTTTTTAATCCTTTTTACAGTGTGCGTGACTATATATACTTTCCTCGAATCTTAATTTAGTTTCAGAGTTTTCGTCTTGAAATTCTTAGTTCCTGCATTGCGGTTTGTTCTTATGCCCTTTTTATATTTCTTTTTGCGTCTTAAATTTCACTTGTAATTCAATCATTAAATGTTACTGTTTTTCTTTTCAGGCATTTCATTTTCTTGCAATTGAATTTTGTTTTCAGTGGTCATTACATTTAACTGTCTTGAATAAATAAGATAATAATGAAATACATGTATCACGAAGTTTAGGAATAAAGTGATGGGTGGCACCAAAATTTTTCACACAGTTGAGATATGGAAAAAAGACTGGAAATAAATTATTTGCATCAATACGTTCTGATGACAATTTTAAAGAAAGCAAATAAAGTGTTTGCATAAATTGAATAATTATTTCCTATGTTGTGATTGAGAGGTTATGTTGTGGCATGTTTAACAAAACTTGGCTGATGAAGATGGAAGTGTGTCCTATCTAAGGTTACAGATTATTTCAGCAACTGGAACTCCAAGCTGGAATAGGGGGTGGTGGGGATCTTGAATTAGAATTTGGCTGTTCCTGGAGGCCCTATTATGCAACAAACTGAGTGCTGCACCTTAAAATTGTGGCACCTATCTAGCTATCAATCAGACTGTAGATTAGACCCTAGGGATTAATCTAGTTTCTGAATTTCACTGCAGGGAAATTCACTGCCTTTGAAGAGTACTTGGGGAATCCCACATTATATTATTGCTTTTCAAAGATTTCCGTCTGGAAGAGGTATCTAGACAAGTTCATTATCCTCATGTATCTGCCCCAGCATATGTCAGTAGAGACATGTTTGATCAAATCTTCAGATAATAATAGATTAAAAGCAAAGGACACTGCCATTAGTCCTTGTCATGATCAGACCACTCTGATCCACTAGCTCTAGTTCTTTATACAAAGGATGGATGATTGATTAAGATGATCCTTTCTAGGTGAATTAGAGGTTGAGTTTATTTCCAGTGATAGGGCGTACAGTTATGCACAAGTCTTCTCAACCTCTGGAATGAAGGCACTGGATGTAATTGTTCCAAACAAGCTTTCTCTTACTGCAGTCCTGGGGCTCTGTGGGTTTACCAAGGATATCTCGAAGTTGGAGTACAAGAAATAAACTCTGGCAGAGGACAAAGAACAAATATGATGAAACACAGGTGTGAGTGTTTGGGCTTATACTATGTTGATAAGAATTATAAAAGATTAGTATTTCAACATCCTACTGCATCAACAAAATGTCATCCAGTAATCTGCATCTTTCAGTCCATGGAGCTTCTTTTGGAGCGTTTACTCAATCAGCAGATACCCTGGTATCTAGGGAAGTACTTGTCCAGATTTAATAAGATTGCTTGTTGTGGACTTTTTAGAACTAGAAGATCCTAACATCAGTAATTCATGCTCTCATGTTAAAACTGGATTTCTGGAGAGTGCTTGACTACCTTTGAAGAGTACTGTATTCAGAAGCTCTGGTTGGCACAGGATATAGCAGCCTGCATACTGGCAGGCAATAGAACTTGAAAAGAATGGCTCCTATGCCCCAAAGGCTGCTTTGGTTCCAAGGACAATTTAAAGTGGTACTTACCTGCTGAGATCAAGGTAACCCCTTCTGTTGAGTCCTTGGCGGGAAGCATACACGAGAAGCAGTTGAAGTTCTCAGTTTTCTTTATTCTGCGTTCAGCTTACAAGTAGATGGCTTCAGCAGCTCCCAAAACCTCCCCGCTTCTTATATAGACATTTCCCGGGTAAATGCGATACTTTTCCCGCGCCAGCACCCGCGCATGCGCACGGCGCTGGCGACAGCCTGTCTGGTCCCTGGCAGCTTTGCACCTGCCCGGGACTGCCTGCAAACGCCCGAGCCATTTGCAAGGCTCGGGACATAACACCCCTTTCCCCCGGGCTAAAACTACTACCAACATATAATCATTTATTTTATGCAGTGTTCTGCTTCTCAGTGCTCCTATCGTTACCTGGCTTTTGTTTAGCCAGCAATGTTGTGTAATCCTCTAAGTATTTAGGAGACTTCTTGCTCTCTGTGACCTTCTCAGCTCTGGGTTACTAGCATGAGTTCCCTGACTGGAGGGAGATGTGAGCCTGTTCTCCTTATTTTGCCTTGGTGCCTTCCAAGGACTGTGCCCCGCTGCCTGGCCTGCTTGCTCGCCCACCGGGCTCGTCAGGCCAGGGCTTCTGTGACCTGGTTGACCTTCCTAGCTGTAGACCCTCGGGCCCCTTGAAGTGATAGCCACTGCTGGGCGTCTCTGTTGAACCTCCTAGGTCCGTCCAAGACCTGTCAGGAGGCTGTCCATTCCCTGAACCCCGTTCTGTGTCCGGGCTTGTGTGGGTTTCTGTACTTTCCCAAAACTCAGTTACTCCCTGATTTGGGCTAGAGGTGTTGTAGTCGGGACTTGGTTCCTCGACCACCTCCCTGTATGTTTGACCCCCTGTAGGATTTGGGGTAAGGTCAGGCCTTGGGAATTGTGTGCCAGCTCTCTTGCGGGGAATGATTTGTTGGGATGCCCCCGGGTATCCTCCGTGACTGGAGTGCTGTGTGATGTGTGTGGAAAGTGAGTATGCCCCCGGGGTGACTCCCTGGCTGGAGTAGGCGTGGATGCCTGGTAATTAGGTAGGCTCATAGAATTCTTGTTCGGAGCTCTCGCGGAACCCTGGGATGGGCCGTTTGTAGCTCCATCAGTGGAGATGGGCAGCAGCTCGTGCCCTTCCCTTTGCTCCAAAGGGTCCCCCTCCCCCCCTGGAAAAGACCCAGGAGTCTCATCTGAAAAGTCCCGCCGAGGGCGGAGTTGGTCGATGTGCCGACGCAGGACACGACCGTTGTCCAGGGCTACCTCATAGGAGAGAGGACCTGTGACCCTGGAAATAGAAGCGTGGACCCATGTATGACCAGGCCTGTAATTGCGAGCCCAAACCGGGGCACCCACAAGTAGTTGTCTAGGTGCCCTAGGATGTGAGGTAGATGAAGGCAGTCTGTCCGGATGCAACCGGTCAAGTTTAGTAGTAAGTTGACGCCCCCAACGAAGTTCAGCTGGGCTCCTCCCTGTAGAAGTGGACGGTGTGGTGCGATAAGAAAGGAGAAAGTCAGCCAACCTGTGATGCCAGTCCCCGTAGGTGAGTCTTTTCAATGTGTCCTTTGTGATGCGCACCATACGTTCAGCCATACCGTTGGTGGACGGGTGGAAGGGTGCAGACGTGGCATGACGAATCATGTTTGCCTGTAAGAAAGCTTGGAATTCGGAGGAAGTGAATTGAGGGCCGTTGTCGGACACAATGACATCTGGCAGCCCGTGTGCAGCAAAAATCCCCCTCAGTACCTGAATAGTCTTTGCAGTGGTGGTGGATGAGACAGGTACAACCTCAAGCCATTTTGAATGGCTGTCAACAAGGACCAAGAAGAACTGGCCCTGAAAGGGCCCAGCGTAGTCAATGTGCACCCTAGACCATGGGGACTGTGTTTCCTCCCATCTATGCACGGGAGCTTGGGGCATCTCTGGGCGAGATCGTTGGCACAGGTGGCATGCATGCACCTTAGCCTCAATATCTTTATCTAAACCAGGCCACCACAAGTGGCTGCGCGCAAGAGCCTTCATACGAACAATGCCAGGATGACCTTCGTGGAGGGATTCTAAGACCCTAGTCCTCATTGAGGTGGGAATGACAACTCTGTTTCCCCAAAGCAGACAACCCTGAGAAAGGGACAGCTCGTTCCTTTTGGACCAGAAACTCTGAAACTCAGGACTAGGGCAGTGCTCAGGCCAACCAGACAAAACCCAGGAACGGACACGTGAAAGTGTGTGATCTGTACCTGTTTCAGCGGCAACATCCCTGGCACTAAGAGGGAGCTCGGGCAAGGCTTGGATTGATAGAATGTTGACAGCTGGCGCAGGGTCAGCTTCTACTACTGGCAGAGGCAATCTACTGAGGCCATCAGCATGGCCCATTTCTTTCCCAGGCTTGTGGAGTAAAGAAAAATCATATGCAGACAAGAAAAATAGACCACCTAAGCATTCTAGGGGAAATGATTTGGGGAGTCTGCTTACGTGTGGTAAACAGTCCCAGCAGAGGCTTATGGTCAGTGAAGACCGTGAAATGCCTGCCATATAGAAAATCGTGGAATTTTTTAATTCCAGCAACAACAGCCAGAGCCTCCCTGTCTATCTGAGCGTAGTTGCGCTCAGCAGAAGACAATGTTCTGGAGTAATATGCACAGGAACCTGAGTTCCATCAGACCTGAGGTGGCTCAGGACAGCTCCAACCCCGTAAGGGGACGCATCACAAGCGATGCACACAGGAAGGGACTCGTTGAAATGTGCAAGTACACTGTTAGAAGTGAGCAAAGCCTTGACTTTGTTAAAACAACCCTCATGCGTTTTGTGACCACTGCCACACTGCTTGCTTGTCTAGTAGCCTGTGAAGAGGCTCAGCTACACTAGCTTTTTGTGGAAGAAAAGAATTGTAGAAATTCAGGAGGCCCAGGAAGGCCTGAAGTTCGGCCTTGGACTTTGGCCTAGTGCTTCTAAAATAGCAGTCAGTTTGGATTCAGCAGGGTGAATCCCAGCAGCATCAATTTTGAACCCCAGAAATTCAGTAGAAGGCACCCCAATTTTGCATTTGTCTTTTTTGAGCTTGAGGCCTGTTTTCCTGAATCTTAACAGAACAGCCCTTAGCCTTTCAGCTAGAATGTGTGTGGAGTCTCCTGCAATTAAGACATCATCAAAGTAGGGGCAAACCCCCGGTATGCCCCGCAGTGTGTTTTCCATTACGCTTTGGAAAATCCCAGGAGCGACATTCACTCCAAACTGCAGCCTTTTTACCTTAAAGGCTCCCCTGTGGGTCACAATAGTCTGAGCTATAGCAGCATCATCATCAACAGGCAGCTATTGATACGCTTGAGCTAGGTCAAGCTTTGCAAAAACGCGCTCCCCCTTGAGGGAGGCCAGAATATGACTGACCACAGGAACAGGATAGGCATTTGCTGCAATGCCTTATTCAGAGTGCATTTGTAGTCAGCACAAATGCGAATGTCCCCATTTGCATTTAGAGGCGTGACAATGGGGGTCTCCCAAGGACTGGAATCAACAGGTTCTAGGATTCCCTGTTGAATCAGTTTGTCTAACTCAGTGTCAATTTTACTCTTTAAAGCAAAAGGGACCCTTCTTGCTTTAATTCTAATGGGAGTGACAGTGGGGTCTAGCTTTAAGGACACAGGGGGTCCTTTGAATGTGCCCAGCTGGGGGCTGAAAACATCTGCAAATTCTTTGCAGACTTCCTGTAGGTCGAGTGTTTGTAAACTGTTGAGTCCTGTGACGTGTATCCCCAGGGCCTCAAACCAATCGAGTCCTATGAGACTCGTTCGTTCACCCCCTACTACTAATAAGTCTAGTGGACCTTCAAAACTCTTGTATTGCACGTTAAGGGTGGCCTCCCCCTTAACACACACTCTTGAATTTTGAAAATCTGTTAACACAATGTCAGAAGGCCTTAACTTGGCCTGAGTTCCACTACCGGAACAAATCTTCCTAAATGTATGCAAGGAGATAATTGAAAAGGCAGACCCTGTGTCTAGTTCCATAGATAATGGAACCCCTTGTAGCTTCACCTTGAGTGACAGCTTTTTCTTAATGGGCTTGTGTGTGCCTGTCCTAAGGATGCTTCTTCGCGAAGCGCAAAACCCTACCCTATTCTGGCTGGGGAATCTGGTACCTTTCAGGCGCAGTTCTTCCTGAGGTTGTACCTTTCGTCGGCCCAGACACACAGCTGCAATGTGTCCTTGTTTGCCGCATGCCCGGCAGGTAGTGGAGCGGAACTTGCAGTCGGTTCTCCTGTGGCGACCTCCACAGCCGATGCACTTGAGTGGAGCTGAAGAGCTTCCCTTCTGTTTTTCTTCCTTCGTGGGGTGGAGACGGTCGACTTCCTCGTCCGGATCCTCCTCGGAGTTTCTTTGGACGTCTTCCTGGTGCACGGATGCAACCTCTGGACTGTTTCTGATCGGCCGCATGTTCTTGACAGCGCCGCCTGCTGCTTCTTCTGCGGTGACTTCCCTTAAGGCATCTTGGTAGGACAATTCTTCTTTAGCGAAAAGTCTCTGTTGTAGATCTCGATGCCTTAACCCGCACACGAATCGGTCCCTCAGTCGTTCTTCGAGGTCTTTGAACTCGCAGTGCTTGGCGGCCTTCCGTAATGCGGCGATGAATTCTTTGGCTGACTCACCGGGCCGTTGATCCCTCTGCTCGAAGGTGTGGCGACATGCGATGACGGACATCTTGGGGTGGAAGTGCTCCTTCAGTAGCTTCTTCAGATCTGCGTAGCTTACAGACTCTACTGGAACAGGTGCTGCAAGGTTTTCTGCGATGTCAAAGGCGTCTTGGCCGCAAACACAAAGCAGGGTGGCAGCCTTCAAGCTCTCTTCCCTCACTTGGTTTGCCTTGAAGTAGTTCTCCACCCTGGCTACGTATGACTCCCACCGCTCTGGATGTGAGACGTCGAATTCCGAAAGCCTTCCGATTTTCGCCATCTTCAGGAGACGGGTCTATCAGCCAGCCTACCCCCGAATGCACACTGGATTGGCGGGTAGCTGCCGAGTCAACGCCGTTCTGCCGCTCAGGACTCACTTGGGTAAGCTTACACTTCTTCCTTTCCAGGCGGTGTAAGGCGATCCCACCTTCATCGCCAGTGTTGAGTCCTTGGCGGGAAGCATACACGAGAAACAGTTGAAGTTCTCAGTTTTCTTTATTCTGCGTTCAGCTTACAAGTAGATGGCTTCAGCAGCTCCCAAAACCTCCCAGCTTCTTATATAGACATTTCCCGGGTAAATGCGATACTTTTCCCGCGCCAGCACCCGCGCATGCGCACGGCGCTGGCGACAGCCTGTCTGGTCCCGGGCAGCTTTGCACCTGCCCGGACTGCCTGCAAACGCCCGAGCTGTTTGCAAGGCTCGGGACATAACACCTTCTATATTAACATTTCCGAAAACATTTGCCAGCCCCATTAGATAAACTAGGCCAGGAAAACAACTCTCTCTCTTTTTTTTTAGATTGATCTAATTACAGAATTTTACAAGTTTGACTGTGCTGTATCTTATCCTCTTTCTTATAATTCTGTAAATTAGGGAGGCATCTGTCAAGCTGCTTTTGAATATCATCTCATTTCTTAGGACTTAAGGAATACTTTAGTCCCTTTTGCTTAAATTTCTGCATATCTCTGTCAAGTTCATCTTCCTTACTGTCTATATCAATGATAACTTTTGGGAAACATGACTGGGGATGGGGTCATGTTTAACTTTGTTTGTTTCTAACTAGTTTTAACTATATTTTAAGTACAGTGTGGATTTGTTGTATTTATGATAGAACTTTTTCTTTCTTTCTTTTTCAGTCATGTCATAATCTTGGATACTGCCTGGATTAATCCCTGCACTTTTCTTGGCAAGGCTTTTCAGAAATACTCTTCCTAAGTGAGAGGAATTGACAAGATAATATCACCCAGAGGGCTGGCTGTCCAAGGTGAGTCTGGAACTTATAGTTTCACAGTATCTAATTTGATGCCTTAACCATTACACCAACTGGCAGAAATAGATGATAGATAGATGATGATAGATAGAAAGAGAGAGACAGAGAGAGATAATAAAAGATAGATGATAGACAAACAGACAGACCAAGATAGAATACAAAATCTAGTAGAAAAATACATTTTCTCCATTCCTTTTGCATATTCCATTCTATAGATTGGTACATTTAAAAATGATTGTCAAATTTGAAGCTGGAATATTTTTAGCTACACCTAGGTACTTCAGGAAAAGAAGTTTGCTAATATATCATTTCTTGAGAAACTGGAAATTTATAAGAGAAGCATGATCAGATTTTTCATTATTTTTACCATGACACACGGAAAGGTTTAGTGCCTGTTTTACCACATTTTGGTCATGATTCATATTGGATATTTACTGAGAGAAAGTGAGATAGTACAGAAGGTAAACCAACTGTATTCTATCTCGATATACATAGAAAATATTTAAGCTGTTGCAGAAGAGTTTAGTGTTTATACATAAATATGCATCTCCAACCATTTTATTCTTTGGCACTGCATTTTGAAATTCTGCTTCTATAATTTTATTAAGAAATTTGATTTTATTAGTACAAACTAATAAGACTAAACTTAAATAAGATAAAGAATAAAAAGTGTAAGAAAAAAGAGAAAAAAGAAAAAGAAAATACCCCATCTATTATTTACAGTATAAATTACTCTTTAAAATATCACATTTATGGTCCTGGCATCAGCAACAAGTCTATAAAACATTAGCAGAAGTAACAACATATCTTATTTAACCTTAATCAAATAAACCAAATTTATATTCCTTGCTTTTATTTCTAACAATTTTAATCTTTTCATTCAAATCAAAAGATTTGATTTCTTTTCATGTCTTCTTTGCTCCATCACAAAGTTCTTCAAGATTCAAAAAAACAGAATCCAGTAGGAAAACTATTGTTCAAATAACTCTCTTGGTTTGTTATTTATAGCTGTTTTTTAAAATTTTAAAACATCAGGACTTCCAGATTAGGAATGGTGGACTGAAGATGATATCGCAAAGGCAGAACCAATGACCATGATGAAGAATGAAGAGCTGGTGAATAGATCAGCTCTTTGAATCTCTCTGAAAAAAAGAATATGGGAGAATTTCTCACAAATGTGCCAGACAATTGCTTCTCACAAGGATGCTGAACACAGTAGTCTCTAGCAGGCTCTGAGCACTGATAAGATGAAAGAATAACCTTCTTCAAAGTGTGGTCAGCCCCTTTGAGAGGATAATAGGTACACAATTTATTTTCTAATCACTTTCAGAAATTGTTTGTTGACTACTTTTAAACTATTAGAAATCTTTGCTTGTCAAATCTGAAAATAGTGTGATTTGAAAAAGGTGATTTTAGCTACAAACAGCAACTTTTAAAACTTGAAATAAACAGAAAAAATTGATTAAAACTTTGATTTTAGAAAGCTAGAAAGTGATTAAGGGTATAACTAAATGTGAATAAGATCCTGGAATTAATTACAAAAATATTCTTTCCATGGGAAAATGTTTTTGTTTTGATTATTTTTAAAAAAGCATAATAAGAAAAGATTTTTAAAATTGGATATTAGATGTATTAAAGATTTCAGTTAAAGAAGAACATAAATTTTGACTTACAGAATGGGGCAAAATGTTCTAACAATGGAAATATTGAAGGAGATTTTTGAAAAATGGAGTCAGAAGTTAATATTAACAATGTAACCAGTAATATCTGCAATTATGGACAGACTTTGTATCAAAGTTCTGACTGATGATCTCAAGAAAGTGAGCACAGCTGAGGCAGTCCAATCTCTAATGAAAAACTTTATTGAATACAGCATATCGGCACTGATGAAAAGGAAAAACAGCTATGGTGAAAAAAGGGCCAGGACAGTAAATTAAAAGAGCAGAAACTCCCCTTTCCCCTGACAGTACAAGTCACATTTCCCAATTATACTTCAGATGGTTTGTTAGGAAAACTGTCTCAGAACTATTTCAGTTCTCAGCCAATGGTTCCTCCGATCACCTTGGTTCCCAACTGGCTGGTTCACAGGTGCTCTGAGTACTGTAAACATCCCCCCTCCCCCTGCTACTGTTGGCAAGTCAAAGACAACTCTGGCTGAAGCAAAACAGGGTTTTTTTGGATCTTGACAGGTTGCCCCTCTAGAAACTGGAAGGAATCTAGAAAACAATAAGCACACATTACTTCTCTTGCAAAGGACTTGGTTTCTGAAGATACAGTACTTATTATGAAATTTTTCTTTTAAATAATGATCCACATTTACATTACAGGCTTTTATCCATCTAACCTCTGCCACTATGTAACCCTTCACTGAATTAGGTACAGCAATTTTTCTTTGTGGATTCTGGAGTCTAGAATCCTTTTGACTTCATAATGTGTTCCCCCCCCCACACACACACACACATTGTTATCAGATCAGGAGCTTGAATTAATCTCATCCGAGAGCCCTGGAATGGTTTCAGCAGGCTGCAATGAAACACTGGATGGATCTTCCCCAGTATTCTAGACAATTTTAACTCCACCATGACTGGGTGTATGACTTTTACTATGGGAAAAGGCCCCATGTATTTTGCCTAAGGCTTTCTTCACATTGCTTCAGACACTCTGGAATGAATCTACCCACTCAGCTAAGGTGACTGAAGAGGGAGGCACCTGAGGGCATTCTGGCATGGGGGCAAAATCCAGCTTTGTGGTGACTTTGAAAGGAATGAAACCTATGCTACTGTGCACTGCTTTATTATATGTCACTTCAGCAAATGGCAGGAGCCCTGCCCAGCTGGACTGCTGGTAGTTCACATAGCAATATAAATACTTTCCACCATTGTGTTAGCTCATTCTGTGACCCATTCTTACATGGATGGAAAACTGAACTAACCCTTGAGAGGACCCAATCATTCTTATGAATTCCCTCCAGAACCTAGCAGTGAATTGGACCCCTCTGCCTGAAATGATGTGCTTGGGCACTCCATGCAGCCAGTAAATATGTTGCAAAAACATCTTTGCTTATTTCTGGATGGAAGGAAGTCCTGGGCATACAATGAAATGGACTTGCTTGGAGAACAGGTCTACCACAGTACAAATTCCCCCACTCTCAGATAGTTCCACAATAAATTCCATAGCTATCTCCTCCCATAGTCGGCCACCTGCTGTAGCAGACCTGGGCTCTTTCCTGGCATTCTCTTGCTGGTCACACACAGAGCACAGCTTTTCATGTAACTTTCAATGTCATTTTTCATCTTGGGCCACCAGAACTGATGGTTGGCCAAATACTGTATAAAATTTTTAAAAATCTAAAGTGACCAGCTTGCTTGGAATCATGGCAAGACCTGTAAATGCAAGCTGTCTGGGACATACAACTTGTCCTCTTTCTACATCAGCCCCTCCCTCAGGGTCAATTCTCTTTAATGAGTTCCAAACAATGCATCAGTTTGTAGCTCTTGTTTAAGTTGTTGGGTAAAAGCATCAGTGGAAGGTGATGGGTGATGGTTTGCACAGCTTGTTGCTGCATGGGAATGATTGAGTTCACCATCTCCTCTCGATTACTTTTATATTGAGGCATGCAGGATAAGGCATCTGCCAAGAAGTTCTTTCCCCCTGGGATATACTTCAACTCAAACTCAAACCCATTGAAATACTGGGCCCAATTAACTTGCTTAGGGAAAAGTCTGCATGTTTTTTTTAACACCTCTAAGTTTTATGGTCAGTCCGCACCTTGAATGGGATCTCCCCCCCCCCCCCAAGAACTGAATCCAGGTTAGAAGCGCCAACTATACTGCAAAGGCTTCCTTTTCCCAAACTGCCCACTGCCTCTCAGTCTCTTTCAGTTTTGGGGACATGTATACACATGGTTGCAGCCTCCCTTCTTGGTTTCACTGGAGGAGGACTGTTTCCATGGCAAAATCACTGGCATCCACTTGAATCACAAACAGTTCCTCTGGGTTTGGGTGTTTTAAAATTGATTCAGCCATGAACAGCCTTTTCAGATTTTCAAAAGCCGTCTGGCACTCCATCGTCCAGTTCAAGGGCTGATTCAGCCTGGGCTTCTCCCTCCCCTCCTCCAGTCTTTAACCATCCTGTAATGGGTAGAGCAATCTTGGCAAAGGATGGGATGAATTGCCTGTAAAAGTTTGCAAACCCTAAAAAACTCTGCAGCTGTTTGCAGATTCGAGGGGCTTGCCATTCCAAGATGGCTTTTATTTTCCCTGAGTCCATCTCCACCCCCTTGCACAACATTCTGTAGCCAGGTAATTCAGGCTACAGCTTGGCATAGAGCTCTGCATCCAAATGTTTCTTCAGCAGCTGTCACACAAGTTTCACATGTTCAGCCATAGTTTCAGAGTAGATAAGACTGTCAACCAGGTACACCAAAACCCCTTTGTAGAAGTGCTCATGTAGCAACTCATTTATAAGCTGCATAAATATTGTGGGGGGTCTCACATCACTTTGAATTGGTAGCTTCCTAGAGGGCAGTTGAAAGCTATTTTCCACTCATCGCTTTCCTTGATTCTCACTTGATAGTATGCCTCCCTCAGATCTAACTTGTAAAACCTTCCCTTTGGCTAAGTGCCGCCACATTTCTTTCACCAGGGGGAGTAGGTACATGTTTTTCACATACACTGTTAATTCCACAAAAATCAATGCACAATCTTAGCACCCCAACTTTCTTTTCTTTGAAAAGTACTGGGGCCGCCACTTGTGATTTTGCCACTTGGATGAAATCCCTCACTAGATTCTTATCAATGTAGTCCCTTAGCTCCTTCATCTCTATTGGAGTCATGCAATACATTCTTCAGAAGCTTCTCTCCAGGCAGAATCTCTATTGCACAGTCTGTGAGGCAGAGAGGAGGCAGCACATCACATTCCTTCTCACTGAATACCTCCATTAGGTCTTGGTATTCTTTTGGGATGGTTTGCTGCTCCTCCCCTTGCTCTAACATGGCTTTACTGTATTCGGGGTTTCCATCATCTTTCCTCTTTTGCCTGGACCTGCCTTTTTCTTTTCTTATGGGGGGCTCACTTTGTGGGTTTCTCCCAATGGAATTTGAGGTTCCACTTAGCCAGCCATGGGAGTCATAAAATTACATCTTCAGCCATTTTGGGGGCAACCACAAATCAAATAGTCAGTAGGTGGTCCCCTAGTTTCAGATGCACTGGCTCAGTTAAGTAGGAGGCAGTTATCCCTCCCACCAGGGAGCCATCAATCTGTTAGAATTTCATGGGTTGCTTTAGCTTCCTCATACGCAACCCTAGTGTCTGTACTATGAGCAAGCTGATTAGGTAGCAAGTGCATCCTGAGTCTATTAGGGCCGCCATTATTCCTCTCATCTTAGACTGGGGTGTGTCAATGTCCACCTGGGCTGTAAGGAGGGTAACCGGTTCACTCACCATTGGGTCGTCTTCTCCCTTACTGTCACTCTCATCAAACTTTCTTCGGTCAGAGTTCCATCCCCTTCACTTTCAGAAGAAGAGACCTCAATGACCTGGTGAGCCACCCACAGCTTTTCTTTCCCTTTTCCTGGTGGCTTTATGGGCTCCAGATAAGGCAGTGCTGCCAATGCTACTCCAGGCATTGGGGCTAGGCACACTGCAGCCTTGGCTTTCTACCCAATGCATGTTTCTCCTGAGCCTTCTTCAGGTGAGGCTTAAATCTTCACCACTCTATATATTCCTTCAGGTTGAGTGCCACTCAGATTATGAGCTGGTAGAAGTCATTGATTGGTCTGGTACCCCTCTGGATAGACAGGTGTGATAGAGCTCATGGCTTAACCCATCTCTGAAATACTGGGTTAAAAGCTGCTCCAACCAGTGCTTCAGCCTCCCTTCAATCCTGTGCAACTTACGGATGTACTCAGCTACTGGCTTAGTGCCTTGCTGGACATTTTGAACATCAGCTTCTGCTCTCTGGGTTTGCATAGTTGGGCTCTGAGTTCTCCTAAGAATGTGTCAGGGTTTCCCAGCTTAGAAGCCCCCTTATTATGGAGAATCATCACCACTTGGCTGTTTCCCCCTCAAGGTTGGCCATGATCACATCCACCCAAGCCTCATCATCTGCATACTCTGCTCCATGCTGATCCAGATGTGACCACGCCTGTTGAGGAAGAAGGCTACCTTCTCAGGGTTTCTGTCAAAAACTGCTTTAAATTTTGGAGGCTGTGATGGCCTGGGGATTCCCCAAAACCCTGGTGGTGGCCATCCCACTCTGGCAGGGAACATCCAGGGCTCGGTGCCAAACATCGGCCACTGTAATGGTAACTGACCAACCATCCCAGGGGGGAGCAGCTGACCACTGTGGACCCACAATTCCAAATTGTGGACTTGGGCCAGGTTGTGGAAGTTAGTTGGTAGGTAGTGGGCTGTTCCCCCAGCTGTAGCAGTTGTGATCCTCATTCTGAGTTGAGGTGAGGGAATCAGTGTGACCTCCAATTCCAAAGTGATTTTCCTCCCCACACATTGAGGCTGCTAAACCTTTTTCTGAGCTGCTCAACTGATCTGCTGCTGCCCATTGCTAGACATGTCCACTCCCCCTATTCTTCCCAGTCCAAGGCTCTCATCTCTCTCCAATTCTGGGCTTGGGTGAATTTGGGACTCAGATACCCTAGTGGGAACTCAGCTTCAGCCACCTTCCATTCCCCTCCATGCCACCATTCCATTGCTGACAGCCAGACAGCTTTGTTCACTCCAGTCCACCCCAATGCCCCCAGACGTTCTAACTTTTCTGCCTTTACCTTTGGCTAGGTAGTTGGGCTTGGTGCACCAGTGTCCCCCCTGGTCTCTGTGGGAGTTCCGGTCACCCTGCCAGGCCCAGCATCCTCCTGTTTCTCCTCCACCTGCTTTGTTCAGGCATCTTCTCCTGTGTCTTCACAATCCCTCTGGAATCTGCCGAATGGGACACAGGGACTCAGGATTCCTTTTTTATTAAGTTGATGAGAGCTATTTTAGTATCAAGGTTCCAACTGAAGATCTCAGCAAAGTGAGCACAGCTGAGGTAGTCCAATCTCTAATGCAAAACTTTATTGAATACAGCATATCGGCACTGATGAAAAGGAAAAACAGCTCTGGTGAAAAAGCCATCAGGACAGCAAATTAAAAGAGTAGAAACCTCCCTTTCCCCTGACAGTACAAGTCACATTTCCCAATTATATTTCAGATGTTTGTTATGAGAACTGTTTGAGAACAATTTCAGTTTTCAGCCAACGGTTCCTCTGATGACCTTGGTTCCCAAGCTGGCTGGTTCACAGGTGTTCTGAGTACTGTAAACATCCCCCCTCTCCCCTGCTACTGTTGACAACTCAAAGACAACTATGGCTGAAGAAAAATAGGTTTGTTTGTATCTTGACACTTTGTCTAAAAATTATTATAGAATTGAAACCATTTTATCTGAGTTGAAAGTGGATTTAGAAATGACTGGCTAAAAGAATGACATGGAAAAAAATGTTACACTGGATATACAGAAGAAGCTGGCTAGTGTTTGAATAAATAAAAGAATAATTCAAGCAATAAACTCAAATATTGTTTTATGTATTTCCAAAATATTCCATTGTTTGATACAAAATAAAACAGGCCAAGCCAGAGATGATATTCTGTGATTATACAGGGCAGTACTGATCTAGAAGTCACACATATATTTAGTATAAAACTGACAGTAATTTTAGTATTTCCAATAGATTCAATTATCTGATGCAGAAAGTTTTATGCTTACAAATATTAAAAATAAAATCACAAAATCACTCTATTTAAATGTAAGTTCAGATGTCCCTTTGTAATGCCCTTTGATGGATTGAATCTTCCTGTTCATATGTTTGCAATTTATCTTCCAAACCAATGGCCTGATTGTGAAGAGATCTGCATTGTTTCTTAAATTTTAATAGAAACACTTTTAACAGTGATGTTTTCAAGTAATGTGAAATTGCCTGTTTTTAGTTCTATGAGTAAGTAGCAGATTGTGGTGGTTACAAATTTGTTCTTTCTGTATGCATGCAGGCCATCTGCAAAACTTGTCTACCACACCATTGTGCAACATTGGCTACAGTCAGGCATCATCAGGAACAGATAGGAAAAGTAAAAATTTACACAGCATTCATGCAGATTAGGTCTAGGCAGAGAAAATATTTTCCATAATCATATAAGAATTAGATTACTTCCTGCATTTGGGCTGTTTGTCTTTATTGGTTGACTTTTCCTTTGCATCCATTATCTACATTATCTACTTCCTACAATGGATGAAAGAACATGCAGCTTATTTAATTGGAAACCTTATTGATACTGAGCTTCTTGTAGAAATAAAATGATTAGCACACCAAAAGATGTGCTCTCCAAATCCAACCATTCCTGGCATTCATAAGAAAGAAAAAGCACAAATAAAAATACATTAAAACTGCTGTTATTAATCGTTTTTCCAAAGTATTCTCTTTTATTAGAACTGTCTCTACATACCAGAATGCTTTATTCTTATGAAAGAAGGGCAAAACTACTTTTGAATCATATAGTCAATCATTGTGCCTTAGAGGAATGAAGAGAGTCCTCCTGTAAAGGTAATTCATGGAAATGGTGAAGAGAAACCACACTTTTAAAGGTCAGCCAAAGAGTAATGAAGGACTTTTAATACTGTGAATGGATTGTCCCAATTTCTGCCAATCCAAGTAAGTCAGGCTGCTTTATTTCTGAAGTACTGCAACTACTTTTGATGGGTAACCCTGCTAGAGTTCTACAGAGTGCTCAAAATAATATGAAGCATTTTAGGTTGGGAACACTTAAGACCATTGTGTGATTCCCATGGAGAACACTTCATCTGGCCACAAGGAATGAATACTGGTGTTTCATAATTGGGATTTTCAGCAATGATGAGCTTTCATGTTCTTTCCTAGACTAAGATGCCACCTATTATTTCATTATGAAGGTGCCAGACCTATAGCTACTGTTTCGGGGTGGCTTGAAGTTTTTTTTCCATTCTATTCTGATTACCTGTTGCACTAAAATTAGTCTTGAGTTGATGGTTTGGCAACAGCCACTGAAGTGTATCCTTATGTAATGATGCCATGACATTTACAAATATTACTTAAAATCATACTTGAAAAAAACCATATTACACACACTTTTAAAAATAATGTTGCTGAATTTCAAAAGACTAATAAAATACAAAATAATACAAAAGCGAGAAATTGAGAAATGTAAAAAAGGGAAGAAATTTAAAAGGTGACAAAATAAAAAATACATAAATTATAAAAAAGTACTCTCCAACATTTTTCCAATAGAGATACAAACATATAATATAGCAACCTACTACTCTAAATTTAAGTAAACATGTATCACACACACACTTGAACAGCATGAGGAAAAGAAATTTTCACATTTGGAAGGCTTGATAAAACCTTATATTTCTAATTCATATAAAAAGAGCAAAAATTATATCCAGGGCAGTGGAAAGCAAAGCGCTCCATATTATTTGCAAAGTGTGTTACAATGGTGTCTCTTGATCTCAGCAATTTCAGGATGTGCAAAGTGTGTTACAATGGTGTTTCTTGATCTCAGCAACTCCAGAATTTCCCAGAAATATTCTGGAAGTTGATGTCCACGCTACTTGAAGTTGCTAAGGTTGAGAAGCATCATGTTAGAGCATCTCTCCTTGAAGCTTTAAAGTAGCTGCAGCCTTTCCAAAGAAACTATGCCACTTATAACTGCATATGTGTGCATGCAAATGACAATTCTGCTGGGACTGCAGAAAAGTAAAGCGCTTGTGCATACAGACTAATGCACGGACAACCAGAAATAACCTTTGAAGGAGTTATAGAAACTTCCATGAGATGTGGCTGCTCTTGAAGGGACATGGCTAGTTTGTCTAATGAACTTTATTGTTCTCACTTTCTCCATTCTAATAGTTTTCTGTGGATGAAAAAAGATCTCATGATTCTGCTCTCTTTCTCATTCCATGTTAACTCTTGCAAATAATGTTTGTAACTGCATCTCTCTGTGTTCATTGATGGTTGTGCGTAATGTGAGGCCTATCTGATCCCTGTGTGTTTTTCTGGATTTATTTGCAACATAAAAAGTCTTTTTCAAGAAGAGTTTGATTCCTGGTAATTTCGTGAACATGCTAATGGCATGTGGTGTACTGGTTAGTAATATGGAAGTGGGTTGCCATCCTGGAAAATTTTTATAACTTTCTAGCCTAGCCTACATCATTGTGGGATTCCCTAATAATCTCACATCTTAAATACTAACAAGGTCAGCCTGATCCTGCCTTCTACTGAAACAATATTTACATGAACAAACCTTTAATTGATTTTCAGAAGAAAATATAGATATAATATTGCAATTTATTTCTTTTTCTCATGTATTAAAGTATTGTGTGTGGATTGGGAAGGAGTGGCAAAGAAGATTTTGCTTGTTCTTCTCACCTCTTTTCTCTTTTTTCAAGATGGGAACAAAAAGATAATGAAGATTTGATTAGTACTTGAATTGCCAAACCACATGACCTAGAAGGCCCACAAAATTGCTGAAAGGAAGCAATAGCAAACTCCATTCTTATTATCACAAAAAAACTTATATAGACATATGATCATCATCGTCATCTTGCTATGTCTTTAGGAATATCATAGTGTCATCTGATATATAAAAAGAAAGCCATGATTAAATCAATAATCCTTGAATAATCTTCCCTAATGTTTCTCAATGATTTGTTTGCTTCATGTTCATGAGAAAAGTTTTTCATTATTAATCAACATGAATAGCCTTAAAGAATAGAAAAGTCATTCATTGATAAAGGTGTCCACTATGCAAAAGTATGGTGCAGAACAAGTAAACCTGTTAGGCTTTAAGGTACCAAAAGATATTGTTTTTTCTGTTAATTACTTGGTCATTAAAATAAATGACCTAGAAAATAGGTCAACAAGTTGCAAATAGATTTAGTTGTTTAAAAATTTTTGGGAGAGCTTGTTTCACAAGGGATGGGAACTAATGTAGTAATATATTAATCAGCATTCAACTAGTGGTTGAATTATTATGTCCTAAAGGTCATGTCTTTAGAGTTTGGGTGTGGTATGTAGATTTTAGGGCTCTTTGACTTTCTAATCTCATCAGCTCCAAGCTTCCTGGCTCCATTCTTTCTGAAAGGATTATCAGATCTGTATTTCTACAGACCTGGTTTCTGCTTGAGGCAGAGACACTTGGGGGGGGGGTTCCTTTAAGACCCTTTGGGAAAATATAATTGTCTTTTTAATATTCCCCATGATATTTCCTTTTGGGGGGGTGCTGTCTTCACACAGGTGGAAAGAAAAAGAAGAGGACAACCAGTGGCAATTTTTTTTAAAAAAAAACCTCCAGTGATGGAGCATCCACAACTTTTGAAGGCATGCCATTTCATTTAATAATTGTTCTAACTGTCAGGAAATTTTTCCTTATTCTAGATTGGTTTTCTCTTTGATCAGTTTCCATCCATTGCTTCTGCCTTCAGGTATTTTGGAGAATATGTTGACACTCCCCCCCTCCTGCTTCTTCATGATGGCCTCTTAGATATTGGAACACTATTATCATAGTTAGAAATAATAGATCATCATGCAGAAAATCTATCAATGTGGTCTCTAGGAGTCAAAACTAACCCGATGTCACATAATCAATTAATAATCAAGGAATAATCAGTGAAACCCATTTTGGAATTTAACTTGGATGGACAAGCCATTTTGGAATTTAACTTGGATGCACTTTTAAATCTATTAATCACTAAGGCTGCCAATGCATTCAGCTGAGAAACTCTGCACTTTTATCTCCTCCTCTAAAAATCTTATTTTGCATATCTCTAGAAAACAAGTCTTCTGTTTTCAAATCTGGCAATTTTAAGATATGTGTTTAACTCCCAGAAACATAGTGGCTGGATGTTGAAGTCCAAGTCCACACATCTTAAAATTGCCAAGTTTAGAAAACCCTAGGTTATCCTCAGCACTTGTTGTTATTTTTTCTTGTTCTGCAGTTTGGCTCTCTTTCTGTTTTGACTGTGAAACTCAAGTATTTGCATGATTTGCTTTTTTCTCCATATTGAGACAACAATACAGCCTCTTAACAGAAGATAGATTATTTCCTATCTGCCTATTTTTTCCTAAATTAATCTTCATTTTATTTTCTTTCAATAAGAATCAGTCTCAAGAGTATCTTCTTATCAAAATTATATCTCTGATTCAATGTGTCTTTCTCCTTCACATTTTTTTCCACTGTCTAAAGTTATTGGCTATCCAATACAATATGCCTGAAAATACCTAATAAATTACAAACTGTAATCTTTCTGACATCTTTCATTTCCTGTTTATGAATTATTTATTTAAACATTCATGTACTACTCTAATTTAATAGGTTCGAAAATTATAATAATTATAACACTTCTTTGCAAAAAGTGAAATAGTAACACATTTAAAATGAAACATCAACATAGAACAGGAGTTCCCTACAAGGGGTGCTCCCCCCCCTGGGGGTACAAGATGGTATTCCAGGGGGTGCGAAAACTTGAGTTTTCAAAAGTATAGTGCATATGCATAATTCTTTGCCATTATTTTGAATTTTTTTAAGAGGTGCAAGAATATATCAGAAGCGTTCTAGGGGTGCGGGGTATAGAAAAGTTTGGAAACCACTGACACAGAACATAGAACTGACCAAGTTATTTCTAAACCAAATATACCTGGGAAAATAAACACTCTTTAATTTGAAACTGCTAAGGGCATATTTTTCTTGAATAGATATTTAAAGTGTTTTTTTTTATATAAATAAATAAATGCTCCCAACACTTAGCTTTAATTGCTTTCTTTATGGAAATAGTTTAAAACTTTTCTGAATCTCTCAGCCCTTATAGAGAGTTTTGCCTCTTATTACAATTCTGCTGTAAATTATTTACATCTATTTCTGGCATGGTCAAAAGTGCACAGAGAAAGATAGCAAAAAGGCCATCTTTTCGAAGCCGTGCTATTTGCTCAAAGTTTAACAAGAATTAATATGCTACAATTACGTATGCTTTATGTATTGACAACAGTAATTTGCTTAAAGTATATTTTAAAGAGATAACACAAATTGTATTCTGGGCTTTTCAAAACACAGTTTTTTAGTAGGCTTTGAAACAACTTTTTTCCTGAAATAAAACCATTATCTGGACTGACCATCTGTAATTCTGTTCCATCTGGCTTTAACTAATAATACTACATAGATCTCTAAAAGAGAACCTGTGTCAGGACATCTATATGTTTTGACAAAAGAGTAGAAAAAGCAATACAGGAAATTTTGTGTGCTGCTTCTCACATTTCTGTTCCATGCAAGAAGTTATTGATCATTGGACTGGAGGCAATATGCACAAAAACATGTGAGTATATAAATGTATGGCCTGAATGACATTTTAAAAAGTACAAGAAAACTTTTTCATCTTTATCCAGAAACAAAAGGATGGTGCAGGGAAGCAAATAATAAATGCGTACACTAAGACTTAAGATATAATATGACCCAGGAGCTGTGTTTTCAGATTTTTTTATAACAAAAAAGAGAAAGTCTTAGTCTGTATTAGTTATGATAAAAATCTATCTGTTGCTGTTGTTTTATATTATCATTAAAAATATGCAGCATATGCTCATACATGAATACTTTTTCATTCATGTTTGTAAAGATGGATTGGTCTTTATTTTGTAATAACAAATTCCTTTCATCACCATTTCAGCCACCAGAAATAAAACCAGGCTCCATTTCCACTGAATAAAGTTATTTGCTGTAGTACTAAATGTTAGTTTTTCAGGTCTCAGGCAAGGGAAGAGATGTTTTGAAAGAAAGGAGTGACAAGAGTATCCATGGACTGCATCAGCCTGATAGCCACATTATGTTCCCATCCATGCATCAGAAGAAGAATCAGATTTCTTGTATTTGAAAGTCCTTTTGCATTTTTCAAAAGAGTTTTCATTCCATAGGTTTTTGTTTTTTAAATAAATTAGCACTTTTTAAAGGGTGGGGGTTGTTACTGTCATGGCACAAATTTAAAAAACCCAGTATGAGCAGGACTGAAGTATGAGCAGAATTTAAATTAATATCCATTTGTTAGTCAAAGCCTGCTATCTCCCGATGGTCTTTAATTTACTACCACAACTGAACCCAGAATCTTGGTCATTGAGCAAAACAGCCATTAAGCAAGATGCCCTGGTGACTGCTTTGCTCAACAACTGCATTCTGAGCACTCCCATTTGCAGTTGTTAAGGAATTGTGCAGTCATTAAGAAAAAGGGTGCAATAAGGGATAGAAAGGCCTTGGGAGGCCCAGTGAGGTAATACACAGGCCATACATGAGCTGGGAAGATACTGCAGTGTAATGCAAAGCCCCAGATGCTCCGTCCTGGCTTGCAGTGTGATGCTTGGAAGTGGCCACACTGGGTCTGGGAAGTAAAGGCCTGGGGCCTTCAACATTCTTAGCCAGCTGCCACTGCCACAGGCTTTATATTACCTTAGTACTGCCACTACTATTGAGGAATACTGTCCAGGTCCCCAAATTTGCCTCTCCCAACCTGTGGCAAGTTGCTATTGCTCTAGGATTCTGTATCAACTATGCACCTGAGAAATGCTGCTTGGAGAATGGCACAATTTTCCAGCACTCCCCAATATCTGCTATATAATCTTTACCTTCAGACATTTTGATTTTGCTGTTGTGACCCCAGCGTGGTTTAAATGGGTTAGGTCCAGGTTGCACCATGCCTTCCCTAAAGTTAACAATCTTGCAGGCTTATGGAGACCCACAAGAATTGGTTCTAATCATGTAATACTTTGGAAGCCTACTTAAACCATGAGATTAGAGCTAGTTCTTGGGGGTTCTATAAGTGACCATAATTAAAGGACTACTTGTATTCAAAAGGAAACTTTTCATAGTTTATTTTTCTCATGAAGTAGGCAGCCCTTGATTAAATGCACTGTAATCTGTGCTCTTCAGGCAGAAATTAGGTGTCCAGTCCATCCCCTCTACTCTATTAAGCCTCCGTGCTATCAGCCCCCTCTACCACAAAGATCCTGCAGGAGAAGGGCAGTATGGACAATCGTGGGATCTGGCAGGGTGAGAGCTGTGAACCATAAACACAAAGCTTTCACTGTGTCCCTGCACAACAGTTGCAGTGCCCTTACTGATCTTAATAGGGACATTAAGGAAACAGGTAAAGGTATATGTGATGATAACTCAAATAAGCAGGGGATTGTGGTCCGAGATGAAGAACTAGTTTTTGACAGGGAGAAGTGCGAATCAGGTATTACACATCAGTCATGTAATAACAGAAAGGCATCCAAAAAGAGAAGCCACCTTCTGGTAGGTGATTCAATTATAAAGGATGTAAATTTAGGAAAGGACACAGATATTTCAAAAGAGGTCAGATGTCTTCCAGGTGCTACTGCCAGTAGGAACAAGAAGCGTATTTCTAAAATAATCAAGAATGCCAGCAAGGACTGTGATGTGGAGGCTATTGTACAACTTGGCATTAACGATCTGTCCCAAAAAGATGTACTCTCTGTGCAGAACAATTTCCAGGGCTTGGGGCAGGAACTTAACAGAATAGGCTGTAGGCTTACTTTTTCAGAGGTTTTACCAGTGTATAAGGAGCAAAATGGAAAAGGCCAGTTTATAGCAGAATTCAATATGTGGCTAAAGGAGTAGTGTAAAGGAAAGGCTCACGATGTCTGTAGCTGGTCCAATGAAAAGATATACAAAAGAGATGGTTTGCATCATCAAAGAAAGGGACTGTTCTGGATCATATTAGAAAGATTGCATAACAGATAAATATGTTTATTCAGAGAAAATACTTGCTTTTATGTTGTTGCTTCTGGATAACACATCTCTGTTCATTTCCATAAGTAAATTGATAATGAATTTTCCCCTCTTCTTCTACATAAGCATCACATGTTAGCATAGGACTTCCAAGCTATGTGGCTGTGAGGCATGAGGTTGGATGAACAAAGGCATTCCAAACTGGGCACATAGCCAGTATATCCTGAGAGGAACTTAGAAACTCCTCCCACTGACCCATTAACATGAGATGACTGTCTAACTAAACTGCATTTCCCATAATCCATCTCTCAAGGAAACAACACTAAACTCAATAAATGCCAGATATTTTAACATACTGATACATGTTCTCTAGTTAGGGTTACATAGAGCTATAATACTGATACATGCTGTCTAGTTACGGTTACATAGAGCTATATGATCCAGAACACTCCCCACTTGGAAATTCATATTTCCACTACCAACTAACTGAAATAGCAAAAAAACATAGCATTAAGGCATGCAATACTCATTTTTAATTAACTTGTGACTAAATAGGTAAAATCATGGTATGAAACATGCATAACTATAAAGTAAATATAAAACATGCACCATTACACAAAATAAACAAGTGTTACATCAAATAATGCATAAACACAATACATAGTTTGAGGTTTAAACTTCTAGTTCAATCTTCGTCAGCATCGGGACCAAATCAGTTATCAGCCTGGTACAAGAGTCTTTGAGTCACGATCTGACTCACGTGGCTTCACGATCTGGACGTCAGCTTGACAAACTGGGTGGGCCCGGTGCGCAAATCCCATGGGCCAAGTTTTCTGGTATGTATACTTGTCTCTCAGTGAGACAAAGTCTTCTTCCTGTAAAAGAAACTGGAACCAAATCTGAAACAGAAAAACTGGAACCCAACGTTTCTCAGGAACACGGGGAACTGGATTCACAGGATACTCAGAAACTGAAGAACCTGGAAAAACAGGAACAGCTGAAGCTGGAAACTCAGGAACAGCTGGAGTTGGAAACTCAGGAACCGCTGGAGCTGAAGAATCAGGAACAGGAACATTAGCTGGAACTGAAGAATCAGGAACAATAGCTGGAACTGAAGAATCAGGAAAAACAGTTGGAACTGAAGAAACAGGGACAATAGCTGGAGCTCTGAGGTTCAATTTTCCAAGTCGGTCTTCTTTAGCAGCAGGACTAGGTTGGTGATTGGCCAGGTGTAGAGCTTTTTGGCAAGAGACGTGGAGTCTCGATCGGTCTCATGTGGCTTCACTACCTGAACCTCAATTTGGTGAACGAGACCATCAGAACTCGGCGCAGCCCGCTGCACGAGCCCCATAGGCCAAAGATTTCTTTGAACATCTTGTTTTTCAGCAAGACTAGATCGCCTTCTTGTAAGTTGGGTTCTTTGGTCTTCCACTTATCCCACTCCTGGAGGGTAGATAAATACTCTTGCCTCCATCACTTCCAGAAAGTGTTGGCCAGTAGCTGAACTTGCTTCCATTGTTGGACATACAAGTCTTTGATGGTGAAATTTCCCACTGGTGCTGGCCAATCACCTGTCTTTTGAGTTAATAAAGTAGCTGGGGTGAGGATGGTGGGATTCTCAGGATCTGAAGATACTGGAACCAATAGTCGAGTGTTGATGATAGCTGCAACTTCCGCCATGAGGGTGGTGAGAACTTCATGCATAAGTGTGGATGTCTCAGTCAACATAGAGTCCAGGATTTTGCGGGCTACGCCGATCATGCATTCCCACGTGAGATGCATGGGGGGGTTGAAAGTCCAGACACAATTTTGGGCCAGTAGGTACTTGCCAATGTGTGATTCAGGACAAATGCCTTCATCAATTTGCAATTCCTTGCAGGCCCCTACAAAATTAGTTCTGCGATCGGACCTAAACACTTTGACTGGGCCTCTATGGCAGTGGTTCTCAACCTTTTTAATGCCGCAACCCCCCAACTGGTCGTAAGTCGAGGACTACTCAACTGGTGCAGCACCGTTTGCAGAATGGGACTTTTGGCGGGCTCAGCAGGGCAGAGACAGCCTGGACAATTCCTATTGGCTTTCAAAAGCCAATAGAATAAAAGGGAGTAGCACAGCTAAGGAAAAGGGGGGAAAATGGAGGACTGCATTGTTTGGCGACCCCCGTAAAATGGTCGTTCGACCCCAAATGGGGTCCCGACCCACAGGTTGAGAGCCACTGATCTATGGGCTTGGAATCTTCTTAGTGCATTGATGAAAGAAGAAGAATCCATAGCCTCAATGACTTCTATGTGGATCGCTCTGATGCTGAGACATGTGAAGAGTACAGCCCAATGTTTGCTGTTGGCATGACCACCTCTGGTTTGACGAGTCGATTCGGCCCAAGGTCCGAATACATCTAAGCCCACGTTGGTGAAAGGTGGTGCAGGTATTAGGTGCTCGGTTGGTAGGTCAGCCATCAATTAGTGTTGTGTCGCCCCTCTTTGCTTATGGCAATGTAGACATTTGTGCAGGATGGTGGTGATGCATCTTTTGGCTCCCACAATCCAGAAGCCTGCCACTCTGATGGCACCTTCCGTGAAATGTCTGCCTTGATGCTGGAAGTGTTGTGGTGATATTGAACTAACAGGTGTGTGATATGTTGACAAGCCGGAAGGATGATAGGGTGTTTGAAGTCTGATGCTAGCTCGGCTTTGGCTAGACGCCCTCCTATTCACAACAATTTATGACTGTCCAGGAATGGATTCAATTTCAGCAGAGAATTATTCTTTGGGAGAGCCCTATTTGCTTCCAGACATTCAAAGTCCAGTGGGTATGAGTCTTGTTGCACACTTCGAAGAATCCCTCTTTCAGCCTGGAGGCGACTTTCTGGGACGCTTATATTATGGTGCAGGAAATGGACTATTATTGCTACTCCTGCTACAAGAGGTCTCCACCTGGAGAAGCGTTTGAAACGAGCGGGTTCCAGAGAGTGTTGAGGAGATGCTTTTATTGCCTCCTTGACATCTGTATAGAGACAAGCAAACTGAGTGGTCGACGTCAAGCTCCATCCTGGCAAATTATTGGATACTTTGGGCCGCACGTCGTTGTCTTGGTCTGGTTCTAGCAACTCATAGTTCTCTGGTTCATTCAACATTTGTTTGTCAGGATGCACCAAAAAATCAGGACCCATTAACTGAATCTGCCAACTTCAAAGTGGGAATGGACCGTATTGTCTGGTCAGCTGGATTCTGGTCTGTTGCCACATATCGCCACTGGCTAGGGTCTGATGATCTTCTAATCATTTCTACCCTATTACTTACGTAGATGTAAAATCGCCTATTTCGATTGTGGATGTAGCCTAGCACTACCTTGCTGTCCATGTAGAAGGTGGTGGATTGTAATTCGATGTCTAATGCCTTTGTTATTAGTTCTGCTATTTCTACGGCTAGAACGGCACCGGAGAGTTCTAACCTGGGTATGGTGTGGCTCTGTAATGGGGTCAGTTTTGCTTTTCCTATAATGAAACCAATGTTACAACTCTCCCCACTATAGACTTTGACGAATCCTACAGCTGCGATAGCCTATATGGAGAACATGTGTAGTTCCCATTTTGCTGCAGCAGCCAAAGAGAGGGGAACATATCTGCACTGAATGAAAATGTTTTGTAGGCAACTGAAGGATTTGCACCACTTCTCCCATTCCTGTTTGTGTTCTGGTGGGAGCGCTAATCCCAATTGGTAGCGTTTTGGGAGAGTGAGCGCAGAAGAAGCTTACCTTGGACTGTTATAGGTATGGCAAAGCCCAAGGGGTTGAACAGACTATTTACTGTGGAAAGGACACCTCTTCTTCTGAAGGCGTTGTCTTTCATGGGAGTTCTAAAGGTGAAGGCATCCTTCTTCAGATCCCAACACAAGCCAAGACTACATTGTAAGTGAGGATCGTCAATGTCAAAGTCGAGGTCTTTCAGACCCTGTGCATGATCGTCAGGGTCGAAGGCCACTAACACTTCTTCGCTGTTGGATGTTATTTTGTGCAACCTAAGGTTAGCTGCCACTAACATTCCGTGTGTCCTTTTTATTAGGTCTATGGCTTCGGCGGGGGTTGGCACAGATTTTAAGCCATCGTCAACGTAAAAATCCCATTCCACAAAGCGTCTGGCGTTGGTGCTATATTTGACTTCACCTATTTGGGCGGTGCATTGCAGGCCATAATTGGCGATTGCGGGGATTGAGGAACCATTGCCAAAAACGTGTACTCGCATTCTGTATTCAGTCACCTGTTGGGTATGCTGGTCATCGCTAAACCACATAAAATGCAGGTAGTTGCAGTGATCTTCCCTTACGTAAAATGAATAAAACATTTGCTGGATGTCTGCCATGACAGCCACAGCTTCTTTTCTGAAGCAGATGAGTACTCCTAACAGACTATTGATGAGGTCAGGTCCTGTAAGAAGGACTTTATTCAGGGAGATCCCTTGGTGTTGCGCGCTGGCATCAAACACCACTCTGATCTTCCCTGGTTTATGAGGGTGGTACACCCCGAAGAATGGTAGGCACCAGCACTCTTCTCCATCCTGCAATGGAGAGGCTAGTTCTGCATGTCCGTTCTGGAACATCCTTTTCATGAAGTCTACCAGGTGTGTCTTCATGTCGGCTTTTTTGATCATGGTTCTTTGTAGATTGTTGAACCGAGAGAGAGCTTGCTCATAATTGTTAGGTAGACGCTGTCTGAGAGTACGGAAAGGGAGGGGGGCTACCCAACTTCTGGTTTCATCCTGCAGACATTTTTTATCCATGATGTCTAGAAATTCTTTGTCCTCTATCAACAGTCCTACGTCGTTGTCATTGTTGCAGGTTTGGAACACCAACGCACAAACGATAGGCTTAGCAGGGGAAAGCCTGAAGTGTTCTTGTCATGGTTCTAGGTGGGAAGCACTCCCATTACTGAGAATGAAAGTCTTTAAGATGGTTGCTTGTGTTGGAATTTACAGCTTATCAATACATGCTTCACCTGTGATGGCCCATCCGAGTTCCATCTTAAGTGTGCCTAATAGGCCTCTGATTCTTATCTCATTGCCGATGCTTTCGTAGGCGTTCCGTCCCACCAATAGTAGAATTTTGGCTTCGTTATCCAAGGGAGGGATAAGATCGGCTAGGTGAGCTAGATGAGGAAAGTTTCTTGCCATCTCTGGTATTGAAATCTCGTCCCACTCGAGCGGTATTTTGTCCCATTCCATCACTGGTGGCAACAGAAAATAAGAGCTCCCATCTATTGCTTCTATGCACAGTCTGGAGATTATCCTTCCCACAGTGCTACCGGGTGATGTGATAGTTTTTACTTCGAACTCTATTAATCAGGTCGGGAGGTCAAAGAAATCAAAAAAGGCAGACCTAGCTAATGTACGCATATCACGTACATCCTCACAGCCTCTCCCAGTCTTCGGTCTGGATAGACTTTAGCAAGGAAGATGAGAGAGCACGAAGGAAGGCATGGTGAGCTGCCACATATTTGTGTACAGTGCGCCTGGTCCATTGTTGGGAGCCTAGTGGAGATGCATGGAGTGTTCGTCGTCGTGGTAGAGGTGGGAGTTGCTTATCGTGTCTCCTCAGAAGGCTTCTTAGTTTCTAGATGTAAGACTGCTAGGTGCTTGTTGCTTTCACACAGGTGGCACTTCACCCTAGCTATGCAGTCTTTGGTCATGTGATCTATAAAGTCACAGCATTTGAAGTATATCCTATGCTCTTTGAGTAGGGCCTTTTGGTCATCTAGGGATTTTTTCCTAAATTCTCTGCACTCGTTTAGAGACTGTGAGGACTTGTGCATTGGACAAGTCAGGCCTCTTTTAGTTGGATGAGGGTTTGAATGAACACTCCGCGGTATTCGTTCATCTGGGGGCTTCTTTGGGCGAGGCGTGATCTCTGTTTTGTACACAATAGTTCTGTCCTTTGTGGCATGGACAGGTCCCTTGACTGCATCAAAGTTTTGACTTCTTCGCTTGGTCGTTGGGAAGTGTGCTTCTCTGATGGAAATCTATAGGGGGTCATTGTAGAGATCTGCCTGGTCACTGATAAATTCAGCGAGAACCGCGAAGGGGGGAATTTTGTTTTGATTCCTTTTCCTGTAAGCCAGAGAAAACTCTATCCATTTGTCACATATCAACCATGATAGTTTTTGGAATGTAGGATTTTGTGTCCTGAACAGGTCAAGGCAAGCTAGTCCCGGCAAGACAGGATCCTGTTGTGCTGTTTGTAGTTGAGTGAGGAGTGATGAGAATGTCTTCAACTGTTGAAGTTCGTTGATTCTCATGTTGGGGAAACTGAGAACGTGGTCCAGGAGCAAGGATTCTGTCACTGTAGGTTCACCATAGTCCTTGTCAAGTGTGGCCCAAGTCTTTTCCAGGCCAATGTCAGGGTTACCCAGATGGGATGCGAAGATGTTATTCACTGTGATGACGGATTTTGGCCTAGCCAGGCTGTCAGCTGGACAAGTTCCTCATCTGGCCCGGCCTTTTCCTCGAGGATGGCGTGCTTGAAGATGTACTTCCACAATAAGTAGTCTCTTCCTGGTTTGTCGGAGAATTTTCATACGCCTCTGGCTCCCAAGTCCAACATTCTTCCAATGAACATTGGGGGATGCATTGATCCCATATGTGAGCTGTGGTTTGGTGGAGGTGGTGCATCGCTTCTGGGAGCAGGGGCGTGAGCCATGGTTGGCTGGTAACTCCCTTCGGCGTATTGTTGGCTGACGGTATTTTGCCATGTCATATGCGAGGGGCCTTATTGGCTTGGTCTGAACTTCTCTACTGTGGCATTGAGCTGAGGGGACCCAAGTTCTGCATGCCTACTTTTTGGAGGTCTCTCGTCTTTCTGGTGGAATGTAGCTAGCTCCCTGATAGGCTGGCTCCTCTGTGGTCAGGTCTGGTGGTGGTTCCTTGGGACGCTGACTCCTGTTGGCACATGAGGGACTCTAGTGTGGCTCAACTTCGTTCAATCTCGTCCCCAAGTGGCGGCTGGTTCTGCTGTAGGGCCATTGAAGCTGAGGTGCACGTGGACCCATCCAATTGCCATCAGTGGTATGGTTCGATGGGTTCCATGGGGCGACAACTGTGGGAAGATCTTGTGGCCTAGATGTTGCGACAGCAACTCTCTGGTTGCTCAGTATATCTGGCTGTTGAGATTCTTCTCTTCGTCTACTTGGTCTTGGGGGGCTTGTGGCTGGCTGCAGTCTCACCTGTTCATGTTGAAACGCGCTTTGGTTATCCACGTAGGCCTGTACATGACTGTGAGGGTTTTCCCTTCCTAGCCCTTCCAACCTGTTCATAGATGTAGCTTCTTCTAGCACTCTTTGGAGAGCCACTTTTAATATGGCTGCCTCCTTTGCTTCCTGTTGCATCGGGACATCTCGAAGTTGGCACGAGCTTTGACCATGTCTTCCCTCTGCTGATGCCATGCCTCTTCCACACAATGAGCTGATGCAGCTTGCACTTTGGCTACATCTTCCCTTTGTCGTTGTTCAGCCTCTACTACATGTAGAGCTGCTGCAGTCTCTGCTTTTGCCATTTCCTTCTTCTTCTGTTTTTCTACTGCTGATGTTTGTGCAGCAGCTTCAGCCCTTGTGGTATTGACTCGTGCTTATGTGAGTTGGGAGGCAATGCTCTCTGCCCTTGAGGCCTGAGATGCTTGGCTGTGACAAGAAGAAGCTTTCGAATGGTGAGAGGCGCCTGTGACATGCGATTGTTGTGACACACTGGAATGTGCCTTGGATATATGGCAAAAGGATGAGGCCTTTTCAGACATATGTGATGGAGCCGCATACGACCGTTGGGATGGTGCATGTGAATGGCAGGAAACTTCGGACTCGGCCCTGTTAACCGGTCTGTCTCTCGGGTGAGGCTCAGGCTCTGGGAGGCATTGTGGGCTCTCTAGAAGCTTCTTACATTCCTTGTTTAGTAGCTTGAGGCTTTGCATCTTGCCATAGATACTTGAATCTCCTAATTATGCCTGAATGTCTTCGAGGTACTGTTCGTAGTCTATCCATTGTGTAAGGGGTCTTCCTTATCTCCTTCCACTGCGTGTGCACGTTTGGGAGAGAGTTCCTCCTTAGGCTCTTGGTAGAGTTTGTGTAATCTCTCCCAGCATCTTAAATGGCGCTTGTAGTTTGACTCCCATCTTTCTATCAGATGTGAGTGCATGGCTGCTGTAAGCTTTCTTTGTTGCCTCAGGTCATAGGGCACCTGAGACATCTTTGGCCTTGCTGAGGCTTTAGCTTCAGCCTCTGTGTGTGGGTCAAGGTTGGCTGTTTGCAGCATTTCACCTTGACCAGCTGGTTGGGGTCCCTAGGCTAGGATAGGTTCAGTACACTTCCTAGCTATTTTGAAGCAAATTAGATGAACTTCTCTTTTTGAACACTAGGGGTCACTGCTTGCAGATCAGCTGCTGGGGTGCTGTCTGTGGGTGGAGGCTCCACTGGGTGCATTGTCCTGCATTTGTGGGTACTTCAGCACAATTCACCCTTCACCACTAGGGATCCCTTCCTGAGGGTCAGCTATCAGGGTGCTCTTCTTTCAAGGTTCACCCTTTGTCTACTAGAGGGCTTTCTCTGGGTGTGATTAAAGGCTTGCATGTAGTTCCTCCTTTAACCACTGGGGTCGTCTGAAGAAAGGCCAGCCAAAATTCCTCTCGCTACCATGTTACTGCTATTGGCCACTGAGAGAATGCAGAGCAGTGGTCGCTCCTACAAACTCTCACCTGGTCATCACATTGCAAGCTGGAACCACTTAGTCATCAGCTGTGATAATAAGCAAGGACAATTGGCTCTGCTTGTCCTTCTCCTTAATTTCTCTCAAACTGGAACAACTTGGTCGTCAGCTTGAGTTAGTGAATACTTTGGTGAAGTTCACTATGTGCCCTTTAGGGGGTGTTGGTAGCTTGGGATAAATTTAAGCAACTTGCTCTTTAACTGTCAGATTCACTCTGCGTAGTTAGTGACGTGTGCAGTGAAGTATCTTCTTTCCCCTCTAGGGGTGCTCTTAGCTTGGCTTGGTATAAGCCTGCTAAGTGCTAAATTAATTATCAAGTTGTTGTAATCTAACATAATCAAATTTAGCAGGGTGTCATGTGCAGATTGGCCACCAGGGGGTGGCACTGAGATACTATTGGGACCTTTGAACACCATCTCCTATTGGCATTGTTGAAATTCCAAAGGGAGGGGGAAGGGTGAAGAGGTTAATTGCTTAAGCTTTCCTTGGCAACCTGTTGCTAAGGCAAGTGGACTAAGAAAACAGCATTTGGTTGAGAATTAATTGAGCTTTTATTGCCCTTGAAGGGGCCTCTTGCTGCTTTCTTTCTTGGCTAGCAGACTCATGAAGAAGAAACAGAGGTTTTGTAGCTTTGTCTCTCTTCAAGCATAAAGAATCAACATATTTCTAAACACCTAAATTCCAAATCCTTGATTTGCATTAGGCAGGCTGAGAGAGGGACACTTCTCCTTAAAGGCAGTGAAGAATTATTTGCCTACCTTTGACTGCACTCTAGAAGAGGTTGTCCTTAAACAGTTCTTTGTCTTAGATTGCTCAAGCCCTCGGCAAAGGGACTGAGTTACCTGGCTATAAATTCACAGATTTTCTGGAGGAAAATTTAAACTAAACCGTGGGGACAATGAATTAATTGATACAGAACAAACCTGTACCCAGCAATCTAAAAATTATAGGGCTATCAGTGCATGTAACATAGATTTGTGTGTGGACAAGAATACCAACCTTGCTGTCAAGCAAAATCAAGCCTCTAATAGCGAGTGCACACAAAGTGCACTAACCAAATAGGTGGTGAGACAATAGGGGAACTCAGGCACCACACAGATTATGTAGAAAGGGTCAGTCAGTCATAAAGGACTCAAATGTCTATACACCAATGCACAGAGTCTGAACAGCAAACAGGGTGAACTAGAAATTCAGGTTAATGAGGGCAGATATGATATTGTTGCCATTAAGGAAACATGGTGGGATGAAATCCACAAATGGAACACACAGCTAGAGGGATTTAAATTATTTAAAAGAAACAGACCAAATAAAAGAGGAGGTGGAGTTGCTCTCTATATAAGAAATAACTACATCTCTACAAATGTATAAAGAACTCTCTGAGAAATTGAAAGATAAAAAGGACAAGTACAGAAAGTGGAAAGAGGGATACATAACTAAGTCAGAATATCAGCAAATAGCCTGAGCCTGCAAAGATGAAGTGAGGAAAGATAAGGCTCAAAATGAACTAAGGCTTGCGACCAAAGTCAAAAATAACAAAAAAGCTTCTTTCAACATGTAAAATGTAGTTCCCATCTTCAAAAAAGGAAAAAAAAATGGACCCAGGAAATTACAGACCTATCAGCCTGACCTCAATACCTGGGAAAATTCTGGAAAAGATAATCAAACAATAAATCAGCGAACACCTAGAGGCAAACAAAGTTATTACTGAAAGCCAACATGGGTTTGTCAAAAACAGATCATGCCAGACAAATCTTACTGCATTCTTTGACCAAGTGACAAAATTAGTGGATCAGAGGAATGCTATGGATATAATTTACTTGGACTTCAGTAAGGCATTTGATAAAGTAGATCACAACCTACTACTTGACAAGATAGAAAAATGTGGGGTAGACAGCATCACCACCAGATGGATTCGTAGCTGGCTGACTGGCTGTACTCAGCATGTGGTTCTCAATGGAACCGGATCTACATGGAGGGAAGTGTGTAATGGGGTGCCCCAGGGCTCTGTTCTGGGCCCAGTGTCTTCAACATCTTCATTAACGATTTGCACAAGGGGATAGATGGGGAACTCATCAAAAGTGCAGACAACACCAAGCTGATAGGAATAGCCAACACTCCAGAAGACAGGCTTAAGATACAGAAGGATCTGGACAGATTTGAACACTGGGCAATCTAACAAAATGAAATTCAATGGTGAAAAAAGTATTCTACATTTAGGCAAGAAAAACCAAATGTACAGGTATAGTATAGGGGGTACCTTGCTCAATAGTAGTAACTGTGAGAGGGACCTAGTGGACTATCACTTAAATATAAGGTGACCAACTTTTTTACAATGAAAAGGAGGACACAAATAAATTGAAGAAAAAAATATTGTAAAAGCTGGCCCAGCCCATGGAAAGTCAACAGCCCGCCATGCCCCTGCCTGCAGCCACCATGCCAGCACCGCTGCCTCGCTGTGTAGAGTGGGCCCCAAAGCTCCCAAAGCACCAGCCAAGTCAGCTCCGGCCCTGGGGAGCAGCCCAATGTCGACAGACCCTGCCTACAGCTGCCCCGCCAGCACCACCACCCACCCTGTGCAGCCCCATGTAGAGAGGGCCCTGAGGCTCCCACAGCACGGGGAGGCAGCCAGCCACTGACGCCCCTGACATCTCCGCCTGCAGCACCCCTGCCAGCCCTGCCTCTTGTGCCCGCACCCATTATTGCCCTAGCAGAGCTGAAGATCAAGAGAAACTTACTGTTCCAGTCTCCTCCAGGTATCTTCGGGACTAACTAGGAGATGGTGTAGTTGGGTAGCAGGAAGGGGTGCAGAAGAAAGAATTGTACGCTTCTTCAGATGTGTCAACAAAGGTAAATGCAGCCTTAAGATACGTCTCACTCTACAGCGGGGAGAGCCATACTTACGTCATCTTGTTTGCAACCATAAGATGCATCAGAGTCTACAGCGGAGAGAGCTGCAGTCTCAGTGTCTTCTTCAGAAAAGCAAGACTAACAATACAAGAAGGCCACACAGTACCAAGGTTAGAGCTATGTGGTACCACTTTGGTTGTAAAGCTCACCAACTTGACAGCGAAGACATTGTATCTTGAACTGCAGTCTACCACCTTCTACGCAGACAGAAAGAGGATGTCAAGCTACATCTGCGAGCAAACCAGACATTTCTACATCTATGTAGGAAACAGAGTGAAAAAGATTGAAACATCTTTAAGCCCTGAACAATGGCAAGATGTGCCAATAAATAAGAACTTTGTTAACCAAGTGAAGTGGCCCAACCTTGCCACACAGTTAACAGAATTGATCTGGCTAGAAAGTCTTGAGTTCCTGGCCTGTCCAAACAGACAGATGCCACAGAGACCAAAATATTATGCACTTCCAGCTTCAGATCAAAGTGCCAACCTTCAACCTCAGACACCCAGTAAATGTCAACCAATCAGCTTCAAAACCCTGTCTAAGTGGAGACACCTGAAATTAAGCATAGTTTTGATTGTCTTGATCACTTGTCTTAGCATCCCAAGAATTAGCCTTGTAGGAGCCTGCAAAGACTTATTGACTTTCATGGACTCCCTGTTGTTACCCACACCCACACATGGTCCTCACTACCCTGATAACAACAGTAGCAGCCCTCTTCAATACTCCACCAGTGGTTCCAGACCCTTCGGTTCTTGAGTATCCTGAGTCTTCTGCAGAAACTGTTGTTCCTGATTCTTCAGTTCCAGCTGTTGTTCCTGATTCTTCAGTTCCAGCTGTTGTTCCTGATTCTTCAGTTCCAGCTGTTCCTGAGTTTCCATCTCCAGCTGTTCCTGAGTTTCCATCTCCAGCTGTTCCTGAGTTTCCAGATGTTCCTGATCCTGATTCTTCAGCCCCATCTGATCCTGTTTCCAGATCCAGCTGTTCACGTTTTTCCAGATTCTTCAGTTCCTGAGTATCCTGTGAATCCAGTTCCCCGTGTTCCTGAGAAACTTTGGGTTCCAGTTTTTCTGTTCTAGATTTGGTTCCAGTTTCTTTTACAGGAGGAAGACCATGTCTTGCTGAGAGACAAGTATGCATACCAGAACTATTGGCCCATGGGACTTACGCACCGGGCCCACCCACTTGATGAACTAGTTTTCCCAGACGAGTCCAGATTGTGAAGCCACGTGAGTCAGGTTGTGACTCAAAGACACTTGTACCAGGCTGATCACCAATTTGGTCCCGTTGCTGATAAAGACTGAACCAGAAGATCAAACCTCAAATTATGTATTGTCTTTATGCATTGTTTGATGTATCACTTGCTTGTTTTTTGCATAATTGTGCATGTTTTATATTTACCAATAGTTATGCATATTTGATACCAAGTTTTTACTTATTTAGTCACAAGTTAGTTAACAATGAGTATTGCATGCCTTAATGCTATGTTTTTTGCTATTTCAGTTAGTTAGTAGTGAAATATAAATTTCCAAGCAGGGAGTATTCTGGACCATATAGTTCTATGTAACCTCATATAGCTCTATGTAACCCTAACCAGAGAGCATGTATCAGTATGTTAGAATATCTGGCAGTTATTGGGTTAAATGCTTGATTTGTTGATGGATCAGTGGGAGGAGTTTCTAAAGGGCATTGGGAGACTTCCTGGACACAAGCCAGATTGGAATGTCTTTGTCTGAAAGAAGCATGGGCCATCAGATGTCACCCGATGAGCCTGCACTGTTATAAAGATGATATGGAAGAGAGCATCATCCTTTTACCTATAGGAACGGACAAAAGATGTATTTCCCAGAAGTAATAATACAACATGAATGCAAGTAATCTTTGTAATCTTTCTGTTTGAAATATATTTCTTTTGTTATGAAACCATTTCTACTGAGTTGTCTATCTGACTTGATTTAAAGAAGGCGTTTTTAACTCAGAGTCAGAATAATATTCATTAATTGAAGTTGTACAAAGGAAGAAACATAGGTTAGCTAGAAATATTCATTCTCAGATGTTCTTTCTATAAACTGGATCACAGTCTGGTTTTCATAAAATAAGCCGCTTTTATATTCACAGTGGTGTCAAACTACAAAATTTACTGTCTTTAGGACCACTGTAATGCTTCTAGCTTGTCTACAGTTACGGGAGGGTGGAGAGTGGGAAAGTTTGGGATCCACAGGTGTTCCCTATCAGCGTGAGAGCCGAAGCCACTGAAGAGATGTTTTGGCAAACTGAAGTTTCTTCTCATAACAATTGCTAGAAGATTAATTGGACAATGTGACCTGAACTGTCAGGGAAGGGAGGGGAAAGTTTTACTCTTTTAATTATCTGTTTCCCATCATATTCTCAGAGCTAGCTTTCCTTCTATCATACCAGTTTGCTAATGTCTAATAAAGTTTACATTAGAGATCACAATGTCTCTGGTTGGGCTTCTCAGCCAGAACTTGACACTAAACTAGCTCTCTTCAACTTCAATTCCTATTGAGGGGTCCTGTGCCCCTACACCCTTTCTGGTAGCCTCCAGGGTGGTAGTGAAGACTCAGGAGAAGATGCCTGAAATGAAGCAGCTGACTGGAGCTGTGTCGGGGTTGATCAGCAGGACCCCAATCTGAGCCAAAAGCAGCTTCATAATTCCACCAGCCTCAATGCATCCCAAGGAGCAGGAGGGAGCTGATCCCAGACCTGGGGTGGCTGGATGGAGTGGCAGCATTAAACCAATTGGAAAAGTGGTAAGAAGAGTTGCGGAAGGTCACCAAAGCCAAATTCCTGCTGTACGATCCTCGTCCTAAGCTGGGCAGAGAGAGTGGTGGGAGCAAGGAGCCTCGGAATGGCTGGCACCAAGAGAGTGCTACTTGCCAGTGTGCGGCAGCCAGTTGTGGAACAACTGAGGCAGAAGCTCAGCAGCTTGGAGGTCCAAGGAGGGGAGCCAGCCCCATGAATGGATCCCAGATCTCGGGGAGGTTCGGTTCAGCTTCCACTAATGTCATCAATCCTTTCACCTCAGCACTCAGGGGGAGCAGCAACTATGGCTGCTGGAGGGGCAACTAGCCCACAACCGGGGATGACTCCGCAGCCAGATCCCAGTCCAGGGTCAAGGCTCACAGTACACCACCAGCATCCATCCCCCATTTGGGGGAGTAGGCTGGCAGCCATCATTGGCTCCTAGATATGGAGTCCATCCCTGGATGTACCCATATGGTGTAGCTTAGATGCCAGGACCCTGGATGGCACCAGGCTTCTACCCCTGCTACTGAGCAACTTTCGACAGAAATCCTGAGAAGCTGGCATTCTTGCTCAATCAAGTCTAAGTCCACTTTGACTAGCATGGAGAAGATTATCCTGACGATGAAGCCTGGGTGGATGTTGTAGTGGCCAACCTCCATGGAAAGGTGGTGGAATAGGTGACAGACCTCCATTACGAAGGTGCCCTGAACTGGCAGACCTGGATGCAATTCTATGTGGTCTCAGAGCCTGTTTTGGAGACCCCACGCAGACCCAACAAGCAGAGGTGGAGGTCCATAATGTCAGACAGAAGAATAGGCCCATGGCTGAATCATCAGAGACTTCAGGAAGGTCACAGGGGAGCTAAGGCACTGGTCAGAACAGCTCTCGACCCAGTACTTCCAAGAAGGACTGAGCCATGATCTATTTCACCTCTGCCTGGCCCAAGAAATCCCAAACTGACTCACTGACTGGTACTAGCTGGTCACCACTGTAGAGCTGACTGTGTACAAAGACCATGGGAGTTTTGAACCATGACCAAAGAAAAACCAAGAGAAACGTGCTTTGGGGGAAAAACCACCAGTGGTAGCACCCCCAACCCCTGCAGGGCTGGTGACACCCCTATCATGTGCTTTTGCTGGGGCCACAGGGCAGCAATGTGCTCAGTGCAAACCCCTCAGATGGCTCCCACAAAACTGACTCCCTTGAAGCCAAAGAAGCCACCTAAGAAGGGGAAAGAGAAGTCATGAATAGTAGCCCAAGTCATTGAGGTCTCTCCCCAAGAACGTAAGGGGAGGGAACTCCAGCCAAAGAGGGGGCACCAATGATTCTCTACGACAGTGACAGTAAGGGAGAGGATGACCCAATGGTAAGTAGACCTGTCAACCACCTTGAGTTAGGGTGGACATCCCATTTAGGGGTGAGTGGGGTCTCCAAAACAGGCTCTGAGACCAGATAGAATTGTGTTCAGGTCTGCCAGCTCAGGGGCACCTTCATAGTAGAGGTCTGTCACCCATTCCACCACCTTTCCATTGAGGTTGGCCACTATAACATCCAGCCGGGCTTCGTCGACAGGGTAGTCCTCTCCATGCCAGTCAAAGTGAAGAGATGTTTTGGTGAACTGAAGTTTCTTCTCATAACAATTGCTGGAAGATTAATTGGACAATGTGACCTGAAGTGTCAGGGAGGGGAGGGGAAAGTTTTACTCTTTTAATTATCTGTTTCCCACCATATTTTCAGAGCTAGCTTTCCTTCTATCGTACCGGTTTGCTAATGCCTAATAAAGTTTACATTAGAGATCAAATGTCTCTGGGTTTTGCTTCATTGAGCTTTTTAGCCTGAACATGACACATGGTTTCACCAGTGCATATGAGAAAAAGACTTCTATCAGGAAGCTTGTCTTCTCCAATGGGACTACATAGTTGGTGATCTCTCTAACTACTTCAAGGGAGAGCTCATAGTTACATCAACATATTCTGTCTATTTTAAGACACCTATGTAAATTAGAAATATACTTGAAACTCATATTTCAAAGATCTGACTACTCTTCCTTTAGCTAATTATCTTGTGAGACTTATAGCTTTTTTACAAAGTTTCTGGGTTTTTTTACCCTAAATCTTCCTGGAAGAGTTTAATAGATATTAATCATTAGAAGACTTTTCACAAACCTTATTAATCAGCACTTTGAGTATACAGCTTTTGACATGCTTCTAAATCAGTTGATTAAATTTCAGTGAAAATGACTGAATGAAAATGAAAATTCAGAAGGCAAAGAAATTTTGAATACTGTAATCACTGTTCAAGAATTCTTTCATTTTACAAATCAATCACAGTAATCTAAGATCTTGAGCTATAATTCAGAATACAAATTTTAAATAATTTTATATTCTATTCCTTTATATGGTAGAATTATTTATTGAACATTAAGCCTTAAGCCAACATTTGATTTCATAAATGTATATTTGTACAGTATATATGAATGTGTGTGTGTTTGTGTGGTGTTATGTGTGCTTATGAATGCTTCCAATGCTCTGTTGATTTCTGTAAAAATAATTATGTTTACCGAAATAATTGAAAACTAAGTAGGTTTTTTTACTTTGGGTCACTCTCAGAATAATTTATTCAAAGCCGCTGAGAAAGCTTATAACAACCATGGGTTTCAGAATGTTGTTTTTTCACAAAATATAGCATATTATAATTACATTAGGTTTTTATATGGCCTTTGTGATTTATAGTAACTTTTTAAACTGATTAACAATCCTCTTCCCTCGCTTTGTTACATGCAAAGAAAAAAGGAAACGTCTATAGTTATTTGAGTTATTTATTTATTTATGAGACTTATATACCGCTTTAAGTGCAAGCACTCTCTAAGCGGTGTACACCAGTAAGCAATGTATATATATATATATTTACATTGCCCCCAACAATCTGGGTCCTCATTTTACCTACCCCGGAAAGATGGAAGGCTGAGTCAACCTTGAGCCGGTGAGATTTGAACCGCTGCACCTGCTGATCACAGTCAGCTAAAGCGGCCTGCAGTACTGCACTCTAACTGCTGCGCCACCTCGGCTCAATATGTACATTTAACCTAAAACATTGTACTGAGTCTGGATGTTCTTTCATGTATATAGCCTCAGAAAGCCAAATAGAAATGAAGAAACCATAATAAATTGTCAACCAATTTTAGCATTGAGTGAACTATGTCTATGGTTATACCATGTGTTAAACAGATTCCTAAAGGAAATAAACCTTGACTGTTCTTTGGAAGGATAAACTGAAACTGAATCTCAAATACTTTGGTCATCAAATAAGAGTCCCATTGGAAAAAACAATGATGTTGGGAAAGAGTGAAGACAAAAGGAGGAGGCAATGGCAGAACATGGTTAGAAAATGCCATCAGTACAATAAACATGAATTTGGTCAACAGTGGAGGACAGGGGGCCTGGGAGACAGTGGAGGACAGGGGGCCTGGTGTGCTATGGTTTATTGGTCACAAAGAGTTAGACATGACTTAGTGACTGGACATCTCAAGCAGGTACAAGGGCATTAAAAAAAAGATACTCAAGGGGGTAGGCATCAGAGACCTAAACAGGAAGCAGAAAAGAAAGAAAAGAAGTAATGGGCAAGTTGGAAAGCAAAAGAGAATATGACCAGTGAACTAGCTACCCTTAGAGTTCTATGAACCTCAAGAAGGATATGCTTATTATGGATAACCTAGGATAAATTGCCAATATATTGATTAATCATTTAACAGCACAACTTTGTGATTTGCTCCACTACAGTGGCAAACTTACTGGTTTTAACAGAATAATGAATTCATTTCTTTTTACAGTACATTAAAAAATGGAAAATATAATATAGACTTTTATAGAATAGTTAAATAGTTAAATGTTGGAGTTATTAGGCTAGTGTCTTAAAGTGTTCGTTTACTGATTCCTCTCTTTTTTCTTTGAGATGTAGAAATATGAATGGACATATTCTAAGCACATTGACTATTGGCAATGCTGTTGTCTTCTTTGCTCCAATATAGTATGAAAACTCTTTACCCATGGAGCAATGGCAGTAGGGAAAATAACAGCAACAACCAAAATAATAATTGTTGACTAATCATTACTCCATGTCTGAATACAAAATACAGAACAATAATAAAACCAGGTGTTACAAAATAGAGTAAAAGATAGAATTAAAAGGAAATTCAAATCATATGTCACCCTTACAATTTAGCCAAACAAATCCATGTACATAGTTCCCTCTTGTACTATTTTGTTCAGATAAAATGCCAAGGAACTTTATACTGTATGTATATTAATGAGAAATTAGGAAATAGAACATTAGCAGTGTGTTTTGTTCAGAAGTTATGGTAAAGTTGGGAAATAAGTGAAACTTGTGCAAAAATGATCGGTTGTAAAGCAAGAAAATAAGTTGGGCTATTTAAGGAGCAAAATAGATCAAAGAGAATGTGAAGATAAACAAGAATAAATAGGGAAGAAAGTGATGGAAAGAGAGTTTTACCAAACAAAATGAAACCAGCAAAGAAATTGAAATTAGAAAACTTCTGAAACAAGGGGGAAGAAGGGAAAGGGAAAACAAAAGTGGAATTTGAAAAACTTATAAAACATATAGAGTTGTTGGGTACAATCATATTAAGATATCTTGGTTTCAAAGAAACCAAGCCTGAAAGAAAAGACTAGGAAGAAGAAGGGGAATTGGTTAGCTCTGCAAGGCAATTTAAGAAGATAAAAGGGAGACATTTATTTAAGGTAAGACATAGAGATTACTTAAAAGCAGGGCTTTTTTTCTCATAGAACGCCCAGAACAGAATTCCGGCACTTTTTTTGGATGGAACCTTGTAGGGCAGGCAAGGCAGGTTGTATGATGTGTGTGAGTTCCGGCACCTTTTTTTTTTTTAGAAAAAAAAAAACACTGATTAAAAGTAATGGAGAAAGTCAAAGTTAAGAAGAAAGATAACTTTGAGTCAGAGGCAACTTGATGCAAAAAAAAAAAGACAAAAGGCAAGGAGAGTGAATGAAAAATTACTTGAGAATAAGAAGTAAAGTGAAAATATGCAAAGTTTTCCCCTCTACTTTTGCCCTGTTAATGTGCCTACTTGTAGTCAGTGTTCAAAGAAGATGAATTGGCTATCTATTAATGTGTGAGCTGAAGAAGAAACTGAGGCCAGAAAAATTGGACAATGACATTACAAAATTGGACAATGGCATTATAACATTAGAAATATTAAAGGATATATTTGAAGAATGGAGTTAGAAATGAGTAACTATAATATCAATTCTATTCGTAATAATGTTTGCTTCTGTGGATAGACTATGTTAATAAATGGAACAAATCTGACAAGATACAGAAAGTGCAGAAACTACAAATGACAGGCCAAGAGAATGATTTGGAAAAGGACTTTTTACTGGATATACAAAAGAAATTGGCTTTTTTAATTTTAAAAAATTAAAAGGGAAATACAAATAAAAAATCATGAAAATAACAGAAAAAAAGATGTTAAAGCCTTGAAAAAATCTGTGAGATGGAATAGGATAGAACCAAACAGAAATGAAATATATAACAATATTTTTGAAACAACTTGCCCTCTATTTAAAGAAACTATAACACCAATATAATGCCAGTTGATGGACTCTCAGGTCATATAGCACTCAACATACTACTGAAGAACAGCTGAGGATCTTTTGAGTACTAATTGTGATCACAGTGATTAGATTAAAGCTTTGGGATGTTTAGTTCTTGGGATTCCCATACAGGAAAAGAAAATCCGAAACTGCAAAGATAGATTTACAAAGACAGACAGATTTAATATATTATGCTTCCCCAAAAATAAGCCCTATCCTGATTTTGGGGGGGATTGCTTAATATAAGCCCTATCCCAAGAATAAGCCCAGGGGATGGGCGTGACCAGCACCAGAGTGGCCGAGCATGTGGTGTCCAACAGTAGCCACAGCCCGCTGGCTCCTTGGGGCAGTGCAGGTAAGAGGCAGAGGCAGAGGCAGGGGGAGGCAGGCAATCCGGACATGCTGCACGGCCCCCTGGCTCATGGAAGGCTCACAGGAGGCTTGCATGGTGGCACCAGCAGCAGGTGGAGGTGGAGGCACAGGGGGGAGACAGGCAATCCCAGCATAGCTGGGGGCAAGCTGAGAGATGGTGGGAAGGAGTGAGTGGCATGTCGGGAGCACTTGCCTTCCCCCATGCCTCTGATGCTATTTGCTGCTGGTGCTACCATGCAAGCCTCCCATGAACCAGGCAGCCACATCTAGATCACCTGTCTCCCCTCCCTATGCCTCTGCCTATATCTGGCTCCACCGCACACTTTTCGCCCAGAAGAGGACTGGAAGCTTCGTCTGCTGGCAAATGGGGCACTTTAAAATTGAGCAAAGCACTCCATTTGCAAGCAGATGAAGCTTCCAGTCTCCCTCTGGACAAAAAATGTTTGGGCACCTATGGAGCACTTGGGAATGAGCAAATCGTTCCATTTCCAAGCACCCGATAGGTGCCCAAACACTAGAAATGACAGAGACTGGAAGCTTCATATCGCTCCATTTTAAAGCGCTCTATCTGTAAGTTGATGAAGCTTCCCATTTCCATCATTTCTCCATCTGGGTGAAAAGTGTGTCTGCCCTGGGAAGCCCTGTAAACCGTTGCAGTTGCAGGCAAGCAGATGGTGGGAGGCAGCACATGGGTGACTGCAAAATAAGACATTCCATGAAAATAAGACCTAATGGGTCTTTTGTCCAAAAAATATATAAGACCCAGGAAACATGATAAGAAATATGAATGTGGAAAACATAATACAATGCAAAGTTTTGATCACCTGCCAATGACCCTCATCTAACATAACCTCCCCATCACAAGACTGGTCATAAGACTCTCAGTGGTGTCTCATACCTGACCCATCACAGGACCCACCACAGGACCCTCACTTGACACATCCATACCTGGCTCATCCCAAGACCCAACACAACATCCTGACCTGATGAGCCACCTCACCTGTCATGACCTTACCATCACAAGTCCTATTGACCGCACGAAGCCCTTATAAACAGATGAACATTGACATCCCCTAAACTCTGCTGAAGATGTTACCTAGCCTGGTAATGAAACATTCAGAAACCAACCCACAAGCTCAGAGAATGAACCTCCACCCTCTGGTTGAATTAAAGATTAAGACTGTTAGAAGTAAATGGAAGAGAATAATTTCTGCTAATACCAGGATTGAAAAGTTGATGTTTTATGGATTTGTTTAAAGATAAAGGATGGGATATGGGATGAAGACATATCTGTTTAACCTTATGGAGGATAAAGTTATTAAATTAATTTGTATTTGTGATGAAGGAAGTCACTTTATATGTTTCTTTTCTTTTTCTTTATTATACTTTTTCTTCTTTTTTCTTTTTCCTTTTTCCCACACATTTTACTTTCTATTGTCTTTTCTTTCTCCAAGTTTAGTTTGTGCATGTTTTACTATTGTAATTATTAATAATTTTAAAAGTATTAATATTATATTAAAAAAATAATGCAGCCTTCCTTTCCAGAGCTACTTTCTATAGGAGAGAATTTTGCATAATTCTTAGTCCCAGCTGGGCTTCTTCCAGATGTTTTGGATTTGATCTCTCATCAGTCTGGGTAAGCACAAGGTAGAAAAATGTCATATTTCCATTCCTTAATTAACCTTTTCTTTGAATGTCATCATTTCATTACATAATTATTTCCAATAGTGAGTGAAATCTCAGAAAGTGCATGAGCAAGCCCTAAAGGACTGCATTCCTGTAGTGTAATTTACTATTACTTTGAGCCAACACTCACAAGACTTCTAGGAAGGGGAAACCATTTCATGATTAGAAAATGAGCTGTAGATCAGGGCTGCCTAAGAGCTGTTGTTATTATTGGCAATCTGGTTGGTGTAAGCCAGTTGTTAAGCAGTTACTTATCAGGTTTCTGACAAAAAAAAGGAAAAATCAAACGTTTACTTGGTCTTTGCTGGCATACAGAACTGCCAAAACTTTTCAAACAAAGCTATAGTGTTCATAAAGCAAATAGTGGTTTTGTTAAATATAATAATACGATAAGAGTGAAGGTTTGGGGGAAAACTGAAATTCAGGGGAAAAAATCCATCTTTTCTTCTTTGTGTCTTGGTCTGTTTGTTTCATTTTAAAAAAAATGTTGGAAAGAGTAAAAATATTGGAAAAAAATATTTTTCCCCTGTATACAAGTGGAAACCATAAAATATTTATTTATTACTGTGTCCCAAAATGTCTAAGAACTTGTATTGCAAAAATGTTTCTCCAAAGTATCATGTCATTGATTAATTATATGCTATCAACTCTTATCCCCACTCAGAGTTTATCCATGATGATCTGTCCTGGTCTGATCTTTAAGGGCTTATAATGGTGCATTCACTGTAACTGAATCCACTGACCTTGCTGTCCTTGTCTTTCCTTCCATCTTTCTAAGAATTAGAATTTTACCCAGAGAACTAGATGTACACTTAATGGTTCTGCAGTATGATAATTTGGTCATTTGTACCTCAAGGGAGAAAGTTGATTTGCTTGATAATCCATATCTTTGCTTTCCTAATAGTCCATAAAAGTCTCAGTTTTATCCCAGGAGCCTGAGCCTTTCCCCCTCCACCAGGGAGAATGGTTGTGAGAACAATTGCATTCACTAGTGTTTTCATCAGATTTGCAGTCCATTCCTCCAGCATGCCAAGGGATTTCTGGAAATGACTTAGCTCACTGGAGAAACAGATTTCAAATCTGGTGAAAATACCAGTGAATGCCATTGTTCTAGAAGGTTAAGAATGCTGGCCTTCACCAATATTTTCCCTTCTAAATGCCACTTTATAACAGTTCTTATAATAGTTCTGCTTATAACAGTACCTCCCCTAAAGTTAAATAACTGCTATTAAAGGGTTAAAGAATTGTCTATGAAGTCAAATTGATATTATTTACTCATTGAACAGTAGCCAACTACTATTCTTACTATACCTTTCCTCAATGCTTTTTTTCTTAAAAAAAAAAAAAGGTGCAGAACTCACACACGTCATGCAACCCACCTTGCCTACCCTAGAAGTTTCCATCCAAAAAAGGTTCCTGTGAGACGAGAGAAGTGAAGGGAGAAGATTAAGAAGCAAAAAGAAAATGGCAATTTAGGAGGAATGGAGGAATGACTTTGGAAGAAAGTGGTTGGAAGAAAGTTGGAGACAGATCTGAACATGGTGAGGATTTGGAAAGCCAAGGAAATGGTGAGATTACATGTCTAAGTGTGAAAGAGAGAGGCACGCAGTAAAAATCCGAAGAGTGAAAGAGACAGTGAGAGGAAGCAACAGGAGACAAAGGAGAAAAAAAATAGATTGATGGTGAGAGAGGCGAGATTGGAAGGAAAACCCGGGGCTGAATAGGGACAGGTCTTCAGCCAAGAGAGGCAAGAGAGGAGATGAGAGTGAAAGGAATGGACTGACGGCTGGAGAGATGAGATCGGAAGGAAAATCTGGAGCTTAATAGGTTAAGAGAGGCGAGAGAAAGTGACTAGGATTGAATACAGTGATGAACATGAGCGGAAGGGAAGGAGATGACAAGAGGGCGGGGCACGACGTTGGAAGTGACAGGAGCATGGACGAGACTTGGAAGGCAAAGGAGATGATGAGAGGATGGGATAAAGAGATAAGACTAACGATTGTTAATATATGATTGTGAAAGTAATTTGGACTTTTAGAAAAACTATGTGGTAAGTAAGAAAGAGTAAAGAAAGTGAAGAGGGTTAGAAAAGGTAAAGAGAGATTGGGGAAACTGTGGTAATGGAGGAAGTCTCGGAGGAGTTGAGGAAGGGAAAAGAAAAACTAGAAGTTTAGAATCAAAATAAAGTTAAATAAGCTGTTGGCTAAATAGAGGAATACTTAGAAGTAGAAAATATTAGAGAAGTAAGTGGTAACTATGGCAATACTGAGGACAGGAAAAAAAAACCTGTGTCAAGTCTAACACTGACACCCTCATCTCCACCTAGTCAAAGAACACTAGAAGGAATATTTGGCACAGAAAAACAGCGTAATAGCTAATATGCAAACCATGCAGACAACACTTATTATTCAAAAAACAATGCTAAAAATGCAGGAGACAATATCCAAAAATCATGTAGAAATGAGAGGGGATATGAACAAATTGGATAATAGAATTGAGATGATTCCACAAACGATCAAGAAAAATGAAGTAAGAATCCAGATAGTAGAAGTGGGGTTGGAGAAAGTAGTGAAAAAAGTTGATATATTAGGTACAGAAATGATGGCAACTAACAAAAATATGGAGGAATCTATCATCCATCTAGAAATAGATAGGGCGGCATTTTATCTACATTTTCAAAACGTGGTAGAGGAGAAGGAAGAGGATTTGGGTGCTATCATGGGGGATTTGATTGCCGAGGCCCTACAAAGGATAAACAAGAAATTCATACAAACTATGCCAGATGCAACAGACTTCCACGAGAAGTACATATTAGATTTGCTAGGGGAAAGGTGAGGGACATAATCTATAAAATCACAAGAGACAATCCAATGATTTACAAGGGTGTGGAAATACAAACTCTAAAACAGGTACCAAAGAAGATTAGAGAACAGAGAAGGGACTATAGATTCCTCAGTGCTTACTTAATTAAAAGAAGTATACCGTTCAGATGGCTAATCCCGGAAGGGATGTTAATATCATGGAGGGAGAGGAGGATTAAGATACATAGCCTAGAGAAAGCACTGGAATTCTATGACCAATTGGAAGGAGTGGAGGAAGAGAATAGCAGCAAGGAAGAATTGGAATCTAAAAGCCAGGAAGACCAACAGCAGGAATTAAGGGAAATAGAATGAGGGACAGAAAGCAAGGAAGAAAAAGGACGGAGGAAAGAAAGAGGAGTAGGCACAAGAATGAGACAAACACACAAATAAAACACACAAGTAGAAAATGGAAAAGGAGATTAGGTTATTATTGATTAATATCAATGGATTAAATGTACCAGCAAAGAGAAAACAAATACTAACAAAATTAGCCAAACAACATTTAGATATAGTTTGTTTACAAGAGGTACACATCAAAGAACAACACAGGAAATACTTAGAGTTCCCCAAATTAGGAGTTTTATACACAGCACTAGCTGAACAAAAACAGAGAGGATTAGCGGTTTATATTAGAAAAGAAATTAATGCTAAATTGAAGTACCAAGATACAGATGGAAGAATATTAGCAATAGAAGTACAAACAGAACAGAAACCATGGCTGTTAGTGGCAATATAGGCATCAAATGAGAATCAAAAAGAATTTTATTACAAATTACATGAGAAACTTATAGAAATTGGACAGGGAAATATTTGTATGGTAGGCAATTATAATGCAGTAGTGGATGTAAAAAAAGACTATATTAGTGATATGAAAAATAAAAATAAAAGGAAAACACTACCAAAGATATTTTTCGATTTGGCAGATCAGTGGAGGAAGAGAAATAAAAAAAAGAATATACATTCTTTTCGAACCCGCATAAATCTTGGTCTCGAATAGACATGATATGGATGAATGAAGAAGTAGGGCAAGATATAGAGACAATAGAAATCATGCCAAATATATGGGTCGATCACTATCCTCTGGAAATAATTTGGAAAGGGCAGAAAAAAGTAAGAAGAAGATGGATAATGAACTCTCACATTTTTTTTTAATTTTTTATTTTCAATTTTACATTACATTCATAAAAAATACATGTAAAAATACATCAGATAAAGAGTAAAATAAATTTATACACACAACTTATGGTATTGCTCACCCATTTCCCCCCAAACCGCATCCACCCTCTAACCTTTCTCTCACTTCCCTCTTTCCCTCTTCTTCCTCACTCTCGCCCACTCCTCCTTTTCCTCAACCTTCCTACTTACTTTTCCCCTTCCTCCTATCTTCTCACTCCGGATGCAGTCCAGGGGAAATGCCCGAGCAATTCCTCTCTCCAAATTAGAACATCAATATTATACACAATAAGACTATTTCTACTTATCTGAGCTATTTAACCTTCAACCCATCTTCCCCCCACCCCTCCCCCCCTCCCCCCTCCCCCCCAACTTCCCAGAGCCAAGTACAGGGTTATACAAACATATTAAACATAATCTATTTAAGTTTACTAATTATACAATAACCAAAATCATACTAACCCTTAACTCTCTTCAAACTTTAACATCCTAATTTTATAAACAAATCCATTAATCATAAAATAAATGAAACTTTGTAGTTCCATATTTCTTCTGAACATATTCTATCCATCTTCTCCATACAATAACATATCTCCCTTGTGAATGGTCCTTTAAATAAACATAAATTTTAGCCATTTCTGCTAAATTAGAAACCTTAAATATCCATTCTTCTAAAGAAGGCAGAGAGTCCTTCTTCCAATATTGACCCACCAATAATCTTGCTGCTGTTATTAAATTCAACATTAAAATAGTTTCTTTAGCATCAAAATCCACAAAAATACCCAAAAGAAATCTTAATCTTTCTTTTAAAAACCTTTTGAATGTTCCACCAAATCATAATCCAAAAGGCTTTAATATTTTTACAAGTCCACCAAACAAGAAAATAGGTTGCATCCAAGCAACCACATCTCCAACATTTAGGTTGCAGGTTCGGGTACATACAAGACAACTTTTTAGGATCCAGATGCCATCTATAAAACATTTTATAAAAATTTTCCCTCAAATTTTGAGCCTGCGTAAATGTAACATTTCTAATCCAAATTACCACCCATAAATCCAATGAAATCACTTCCTGAATATTCTGGGCCCATTTAATCATACAATTGACTCTCACATTTTGAAAGAAAAAGATTTTGTAGTAAAGATTAAAAGGGAAATGGATTTTTTTTTCAAAGAGAATACAAAACAACAATCATCAATACAAATTATCTGGGACACTGCAAAAGCGTACCTAAGGGGTCTAGCAATAGCTTATATAGCAAGAAAAAACAAGGTGAAAAGGTAAACGCAAAATATACTCCAGGAAAAGATTAAAAAATTGGAATCTAAATTACAAAAAGAGCCCCAGGATGAATCGATTAAAATGGATATGGCTTTGGCTAAACATAAATTAAATATGATAGATCAAGAAGAAAGAGTGAAAGAATTGAAAATAGCAAAACAAAACTTTTTTGAACACACAAATAAACCTGGGAGGTGGCTTTCTTATAAGTAAAAAAAGAGAAAGAGAAAAAAATTATTCAGGAACTTCACGACAAAAATGGAGAGCCACAATATAAAATGGATAAAAAGAAAGAAATAATTCAAAACTATTTTGAGTCACTATATAAAAAAGAGGAAATAGATGTGGAGAGTATTAAACAATATCTAAAGGTTAATGGTTTGCCAGAATTAAAAGAAGGACAGAGAGAACTACTCAATTGGAAAATAACAGCCCTGGCCTTTAAAACTGCGGTGCAAAAATAGAAAAATAATAAAACCCCGGGGCCATACAAGATGCTTTACGAGGGCTTTGAAAAGATATTATTGGAGGTGTATAATGATGTGTTGGAGACAGCCAAATTATCAGACTCCTTATCCCAAAAGAAGGCACAGACCTCAAATAGATTAAAAATTATAGGCCAATCTCGTTGTTGAACACTGATTATAAAAATTTTACTACCATAATTGCAGAAAGATTGAAACTAATATTATAGGATATAATACACCCAGATCAAAATGGTTTTTTTTTACCTACAAGACAAATTAGAAATAATACGAAAATGGTGTTAAATGTCTTAGAATATTACGAAGCACATCTGGGAAAACAGGTAGCACTAATTTTTTTAGATGCTCAGAAAGCATTTGATAATCTCAGTTGGCAATTTATGTTTCAAAAGATTGAGGACATGAAATTTGGAGGGAAATTCGAGAATACGATAAAGGCAATATACAAAACACAAGAGCCAGCGTGATAATTAATGGAGATAATACAAAAAGCTTTGAAATAAATAAGGGGGTAAGACAGGGATGCCCAATGTCACCTCTACTTTTTATATTGACTTTAGAAGTACTATTAACTCAAATTGGAGCAAATAAAGAGATAAAAGGGGTACAGGTTAAAACTGAAGAATATAAGATACAGGCATTTGCAGATGATTTGGTCTTTTTTATTGAGGAACCAACAGAGAGAGGAAATATCTTGATGAATGAAATAGGAAAATACGGAATAGTTGCAGGGTTAAAAATTAACAGAGAAAAGACCAAAATGTTAGTTAAAAACCTAACTGAAAAACAGAAAAGGAAATTAGAAGAGAATTTGGAATTGCAAATTGTAAAAAAGATCAAATATTTAGGAATTTGGCTAACTGTAAGGTGTTCCTCAAAGGATAACTATAAAAAATTGATATTACAAATGAAAAAAGATTTTGAGACCTGGGAGAAATTACAATTATCATTATTAGGTAGGATTGCATTGATTAAAATGAATGTATTACCAAGATTATTATACTTATTCCAAACAGTCCGATAAAATTAGAGAAATTTTTTTGGGGAGGAATTGGACAAAATAATAAACAAATTTATTTGGTTGGGCAAAAAAGCACAGATAAACATGAAAATATTACAAGATAGTAGAAGTAGAGGTGGACTTGGGCTCCCAAAATGGGAAATTTACTATCAAGAAGCTGGACTATTCTGGATCAAGGATTGGATAAACCTAGATAATAAATGTTAATGATAGAAGGGCATGACTTACAGGCTGGGTGGTATGCCTTTCTATGGGGAAAACATAAGAAAACACACACATATTTTTATCAACATCAGATAAGAGATGCACTGATTCGGACATGGGAAAAAGTTAAAAAAAGACACTACAGGAAAATTCCAAATTGGACTTCACAGATGGAGGCAATGATCCATCCTAACAATCTGGATAAAAAAAAGATGATCAGATACAAAGAACTATTAGACAATCAAGGAAGCCTCAAATTAAGAGAAGAATTAGAAGAACAAGGAATAACCATAGACTGGTGGCCATATTTACAGATCCAATCTAAATATAATAAGGATATGGAAGAGCACAGAATAAACCAGACCCCACATCAATTGGATAAAATTTTAACAGGTAAGGAAGAAATTTTTTTAACAAAAACTTATAAATATTTATTAGAGGTAGATTTAGAGGAAGAAATAGTGAAAGGGCCAATGATAGTGTGGGCACAAAATATGGGCTGAAATATAAAACTGGAAGAATGGGAAAGATTATGGAACATAAATTGCAAACTGATACTGTCAACTGCTTATAGGGAAAATCAATACAAAATGTTCTATAGATGGCATTTAGCACCGGCGAGATTGGCCAAAATGTACAAAAATATGAATCCGGAATGTTGGAAATGTAAAAATAAGGAAGGAATATTTTATCACATGTGGTGGCTGTGCCCTAAAGCAAAGACCTATTGGGAATGGATTAGGAACTGGATACAGGAGATAACTAAGGTGCAAATTGAACTCAAACCGGAACTATTTCTTTTAGGTACAATAAATTTAAAGATGGAAAAGCAACTCCAATACATTATTATACATATATTAACAGCAGCCCACATAGTATATGCCCAGTGTTGGAAGGGTGAAAACATATCTACAAACGAAATGATCATACACAAAATTCTAGAATGCACAGAAATGAATAAACTTACGCTAGAATTAAAAGACAAGAAGGCAACAGAATTTTATGAAATATGGAACAAATGTTATAATTGGCTAGAACAGAGAAAGAGAAAGCTATGATTACTGATGTAAATAAACTGTAAATAATATATAGGAGATGTATAACACAGTTCTGTTAAAGGAAAAAAAATGTATTTTTTCATTTTTTTTGTTGTATAGTGAAAAAAGAATAAAAATTTTAAAAAAACAAAACAAAACAAAAAAGGTGTCGGAACACCATTCTGGTCATTCTATGAGAAAAAAAGCCCTACCTTTCCTACTTATGAAAGTAATGGTATTCCTTCCTTTTCAGGGGTATCAAACTCATTTTCACTGAGGGTTGCATCAGCATTATGGTTGCCTTCAAAGGGCCAGATTGGTATGGCTGGGTAGGCATAGCTAGGTGGTCACGGCTGGGTTGCCGCGACTAAGTAGGCATGGCTGGGTGGGTGTGTCTAGCTCAATATGATTGGCTCGACAGTGCTCATTCAGTGCAGTTGACTCAATATGGCCAGGTGGGCATGGCTGGATAGGCATGGCTGGGTAGGTAGACCCGGCCCAGTTTTGCTGACTCAGAACAGCTGGGTCAGCATGGAACAAGTCACATCGGCTAATTTGACATGGGGACAACTCAGTGCCTTCTGAGTTGTCCCTCACAAGCTCTTTGCCTCCCCCAAATTGCCGGTAGCCAAGCATGTGTGTATGGGCACGTGCACAGATACACAGCATTCCAGGTTTGGGGACTTTTATCCACACATGAAGGAGAAATTCTTCTCCCCAAGCCCAGGCATGATTGGCAGCTTGCCAGCTCAGATGTGGATAAAAGTCTCCAGGCTTGGAATATTGTCTTTGTGTGTGCATACACATAGCATGCCAAAGATGTTGGTTGAATTGCAAAGATCTCTGGAGAGAAGGAGGGATGGCAGGGAGCTGCATGAGAAAAGGCTGCCCCAACAAGCCAGTATCCCTCTCAAAATAATTCCCTTTCGAGAAAGACCTTCCCTTCCTCATGCAGGACCAGAGAGCGCTGGTCCCCTACCTCCCCTTCCTGATCTCCAGAGATATCTGTCAAGGCAGAGTTTGACTCTGCACTTCGATGCACAGCAGCATCACCCCCTGCCTCCTGCTTTGTTGGGAGGGGGCACCAGATAGGGAAATACCAATGCTCAGATGTCTGGGATTGGAAGAAGATTGCATGCACACACCATTGGAGATTTTTATCCATGTCTGAGCTGGCAAGCTGCCAATCATGCCTGGCTTGGGGAGAAAGACATTTCCTTCCTCTGTGGATAAAAGTCCCCAAACTTGGAATGTGGAGTGTGTGTGTGTGTGTGTGTGTGTGTGTGTGTGTGTGTGCATGCACTTGGCTGCCAGCAGTTTGTGGAGACAATGAGCTTGAAGGGCACTGAGTTGTCTCCATGTTGAATTAGCTGGTGCAACTTGTTTCATGCTGAGCCAGCTGTCTAGAGTCAGTGGGGCCAGTCTTATCTAGCCACACCCATCTAGCCAATGTGAGTCATCATAGACCCATGCCCAACTGACCCTGCACTTACTGCTGCCACCCAGCTCCACATATTGGAGAGGCTCCCGCTGCCCATCCTCTGCTACTTATGCTGCCACTGACAAGAGACTTGTAAAAGCAAGGAGGTAACTACTCAATCACCTCCTCCTAATAGTCTGATTGCGGGCCAGATCTAAACACATCACAGGCCAGATTTGGCTTGTGTGCCTTGAGTTTGATATGTCTGCTCTAAATGAAAGTATCTAGTTTTTAAGAAGAAACTGGACAGCCATTTGTCCAAAATGGTATGGGGTTTCTTGCCTGAGCAGGGGGTTGGACTAAATGACCTCCAAGGTCCCTCCCAATATTATTATTATTATTATCGATCATCGCACAGTCAGCCAGATGTTCAGACTGGATTTGGCATTTTGTCTACCTATCGAGTCCTTACCCAGGACCTGGGATAGACAGATGTGGATGTTTGATGGTATTACAGATATTGTTGCAGGATGGAAGCAGTTCCTAGTAAGGCCGCCTTTTGCAATTGACTAATAGAGAATTTGTCAATGCCAATGGTGTTCAAGTGGTGCTCCAGTTGTTTTGGGATTGCACCCAAGGAGCCTATTACTATTGGTACTACCCTTGCTTGCTTTTGCCACAGTCTTTCTATTTCTATTTGTAGGTCTTTATATTTTGTTATCTTCTCCAGTTCTTTCTGGTCTATTTTGCTGCCTCCAGGCACTGCCACGTCCACTATCCAGACTTTTTTATCTTTCTTATCGACAATTGTTAAGTCTGGGGTGTTATGTTGTAGTGCTTGTCTGTTTGAATTCTGAAGTCCCAGAGCAGTTTAAGTTTATCATTTTCTATGACTTTCTCTATTTTATGATCCCACCAGTTTTTGCTTACAGGCAAATGATATTTTTTGCAGATCTTCCGATGCACCATTGTTGCTGCTTTGTCATGCCGCTGCTTGTAGTCAGTCTGTGCAATCTTCTTGCAACAGCTTACCAGGTGGTCCACTATTTCTTCAGCTTCTTTGCATAGGCGGCACTTACTGTCTGTTGCTGTCTTCTCAATTTTGACTTTATATGCATTTGTCCTTAAGGCTTGGTCTTGTGCAGCCAGAATTAGTCCCTAGGTCTCTTTCTTCAATTTTCCTGCTCTTAGCCATTGCCAAGTCTTGTTATTATCTGCTTTCCCAGCTATTTTTTTTAATGTATTGGCCATGTAGTACTTTGTCTTCCGATACCTCTATTCTGTTCTTCATTTGGTCTTTCTTGTAGGCCAGTTTGGTCTCTCCAGTAGTCAGTAAGCTTTCCTGATATACTAATTTCAGTGCATCTTCATCATTGTTCTTAAGATATTCTTCCAAAGCCATTTTTTCTTCTTCAACCATCTGATGTACTTGTAGCATTCCACGCCCACCTATTTGCCTTAGTAGATAAAGGCTGTCAATGTCACTATGTGGATGAAGGGCATGATTCATTGTCATTATTTTTCTGGTCTTCCTATCCATTGCTTTTAGTTCTTCTTGAGTCCAGTCCACTATTCCAGCTGTGGACCTAATGACTGGAATTGCCCAGGTGTTGATTGCCTTTATGGTATTTCCTCCATTGAGTTTGAACTTTAAGATCTTCTTCACCTCTTGATGTATTCACCTCTAATCTTTTTCTTGACTTCAGTGTGCTTGATGTTGTCAGCTTGAAGGATACCCAAGTATTTGTAGTAATCTTCCTCATCCAGACTCTTAATGTTATTTTCATGGGGCATCTTGATTCCTTCAGTTTTCACTACTTTTCCTTGTTTGATAGTAAGTGTGGCACATTTGTCCAAGCCAAACTCCATAACAATGTCTTGGCTATATATACGGACAATGTTGAGCAGCGATTCTATTTCAGATGATGTTTTTCCATACAGCTTCAGATCATCCATGTAAAGGAGATGGGATAGTCTGGTAGATGTTTTTGATGTTTGATAGCCGTGTCCTGAGTTATTCAGTATTGTTGACAGAGGAAACAGTGCAATAACAAATAGTAATGGTGATTATTATTATTATTATTATTATTATTATTATTATTATTATTATTATTAATCCCAGTCCATCTCAATTTGTTGATGCCTAACACATCCGTTTATAATTGTTTTATTTTAGTTTTCATTGTGTTGCATCTTCCATATTCCTGCTTCTTATATTAAATCTATCTGTCTTTATAAATCTATCCTTTCAATTTGAGATTTTCTTTTCCTGTATGGCAATCCCAGGAACTAAACATCCCAAAGCTTTAATCTAATCACTGGGATCACAATTAGTATTCAAAAGATCCTCAACTGTTCTTCAATAGTATGTTGAGTGTCATATGACCTGAGAGTCCATCAACTGGCATTACATTGGTGTTATAGTTTCTATGAGCAGGGGACAAGTAGGCAGTGCAACTGTGAATTCAAAAGTAAAATGCCTTCTATCTTTACTAAAGAAGAAAGGAGGTTTCAGTACTATATTTGCTTGTAGGTTTCTCTGTTGCTGATCTTTAATTAAAGTTCTTTAGGCTTAGGCCTCTAAGAACAAAAAAGCCAAAAGATTAATTGCCCCCCTCTAAAAACAGTAAATTCAATAACTGAATGTAAATATTGTTTAACTAAATTGAAATTTTATATTTAATAAATATGCCCAACATAATAATTACACAAGACCCAGTTTGATGCTGTGATTTTTTAAAGTATTACTTTAAAATATTATTAAATTATAAAGTATTAGAAACAGGGAGTGTGAATTCTAGCCCTGCTGTGGATGAATCCAACTGGATGATTCTGGGCTGGTGGTTATTTTTCTAGACCTAGGATAAAAGCAATGACATACCACATCTGAAAATCTTACCTAGGAAACTGCCTGGAGTCAAGGATGATTTGAAGGCACCAAATTTTTTTTTTTTTTTTTAAAAATTGGATCAGTAAACTACATTTACTCATATTGCATATTGCATTAAATTCTTAAGATAAAAAAGAGAAATAAAAAGTGAATGGTTGGCTATTAATCATCTGGATTTATCTCTACTATAAGACTAGTCTTAAAGAGAGAATAAAACAAATGCCAAACAGGGGATACCTGTTTTATTCCAACTCCTCTTGAAGCTTTCTCACATTTTGACCTGGTTAATTATTATGTAGTCCTTTTTCCAAATCTTGATCATTCCCAGCTGTGCTAGACTGCTGTTCTCATTATCTCCAAACTGCATGTCTACCGGTTTGAGGAGAATGTTCAGTAATTTGAGAGCACCAAGGTGTACTCCCACCCCCTCAGACATCCCCAGCAACATAAGTTACTGCTTGGGAGGCAGGCCCAATAGTTCTCTGACTCAGAACCATTGTGACATATTTTGAAATAAAGCAGCTTTGTTCTCATTCAGAAGGAAGACAAGTTTAACAGTTTGGCCGAGCTGCTAAGGACACTAAAGCAATTTGTTATCTATTGGAAAAGATTAACTGAAACAAAATTTCAGCTTGTGAAAAAAGGCACTCATATACAGTAACAGGAGAGAAGCTGTATTCTTTCAGAGCGCTACTTTATTCTTTCAGTTATATTGTCTATTTATTAATATAGATGTTCTATATACACCAACAACAAAACCTTCTCTTTGCCTGTAATTACTTTCACAGATAAACAGCCAGGATAGCCTAATCTGCTAAATTGGAGCAGCAAATAATACTGACCATTAATCAAATTATTTTGGAACATAAGCCAGAAAAGAACTCATGTTTTTATTGTTTCAAATGATAAAATACAACAAAATAAAAAAACTAGCCACAAGTCTTCATCATTCTTAAAATCAACTGTCTGAGATAGTCACCTCATTTTCTAACAGTATATCTGATTTTATTATACATGCATGGGTACATGTGCATTTGCACATATACACTTTAGTCTAGGCTCCCATTCTACTCATTTAATCTGTCACGTACTATTTACCTTAAGATGGTCCCTTACTTAGAATAGTTACACTCAGCTCTTACGGGAACCTGAAAATCTGTCTTAATGTGTGAAAAAGTCACACCTGTCTATATCCTATCAGGGCAATAATTCCTTTTTCATATTTATTTATGAAGAAGATTTGGTACCGTCCCCAAGAGGTTTTCTCAACTCCCTACTTTAGCTGCTTTTTCTCAATTTCTCTTCTTTAAAATATTCTCTCTCTGTGTGTTCATTGCACTCTAGTCTTTTAAATATAAGGTTCAGCAAGGTCTAAAGATAGGAATATTCATTAAATGAAAACATGAAAATGTCCATCACCGTGCATATTATGGAAAGAAACAAACTTCATAGGAAAAAGGAATTTATCACTTCTCCATTTAGAATCCCAATATTGCAGGGATATGCAGACTTAAACTTCAGACAAATAGATGGAATCAACTCAGTTAATACTTTAGCTGTGAGAATATCTCTTTGGTCTGGAACTGAATCAAAATCTTTTTGTAGTCCTTTACATGTCCCGGCATATTTTACACAATCATTATCATTTCATAAAGCTTTTTAGAGAGACTTTCAGCTAGAAGTTGCACTGTTCAACCATCTTTTCTGAGGTTTCAGTCACTTTTCAGCTGTTCTTTAGTCTGTGAAACTTGATCAAGGAACAAAGATCACTGAAGCAGAAGGAAACCAAAGGGATGTTTTCTAAATGTTTCTGTATATTTCAATCTAAGGTTAAAAGAAAAATTCAAAAAAGGTAAAAAAATTAAAAAAAGTAAATTCCAAATATTTGCAAATTCAAAAAGTACAGAAATCCCATGGTGACAATCTAATATTAAAATAAGTCCAATGGGAACTCTTCATTCTCCAAAGGAGGTGAAGGCTGTGATTCCTTATGGAGAGAGTTAATCAAAATAACATATATCAAAGGGGAAAGAAAAAAGAAAAAACAGAGTCCAGTTAAGGAATTGAAATAAATCATTATTTAACCACTGATCAACTTTTAAAGCAAAAAACAAAATAAGACAATAAATTCAAAAAGTAAAAGTTAAGATCCCAGGCATACTTAAGAAAACAAAACTGCTGACAGGAAGATGTATATACCCAGTGACTCTTTGATGGCTTCCAGAAGGAACTGAAATCTTCAAGGCTCCCCATCCCAACTGTGTCCAGTGTCGTCCAAAAGTTGTCTTGAGTCATTCCTAAGCACTCCCAATCAAATCCACGGAGCAGTTCTGCCAGAGAACCAGTCTGGCAGTAAAATCAGCAGATCATCAATAAGAGAAAAGAAAAGCTTTTACTGTGCAGCAACCATCCTGTGGAAGGCTTTTTTTTGTCTTTTTTTCTTAGTTCATATTAGTTTTTAATTTTTGTCTTTTTGAACTTTAATAAAAATTATTGAATTAAAAAAATTCTGTGAAAGTTAATATGCCTCCAACAAATTCATTTCCCAGAAGCATAAAAATCTGCTATCTGCCCACCTGGTAAGAAATATTTTAAACCAGAAGTCTTCCAGATATTTTGGACTATAGTCCTTATGATCTCCAAATAATAAGACAATAATAATTATTCTTAATGTTGCCTATACCCTATTAAAAAATGGGAGGTAGCAACAGTAGATTTAGAGGGCAAAAAAAGAGTTCATACAATTTCTTGAAATAAGGAAAGTACGAATGGAGCAACTGTTTGCTTTTTAAATAGCAAATATAATCAGCGTTTCTTAGTGGAAAAGGCAATAATAGTCTCAGAAAACACTACTGACCTGATAGTATCTTTATTTGCTGTATTACTTCCCCTGTTCTGTCCCAGCCTACATGAGTCCTTGTTAAGCTCACAAGGAGAAACCCCTCTTCCAACAAGCAGGCTGGAACCGCAAGAAAAAACCAATCCCCTTTTATTATTCACAGACCTGGGTCAATGTCCAAGGCAAACAAACACAGCTCACAGAAACTTGATCCAGCACTTCCCACACCTTCACTTTTATTATGCAGCCAAGGCGTGGCTTCCTAATGCCTTCTCTTTTGCCTTTGCAGCCGCCCCATTGCATTCTTCTGTCCTACTCTTTTTTCTTGCCAGTGTTCACATGCATCTTGGATATCTCTCAGCTGTGATTCATCACTGTTCAACTCAGACTCCCAGCACAGCTGTATCTCAGCCTGAGTGCGAATAGAGTGGCCAGGCTCCTCGTCAGACTGTAAATCTTGGAGCTCCTCAGAGTTTTCTTCTGACTCTGATGTCACTCCAGCCCCCCCTCCTCCTCTGATTTCTCAGACTCAGCTGCTGGTCCACTGGCTGGTGAGGAATCATGACACTGTCCCACACTGCAGGATCCTTTGCCCAGGTCTGCCGGGCCAGATACGGTCAAGACAGGAACTGTTTGTGGAACACTGTCACCAAGGCAGAAGCATGAGAGTAGTTGCATCCTCCCAGGTGAACTCTTCCGGTCCATAGCCCTTCCACTCAATCAGATACTGAAATCGCCCTTTCACCAACGGGAGTCTCGAATGCTGGTGACCTCATATTCTGGAGAGCTGTCTCCATCATGTTTTTCTAGTGGGGGATATTCTGATTGAGAGAGTGGACACACCGTTGTTCGGGGACCAACAGAAACCAGTGAAAGACCGGATATACCTGTAGTAACCATGGCAAAGTTAATTGATAAGTGACCGGATTGATGATGGCTTCAATAGGGAACAGTCCTAGGTACCAGTGGTCTAGTTTCTTGGCAGGCTGGTTTGATGGCAGGTTTCTAGTGGACAGCCACACCCGATTTCTCACTGTTAATGTAGGCATATCTCGCCTCGACTGATCAGCCCCTTCTTGTAATCTGCCTTAGCCTTATCTAATTATCATCGCACCAATCGATGGATAGCCCATAACTCAGTCAGATATTCGTTAGCTGTAAGAACTGGTGAGTTGAGCTGCGAGAGGGGAGAAAGCCGGGGATGATACCTACATTGGCCAGGAACGGTGTCATCTACATGGAGGTGTGCTGTGAGTTATTAAATGCGAACTCAGCTACCACCAGATAGTCTGCCCAATCGTTCTGCTGCTGGTTCACATAATAGTGCAGATATTGCTCAAGAATTCCAATGACTTTCTTGGACCCACCATCAGTTTGAGGATGATGTGCTGATGATTGGTAGATTTTTACATCCAGGGCCTTCATCAGTCCCTTCCAGAAATGGGCCATAAATTGAGCCCTTCTGTCTGACACAACCCTATCAGGGAAGCCGTGCAGCCAGAAAACCTGATGGATGAACATGTGACTGGTGTGCGGGCTGATGGCAAGCCACGGCAAGGAATGAAATGTGCCATCTTGGTCAGCATGTCCACCACCACAAATACCTTCATGAAACCAGAAGACAGGGGCAACTCCATCAAGAAGTCCATGGATCTTTGATCAGGATCTTTTGGGCATCAGAAAGGGCTGAAGTAGACCAGGGGGGCCCGACACTGACTGGGCTTACCTACACTGGATACGTGACATAGGCCTGGACGTCATGTCGTACTCAGGGCCATCAGAATGTACAGGAGACCATGTTCAGTGTCTTGTACAGGCCAAATGCCCTGCTGGCAAATTATCATGATATTGGCGGAGAATGAGTCATCTGAGTGGCCCTCCTGGAAAATAGAGCCAATCACAATAGGTGACAGCCCATGGGGAGTCTGGCCCCAACTCCTCCCTGCATTGAGCCACCCATGCATCATGCTGTTGGGCCTTCTGAATCCGAGCCCATATATCTATTGGCTCCCAAACTGCAGAGAAACACTCAACGGGAACAACTGTCCTGGGCAGAAGCTTTTCTTCTATATGGGAATATTCTGGCTTCCTCGACAGAGCATCCGCTCTTTGGTTGTGACCGCTGAGTATGTAGGTAACGCAGAAATTGAACCTAGCGAAGAAGAGAGACTGCCGAATCTGTCATTGGTTCATCCTGGATATCTCTCAGCTGTGATTCATCACTGTTCAACTCAGACTCCTAACACAGCTGTGTCTCAGCCTGAGTGCGAGTAAAGGGTCCAGGGTCCTCGTCAGACTGTAAGTCTTGGAGCTCCTCAGAGCCTTCCTTTGACTCTGATGTCACTCCCTCCTCCTCTGATTCCTCAGACTCAGCTGCCAGGTCCATTGGTCGGTGAGGAATCACAACACACACACCCATGGCTCTTATTGGTCCCAACTTGTTCCTCACAAATAATTGCAAACTAAAATATTATTTCTCTTATCTTTCCTTCCTACTTTTATAGCTAGCTGCTTATTCCTTTTACAGAAGGACTGAATTCTTTCAGAGAATTTCACTGAATTCTGTTGCATCACCATTTTAAATGAATGGTATTTATTTTTGAGTCTCCTCAAGTCATTTTATGCTGTCTTTTGTTAAGTACGGGTGTTCTTGAGAAAGATGAATGAAAAATGCCTGGAGCGTACTCCTAGACTAAAGTATGCACTTCAAGTAGGGGCTAGCCAAGGTGTGAAAATAATCCCTGCTGCCCACGTAAAGCAAGTAACACTTTACCAAGCTGCAGTCATGTTAGGAAGATATTGGTAACAACAGCAAAGGCAAAAGTTCATATTGGGCAGGATAAGGTAATGGTAAACAATTCTTGTATTTTCTTAAGAAAAACACTGAACGACCAGGTTGAGGACAGGTTTTCCTGAAGTAGGTCTGTCTCTATGGTCCCTAATTCTAACTTGAGGGTAATCAATCTGTCTTCTTATGACCTGACCTCATTCAGTAGTTCTTCATGAGCAAATGCAGAGATATGGGAATCCTCTGTAATTTCTAAGCTCTTTAGTTTTACAGGCAATGGGCTTATATAAATGAGGAAGCATCCTAATACAGATTAAAATGTTTGCCTACTCCTTGGTAAACTAGAAAAAGGTGGAATAGACAACATTACCACCAAATGGATCTCTAGCTGGCTGGCAAACCATACTCAACAAGTAGACCTCAATAGCACTACATCCACATGGAGAGAAGTAAGCAGTGGGGTAACACAAGGTTCCATCTTAGGCCCAGTACTCTTCAATATCCATAAATGACTTAGATGAGGGATTTGAAGGGGAACTCATCAGATTTGCAATGACACTAAACTGGCAGGAGTAGCCAACAGCCCAGAAGACAAATTCAGGATCCAAAAAGATCTAGACAAACTTGAACAATGGGCCCTATCCAACAAAATGAGTTTCAATGTGAAGAAGAGCAAAGTTTTACTTTTAAACAGGAAAAATCAAAGGTACAAGTACAGATTGGGCAAGACCTGGCTTAAAAACAGTAACTGTGAGAGGGACCTTGGAGTCCTAGCAAACAATCACTTGACTGTGAGTCAGCAGTGTGCAGCAGCAACCAAAAAAGTAATACAATCCTGGATTGTATAAAGAGATGTATAGAATCAAGATCACGTGAAGTATTAGTACTGTTTTATAAAACCTAGTAAGATCACACCTGGAGCACTGCAGCCAATTTTGGTCACCATATCACCAAAAATATGTTGAGAGTTTGGAAAAAATTCAGAGAAGAGCAATTAAGATGATCAAAGGCCTAGAGACTAAAACATACGAAGAACAGCTGTAGGACTTGGGTTTGGCTAGTCTAAAGAAAAGAAGAAATAGAGGAGACATGATAGCAGTATTCCAGTCTCTGAGGGGCTGTCACAAGGAAGAGGGGGTCACTTTGTTCACCAGAGCACCAGAGAGAAGGAAACTGATCAAAGAGAGAAGAAACCTAGAATTAAGGAGAAACTTCCTGACAGTGAGGACAATCAACTAGTGGAACAGCTTTAACTTGGAAATCATAGGGGCTCCATCACTGGAGATTTTTAAGAAGAGGCTGGACAATCACCTGTTTGAGATGGTATGGGTTCTCCTGCTTGAGCAGGGGGCTGGACTAGAAGACCTCCAAGGTCCCTTACAGCTCTATTCTATTCTTCCAACTCTGTTATTCTATTAAAATAATTACAGGGAGTAACAAGAAGTCTATTATTATGAGTTCTTACTTATTAATTTTGAATTAAATGAATAAAAACAGTGCTGTGAAGCATCATAATATCAAACCTAAATGTATTTAATAAAAAAAATACTGTAATCAAGTTTCTTTTTTTCAAGAAGCAAGATTGATTGATGCTACAGTGAGGCAGCAATAGTAACAGTTGAGGACTTACTGAAGATGGGATGTTGTGCCAAGAGCAGCTGGAAGCAGAGAAATCATTGATTCTGTGAAAATCAGAGGTGCCTCTCCCTAGCGTCTAGGACCTTTAAACTCCCACCATTGGCTGTGCCCACTTCGCCTCCAGCCATCCACCTCAGCCCATTCACAGCCAGCTTTCCTTCTCTGCTGGCCCTCCCCCTGCCATTCTTTCTTGGCAATGGGCCCCTGGCCCTTTGCCCCTTGTCCTTTGGCTTGGCCCATTCATCCAGACACCATTTGTCCCAAGTGTTAGTTCCACAGGACAAGAAGCTGCCAGCCAATTGGGTGGCAGGTGGCAATGATGGTGCTGGGAAGGGAGAACAAGGGGGCTATGAAGGGGATGTGATTGATGACAGGTTACAGGACAGAATAAAATCTGGGAAGATGGCAGGCAAAGGCTTGTGGCTTGGCTGCTGGAGATGCCTGGGGATGGTGGTAGGCAAACACTGCTTGCACACTACTGCTGGAGATGCCTGAGGGGGCAGTAGGGCATCGGTGGTAAGCAGGAGGGCTAGGCAGTTGGCTGGGGATCAGTGGTAAGAGCTGCTGATGGGAGTACCTGGAAGGGCAGCAGGACATCTATGGTAAGCATAGTTGCTGAGGATGCCTGGGGGGAGTCAAACGGTGGTGATGTGTGGTGGTGGGGCAGCCTACCTGCCTGTTAGGCATCAACCTGGAGTCCAGGTGCGGAGGCAATGGGGGGGGGTAAAAATGGGAAGCCGCTGCAGGTAAAGGGCAAGCAGCAGGGAGCAAGGGCTTCCCATTTTGACCTCTCCCCTCTGCCATTGCCTCTGGACCTGGACTCCGGCCTAAAACCGAATGGGCAGTTCAGCTGCCACCTCCCACCCTGCACCCAATACTCCTGACCTGATGCCGAATGGACAGTTCAGCTCCTCCCCCACACGCCAGCACCATTCGACCTCTTAGACACCCTCAGCAGCCATGCATAAGCACTGATGCCCTGCCACCCTGCCAGGAACTCCTAGAAGCAGTGTGCAAGCAGTGTTTGTCTGCTGCCCCCCCCCCAGATCTTGCTCTTTCCTGTAACCTGTCACCAATCGCATCCCCATCACAGCCCCCTCATCATCTCATCACAGCACCATCATTGCCACCTGCCACCAAATTGGCTGGTGGATTCTTGTCCTGTGAAACAAAACATTTGGGACAAATGGTGTCTGGATGAATGGGCCAAGCCAAAGGACAAGGGGCGAAGGGCCAGGGGCCCATTGCCAAGAAAGAATGGCAGGGGGAGGGCCAGCAGAGAAGGAAAGCTGGCTGTGAATGGGCTGAGGTGGATGGCTGGAGGCGAAGTGGGCACAGCCAAGGGTGGGAGTTTAAAGGTCCTAGACGCTAGGGAGAGGCACCTCTGATTTTCACAGAATCAATGATTTCTCTGCTTCCAGCTGCTCTTGGCACAACATCCCATCTTCAGTAAGTCCTCAACTGTTACTATTGCTGCCTCACTGTAGCATCAATCAATCTTGCTTCTTGAAAAAAGGAAACTTGTTTACAGTATTTTTTTTATTTATTACATTTAGGTTTGATATTATGATGCTTCACATCATAATACCTGGGGGTAGAGGGCCAGGGGCCCATTGCCCAGGGAGAATGGCCAGGGAAGGAGGAAAGCTGGCTGTGAATGGGCTGAGGCAGGTGGCTGAAGGTGAAGTAGGCGCAGCCAATGGTTGGAACCTAAAGGTCCCATTCTGCTCTCCCTATTTCTATCCAACCTGGACCCAGTTTCAAAATCTTGCTAAAGCATAAACATTCAGGAAGCAGCCGCCATTGCTGATTATCTATTCCACAAAGGCTCAGTGAAAGAGAATGGTTTTCCTATATTTCCAGAATGACCAATGAGAGGGGAACCACTCTAATTTTATAAAAATATCAGAGCAATTGTGGATTTGTGATCCTTCTCTAGGTGGACAGGCTCACCAGTCAGCCAATTTTCTTGCATAGGAATAAGCAGGATGGGGGAATTCTTATCAAATAAAGTGGCTATGTAATCCAGGGTTCTAAGCCACAAAGAGCATTATAGCTTATAAACAGCACTAGGAACAGTACCCATAAACCAGTGTTCCTCCAAATGGTTGGAATATCCTAAACCAGGATTTATTTATAAGATGATGGACAATTACATTTTGGATTATGTGAGTGGTCTTCAAAGACAGCCACCAATAAAGCACTTGGAAGGGGGAATAGTTTTTTTGTGTTCATTTTTGTATTGACTGACTGAGTGATACTATTTCAGATTCAAATATATTCACTGTTAAAAAGCAGAGAATAATAATAAAAATATTTGCAAGATGTTAAAAGTAATTTTAAAAAAGCATTAATGCTAGCTTCTCTGAAAAGGGAATATTTAGCTTTTACAAAAACTAAAGCACTGTTACAAAAATAAAACAAGGCATGCCATGCTGGGCATCTATCTTTCAAAATTTGGCCAGATGGAAAAAGTAATAAAGTAAAAATATTTGCTATAAATAGTCACTGAGGACCAGACCAGTTTGGGATTTGTACAGATGGATATTTGTATAGAAATGTACTTCAAATCCACAACTGTGATTTCAAATTTCATATTATTATTAGTAAAAAAATATCTCCAGACACTTGATAATTGTTTCCACCCTGCCAAAAGCTTCTAACAACACATTTATGTGAGATAAATACATTTGATGCCGATTTGCTCTCTATCTGCAACTGTGTAAAAAAAAAAAAAAACCTGCTTCCAAAAAGTAAAATCTACTCTCAAACCTAGTTAGAACCATTAGATGGCACTATGAAACAATTTTTTGAAAATCCCTGCTCCCAAATCTTTTTGTGAATATTTCAGAGGTAGCACTAATGCTGCAAGAAAGATCTGTTCTTTTGAATCAATTTAAATGGCTTAAAAGAAATGAATGGTGGCATTCATCACAGCATACTAGGAAAATGCTGTACATCAGCATATGTCACCAAGATGAAATTTACAGTAGTGAACACAATTTGTACCTCAGAGGAAAACTTCATGGAATATTGACATTTTTTAATATTGGTGATGGAGACGATTCCTGAAATACCTTGGACAGCCAAGAAAACAAACATAGGGATCATTGAATAAATTAATCTAGAGTTCTCTTTCAAGTTACAAATGACCAGACTCAAATTAAGCTGCTTCAGACCCATTATGCAAAGACCCAGCTCTCTGAAGAAAAGTCTAATAATAGGAAAGTGGAAGGGGAAAAAAGGTGACCAATAGAAAAGTGGATTGACTTAGTTATGCTGGCAAGGAGTCCACCCCATTGGAAGACTTGACAAACCGGGTGAGGAATAGATCGTTATGAAGAAAAAATCAATTAATTACCATTCATTCAGTGACACTTTGAAATTCCATTGGGGCCAAATAAAAGGACCTATGATTCACACTTAAAGTTATGGTCACATATCACCTACACTCATGTGATTTCAATCTGATCCATTTGCACTTGTGATTGGTTGCCAACCATCCCTCAATTATTGTCATTTTCAATCTTTCCTGCTGGCCTTCCCAGAAAGTCAATAGGAAAGCTAGCAAGGAAGGTTGCAGGCCACTGCCGCCTGTCAATAAGACTTCCTCTAGTTTCTGGGGTTGGCTGAAAAAGGTCCATCCTGAAATCAAACAGAACTTTGGGACAATACATTTACAGCATGATCCTTTGTAGCCAAGCCATCAGCTCCTCTGATTTCTGGAGGCTGGTTAAAATTGATCTATTCCAAAATCCAAGCATGATTTACAGCTCCAGAGCAGAAAGACAGTGGAATAAGATAGAGAGCATGGGATGTTTTGAGGGTAGGGAGGCCCTGGAAGGCATGATGCAGGCTACATGAAAATGATTCCTTGCTCATGGGCTGAAAATTTTGCCTGATCTTGGAAGGAAGGATTTTCAACTCCTGAGGAGAAAGACAGCACAATAAGGTACACTAAGGACTGCAGGGTGCCTCAGAGATGTGGGGGAGACCCAGGATAGGATGTGCCTGAGTGTTTCTTTGCTTAGGGACTGAAAAGCCTGGAATAATAAGCCTCCTATCCACCTGAGGCCTCCCACATTCTTTACCTGGGACTCCATCTACTTAGTTTCTGTAGTTAAATGATCTCATGAGTCATTAAGAGTATCAAGATTGTGGTAGTTGAGAAAAGCAATCCATCTCACTTAACAACTGCTTTGCTCAACAACCAAGATTCTGGTCCCAGTTGGGGTTGTTAAGTAAGGACAATCTGTATATAGTCTCTAGAAGTAAGAAAAAGATTTGACAGTAGAATATCATTCAATTAAACAATCAAAAACATTTTGACAGGAATTTTGAAAATGTATTTAACTGTGAAATGATATTTTATCCCAAAACTTTATCTGCTTGTTGGGTTTGTACTTTTGTGTGTTTTTTAGAAGATAGAATCAATGTCTTGAATTATATAGAATAACAAAGTAAGATAATATTTTCAAAATTAGTGGACCAAAATTATTGGGAAATACTCCATGAATCTGATGTACTTCAGGTAATTATTACATAATTTTCTTCTTAACAGAGCAAATAATGGGAAAAATCCACAAGCATTGAAAACAATATCCTCTGAATTCTTTATAAAATCTGTGATGCATAACATCTCACAGATCAAGGTTATATCTCAAAAATACTTTCAGATGATGAGACAATTATCACTTTCAAAACATGATCACTTTGGAAAGATTAATATTTAACATTTCTATTGTTATATCTGTACTTGGTTTGTTTTGTGGGGTCCCATTTTGGCTACTATCAATCCCATAGATTGAGTTGGTGTTTTACAGCTATACCAGTATTTTAGAATGGGAGGATATATTCATACAGATTACATTCATATTGTCATGCAATATGTCAGATGTACTGAGCTTTGTTTGATTCATCTTTTTATCTAATTAGTTAATCAATATTAGTTTTGTGTATGTAAGGTGTTTTATGGAGTGATTGTTGAATTAGCTTTATTCCAAAGTAGAAAACTAATATAGCAGATGTTTGCAACTGCAATACTGTCCAACTTTCTCCTTAATGGAAGGATCTCATCAGCAATTTAATCATTACAATAGCATCCAAAATATCATTTGACTGTAGAATAAAATAGAATAAATACACGTGGCACTCAACTTACAATCACAATTGAGCCCAATATTTTTGTTGCTAAGTGAAATATCTGTTAAGTTAATTTTGTCCCATTTTATGATCTTTCTTGTCACGGCTGTTAAGAAAATCACTCCAGTGGTTGTTAATAACACAATTGTTAAGTGAATCTGACTTCCCCATTGACTTTGCTTGTCAGAAGGTCGCAAAAAGGGATCACATAACCCTGAGACAAATATCATAAATACGAGCCAGTTGCTAAGCGTCTGAATTTTGATCACGTGACTCATGGGGATGCTGCAATGGTCATAAGTGTGAAAAACGATCATAAGTCACTTTTTAAAGTGGTGTTGTAACTTCAAATGGTCACGAAATAAACTGTTGTAAGTCAAGGACTACCTATAATGCAAAATATTTTCAGTTGCTCATAGTTATGAAGTAAGTCATCTGGTTATTTGTAGTCAATTAAAAAAAACAAGGTGAAAGTATATTTAAAAGAGTTGTTGTTGTTGTTACTTGCGAAGTCGTGTCCGACCCATCGCGACCCCATGGACAACGTTCCTCCATGTCTTCCTGTCCTCTACCATCTTCTGGAGTCCATTCAAATTCACACCTACTGCTTCAAAAGAGTAGAACGTTTAATTTGAAACTTCAGTTCTGTAAAGGTCAACTTTGATAAGAGAATGGTAATGTTTCTAGTGAATGTAACATGCTTAGATTAAAATACGTGACACCAGCTGGACAAACAGGAGGGCTTAATTTCTTCTCCAATTGATTCTTGGATGCTGTGAATTTAGCAAAGGAGGTGCATTAAGAAATTATTTGAGCCAAGCCCAATATTATAAAGCTAAATATCAAGCCCAGTACAGGTAGTCCATGTTAATCACAGTCCCATTTAGTCACCAAAGTTATGATGGTGCTGAAAAAGTGACTTTATGACAAAGACTATATGATCTTGCATTGACAGCCATTGCAACATCCCTTTGGTCATGGGATTATCATTCAGGTGCTTCACAACTGGCATTCATTTATCACCATCACAGCACCTGTAGTCATGTGATCACCATTTGCAAGCTTCAGGCAAATTCAGTGTACCTTCCAGAAGTATAATTGCAAATTACAGTCATGTATGTGTTATTCAATGATCATAAGTGATTCATTTAATGACTGCAGCAAAGTAAAATCATAAATCTAGTGCAGATGAATGGTGTCTCATTTAATGACCATGTCATTTAGCGACAGTGGCTAATCTCAGTTATGATTATTAAGATAATTACCCATAAAGAACAAGTATGTCTCTCTGCCTTGTGAAAACAAACATCACAGCTTTATAGCATTCTTTAGAAACTTGCTTAGAACTTCTTTTGAAGTCATCTTTATTCTGCTTCCCATTTTCAGTGAATTTTCTACACAATAGTTTTAACAGTTAAGGCAAATCATCTAAATGGGCTTTTCCTTATAATATTATTCTTCACTTGCAAATGAAGTTACATTTTGTTGATTTAATACTTTACAAAAGACTAATGGTGTTCCTTACACCCACCCCTTGTCTGGGTTGAGCTGAGAAATAAGATGATAGGTTTGTTTAGCATGATCATTCTTGACTTTTCCTTCTCTGAATGCATTGCTGCCAGACTATATATTTTAATGAATGCCAACCCTGGAAGTTTTAAAGAAGAGATTGGACAATGATTTGCCTGAAATAGTATAGGACTTCTTGCCTGAGCAGAGGGTTGGACTAGAAGACCTCCAAGGTCCCTTCCAACTCTGTGACCTAGGATGGCCACTATTCTGCAAGCACTAATCAGCAAATGAAGTGAGGAAAGGGAGCTCAGTTCTGTTGTGCAAGGCAGCTATGCAATCACAAGGATGGTGAGCTGACCTGGATGATAGCCAGAACTGTTGTAGAGAGATATAGAGACAGTAGTCCTATTGATCCAACTCATACTCTATTAGTGCCCCTCCTCAGTTGCTGCAAGCTAGGGTGCTAGAATAGAAAGAGAGAGTGTGTGAAAACAAGGAATGGTCAGAAAGAGAAGAAAGAAAACTTCAAAATGGAGTGCTTGGAGAGAAAAGTTGGAGAATAAAGCTACATGAGTATGCAGAATAGTTGGGGGGGGGGTTGGTTGGGGAATGAAAAAAGTCCTTGAGTGGCTTCCCTGGAAGAAGGAAAGGTCCAAAAGAGGACATTTTCACCCAAGACAGAAAGAAGGAATTCAGCTGCATATAGGCAACATCTAGACAGAAAGGAGGGGATCATCTGTGATTGGCGAAGTCCTGTCTCTGAGGAAGGACTTGGGAGATCCTCAGAATATCGGCTGACTAGATACGGACCACCCTACAGTAAATCCAGCCCATTTATTTCTTTCCCCAGAATAGGAGGGGACAAAGAAAAAGGGGGGGGGGGCAGGAGAGCTGAGGGGGATAGCCTCTGAAAGGGAGACTTAAGAGGAAACTTAATGTGTGAACAATGAGATTGTGCTGTATATACCTGTTGTAAATAGCTTCATTGTAAATGGTAAAGAGCATAAAAATTCCCTCTGTGCATTCTTCTAAAGCAATTTTTTTACTAAAATGGAGGAGTATCTAAAACATAAACGAAAAGTGACATAAGTCAGTGCTCAGTGGATGCTGATAAAATCTACCACCCTGGAGGCAACTAGTCTACAAGTGAGGCACATTAGTATAAGGAAAAGAAAGGGAACCCACTCTGGTTCACAGCAGATATAGGTAGAAAAAATAAAGGAGACATAGACACATGTGGACATAGCCTACCTATCTGGATTTTAACAAAGCATTTGATACAGTTCCACATAATGAGTTCATAAAAAAAAGTTACAAGGCTAGGGCTTAACCATTGGATGGTTCAATGGATAGGAAATTGGCTCAGGGATAAAATCCCAGTTTGTGATTAGAATAGAATAGAGCTAGAAGGGACCTTGGAGGGCTTCTAGTCCAGCCCCCTGCTCAAGCAGGAGAACCTATACCATCTCAGACAAATGACTGTCCAGTCTCTTCTTTAAAACTTCCAGTGAAGGAATGCCCATGATTTCTGAAGGTAAGTGGTTACACTGGTTAATTGTCCTCACTGTTAGGAAGTTTCTCCTTAATTCCAGGTTGCTTCTCTCTTTGATCAGTTTCCAACTATTGATTATTAATGGATCACTTTCTGAACAGATACCAATCACAAGTGGTATACCATAAGACTCAGTCCTAGATCCTGTTTTGTTAAATCTTTTTATAAGTGATATAACAGAATACAACAGTTATATGTGATATAACTAAAGTTTATCTTTGCTGATGACCCAAAGGTGTGTAATAAAGTTGATATTCCTGTGGGTGTGATTTGGCATTGGTAGAAAATTGGTCAGAAATGTGTAAATTGGAGTAAGATTAGGGAGGGATCCTTTGGTAGGGTACAATATTAATGATACAATGTTAGAACAGAAGAAAAGGATTTAGGTGTACTCATAGCACATTACTGCAAAATGGGCAAACAGTGCAGTTAGGCAGCTACCAAGGCACACACAATTCTGGGATGCATCACTAGAGGGATCTTCAGGAAAAAGAATGCACCCATCCCATTATATGGGGATTTAATCAGAACCAATTTGGAATACTGTGTCCAGTTCTAGAGACCTTAGTTTAAAAAAAATGATAAGACAAAAATGGTGCAAGGTATGAGGAATAATTTATATCAGAAGAGATTGGAGGAATTAAATATGTATATTCTGGAGAAGAAAAGGGAAAGCAGGGACTCAATCATATATTTAAATATGATTTAAGGTGTGAATAAGGTTTTAGAAGGCAGTATTTTCAATATTAAGCAAAAATCAGGAACATGGGGACATAACCTCAACTGATAGGAAGGAAATTCAAAAGTAATTTTAGAAAATACTACTTCACAGAAAGACTAGTGAAACTAGAAACAACTTCCAGCAGAGGTAGTGGATCAGTCATCAGTAACTTAGTTTAAACATGCTTGGTGTTGTGTCCTGAGCCTGAAAGAGCTGAAAGCAAGGTCAGAATTGATGCAAATGGTCCCGGGCAATCCAAAAGCTGCCCAGGACCAGACAGGGTGATGCCAGCCTTGTACGCATGCACAAGTCACGAAAATGGTCAATTCCTATTGGTTCACACTGTCTGTGTTTCATGCCCTTTAAAAAGGCCTGTGTGCCTTTTGCTGATCGCTTGGTTGTAGGAGAGAGTAATAAAAACCTTGCTGTTTTTCACCATGTGTCTTTGTCAATTGCCAACCAACCGAAAACACAACACTTGGCATAAATATATATCCATCATCCAATCATCCATCCACACTGTGACATAGATATAACTAAATACTTTTTCCTACAATTTACCTAGGAAAGTATTAGGATCCTGGGGTAAATCAGATAAGAATCACAACCAGATAAACTAATTCTGCTTTACTGTAAAACTACAATACAAAGCTTTGGTCAAATGGAAAAATGTTGATCAATTTATTACATTGGTAGTCAGTTCATATGGAGAAAGTTAACAGATATTATCCATCCAAGACTGTAATCTCAAGGGTTCACTGCCTTTAAACTTATCAGGAATAAAACTTACAGTTTCATGTCTAATAAAATGTTTTGTTGAATTAATTTCATTTTATGATCTTAACACACACACATTCTTTAATATGGTATAGTATAGAGTATTCCAAATGTTACAAAGAAAATTCTAAGCCATTTGAACACTCTAAAGCCGTGGTAACTTTCAAACAGTTAAAAGTGAAGGATTTATTCCAGTTCAAGGACATAGCATATAAATTCTCTTCTTCTTCCCCTTCTCCCTTCACAATCACCACTAATAAATCCTATGCCCCTTTTTAATGGGAAGTAAATGATTTCCCTTGTTCTAAATGATGAGGCTTCAGTAGGACATAAAAGGAGAGGACATTTTTAAAACTATTTTTAAATTAAAAATAATTTGAATATGAATGTGAAGTTTGTTGCTAAGAAATTACTTTTAACTGTTAAAACAGTTATTGAATTTTTGATCAGTTGCTAGATGCTAATCGGAAACTATATGAACTTAAGGTTATAATGGCATCAGTTGTTCCAGAATTTACTCAAAATCTATAAGCTGCACAAGATTCTACATGTATGGAAATTGCCATAGATAAGCTAGTTTTGCAGCAACATAGGATTTTGCCCATGATGGCAATGAATCCTCTTAATGAGGATTAGGTGTCTCAAAATGTCTTTCCTACAGAGTATATTCCAGCAAATTTACCAAGATGGCACATACCTGAAAGAATAATATTGACTTTTAGGCATTTTATATTTTTCTCAGTGATTTTTAAACTTAAACATTTTCTAAGGAGATTTCAAATTATTATGGATATGTATAACTCAACTTATGACCATAATGGAGGCTGCTCATTATGATGACAAGTTGTGGTGGCTGTTAAAGGAGGCAACCATGTGATCTATCCCAGATCTAAATAACTGTGTGGGTTGTTAAGTAGAGCATGAGGTACTTCACAGGCAGGGGAGGCCCTGGGTCATTTAGCATAGGCCAGGGGTAGGCAACCCAAAACACTCCAAGAGCCACTTGGACCCGTTTCCCACCTAAAACAAAACACTGGGAGCCGCAAAACCCCCGAGTGACCCCCCCAAGCTCTCTGTTACTGCCCCTCTCTGCCCCCTTAGTGCTGGATGGATCTGACCTGGAGAAACTTGCAAGTCTTCTCCATTGGAAGCAAGGAAGGAGGGAGGGCTGAGGGAAACGGGCCTTTTCTATCTGCACAAAACCAGCAGTTGTAAATATTTTTCAAAAATGTAAAAAAAAAAGAAAAATTACAAAAGAGCAAACACCATGAAGATGTATACTCCCATACACACACACACACACACACACACACACACACACACACACACATTCAAAATCTGACATGTTTTGAAGACCAGAGAGACAAAGCAGGAGAGAAGCTAATTGTGTCAGATGCACTGAGAAATCTATTTGCAGATTGACAAAAAAGTAACAAGAACCTATTTATTATATATAATGTTTTATTATAAATCATGAATTGTATATTATTGCATCTGTACATCTGCTGTGGTTTTGTGATGTGCAAATTTCAGCATGGGTTTCATTGAGGTTTTCAGTTGCTTTTCTATTGTTTGGGGGAGTTTAAAAAATTGTTTTGGGTTTGTTTGGTTTTTTTTTTTTTTTTGGCAGGACACACTCAAAAAGCCAAGTTTGTATTAAAAAAAAACTAGAGAAAAAATAGACAAGCTAATACACCCTTTCGCTGAAGAAGGGGGGGAGGAAGAGGGCAAAGGGAGCGAAGTTTTCTGAGTTCTCATTGGCCACCTGTAAGCCCAAATGAGTACAGTATTCCCTCCTCTGTGGGCGCCCCTTTATGCCAGTGCTGAACTCAGGGTGTGTGCGTGCGCATGTACGCATGCGTGTGACTCCCCGCTCCCCCGCCCACATTTTGTCCTGCTCTCTATTCCCTCCTTTTCTTGTTTTGGAAACTTCTGTGCAGCTTTGTGGATCATGCAGAAAAGAAAAAAAAAAGGGAAAAAAACCCACCCCATCCTGTGTTGTCCATTTATACAAATATACCAGCCTTGGTAGTTGCTTGGAGACGAACACACTCAAGTCCTCCAGATTGGCACCATCTAAGCCACTGCTGCTTGATTGATTCCTCTCCCTGGCCCCAAAAAATTGTCTTCGTCCAGCCCCCGAGTCCCCCCACCACTCTTTTTTTTTCTTTTACTGATCCCTCTCCCGCATCACAATTGGTCTTTTGTGTATTTGGGAAGGAATTTTTAATAGACACTTTTTATATTAAAAGAAACTGATATATTGAATGACGAAGCTGCCTTGTGTGCTTCTGTTAGCTGTTTGTTTGGACACTGCTTGCGGGATCTCAGGGGGGGGCAAAGGGGGAGACAGCTTTGTGGCAAAGGCTTCGCGGGGGCACTGCTGGCAGGGCGGAACAGGCGAGGCAGCTGCGGGGCTTGCTTTTGGCTTCGCCCTGCAACAACTCCAGTGAATTGAGCCCAGTTTCCCAGTGCTGGCATCCAGGAGGCCAACGCGGCTGAGTTCGTGCTGTGACAGAAAACTAGCCAAGCACCACAGGTGTGAACACAGCCATGGCAGCAGCCTTTCCACGTGGGGTGGCCAAACGCGGGGCCGAGATTTGGGCTGTTTGCAAGTCAGCGCCCCTGAAAAACAGAGCCTCTCTTTCCTCCTGTCGACACTCCTGCTCCAAAGCCTCTGGCTCCTCCATTCTAGCAAAGTGCTGCCTGCTTTCCTTTTTTTTCCTCCTTTCCCTCAGTCCCAACTCAGTTCACTGGGGCTGCTCAGCCAGCTGGCTGTCCCGGCCTTTCCAGGGCCAAATCCTGCAGGAGGGCAAGCTGGGCCAGGCTGGGCAGCAGGAAAGGAGGTGTGCTGCAATTCGCACAGCCTCGATCCCAGTCCAGAGAAGCGCCCCAGCCCCAATGGATGGAGGCTGGAAGGGGGAAGCCCCTTCCAATGAACAGAAAGCGTGCTTTCTCTCCTGCTCTGGACATGGGAAAATGAGCGGAGGTCCTGGGAAGGCCAAGTATGGGGGGGAGGAAGCAGAAGGCACCTGGGGCACCATGGACTGGCCCGGGGAGATGCGTGGCCGGCTCGGCTGCCTGCAGCCCCAGCCGACACTGCCGCCCAGCCCGGGGAAACACATGGCCGGCTTGGCAGCCTGCAAAGCGATGCCTCCACCACCCCAGCTGACACTACCGCCCAGCTCAGGGAAATAGGTGACCGGCTCGTTGGCCTGCGAAGTGATACCACTGCCACCCAGCCTGGGGAAACGTGTGGCCGGCTCAGTGGCTCGAGAAGTGATGCCCCCGCCGGCCACCACCCCAGCTGCCCAGCCCAGGGAAATGCATGGCCAGCTCGGCAGCCCGAGGATGGGCCAGGAAGCGATACCCCCATAGTAACCCCAGTGAAGTCCAATGGGGACATTCATATTTGTGCTGATTACAAATGCACAATTAACAAAGCTTTGCAGCAACATGCTTACCCAGTTCCAGTGGTAAGCCACATCCTGGCATCACTGCAGGGAGGTCGTGTATTTGCTAAACTGGACCTCACACAGGCATATCAGCAACTGCCTGTGGATGATGCCACTGCAGAGGCTCAGACAATAGTCATACATAGAGGGGCATTCAGGGTTTGTCGTCTCTTTTGGGGTAAGGGTTGCTCCAGAGTGTAATGGAATGCACACTTAAGAATATTCTAGGTATGTGCCCTTATTTTGATGACGTTCTGATTGCTGGGGAATCTGCAGCAGTTTTAGCAGAACATCTCAGAGCAGTTCTTCAGCAGTTCCGTGAAGCGGGGTTGATAATAATAATAATAATAATAATAATAATAATAATAATGATGATGATAAAGTTGGAAGGGACCTTGGAGGTCATCTAGTCCAACCCCCTGCTCAGGCAGGAAGCCCTATACCAGGGGTAGGCAACCTTGGCTTTTATGACTCGTGGACTTCAACTCCCAGAATTCCTGAGCCAGGAATTCTGGGAGTTGAAGTCCATGAGTCATAAAAGAGCCAAGGTTGCCTACCCCTGCCCTATACCATTTCGGACAAAATGGCTGTCCAGTTTCATCTTAAAAACTTCCAGTGTTGGAGCATTCACCGCTTCTGGAGGCAGGCGTTGTTCTAACTCTACTGAGTTCCTGCGATTCAGGATAGATGCTGCTGGAATCCACCCCTCTGACTCTAAGCTTAAAGCTATACAACAGGCTCCCAGACCTAACTCAAAAGGGGAGCTACAGGCATTTTTAGGGCTACTTAATTTGTACCATTCATTCTTGCCACACAAGGCAGCATTGGCAGAACCACTTCATTGGCTTCTGGATAAAAAGGCATTGTGGGAGTGGACAAACACCCACAAAAAAGCTTTTAAAGCAGTCAAATCACTGTTGTCATCAAGCTCAGTACTAGCTCACTTCAATGAGAAATTGCCTGTCAGTTTAGCATGTATGGTATAGAAGCAGTTTTAAGCCATCTAATGGCAGATGGGCACCAAGCACCCATCGCTTACTATTCCAGAATGTTATCCCCTGAAGAGAGGAACTATGCCCAAATAGACAAGGAGGCTTTAGCCATTGTAACTGGAATTAAAAAATTCCACTTCCTATATGGGTGCTCCTTCACTGTTTTCACAGATCATAAGCTTCTTTTAGGACTGTTCACAGCAGACAAGCAAGCCCCACAGATCCTTTCTCCTAAGATACTGCGATGGTCAATATTCATGGCTGCCTATTCTTACAGGCTAGTCCATGAGCCAGGCAAGGATATGGGCCATGCTGATGCACTCAGCCAACTGCCTTTGCCTCACCCAGATCCCGACCCAGCATCTGCAGCTCGCATCCTGCCAATCCAGGATCTCCCGGAGACTCCCCTTCATGCTGGAGATATGGCTGCTGAAACTGCCACTGACAGAACACTCAGTCGTGTTCTGAACTGGGTATTGAGGATGTGGCCTATAGCAGACCAGATCCAGAATTTCATAGTTTCACTAGCAGAAAAGATGAGCTGTCAGTTCATAAAGGCTGCATGCTATGGGGAAGCAGGGTGATAGTCCTGTCCACATTAAGAGCCAAAGTTTTAGAATTGCTGCATGAGGGTCATCCAGGCATAGTTAGGATGAAGGCACTTGCTAGGAGTTACTTTTGGTGGCCTGGCCTGGATAAGGAAATAGAGGCTCAAGTAAGGAGCTGCCAGGTCTGTCAGGAGACCCAACCTGAAATGCCTCAAGCATCAGTGCATCACTGGGAGACCACACAAACTCCTTGGTCTCACATGCACATAGACTTTGCAAGACCCTGCCAAGGACAGGTGTTCCTCATTGTTGTGGATAGCTACAGTATTCTAAATAGCTAGAGATAGCACCTGTCTCATCTATGACTACTGCCAGGACCATCCATGAACTGTGCAGAATCTTTGCCATGCACGGCTTACCAGATGTGATTGTGTCTGATAATGGGGCACAATTCACAGCAGCTGAGTTCCAGTCCTTCCTGAGGACCAACATGATCTGACACACTACTTCAGCCCCCTTTCATCCTGCTTCAAATGGTCAAGCAGAACAAATGTCACAACGACCAAAGAAGCACTGAAGAAAATAACGACAGGTGACTGGCATAATTGCTTAGTGGATTTTCTACTCTGCTAAAATACTACTCCTTGCACCACTACACTGCCTAATAGAACTGAGATGGAGACATCGGCTGACTATCAAGCTGGACCATCTCCATCCTGCAGAAACATCGCAACCCAAGCCCCCAAGAAGTTTGCAGCTTGGTAAGAAAATATGGGGGAGAAACTACGGGCTGGGGGCATTTTGGGTGGCAGCTGTGGTTTCAAAGGTGTCAGGGTCACTGTCTTATGAAGTGGCCCTGATGATGGTTGTGTGGTTTTTATTTATTTATTTTATTTTATTTTTAAAATTTATAAGCCGCCCCACTCCCGGAGGACTCTGGGCGGCTAGCAATAAAAACACAGAAAACATAACAAAACAAACAGTACAAGAACAGTCGTCCAGGGGTCAGATTTTATAAACCCCAGGCCTGCCAGAAAAGCCAGGTCTTAAGCAGCTTACGGACAACCAACAGGGTGGGAGCGGTCCTAATCTCCGGGGAGCTGGTTCCAAGACGTGGGCGCCATCATAGAGAAAGCCCTCCTCCACGGCCCCGCCAAATGGCACTGCTTGGCTGACGGGACCTGAAGGAGGCCCAGCCTGTGGGATCTAATCGGATGAAGGGAACTATGAGGTAGTAGGCGGTCTCGCAAATAGCCTGGCCCTGAGCCATATAGGGCTTTAAAGGTAATAACCAACACCTTGAATTGGACCCGGAGACCAATAGGCAACCAGTGCAGCTCACGGAGGATAGGTGTAACGTGAGTGTATCGAGGAGCACCCACTATCACTCGCGCGGCTGCATTCTGGACCAACTGTAGTCTCCGAATACTTTTCAAGGGTAGCCCCATGTAGAGCGCGTTGCAGTAGTCCAGACGTGAGGTGACAAGGGCATGAGTGACTGTAAAGAGAGCCTCCCGGTCCAGGTAGGGTCGCAACTGGTGCAACAGACGAACTTGTGCAAAGGTCCTCCCCGCCACAGCCGTCAAATGATGTTCCAAATTCAGCTGTGGATCAAGGAGGACACCAAGTTGCGAACCCGCTCCGAAGGGGGTATATTTTCCCCCGCAAGAGTCAACACTGGACAGTCGACATGATCCTTGGGAGGCAACATCCAAAGCCACTCGGTCTTGTCAGGATTGAGCCTGAGTCTGTTAACCCCCATCCAAACCCTATGTGGTTTGATGCCACATAGACCAATTGTGGCAGCGTCAGGCTAGCCAGAGTCTGGCTGCTGACAGAGAAGAGATTAGTGGGTTGCCTGGTGACCAGACCATGCCTGAGCCACCCAAAACCTTTGAGACTATGCCTGCAGAACTGGGGTCACCAATGAATCCTGTCCCGAGTCCATCAGGCAGTATCACCAATGAAGACAGCAGCACTGGTCTACCCGGCAGTAATGGACATGGCACCACCGGTCTACCCAGCCAGAATGATCAATGAGGTACCAGTCATCCCGAAGCAATCGGGCCAAGAGATCCTGCTCTACCTGGCCCAACAAGGAGGCTGGTAGATTGGGGACCTCAAACAACAGTGCAGCGCTCCGAATGGACACGAAAACCGCCTGCATATTTGAGTGATTATTTTCATAAGTTGCAATGTATAGACTTATCCAGGGGGAAGGGGTGTAATGTATTGGGTTAGTCATTAATAGTTGTTATGATCCATTGTTGTGTATGTTTGATAAGAATCTCCAACTGTCACAGAGCAAACTGCTTGCCTGCAATTTAAGCGGGAAATTATTCTTTAAAATGATTGGTCGCTGCCTAGTGGCGGCACTATATAAATAGATGTCAAGTGGTTGTCGGAGCACTTCTATGTTTTCCAGCAATAAAGAATAGTTGTATTACATTGGTCTGGTCTATGCCTCAACGAACTCAATACACAACAATAAGGACAAATCCATCTGAATTTTGCGTATGTAATGCTGAAAGGGCCATGATTTCAAAACTGGATCATAAGTATCTTGGGAGGATCTGTCATAACTTAGAACTGTTGCCAAACAACTGATCATAAATCACAGACTACCTGAATGGACTGTGCTAAATTCTGGGAGAATACCATATCTCAGAGTTTAGAAACTCAACTAGCAACTATCTACCCAGCAGAGTGCTCCAACTACAAGGTCAGGACCAAATAATTTCAGGAATTATAGCATCCTCAATTTAATAAAAGGGAAGATACAATCATCAGTTATTCCCATGGAAGATGAGGAAGAATTGGTTCAGATGTTTGGCACTCTTTCACTAGAAGAACAGCAAACAATTATATACAAACCTGAAGCAATTAAATCAAAGATCCAGTCAGTGACTGCAGCAGTCAAATTTCTCAGCAGTCTACCGTACTATTCTCCAGATGCCCTACTGTTGAAATGCTAACAAGTTCATTCACTAAGTGCAACCAAAAAAAAAAAAAAAGTAGGTGCTCCAGCCCAAAACTCACTCAAGGAAATGAAGGGAACACAAAGTTATTCAATGTTAGCACAATCCTTTCTCCCAGATTACTACAGTCATGTTGGGAGTGCTGAAGCACTTTTGGGTTGAAAGGATTGAATGACAACATCACCATTGGGGGCTCCTTTCATATTCAACTCCCATCTGTTCATCCTACAGATGATAATCTCTTACAACAAATAGAACAGATTAGTTAAACTACATCCCCACCTCTACTGGCTTTCCCCATATAAATCCTGATTCTATTCATCTAATAGTTGTCCCATCTATAACTTGCTATTCCTACATAGAAGTGACTTATGTCCATAGTAGCTATGATCACAGTCATCCTTCAACTCTTTAATTAAAACCCTTCATTATTCATGAGTTTAAATTAGCCAATAGATACTTTCCAATTTTACTTTACATTGTTCATGCGGTTCTTCTTTCCTTGTCTTTGAATGGCATGAAGAGAGCATTACGAACCCTGACATTTTACTATAATGAATAATAATTAATAATCAATTATGATCAATCTAAAGACAAAGCACAAGTGGAAAATTTATTCTTATGAATTAGAGAATAAATGTTTTAAATATTTGGGCATAGTTTTTTAGGCCCCTAGGAAATTAACAGTTCCCAATAAATTATTCTATTTGTACTGCCCAAAACGGCATACAAGCAATAATTAAATTTCACACATAATGGGGTAAATTGCATTCAGCAGCAATTAAACTGTTTATGGTTAAAATAGTTGCTGAACTATTATGTTGGTTATAACTTGGTCCATACACAAACCTGAGGCTTATGAAGTCATCTAATCAGTTTTCCTTAGGACTTTGTTCAGTACCCCAAAATACTCCGTCAATGTAGTTGTGAGGTTGAAGCTAGCATAACTATATATAACTGCAGGTTTGACCTGTCCCTGAATCTTTAGGTTACCCTGAAAAAAGAGCGTTGTCTTACCTGAACGCTTTTTCTCAGCAGGATGGTGTAGACTCCACTGATTGGGTAATTTAATCCCACCTGCTCAGACTAAGACAAAAAAACTCTGCCACGCCTCCTTCTGGGTGTGACTTCCCAGTTTTTGTCGAGGCGAAGCTACCAGACGCAAGGCTCCAAACAAAAAAGGAAGACACAGGCCTAGACTAACACTAACAGGGTGGGTGTGGAGTCTACACCATCCTGCTGAGAAAAAGCGTTCAGGTAAGACAACGCTCTTTTCTCCATCAGGATGGATGTAGACTCCACTGATTGGGACATACCAAAGCTGCTCATGTCCCTATAGGGAGGGAGTCTAGGCTTGTGACCCCTGAGAACCCACTATTTGCTGTAGGACTCTCCTACCGAAAGCAGCCTCAGCTGCTGCAAATTGATCTATCCTATAATGTTTTATGAATGAGGAAGGAGAGGACCATGTCGCAGCCCTGCAAATCTCCTCGAGTGATGCCTGGGTAGACCAAGCAGTAATATGTGAAGGTACCGGAAGGGACTGGGAAATATAAGCCCTGGAAATACACATCCTTATCCACCGACCAATGGTGGAAGAAGAGACCTTCCGACCCATAGTTGAGGGTTGAAAGGACACGAATAATGCCTCGGACTTCCTGAAGGTCGAGGTTCGTTTAATGTAATGGCGCAGAGCCCTGCGCACATCCAACATATGCCACCGTCTCTCCAGATGATGGGAAGGGTTAGGACAGAAGTTAGGAAGGACTAGTTCCTGCGAGCGGTGAAACCCTGTATTGATCTTTGGAACAAATGCAGGATCCAACCTGAGGACCACTCTATCCTCATGGAACATGCACAAGTCCTCCCTGACCGACAGGGCCGCCAATTCTGAAATCCTCCTGGCCGACGTGATGGCCACTAGGAAGGCTACCTTCAATGTAAGGAAGTGAAGGGAGCAAACTTTCAGAGGTTCAAATGGAGAGGACGTTAAAGCCTGTAACACCTTAGAGAGGTCCCAGGATGGATAACGATGAACCGTGGGGGGCCCTACATTGGCCGCACCCTTGAGAAAGGCACTGACTGCTGGGTGTTGGGACAGGGAAACCTGGTTGTCACAGGTGAGAACTGTCGACAAGGCTGCTATCTGCCTACGTATGGTGCTGGTTGACAGACCTCTAGTTAACCCCTCAAGTAAGTAATCTAATATGTCTGGGATGGAGACAGCAAGCGGTGAAAGCCGCTTTTTGGTACACCAAGAGCAAAAACTTCTCCAAGTGGCGTCATAGATTCTGTTGGTCGAGGGACGCCTCGAGGCCTGGATGACGGAAATAACCCCAGAGGAGAAAGACTGTTTGGTCAGACTCTCCCGCTCAAGTGCCAAGCGGCTAATTGGAGCCACTGTGGATCCGGATGTTGGAGGTTCCCCTGGCTGAGAGCTACTCGGTCCGGTGGAATCTTCCATGGAGGTGAAATTGACAGGTCCACCAAGTTGGCAAACCACGGGCGTCTTGGCCAAAATGGAGCCACTAAGATTAGCTCTGCCTGTTCCTGTATGAGCTTGCGAATGGTCGCTTGTATTAGTGGAAGAGGAGGGAATGCATAAAGTACGCCCTCCGGCCATCTGCTCTGGAGGGCATCCGTTCCCTCCGCCCCCCTCGCCGGAAACCTGGTAAAAAATCTGGGGAGTTGTGCATTGATCGGAGAGGCAAAGAGATCTAGAATGGGCTGTCTGAACCTGCGTGATATTTCCTGGAATAGGATTGAGTCTAACTTCCACTCTGAGTGATCCACTGTGACCCTGCTCAGGGAGTCTGCCTGTTGATTCGCCTCCCCCGATATGTGCTCTGCCCTGATGGACCTCAGGTTGGACTCTGCCCACAGCCCTATGGCCTGTGCTTCCTGCATGAGTGCCCAAGAGTGGGTGCCCCCTTGTTTGTTTACGTGAGCTTTGGCCGCAATGTTGTCTGTCAGGATTAATACGTGTTTCCCTGATACCAGGGGGGAGAATCTTTGGAGAGCCAGGTGGATGGCCCTGAGCTCCAGCCAATTTATATTGTGAGCCAGGTCTGAACTGGACCACTGACCCTAGGCTAAGTGGTTCAGAATATGACCGCCCCAACCGAACAGACTGGCGTCTGTGGTAAGGGTGATCCTAGTGGGTTCCTTGAACAGAGTGCCCTTGGACAAGGCGGACAAGGTCCACCATAGGAGGGAGGACAGAGTGTGATGGGGAACCCTGACCTTCCTGTTGGAGGCGCTGATGTTGCGTTTCTGAAAAGGAAGAAGGAACCACTGGAGGTTCCTGGAGTGCAGTCTGGCCCAAGGAACGATGCCCAGGCAAGAGACCATCTTCCCCAGGAGTTGGGATAATTGTACCAGGGGTACTCTTTTTTCCCCTCGGATCTGCAGTGTCAGCTTCTGGATGCTGACTTGTCGCTCCTGGGAGAGATATACCTTGCATAGGCTGGAATCTATCAGAGCTCCTAGATGGAGCAGACGTCTTGTGGGTGTGATGTGACTCTTTTTGAAATTCACGGAGAACCCGTGATCCTGAAGTGTTTGAATAGTGATTGCCAGGTCCGACTGCCCTGATTGGAAAGATTTGGACTGTATCAGTATGTCGTCCAGGTAGCACTGTACCCGTACGGGTATCATCCTTAGATGAGCCGCCAGCACGGCCAAGATTTTTGTGAAGACCCTCGGGGCCGAGGATAGGCCGAAGGGAAGAGCCCGGTACTGGTAGTGTTTGTGTGCGTAACAGAACCGCAGAAACCTGCGGTGTTCCTGGATGATCGGAATGTGTAAGTAAGCCTCTGTCAGGTCAATGGAGGAAAGGAAATCCCCCTTCCTGATACTTGCCAAGATGGACTTTAGGGTCTGCATCTTGAACCTCCTGTAAATGAGGAAGTAATTTAGACCCTTTAGGTCCAGTATCGCCCTCCAACCGCCTGAGGCTTTGGGAACTACAAACAGGATGGAGTAGAACCCTTCCCCGATCTGTTCCTGAGGAACCCTTTCTATGGCTCTGATCTCTAATAAATGAGCGATGGCTGTTGTGATTAGTTGTGTTTTTGATGTATTGTTTGAAACCGGGCACTGTATAAAACGATCTGGGGGAGAAGATCGAAACTCTAGGGAGAGACCCTGTCTTATGGTCTCTCTGACCCAGGCGTCTGTGGTTGTGTTTTCCCAAACGTCGTAAAACAGTGCCAGTCGACCCCCAATGGGGTAGTCCTCCTTGGCGTCACTTGGACCGCCTGTAAGGACGACTGCCTGATCCCCTGAAGGGACGCTTGGTCTGGAACTGACCCCTGGCTGCACTACTCTGGCGGTCCTGTTGCCGATCCTGTCTGAAAGAATAGGATCGCGAGCCTCTGGGCCAATCCTAGGACTGCCCTGCCCGAAAGGGCTGTCTCCAATCCCAGGAACCGCTGGGACGGAATGATGGCCTACGGAAGTCCTGTTGGGGCCGTCTATCTGGTTTTTTAGAGGGATGGGCCAGCGCCTTGCGCTTGTCCTTGCCCTCAATGATATGAGGCTCTAGGACCGGACCAAAAAGGTGGGTGCCACTGTACCTAGATGTTGCTAAGCGCCACTTTGCCTTTAAATCCGTGCGCCATTGCTTCAACCAGAGCAGCCTACGTGACGCCACTGAGGCTGCAATGGATCTGGCTGAACATCTAGCCGAGTGTAAGGATGCATCCGCAATGTATTCGGATGCTGCCACTATTTTCCCTATTGTTTGGTGCGCTCTGACCTGATCCGGCGGAATGAGCGTCTGGAATTCCTGCAACCACATAATTGCCGAGCGTGCAAAGAAGGAGGATGAGGTTGCCGCCCTTATGGCCCAAGCCGAAGATTGGTGAGCTCTACGAAAAGAGAACTCGAACTTTTTGTCCTCTGCCTTCAAGAATTCAGCCATGTCCCCCGGGACGGCGGTATTGGAGAACAGAGAGGTCAGCGTAGCGTCTACAGATGGGACTTCTAGAAGAGAAGCGAAAGAAGAAGAGACATTGTAAAGTTTCTTGTCTAAACTGCTCTGTGAAGGAGTGGTAGCAAGGGATGCCCACTGCTTTTCCAACGTAGACCTGAAGACTAGTGGGCATGGAATCTGCAGTTCCTCCTTGACCTTTTCCGCAAACAGAGGGTTGGCTTCCCGGTTGGATGAGGAAGAAGGAGTCTCCTCCTGGGCTGAGGTAAATTTTACCGTGTCAATAGCCCTTACGAGGAGTGACCGAAAAATGGCCGGATCGAAAAGCCCGGAAGAGGTCACCTGTTCAGGAGCTGGATCCTCCTCCTCAGACAAGGGAGTGTCTGCAACTCCCAGTTCCACTGATCCCTCCTCCCCTAATTGTGAGGATGTCTCCGAAACAGCAGAGCTAGGTCTAGTATCACGCTCCACCAGAGGTGGGGGAATAGATGCGGGAGGAGTAGGATGGGACTGCACCTGGCTACTCTCAGTTGATGACATAAACTGCCTGAATGCTTGGTGCATGAAGGCCTGGAATTGAGCCTGGGACCACATTTCCCCTTGGTCCCTGGAACTGACCCCAACCTCCGTTGAGGCACACCTGGTCTCAGGTGGTTGGTGTGCTGATGAAGGAGAGGAGCGAGGAGGACCTACCTGCTCGGTTTCCCCCCGAAGAGACCAAGGTCTTGGGGCATCCTGAGATGATTCAAATTGAGGTTCTGTCAAAGGAGTATCCAGTGGGGCGGGGGAAACCGTTTCAGTCCCACTGGATCTGAGCCTTTGTGCCTTGGAGAATTCTCTCTCCAATGCTAAGTGTCTCCTTGTGGCCTCTCGCCCGGCTGATTTGGAAGTATCTTTGGAAGACAGATGTTTGGTTTTAGCTTTTTTCTTCCCCCCCATGTCCAATTCTTCAGATCTGCGCTTTGCTTGAGCGGGGGGGACACTAGATTGAGAAGCCTGGGGCGAGGAGCTGTCTGCCATTGCTGTCTAGGTATTCCTGGACAGTAGTACCTAGAAATGGGGGGAGGAACCCAACACGCAGATCACAGTCAGAGATGGAAAACCGATCCTCGCTCTGAACAGAAGGCAATGGCAAGAACAGCCAGACAGTGTTCTAATGCTGTCTGTACAGGCCTTGTGACAAAAGGTCACGGGCTAAACTGAGAAACAGGTGGACAATAAAGGAATCTCTTCGCTCTTCTCTTCTAGGCCTTAGGACCAGTTAATAACACCTTGGTCTGCTCAAATGCAGCCAAGGCCCACACCTGAAGTAGCCCCCTCAAGTTTGACCACAACTCCTGTGGATACAAAAATATCTTCCCCCCTGAACAGGTCTGCTCACAGACCAAGTGACACAGGCAACAACTATGCGTCCGCAATAATGCAGGAATAACTGCCAATGATTATGCAAAAATTTCAATTAGGCCTCCAAAATGGCGTCCGCCACGTGGGACCTCTAGAAGCAGCCGCGCTAGACCATGCGGTCAAATGGCGGCCGCCAGGCCTTAAGGCCTGGAGAAGCAAAACCCTGTCGTATTTTAAACAGGAGAATCAATTACACAGCAGGGGAATACAAGGCTGATTTGGGATTCCTCCCCCAGTCCCCAAGCACTTGCAATTAGTAGCTCAGCCCCTGCTGCGATCCAGATAAAGCTGCAGTCAGGAATTCTCCCTCAAGGCCTCGAGGCAAGTAAATCACTCAGGAGGTCTCCGAGTTGAAAAGCCGACCTCCGCTACCCAGCTGAATTGGCGGAATCGCAAAGAGGCTACAGATCGTCGGAACAGGAGCTCCCTAACGAACGAAGCCTGCAGCCTCCTTTTCAAAGCCCAAAGGGCTGCAGGGGAAGGAGGACAGAGTCCCTATCCCCCCCAACGCAATCCTCTTAATTTGGAAGTGAAGCCGAATTAATCTAATTGTTAATCAATTTGAATTTAAAGTATCCAATTTTAATTTGAATAGCCTAAAAGAAAAAAGGAAAGAATCAAACTTAGCTAGGAGCCTTCTGAAAAGCGTCTTGCTGAGCACGAGACTAAGACAAAAACTGGGAAGTCACACCCAGAAGGAGGCGTGGCAGAGTTTTTTTGTCTTAGTCTGAGCAGGTGGGATTAAATTACCCGATCAGTGGAGTCTACATCCATCCTGATGGAGAAAGGCCAAATCAATAGTAAAATAAAAAGTTAAGGACATTAACTGCCAACATGATATCACCAATGCTCCTTAATTCTATTGCTAAATATTAGATAGCTCTAAGCCCTATAATGCAGCTATTAATCTAATGCTAAATAAATATAAAGGGGCCTTTTTCCAGAGCCTACTTTGATGTCATTCCACCTGCACTGATGGTGAAAATATTTCCTAGGATTCCTAATTTGAAGACACTTTGCTTTTGTGGGTCCAGGGAAGCAGAACTCTTGCTCATGTACTTATATGGTGTCCTTTTTATCATGTCCCAAGATGTGCTCTGTTCCCTAATCACCTCTAAATTTAAGAATGATACTGATAAATGCTTGCTTTTTAAGAAATTCTAACTCCACATTCATATACCAGGTGACCAAATAGTTTCACTAAGTCATACATTTGCGCAAAACTTTTAATTGGATACATTGTTTTATTGTCTTTTTCCCTGATAACATATCATTGTATTAAATTATCTTTTTTACTGTTTAAGCTGATCAAAAAGTGTAATAAAGATATTTTAGTACTCCCAATTCTTTATTCGAGAGTTCTTACAAATAACGAGCATCTATCTTAATTATACCTTTAGTTGTTTAAAAAGAACAGATCAATGGTTATCAAAAAAATGAACCAATATGGAAAATAATTTGGGAGTTTCAGATGTTTATAATGTATTGGGATCAAACTGAAATCAAGACATGATTAATTGAATGCACTGTATTTTTTTTTAAATTAGGGACAATCTAAGTTCATCTTACAATAATTCAATTGGTTAAAAAACTTGTTTAACAAAGTCTGTGTGATCCTTCTTATTTCTCCCACCTTAAACAAACCAGTCTGTACCCTATAATTTTAAATCTGGGAATTAGCAAATCTCATTTATTTTCCTCATAAATGTAGTAGAATATTTGTTTATTCAGTTTATTTATTCAATTGTGATTGAGATAAACAATTTGATAAATATATACATGAATAAAGGTTTCCTTACAATAGCTATCACCATGGTTCCGATTTTTCTGAATAAATGTCAAGTAGTAATTTAATATTGCGATATACTTGTTACAGAGTTATACAATCAGATTGTATAGAATGGGAAGGAATATCATCTGCAATTTTCATAATAATGTCAATATTTTTCAGCAACATACAACAAGGAAATTGAATAATAACTTTCAGTTACAATAGAAAATGAGTTATTCAAGCCTTAATAAAACAGGTCAGAAAACATTGAACAAGCGTCATTAAAAAAAAACCCCAAATCAAAAGGAACAGAAACTTCTCACCAATATATATCTAAACCGTTCAAGTGATAATCATCAAAGAGTTGTATGTTTTCATAGATTTCATGTCTTATTATTATTATAATTAGTTGCATAGTCAGCCAAATGCTTAGACCAGATTTGGTATTTTTATGCACCCATCAAGTCTTTCCCAAGAATCTCCGACAGCAGATGTTGTTCAATAATATTAAAGGTATTGTCACAGGATGTAAACTGTTCCAAGTAGTCTTTTGCAATTGGCAGATGATGATTTGTCATTGCTGATGGTGTTCATGTGCACTCTAGATGTTTTGGAAGTGCATCCAAGAATAATATTACTATTGATTTTATCTTTGCTTTATTTTGCCGCATCCCTTCTGCTTCTATCTGCAAGTCTTTTATGTTATGATTTTCTCCAGTTCTTTCTATGTTGCTGTCTCCAGGTACTGTAATGTCCACTATCCAGATTTTTTAAATCATTTTCATTAGCAATTGTTAAGCTTGAGGTGGCATTGTAGCATCTTCATTTCCTTTTACTTTTCCTATTTTTGTGGACCTAGCAGCTCTTGCTTGTAGACAAGATTGCAGAAACCCCTAGAGTCGAAAAGAACTGAGAATATTTTGGCTCAGACAAGGCCATCATTGACCACGCTTTAACCCTCTAACATCTAGTTGAAAAATACTCCTTTAAAGCATATTTTAAAACATTGATTTTAAATTTGCTTTTGATCTCATCTCCAGATGCAAATTATGGGACTACTATAATGCTTTGTCAATTGATAAAAGATTGGTTATTCTTACATACAAATTACTGTATATGAAAACTCCCGGATGAAAGTGATGAATGAAAGCCCAAATACACTGCACCAAAGAAACTGCTATTAAGGGGGGAGTGAAGACAAGGGTGTATTTTAGCTTCCCTTATTTTTAATATTGTTATCAATGAACTGAACAGCCCATGTCTTCATTTGCCAAAATTGGGAAATAGACACATGTGATGATGCTGTGCTACTTTGGTGCTGGGATTAGAATGCAGTATTGCAGGCTGACTCTGCCATTGCAGGAGTTCAATCCTGACCAGCTCAAGGTTGAATGAGCATTCCATACTTCCAAGTCAGTAAAATGAGGACCCAGATTTTTGGGGGCAATATGCTGACTCTGTAATCTGATTAGAGAGTTCTATAAAGCACTGTGAAGTAGTAAGTGCTATTGCTATTGCTTTCTCAAACAGATTGGCCTGAAATAGTTGTTCCAATATACTACCTGAACACTGCCAAGAAGAATGCTTAGAAATTAATTATTCTAAAACCAAAGTCATAGTTTTTGCTAAGCACCCTAAGATGGCTGGTCTGGGGACTAAATAATTATCTAATTGAGCAAGTCAAGATCTTTAGCTATCTGATTTATTTTTCCTGAGCTATAGGCATCCACAAATCTCTTACAAATCATTCCTTCCTTTGGAAAGAGTTTGCGTTTTCGAGAACCATCTTTCAAGAACTTCATTGCCTTCTGAACCTGATCTTTTGTCTTGAAGCTGGCCTACTTAAAACTGAAACTTCTGCCTGGATTTTCATCTTCTGCTATTCAATTAAGCTTTCCTTTTTTCCAGTCTATTTGATCCCTTTAATTATGATTGACAGCTTTCAATCTTCCTAAAGCCAGCCAATATATGCTAAATTATAACTTTATGACTTTTCATGGTGAGCCATCACTTTGATGGGCTATTAATGTGCACTAGCTGATCTCAACAAGATGTCACTGATTTAGAGCTGAAAATAGACTACCAAGCTCTATCCAGAAATATCTTCTTGAATCCCTTTGTACAGTTTGTTTAATCAGCTATATATTTCAGTCACATAATGATCCCAAAATTCAGGAGTGCCTTCTCCTTAGCCAGTTTCAATGTCCTCCCAATATCTGTCATTGAAGGAAGACACTAAAAAATCTCCTTCAAATAGAGAGAGTGTGTCCATGCAGTGGAGGAATAATTGAATTGACAAAACATTATTCTGTAATTGCCCTCTTTATGTAGATGATTACCAGAAATCATTTCCATTCTTTATTAAACATTCTGGTCATTCTGATTTGTTATATCTCAAGATGTTATTAACATATCAATCTGATTTTATTTCCTTGACCATAACCAAGTACTGTTCTATAGCCTGCATGGTAGTCCATAGTATTAATTCTAATATTTTTTCAGATATTTTAGACTTATAGCTTTCTTTTTATCTTAATTAATTGTGACTCTTTTGTTTTATTTGCTGGCCCATAGATTGATTTGATTTATAAGCTACTATTTTATTTCACTCTATGGTAATTGTATTGGCATTTGGCTACATACTTTTTACTTTTCTTTTTTCTCATTTTTAATTAAAATGATTTTTACATTCCAACACTGAGGCTTTTATTTTTACCTCCTCAAAAAGAGTTGCTGTTCTTTGGCCACATGAGTCAAAATTACTAAGGCTATGTGATGATTCCACAGGATGGGTTTTCCTTCATCATCACAATTATTTTCCCAGATTATGGTTCAAGATGTAAGAAAATCATCTCTGTTGTTAGCTTATGTTGAGGAGAAGACCGATCAAGGCATTTCCTTCCTTCAGAAAGAAAAGCAGTAAGGTATTATGTTAATTATAATATAGCTTAAGACTTGCCCCTAGTTTTTGAAATAAACATTCAAGATGAAATCTTAAGTACAAATGTTTTATTGACATTGTAAGAAACATTTTACCCCTCATTATAAAATAACTAAATAGTTTTTGAAAACCTTTGAACACCACATTATGACTGTTTAGGTTGATCTAAGGCTCCAAGAATACTAGATCATAAAAGCAAATTTATCATATGAAGACTACTAAGATCTTCTACATTTAATGCTATTCTTACTATATGTAAATGTATTTTACACACTGATTTTTTAAAAAAAGAATACACTTATAAAAGTAAAAAAAGAAAATAAGAAAATACCACCCTAACATACATTTCTATCTTACATATCTGAAGATTGACAAGTTCCCCCTCCCAAAAAAAGATATTCAAATCCTATGTAGATAATGACACATGAATGCCAAAGAGTCACAGGACAGTATTCAGACAGTTTTCTTAAAAGCAGTAAAGGTATTATGGAAAGCAAAGCTCTACAGTTAAAGTTTGGCACTATTTTTTGGTCCCCCAACTTTAAAAAAAAAAAACAGATTAAGAATAAGGCACATCTATTACAGGAAGAGAAACACAGCTTTTTAAGAAAATGAAAAGAGGACATCCAAAAAACAAATAACCAAAGCAAGAAACCAGCATTTTTAAACATAGTACCATATGACAATTTCCTTTTAGTAAGAACAAAAGTCTAAATTGCTGTCTTGATATTTAAGTGCATTAGGTTCCATTCCATTCTGAAAAGTTCTTTCCTATCTGAGTCTAGCTGTATTTCCTTAAAACTCTCAATGATCTCACAAACCTATTTCTTGAGCGCTGCTCTAGATTGACAAGTTAGGCATATCCAAATGTATTTTTTGTTAATTCAAACATACTACTTGTATGTAAGTGACAATATTATATCAGAGAATAAAAGAAAACATTAAAAAACTAACCAATGTATCCAGCAACATTTCATGTAAAACTCAACACTCAGTTTCTGATGACAGAAATTAAATGGATATAGCACTTTTCCCAAATCTGATTATTTCTAGGTATTTTTTCAATATAGTCTGAGTTATTTGGAGAAGGATACTACACTTAGATACATTTGAAGGGCACAAAGTTTGAAAAGACAGATTTATAATAATGTTTACAACATCCAATTAAGATTTCTGCTCTTAAAATTCCTACCAAATTCACAAATAGAACACACTTTCATATCTGGCTGAGCTAGTAATGGTTATTATTTAGGAAACTGCATATACTGTACCATTAGATGCATGCATAGCACTAGGTGATGCATAGCATGAGGTATATAACTAATTATTTGTGTGTTAGATGTGTAATCTAAACCATTCTGAAGAATTAGGTCACACAGAGATTATGCATATAATACATTACTAATATAACACTGGTTCTTAGAATCAACCTAAGTTCTAATGGACTTGGGAATCTTGTGAAAGAGCCTCAGATTTAATATTTTAACAAGCATTTGGGAAGATAAAATTCTCATGACTATTAAGTCTTAGCTGGTGCAGCAGATTTGCAGTAAGCTCCAACTACTCAGTAACTAAAGTCCTTCACCTTGATATTTCCAAAGTCCAGCTTAAGGAACTGAAAAAAATGACCACTCTGTGAAGAGCTTCAATTAAGAAAACATAAAACAAAACATCAGCAATTATCAAGCAGCACTGAGAAGCTTACACCTTGTCTCATCTCAACAGATATGCAAGAAAACATATAATGTGTCTTAAATATGTATTTTACAAAACTGAATCATTGGAATTATAATTCAAAAATTTGTCCTTTCTTTTGTTGTCACTTTAATAAACAAAATTTTAATGGAAATGAAAGCATAAAAATAAATACATCTGTTTTTATATGGCTCTTATGAAAGAACATTTGAATGGTAGGACAAGTAGCTTTTCCTCTCACTTAGTTGCTTTTTCAATAAACAAATATTACTCTGCACAAGAGCTGCAATGGATAAATTTCAATTTTCATGTTCATTTTATATTGTTCTATGACCTATTGTTAAATCCAGAAAGAAATGCAATATTATTTATTTTGTATAAGGACTCAGACTTGATTATTCAGTCCATTGATTTCAATATTTATTTTAAGTAAGACCCAATTTGGACCCAATACATAGTAATAATAAAAATAAATAGAAATATTTACCAGAGTGATATCCACAATCAAGCAGAAACTTTATCCACCAGTATCAGCCAAAACTGTCATCACAATTTTGGGTATACATGTGGTTAAGTATTTTTAAAAGTTACAGCCTATTTGTGGAGTACTGTCATAAAAAAAACATTTTGATTGCTATAATGCAATGGCTGGATTAGAATTCAACTGTCCAGGCCTTACTGGAAATGAATTATATAAAAAAATCCCAACTATCTTATTTGACAGGACTCAATCAAAGGATTCAAGTACATTTCAGTAATATTTCCTGAGTCCTATCCATAAGAAATTGGATACAGAAAACATGATACATGATAATTCTGACACAGTTGACTAACTAAGACGTTATACAGCTGTTTAGTGAAGTCTAACACTTCAAATGCAACAGCACTCTTGGCCCAACAGCAATGGAGGTTTTTGGGAAATATGGACCAATAAAGTCTTCATTAAAACTCCTGAGTTGTGAAACAATCTCCATAACTGAGTTTTCAATCATTTTATTATTTGTCTGAAATACTAGGAAGCAGTCATTGCTCTCACAGAGCATACACACATTACAGTTAAAATACTTACTATAATTATTTTGGAATGTGTAATAAGATTAAAAAAGTAACTAAAATAGCAGTGAGAAATGAGAAGATAAATAAACTGCAAATGCTGAGTAACTCAAGAAATTGGATTATCTGGAGCAATAAAAGAATAACATGAGATATCAAAATATGATAAATTATATGACAAATCTCAAAGAATGGGTAGCATTTTAAATATTTTGGATGCATACATGTATTAATGTAAATCAATGTAAGCACTATCAATTCTGGTCTTATTATATTAACGTTTGAACAGTGAAGGTACTGGAAAATTGCCTATTCTCTTTAAATACATAGACACATCAACTATTGCTATTATTTTCCTTTGATCAGACTGTCTGCTTTTAGTATATTAAATACCATATGTATCAATATACATTCATATTATCAAACTTGATATTTTCAAACTTAAGTATGTAGGCATGGGCCAGTAGTTTGCTGAACAACTAAATGATTTGAAACTCTTATATGAGTCAGGAAACAAGAATAATTGCTGTTTTAACTCTTCATATGTCTCCATGAATGGAGCACTATCAGCGGTTTCAAATATGAGACATTTATAGCACCATTACATTATTCTGAACTCTGGGTTAGTGCTCCAATTGTAAATGAACAGTGATTGAAAGGAATAAAAAGTTTTGAAAGACACTGAATCCTTAGAAATATATAAATCACATGGCAAGAATGTTAACTAATCTTTCTTTAAAAGTGCATATTTTATTTAAGTCTCAGTAAGGAGATTTATAATAGAGGTGAACAGTAACATGTTTATTCTAATAGGTACATCACAATGTATTAAAAAATGTGAGGCTTATTGTTATATCCCAATGGCTAAAAACCTAACTTAATTTTTGATCAGAGCAGGATATCTAATACTTAACTCTCCCCTCTCACCATGTTAACACTTTTATTGGAATAAATTTCAGGTTTAATTTTTGCTGTTTTCTCAGCCTAGACCAATGATTTCTACCTTGGGTTTGAGACAACTTTAGAGTTTCTTGGAAGCTTATTAATAAAGTGTGAGAATAAGCAACAATACGCAGAATTCTCAGAATGGCAATTTGTTCATTGCCTTTGATCTTCTCCCTATAATATAATCCATTACAATCTTAATCGTGCTGTTAGTTTACACATGGCATTGATGAAATCCAACAAAGCAAGCCAACTTTTTGCATGAAAATTCTGAAAAATTCTGCAGCAGGCAAAATGATATAGAAAAGGGATATAGAGCAAAAGAAATAACCACTTAAAGTATTAATTTTCCCCTCCCGTGCCATAAATTAGTTTACTTTGCTTTCAACAATTCTCATCAATGAAATTTATAGTGAGGTGGACAGAATTTCAAATTTCCCCTCAGAAATGTGTCTTAGAAATTGTTTATCTACAGTAAGAGTTATGGCCATAATCATTCAAGACTTCTTTTAGGTATCAATAAATTGCAATATCAGATCTTCCTCAAAAATAAGCTAACATGCACATTACACTTTTACAGTGGTTTGCAATTACAAAAATAAAAAACAAAGTCATATAAAAAATAAAATAATAAAAAAGAAGGGATGGCATGTGTAACAATACTGATTCAAAGCTGAAATGGAAGACAGTTTCTCCCTAGAACACTTTAGGGTTTTTCAGTTCTAATTCCATAAAAGGAATATACTTGAAACACATCTCATTTAGCTGAGATGAGACTGTTACAGTACTTAAGACAAGTAACAACAACAACAACAAAAAATCACATTTAAAATTTTTTCATACCCTAAGTTGTTTAGGTCTATTGCATAATAGCAAGAAACTTGCTTTCTTCTGCAAGTGAGGTCAACAAAGAATTCATGTCCCCAATAGCCATATTGGTTGTACTTATGGGCATAACTGGGAATGTAAGAAATGCTTGGGGAGTGGTAAGACGGGAAGAATTGTGTGATAGATTCTGAATGATACTGGGACTCAGGGCTCCTGAAATTAAACTGGCATGATCACCATCATCTACAATAGCATCAAAATCAATTTGCACACCTTCAAGGCTGCTTATGTCAATGCTGTCAACTGTGCTTGTCACTTGGTTGACCCCTGGGGAGAGAAGCTCTGATGTACTTTCAGTAGCTACCTCTTGTATTAGGTAATTAGCTTCTGAAAGGGAAAAAGTTTCTGCTTTCAGAGCTTGCTGATTAAACCCTGTGGTTTGGTCATATAACTGACCAGAATAATTCTGCACATTGGAGCAGAATTCTTGTAACTGACCTTGAGATTCTACCTTGATACCTGTAACCCTGTGTGACTGGTTTGTATCCATTAGAAGTCCACATTGCCTCACCATGTTATTCCTTAAAGTGTTTTGCCATCTGTCTCCACAGTGGTTGGAATATAGTTGGTAGGTTTTGGCAAGAACTGATGGATGGGTCCCATTCTGAGACAGGAGTTCTTGGCAGCTAGCTTGTGAGGGAACTATAATTTGCTCTATCATTTTATTGGGAGGTCTTGCTTCTTGGCAATGGCTCACTTCATCTTCTGACTGGTTAGAAAGGTGTTCCTCAAAAACTATATTTCTGCTCTGCATCTTGTTAATTGCATTGGCAGACTGCTCATCTGGCATCACATGATAGCCAAACTTTCGCTGACTTCCACTAGTTAACATGAAATGGCTTCTCAGCTTTTCAACTTGATTCATCACATCACAGCCATTGTTCACAGGTTGTCTGCCAAATTTATTACTATATAGCTGTGATTTATTTGAGTGTAAGTGATAAGAACTTGTGTCATTGTTGTTCATGAGTACATTTTGCTCTATACTGCAAGAAACATTGCTGTCTGCAAGATGCTGATAGGCATTTTGTTGGATAATACCATTTCTCTCCAGTGTCTGCTGCAGCTGCTGTTGAATGACCAAGTTATTATAGGGGCCTATGGTTTGAGTTTGCTGTATTAAGGACTGTGGTCTACATTTTAATTTTGATGGAGATAAGTCAGAACTTCCTGAGCTTACTTCATTCCACTGAATTGGTAGGTCATTTTTCTGAGAGTTGCTTGTTGGAGGAGATTGATCAAAGTTGTTGTTGTTTTCCATTGCTGGATTGTGATGTTCTTTGTTGCTGTGTAGCTCATCATTTGGCAATTGGTTGTACAAACCTTGATTCTGAGAATTCAAATACTGGACCACATCATCTGGTAATAGATCTTCATCATTCAAACAACCATCTGCTTCTGTGGTAGCCGCTTCCATAGCCATATTCTCACAAATACTTGGCGGGCCAGAGGAACATAAATTCTGGAACAAACCAACATCTGGGCAAGTGTAATTCTTTAGGCTAAAGTTTTGTTTTTCAAAGTATGGAGGCAAAGCAGGAGGGTTAAAGCTGTTGAGACTGTTAAAACGGTGGATTCTTGGAAAAGACAGGTTATCTGAGAATGGTCTTGCAGGATCACTAGCTCTTCTTGTGCTATTCCCAAGCATATCATGAGGCAATAGATGTCTCCTGTTGTCACTGTTGGCCCCAGTATCACTACATCTTCGAGGAGAATTTAATGGAGGCAAGGGTGACATCCCAGATTCCCTAGATTCACCCAATAGTGCCATTCTTGTTTTCAAGCTCATCCTCTCCATATTAGGAAGTGGTGTTGGTGGAGGTCCACCAATAGCTGCTGCATATTTTGCTTTCAGCCTATATTGTTGTGTAGGAGTAAGACTGAGAAGTCCAGGCAAGCTGTCACATTGGCTAACTTCACTGGATCGTCTTGAAGCATCAGTTGAAATGGGATCATAGGAATCAGCAACACTGAGGTTCTGAAGCTTTCTGTTCCCCTGAGAAGCATCGCTGGATCTACGACTGGAAAAACAAGGTGAAATCCCAGAGGACCTACGACTGCTCATGTAGGCTGAGCTGATTGTGCTAGTACTGCTATCCCTTCTGTTTAGCATGTTCAGTATAGTAATATCTGTTCTTGTGACTTCATTTTTCTTGGTTAAGATAGTCATGTTTCCTCCAATGCTGCAGCTGCTAGTTGACTGAATATCTGAAAAGAATATTGAAAAGAAACTGATCAGGAGAAATGCCCCAAACCCTTTCAGAAATGCTAACATTTTCTGGGAGGCAACTCTCACCTTAGGAGGCAAACTGTATCATAGATAGGGAAATGTCACTAAGGATATCCAATTGCCCCTCCTATTAGTAGGGACAATCTTTAATAAGGATTCTTTGGCCATCTGGATTAGATAGACAAAAACAATTTGAGAAAAATAGTATCTTAAGCATCCATCGCTAAGCCATAGAGGGCTTTAAAGATATTGACCAGCACCCTGAATTGCACATGGAAACACTAGAAATCAAAGCAGTTTTATAACAGTGGTGTAACATGGTAGTGCTGAAACTGGTTTCTATATGGACTGCTGCATTCAGAATGGTTATATACTGTTCAGGAGTCATATATAAAATGTCAGGTACTAAAGACCAGGTCCAAATGTGAAAGTTCAATTAAACTGATTTATTGCTAAAAGCTGATGCACAGGAATCTCCTCAACTAACAGTCCGCAGCTGGTTAAAGTTAAACAAGGATTAACAGCATTTGAGGAAGGTTGGATTTTGTTTGTGGCTTGGTAGGGATTCTAGGCCAATCCGTCCTTTCATTCTGCCCCCAGATTCTGCCATTCCTTCTCCTACACATATCATATTATAAGCACTTAATTTTGCTCTGGACATAATTGCACCTTATTTTTTATGTGGTGTTAACTTATGACAAGATCATTTTTCTTTTGGTAACAAGTAAATCAATCCCACTGAGTATTGCTATGCTTCCACATGTAAGTACAGTATATTAAGAAGAAGCCATCAAGGATGCTTCTCACTGAACTGCAACTGGTCAAAAAAATTGATATTGAAATCTATATATAGCATTCCTTTCTAGCAGCCAATTGATGGTACCTGTCTGTCACATGGAAAAATCTGAATTCAGTATAGTTCTCACCCCCACAAAAAAAAGTTAAAAATGGACACATAAAATGCTGGAAGTCATATGTATCTTGCAGTTGGCCTTTACTGCCCTGTTTCATACAAAGTAAAGAAAATTAAAATTATTCTTTTAGCTCTTTCTCCATATTACAAATATTTTTTTAAAATTGTAGATGATATTTAAATTGGAAATTATGAGAGCAATAAAAATTAAAAAGGATTTAATCAAACTTATATTGATCTACTAATTTAGTCACTTGAATGCAATAAGGTTTGTCTGGCATGATCTGTTTTTGACAAACCCATGTTGGTGTCTGCTTGTTTCTAGGTGTTCCCAGAACTGTTGTTTGATTATCTTTTCCAAGATCTTCCCAGGTACTGACATCAGACTGATTGGTCTATAGTTTTATGGATACATTTTTTTGAAGATTGGAACCTCATTAGCTCTTTTCCAGTCCTCTGGTAGTTTCCGGTGCTTCGGGATTTTTGAAAGATATGGTGAAATGCCTCAGAAATCATGTCTGCCACTCCTTCAGAATCTTGGAATATTATGCATCTGGTCCTGGTGATTCAAATTAGCCTAGACTGATAGGGGTTGTCTTATCTATTTTGCCTTCTTACCTATTTTGATTTATATTCCTAATACTTTTTTATGGTCCTGTTTTTGTTAGGGTTGGAGTAATTTTTCCTTTTTTGTAAAGATAGATCCAAAGGATGAATTAGGCAATTCTGCTTTCTCTCTGCTACCTGTTATTTTCTTCCCATCTTCCTCCATTAGTGGCAGGGCTTTTCAACCAGTGGTATGGGTACCACCTGTGGTACATTGGCACCTGGCAAGTGGTACATGACCATCTTAGAAAAGTGGTAGTGGGGGAGGGGAATGGGCTGAACCAGTGGCAGCACTGCACAAGCCTGAGTGAGAGATGGCTGGAGTTGCAGGGCTGTCAGGGCTCAGCAGAAGCGCCAGGATCAGTGCCGCTTTCAAGCTGATCGGCGCTTCTTTGGGGCTGTCAGTGCTCAGTGGAAGCGCCAAGATCAGTGCCAGGCTCCAGCTGGAAATTGGCACTGATCCTGGTGCTTCTGCTGAGCCCTGAAGAAGCGCCGATCAGCTGGAATGTTGCAGCATCTCCAGGGTCTTGTGATTTACATTCAGATGCTTGGCAACTGATTCATATTTATGACGGTCACAGTGTCCCAGGATCATGTGACCAAAACCTGCTGCAACTACCCAGCAGATGGGGAGAATAAAAACCAAACACCCCCCACCCCTGCTGCCAATCCTCAACAGAAATGCTCACAACAATGAAAACCTTGGATAGGAGGAAGAGCGCTGCCGGGTAGGCAGGCAGATGTCTTGCTCGGCTGTAGCTTAGGGGCGGGGGGCACTTTTTCAGTGCCATTGTAACTTCTTTTTTCCTTTTTTTTTTTTTTTTTGGTCATCAAGTTTTTGACACCTTGCTAGACGACTGGTAGTATTTGGATATTGCCATATCCTAAAAATGGTACAATGGTTGAAAAGCCCTGCATTAGTGGATTGATAGTTTCCTTAATTTTGTTTTGTTTTTTAACATATTGAAAGAAACTTTTTAAAATTATTTTTTACATTTGCTGTAAGTCTTAGTTTATTTTGGGTCTTACCTTTCCTGATTTCATCTTTGCAGATTCAAGCTATTTGCTGAAATTTTGCTTTATTTATGTATCCCTTTCCATTTTTTATACTTGTCCTTTTTGTCTTTCAATTTATCAGAGAGTTCTTTATGCAACCATGGTTTCGTCCGGTCTCTTATTTTTCTTTTTTTTAGTGGTATTGTGCTAGATTGAGCCTTTATAATCTCTGTTTCCAGAGTTTCCTAAGCTTCTTGAGTTGTTTTTCCCTTTAGGATTTTTATCAATGGAATCCTTGCCAAACTCTTTCTATGTTTGTTGAAATCAAACTATGACAAATAACTATATAGGGCAAATTGCTCTGTTTTTATTTAATTTTTTTTCTATTTTAAGATAATATTCCCATTGTTAAGAGGACTTTTTGCAGTGCTAAGTTCAAATATATTATTTTTACTTTCTCTCTTAAAGAATGAAATCTCAAACACCCAGGTGATACATTCAAATAATTATATTAAATAAACACATCTTACCATTTCCTATGAGAGGTGGCAAAGCTGGGGCTTTGGAAGATGACATTGGGTTCAGTCTTGGAAGCACTCCATTGATTTGCTTTAACTTTTCTAGCTTTACTTGTTCCATCCACTTGGTCTCTGTCATATTTCTCCTGGTCTGTAAACCAAGACCTGTGGTTGCTGTAGAAATGGTAGAATCCATGATAGGGGTTTCATCAATAATGCTGAGGTCTCCTACACTACCTCTATTGGTCAGATTAAGCTCGATCCCGTTGTTGGCATAGTTGCTGATGTAGGACTGTTTGCTGCTGCATGAAGACTGACCACCAGGGCTTGGCTGAGATGTCTGTAGGAAAACAAAAGTTGGTGTCAAAGAAAGAATAGTCATTCATATAAATTTTTCCACCTGTCAGGTAAAAACTACTTGAAACACTTCTGAAGAGATTCAACAATACTTTATTGCTAGTCAATTACAGTATGTTAAGTATCTATTTTCCAAATTAAGGATGCTGTTGATTAATAGAAAAATTGTTCTAAAGCCACTGATTTGTAAAACCTAAATAGCAGATTTTTTTTTTAAAAAAATGGGAATTAGCCAGATATATTTTTCACTAGCAAGTACTCCATATATTATTTATAATATCTACAGTAGTACATTGTCATAAGTGTACAGTTTCTCCAGTTTACAATTTTGGAATTGTAACTTGCAGTTTTGTAGTACAGACTATTGTAGTTCGATGGTTTTAGAGAGGGGCAAATAATGTTCAAGAAACCTTATTCCTTCCTCTTACAAAAAGAAAAAAGGAAAAAATTATCTGTGCGAACAATAATCCTTTCTCAGAAAAATAAAACTCACAGAATAATGGATTTCCTGCAAGTTAAGGAATGCTCCAAATTTTTGCAGAAACTTTTAATAAGGACAAGTATTTGTAAGTAAAATATCTGATATTCCTAATGCATTTTTTCTCTTTGCTCCCAGTACCAAAAATTTAAACTTTTCTACACTTCCTTCTTCTCATCAACTTCATTCATCTGATAAAGTGAAAGAAAAGTACTTTTGAAGGTGCCAGAGGATTCGATTCCCATATTTTTGAAGCAAAATAAGACCTGTCTATAAAACTGAATAACATAATTCCAAATATAACTTTGAATTGCTTAATATAAATAATTTGTATATAGCATATTAGCTTTTTTTTTTTTTTTGGCTAACAGTGAGTTCAGAGTTCATTGTATATGCCAAGTCAACATGCTATGGCTGCTTTTCTATAGTCATTTATATGGGAGTTGTATTCTACTGATCTCACTGTTGTCACATAACAAACATCTATACGTTTGTATTTTAAATCAATTCCCCATACATTTAGAGAGAGAGATTTCCTCCATTTTCTGCTCTGAAATGTTTCAGATAATCAAACATTTAGAAAACTATTTCTGCAGCTGTAGATACTAACAGTATCATCTTCATCATCTTTGAAAATTAGAAATGAGAAATTAAGATATTTAGAACTTTAGTTGTCATAGCTTTAGGGATGCAGCATTCAATATTCATACAATCCTTAAGACTAATTTATTTTGGAATAAAATCTGGATTGTCAAATGCTTTAACAATATGACCCCTGCATCATCTGCGATAAGCAAGCAAGAACTTTCAATATTAACTAGTAGCAACATCAAACTATTCTGCCAAATATATTGTGTTATATGCATTTCGTTCAGATTTAAGTAGCATGTTTTAAATTACTTAGTTCAACATGAAATGTCACTGGAATGGCTACAGCTGAATGCTAGTTGAATGAATAAATCTGAGGGTCAGAACTCTCTTCTTATATCTGGAAAATTCTTCACAGCAGTAGCAACTAAAAAATGATCACATATGTACAGGTAAATATCTACATTTCCATATAAAACTGATTTCCACAAGCTAACTGGGTAGCATGCCATTTGTTATGAAATATGTTTTTATAACAGTTGTGAATACAATTAATGAAATGGTTTCAAGTAGCAAGTAAATGAATTTTTAACCGCAATGAAAATAATGTGGAGAAATTAAAATTCCCTCACCTTATTACCCACTGTCCTTAAGAAGATAGAATATGGCATTAAAAGCATTAGGCAGAAGAAACATTGGATTAGTAAAACGAAAGTAGTAAGACATTTGATTATACAATACACAAACAAATCAATTATTTTAGTGCCAATGTTATATCAAAGTATATTTGATGTTATTCCTGAAATAGTCAATTTTGCCTCTTCACTCTCTAAGCTATTTAGATCCTGGAATATTAACTTTATTAGGAAATATTTTTAGTACACCTTAAATACTTTTAAATTAACATTCAGTCCATCAGGGCCAATTTCTGATTCAGCATCGGATTTGAAGACAAAAAAAAGAGCTTTTCCATATAGGACTGGCCATCCATTCAAGTCAAAATGAGAAAAATATATTTTTCCCACTCTCCATTGATAAGAAAGGCTATCTTAACACAGAACATTATTGTAAGTATCAGAATTTGCATAATAGGATAGGGTGACTTATCATGAAAAATGTTGTGGATAGTTATAGTAGGTATCTAGAGTAGTATGTAATCTACAATTATATATAACTTGATCACGTCTGTCTTTCAAAAACATATTATTTAACAGGGCTAATGGGGACATATTACATCATGAAAGGTTCTATTTCTAATAGAAGTTTTACTCATAAACAAATTAAGACTAATTTCATTCTTACTTATGAGGAAAATATTCCTTTATGATTTTAAATTATATTTGTAATTGACTAGAATTTATAATAAAACTTCATAAAATATTTTTACATTTATATTAGCAATCAATAGTTGCAAAGTACACAATAAATAATGTATCTGTATGGCCACTATTTGATTTTTTTCCCCTTTCCTGTAATATTTGCTTTTCCTAAAATTCCATGGTTTTGCAATGGAATATTGATATAATGGTATCCTCTGAAGCCACAACTTTGGGTTCTTCTATTAATAGATAGAAACTAATTTTAGAATGGCAAGTATATTCTTGGGAAAAGTTCTGTATAATTCCAATAATACTGAGGAGCTTTTCACAAGAAAAAGTCCTACAGGATTGTGAATTAAACAGATAAACTTGTCTGAAAGGTTCAGTGACAGATCTAAATTTCCAAGCCAATGCAATGCATTATCATGCATTATAAATACATTATCATGCATTTACTGGGATACACTTGGTTAGGCTTGATAACAAGGCATTTTGTCAAGAAAGTTGTTATGGAAAATGGTCATTACAATCATTCCAATATAAATAAGCTTTCATAATCTTTGCATCATACATTGTATATTACCACTAATTTTTAACATTTAAATGGTGTTAGAATATTGCAGATACACAAGTCCATTCAAGACTAGACCTCAAATAGCACTCGGTTGTCACTCCCATCACATCTATGACTAGGACAAGCAAATACAAATTTGGGTATACAAATTACATGAAAAGCCATTAAATAGTTTGCTGTTCTCTGTTTGATGAGTTCCTCTGAACTATATAGATTGTACAATACAGTAACTTCCTTATTATTATAAACAGATATTCTGAAAAAAGAACCAAATGTAATCATGCTGTAATAATATTAATGAACAATGTACACTTTCATATCTAAGAAATAAAAAGAAATAGAAGCTTACCACTGGCTTCTCTGACTTAACAGCTTTAACTTCGAGGCATTCTTCACGCATTGAGGTAGTGTTGCTGAGGTCTCTTTGCTCACCAACTACACCTTGAGTCAGGTGGCCTGGTGATCTGCCTTGATCTCTTTGTGGTGGAGGTCTTGGATGGATATCTCCACGTTGCTTCTTAGTGACATGTGCTTCAGGACCATGCACAGTTTTTACATGTTTTCGTAGAGAACTTGGGTCTGTATAGCGCTTTGTGCAGCCTGGTATTTTGCAGACATAGGGTTTCTATAAAGGGAAAAAGTGCTACCATTGGTTTGGGTTTGGGTATACTGCCTTAATTAATTGGATGGAATATTCTGTCCTGCTTCTGAGAATAATAATAACAAGCCAATTACACGAATTGAGCTGAGAGTGACCAAAAGAAGTAATGTGGTAGAATCTCCAGTCATGAGAAAATTTGAACCAGGATTTGATTGTTAAGCTCAAGCACAGTAGTCCTTTTTCACTAATATCTATTTCCCCTTTCAGAAAATTGCTAACGGGCTTTGTATCATTTATATGAACTGGAATAGTAACTTGGCCAATAGGAATATTATTATTCATAGGAACATTTAATATGAAATAGTCTTGATTTTAATATGTTCACTAATATTAAAAAAGAAATGAATTAACACTAGAGATCCTGGATCCCATTTTGTCCTTATTTTATTAGAAACTTTATTCACGGTTGACTTAGGATTCTACCCATATTGTCTTTTTAATATATTAAAAACCAGTCTCCAAACAGAAAAGAAAGAGTTGTGCATCCAAGAAATGCTTGTATAGTATTTGTTACTGCTTCATGTACTTGTTGTGCCAAGAAGACACATAATTTTTATGTGTGTAATCACTAACCAAAAGCAAAAGAAGATGAAAAGTGTGTAATGAGATCAATTATCAGGAGTGATGCACCTGCAGATTATCTACAGTATCAGTGTTTTTTTTTTATAGCAAGCATGGAGTGAGAGAGAGAAGGAACTAATAATCAAATGAATGACTAAATACAGAAGCTATCAGGCACATTTCAGGGTAAATCTGGCTAGCATTGGCTGAGTTAATCAAATGTTTATATTTTTGGCTGAGTTAGAGGTCACTCATAAAAACTTGACAAAATCTTCCTTATAAAACTATCAGAGAGTGCATTGTTTGGGTCTATCTTATGAGTCAAACAGGATTTTATTTGGATGTTGCAGAATTAAAGTTATTCCTTATGTCCCCAAAGAAAACTTGGGTTCTAGAACCAATCACTTTCTTCTGAATCATCATTTTTCTTGAGTTTCATGTCTTTATGTTTTTTTTATATATAGTTGAACTATAAATAAATGTTTTACAATAAATATTTTTGATAGCATTACACTTATGCATTTTTAGAGAATTATACAAACCATATTCTTCTTACCTCATTAGAATGAGTTCTGTTTTGATGTTTGGCACGATCAGATGCATTTGAAAATGCTTTGTTACAACCCTCATGTTCACAAACATATGGTTTCTCTCCAGTGTGAGATCTCAAGTGGGTTTTCAAGTTTTCTAGCCTGGAGTAGGCCTTCATACAGCCTTCAAACTAAGGGCAAAATGTACTATTATATTATTCTAAACATTTTTTTATAGACGGTGAAGTGTGGAAAAAGAAATAAAATAAAATACCCCACATCAAAGGCAGCAGAGCTTTCAAGATCTAGCCATAGCAGCAATATGTTCTAGATTTTCTTCTTCTTTTAAAAAACGATGCTTTTACACAAAAATAATAATTATTTTACATTATAAGGCACTGGCAAGATTGCAAGCCTATGCATGTTTACCAAGTAATAGACAAAAAAAAAAAAAAATGACCATGATCAGTATCTAACCAGTCTAACTATCTCACAAAAAGAGACAGCATGCACAAACTTGGATTTAATTCAGGCCAAGTTTCTAGATATAGTGATTTTAAAAAGGGACTAGTAAAGCCTAATCCTAACCAAGTATCCTCCAGATGTTTGGGGGCTGCAGGTCCCAAAATTTGTAACCATTCTTGACTTTGGAAAGCTCATAAAGTGGAAATTCTTATAACATTCAATATCATAAGATGTGGAGACCACATGTGAAGACTTTAGTAACCTACCCATTTTTTTTTAAAAAAATAGAAGATTAGTTGTAGAAGATTACTTTTCAAAGCTATTAATCCTAATAAGTGGTTGGATTCTTTATATCTTGAATCCAATTACTTAAAACAGGCTATTGTCTTAATACCCTGTTTCATAAAATATCTGCCTGGCTGAAGATGGACTCTGTTGTTATATTTTTGTAGGGCTGATTCATAAAAATGGCATATTCAACATGTTTATAAAGTGTAATTAATTGGAACATATTCTGATTTAAAATTCAAATCTTCATAGAAAAGATGTTCCATTTCTTTCCTGTTTACTCGCTCTATTTTTTTCAAATGGGATAATAGGTTTGGGGCAGATTTATATAATTGCATTACAATACCCATTGTTTCATTTTTAATCCCAGTTCAACTGTGTCCACCTTGAATGACTTTTTGCTTATTGTTCACAGTATGCTCTCTAGCAAATGAAGTCAATGTCATTGACAAATGTAGATAATTTATGAATAAGAAGAAACTCCAACAGTGTACAAACATTACTTTCTGCAGAATATTTTAAGTAAATTTTAATGTGACCAAACTGCATTCAAATAGTAGAAAACAAAGAAGAAAGCAAACCAATAAGCGCCTCCTGGTTTATTATAACAGTGTTTACTTACAGTGCATTTGTGTGGCTTTTCTCCTGTGTGTCTCCTCATATGTACAACTAGCATGTACTGGGCCTTGAATGGTTTCTGCTCTCGAGAACAATCAAGCCATCGACATACAAATTCCTTCTTCTCCCCATGTATGTGATCATTGTTTATATGCTATGTGGATTTAAAAAAAAGTGCTGTTTACTGTATACTCACATTGCACTATTTTACATGCATACAATTATATACCTACATATCTCTGAGGCCAAGAACAAAGGTGAGGGGACTTGAGGTAAAAGTGAGCATAGCAGGGCAGGAGAAGCATGAGATCCTCACCTAACAGCACTATTGTCCTGGCCTAACAACTCAACCTGGACTACTAAAACTTTTGTCCTAAGTGAAGTGATATTTTATCTCATTGCTTAAAGCTGGAAATTACAACACCGATTAGGCCATTACTTCCATATTACATGAGTGTTATTAGTTTTTATGAACATTGGGACAAGGACAAGAAATATGATTCTCTAAATTTTGGTGAACAACTACCTCAAGCATTCTTCATTCTGGCCATGCTACATGGCAGTATTGAGAGCTGTAGTTCAGCAATACTTGGAGAGCCACAAGTTCAGTATCACTTTGCAAGTAATGGGACAAATCTTAATTTAATTTTATATTTCTTCTAACTGACTCAGTATATTATGAACCTTCATGAGCCGCTGTACTGATATGATAAATATCAAATGATAACTGGGAGTGAACAAAGGATTCAAACAAATATTTGATTACTTAGTCCATCTAAATGCAGTATATCATAGTATGCAATAGTTTGCAATGAGCAGGATAATAATTTTTCTACTTACTACAACATTATTTTGCTCCTGTCACACCAATATGAATTGTGGCAATACAATCTCAAGAATGATTTTGAAAAAACGGACAGGAAATTCTAACGCTATCACATAAGAATAGCTATTTTGGTTGGGATAAAATGCCTAGACATTTAAATGAATAAATAAATAACAAGTATGCTTATCAGTATATGCATAGGCCAGGCTTGTATTCTTAAGAATTAAAGTAATGAAAATAACATTAGCATTAAATAATATTTACTTGCCTCCATCTTTCTTTTTATTGGTAAAATGAATTGAGATTCAACAAATGCAAACATTACACTATTTTAATGTAAAATATATTTAAAACCACAAGACCAGGACAAGGTAACCAGATACTTAAAAGTAAAGCAGAAGCACAAATTAATGGCAGACTTGGGTAAATCCATGTATCTTTAGCTATGTAGAAAGCTTACAATCAACCCAAACTGAATACAGTGGTAATTCCACTTTCAGGATGTTTCTATTTGTGAATCTCATTTCCTAGACTGCTGCATAGTAAATTCCAAGAGAATCCTTGAGAGTCTCATTATTAGACTGTAATATCAGCTCAATACCTCTTGTCTTATCTGATACAGAGAAATAAAGGTGGCATTCATTAGTATATGAATTAATTGTATTCCTAATCTCCTAATGATTACCCACATAGCTTTGCAAGAAATTGAAAAAAAAAATTATAGAAAGGAAACCCAAAACAGAATTATTGTGACCCTGTATCTCCAGCTTGCAACCTACAGACCAAATACAGAAGAATGGCATATTAAATAGTATTTAAAGCTGTATAAAACTATGATTCTCTTCCTGTAAAAATCAACCAACCCCCATTTTGGGAATGATAATTTGTGCACCAAGACTTTAGAGCCAATTTCTAAACAGAAACAACAGAATATATATATGTTTTGAATTTATTAGCTGATAATGTTTACATGTGACCTTCCTAAGAAAATGGTTTTCAAAACTCATTGCCATCATCAAATTTAATTAAGTTAATCATAGATAAGTCCAACTGAAAAATGGGAAAAAATTGTCACGCTAATTATTTCATTGATTTCAGTTAGGTTTCTCACAAGTATCTTAATTTAAATGATATTCAATGAAAAACAAATAATAGTAATTTTGAAATGCAATACAATAAAAAACAGCAGGTAATAGATTAAACTAAATTTTGAGCACATGATGTACATCTTATTTCCTTTTTAAATAAATATTTTATTAATTTTGTAATGTTAGGGTTAGGGTTGAGGTTAGGATTAGTTTTTTTTAAAAAAATAACATTTTTAATATTTAGCAAACAGCATATTGTCTGGGTTCATGTATTTAAAAAAACAACAAGAGTTAATTTCTATATTATCATAATTAATATATTGATTAATTGCTCAATAATCTTCTTCTTACTAGTATATATTCAATGTTACATAGTACATATCATGTTCCTTTCTCTCTTACTCGCTTTTCTAGCCATTGATAAAAATTGTCCCATGTTCTAAAGTACACTGGATCTTCTTTCTCTTTTATCTTTAATGTCAATCTGTCCATTTCTGCACAATCTAAAATTTTCTTAATTAGTTCTTCTGTTGGTAAGTTTTCATTTTTTCAATATTGGGCAAATACAATTCTTGCTGCAGTTAATACATATAAAATTAGATATATACAATCTTTCTCGTAGCTGCCTCCTATTAGGCCTAACAGAAACAATTCTGGCTTGAAAGTTATATGTTTTTTACTCATTTTTTTCCAACCACGTGTGTATTTTTGACCAAAATCTTTTAGCTTTAAGGGTATGTCCACCAGATATGATAATAAGTACCTGGTTTTTGTTTACATTTCCAACACTTGTTTGATGTATTTTTGAACATTTTCGCTAATCTCACCGGTGATAGATGTTCTCTGTAAAACATTTTATATAAGTTTTCTTTGTAAGCCACTGCTTTCGTTAATTTAGCATTTCTTTGCCATAATCTTTGCCAGCTTTCTAATTCTATATTATGTCCAAAATTCTTTGCCCATGTTATCATTGCTTCTTTTACTTGTTTCTCTTCCATCTTCAAGTTTAACAAGTATTTATAGATTTTCGTAATCAATTTTTCATCTGTTTTTAGCAGTATCTGGTTTGTGCTTTATAAAATTCTATTCTTTTAGCATCTTTTTCATATCTCGTTTGAATTTGCAAGTATGGCCACCATGATAGATCAATACCTTGTTCTTGTAAATTTCCCTTCATTGTCCAAAATATCTTTACAGGTCACAACTTTCTCGTTTAACTGATTAAATTTGGGTAAGCAAATGCTTTCATTGTTGAAAGCCATCCAGGTATTTTAATATAAATTTTTGCTTTTATTTTTTTCCCATTCTAAAAGAAGTGCATTTCTTACAAAGTGGTTTTGAAAGTATCTATGTATTTTATTCTTCCCATACCACAGAAGTTGTAGGTCATGCCCCTCTAGGTATAATAGTCTTTTACCACTAAGCATTATCTACTCTTTTAGCCATGTTAATAGAGTTGCTTGGTAGTATAGCGTCCAGTCTGGCAAGTCTCCAGGTCCAAGTCCTCCACTTTCTTTCGCTTCTTGTAGCATTTTCAGTCTAATTCTAGCTTTTATTACTTGCCAGATAAATTTCAATATTGTTGTATTTAGTTCATCAAAAAAGGTTTTTCCCAGTCTTATATTTGAAATGTTTGAAATGAAAAGAGTATTTTGGTAAGATATTCATTTTCACTGTTGCTATTCTCCCCAGCACTGAAAGTTGTAAAGTTTTCTATTTTCCAAATCCAATTTTATTTGTTTTAACAATCTTACATACTTGTCTTCTTTTATTATTGCACATCTTATTGTTAAATAAATTCCCAAATATTTAACTTTTTTGACTATTTGAAGGTTTGTTTTTTTGCTAGTTGGTTTTTTTATTTTTCTGTTAAGTTTTTAGTTAGACTTTAGTCTTTTCTCTATTTATTTTCAACCCTGCCACTTCTCCAAATTCTTCTATTTTTTCAATAAACAATTGAACAATTTTTTCAACTGTTTCAAGCAGTTCTTCTAATATGAAAACCAAATGCATGTAGTTTGTATTTTTCATCTTTTATCTCCAATCCTTTAATTTCTATATCTTGCCTGATATTTCTATTCAATACTTTCAGTGTTAATATAAATAATAGTGGAGATAGTGGACATCCCTGTCTTGTGCCTTTTTTAATGTCAAAGTTTTCTGTAAAATCTCCAATTACAATTATTTTACTGTTTGTTTATGATAAATTGTTTTAATTACGTTTGTAAAATTTTCTATCTTGAGGACTACCTGTAGTTGTGGAATTCCTTTTGTTGGATGGTTCTATCTTCTAGAGTCTACTCTAGAGTTGGATCCTGCATATCCGATATTTACATTACGATTCATAACAGTAGCAAAATTACAGTTATAAAGTAGCAACGAAAAGAATTTTATGGTTGGGGGTCACCACAACATAAGGAACTATATTAAAGTGTCGCGGCATTAGGAAGGTTGAGAACCACTGGATTAAAACAAGCAAATCAACTTAGAAGGAGCGGTCGCTGCCTTGGAAATGGAGAAAGCTGAACACTATTTGAGATTTCAGAACATACCCAAAGATTAAAGATCAGAATAATCAGAAGTGATTATTAATCTATTAGCAGAGGCCCTAAAAATTGAAAGATTGGAGATGCAACAAAAAGTGGATAAAATATTTAGAATGAATTTGAGTTACATGAGGAAACACAAATTGCCAGAGAAGTCCATGTAAAATTTATGAAGAAAACAACAAGGAATGAGATATTAAGAAGAGTCAGAAATGACCCATTACAATATAAAGATAAAGAAATAGTAATTCTAAAACAGATTTCCCAAAGAATAAGGGATACTCGAAGACAATATTATTTCCTGACTACAAAGCTGATTGCAAAAGGAGTAAATTTTAGATGGCTGATGCCAAAAGGGATTCTAATCAATTGGAATAATACAAGATACCGAGTGGATTCAGTGTGGAAGACAGAGGATTTTGATGAAAGATATAGAGCATTTCTGGGAGAAAGAACACGATATCAACAAGAGGATGGAAAAAGCCAGAAACAGACAGAACAAACAATAGAGGAAACAATTATACAAGTAGAAGAAGCAAAAGAGAAGATGAATCAAGAAGATGAGGAAACAGTAAGAGAGCAGAGGATTACGAGATCAAGAAGACCTAAATATAAGTAAATCAAAATAGAGAAGGAAAATGGAATCTTTTCAGTGAATGTAAATGGACTGAACTCCCCATCAAAAAGAAAAATAATTTTCAAACAACTACAGAAATTAAACATTGATATAATTTGTTTACAAGAAATACATAAAAAAACATAATAAATTTTTTGGAAAATCCAAAACTTGGAAAACTTTATTACACATCAGCTCAACACAAAAGGAGTAGTTATATATATTAAAGAGACAATAGATTCCAAAATGATTTATATAGATGAAGAAGAAAGAATACTAATGGTAGAAATATTCTAAAATCAAAAACAGATACTTGTGATAGCAATATATGCACCAAATAACAAACAAGAAGAAATTTATCAAAACCTTCACAAAAAATAGTAAAAATGGAATATCAAAATATATGCTTAATTGGGGATTTCAATGCAATAGTAGATGGGACATTAGATTATAAAAGCAGTAAATCAGGGAAACAAGAGGGAAAAAAAATTACCTAAGCCTTTTTTTTAACATGATAGAGGAAATTGGAGAGAAACGAACCCAGGAAAATCACAATATACATTTTATTCTACTAGTCATAAATCTTGTTCTAGAATTGATATGATTTGGATGACGCCTGAATTAAGGGTTAATATGCAGGAAATTGAAATAGAATTAGATACTTGGGCAGATCATAATCCTTTAAAAATTGTGTGGAAAGGAATCCAGAAAAAATTAAGATGGACTTTGAATCAATCTATATTAAAAGAGAAAGAATTCATAGAATTAGCCACAAAAGAAATGGAATTTTTCTTCAAAGAAAATAAAAAAGAAGATACAGCATTACAAAATGTATGGGATACAGCCAAAGCATATTTTCGAGGCGTAGCGATAACATACACGGCAAAAAATATAAAGAAAGAAAAGAGACAACAATGTCAGTTGTTAAGAGAAGAATTTTAAAAAATAGAATTTGAACTATAAATAAACCCACAAAAGAAAATATTGAAAAGACAAATGGAAATAATAAAACATAAATTAAATTTAATAGAATCAGTAAAATTGGCACAGCAAATTAAAAGGGCAAAGCAAACATTTTTTGAAAATACAAATAAACCAGGAAGATGGTTAGCTTATAAACTTTAAAAACAGAAGGAGAAAAATTTAGTAGATGAAAAAGGCTGTTTACAACTTAAAAATGAAGCAATAAAAATATAATTAAAGAATAGTATGAGAAACTGTATGTTAAGGAAGAAACTTCATGGGAAAAAAATGTCTCAATATATGGAAGAAAATAATTTACCAAAAATTCCAGAAAACTTCAAGACTATATTAAATGAAAAAAATAACAATGATGGAATTGACAGAGGCAATAAAAAGACAAAACAATGAAAAAACACTGGGACCAGATGGACTCCCGGCAGAGTTTTATAAATGTTTACAAGATACATTAAGTTTACCGTGTATGTAACAAACTTTTATTGGAGGCAAAACTCCCAAATAGATGGACAGAAGAAAATGTTATTTTGATACTAAAGAGGACTCAGATTTGACTCAGATAAAAAAAACTACAGACCGATATCACTATTAAATGTGGACTACAAAATCTTCATTTCAATAATAGCTGAGAGGCTGAAAAAAATTTTTTTATTAAAAGTTTTATAAATTTATTACAATATAAACCCCCCCCACCCATCCCCCCATCCCCCACTTCCCAGAGCTGATTACAGGGTAAAACAAACTAATAAACAAATATAATCCAACTAACATAAACTAACTATACTATCAATCAAAACCATAAGACACTTTAACGCCTTCTCAATACAAATATTAACAAATTAAGTCAAAAATAATAATATAATTAAAACTATTAATAATTATCTAAAATCTACTCAAAAGCAAGATAATACTTTTCAACTTCATATTTCTTCTGAATATAATCAATCCATTTTCTCCAAACCATAATATATCTTTCTTGTGAATGGTCCTTCAAATAGGCGGAGATTTTTGCCATTTCTGCTAAATTAGACACTTTAAGTATCCATTTTTCCAAAGTAGGCAACAAATTTTTCTTCCAATATTGCCCCACCAATAATCTTGCAGCTGTTATAAGGTTCAACATCAAATTAATTTCTTTAACATCAAAATCTATAGTAATAACCAACAAAAATAATTGCGGAGTAAACTTAATCTTTTTCTTAAAAATCTTTTGAATATTCCACCAAATCTTAATCCAAAAAGCTTTAATATCTTTACAAGTCCACCAAATGTGGAAATAGGTTGCATCTAAGTTTCCACATCTCCAACATTTAGGTTGTAAATTCGGATACATGCGGGACAACTTTTGGGGATCCAAATGCCATCTATAAAACATTTTATAAAAAAAATTTCTCAAATTTTGTGCTTGAGTAAATTTTACATTTCTAACCCAAATTGTCTCCCATGTATCCAATAAAATTGGCTCTCGAATATTTTGCACCCATTTGATCATACAATCTTTAACCAACTCTGTTTCAGAATCCAATTCTATTAAGACATTATAAATTCTTTTTATATGAGCTCGACTTTGATCTTTAATCTGTTTTACCAAATTCACATCCTCTAAAATAATTCCAACCTTTTGATCTATACTCCACCTCAATAACAATTGGTTATAATAAAACCAAGAATATACAATATTTTCTTGCTTCAACTCAGTTAAAGGCTTTAATTGCCAATGCTGCCCAACCAAACTAAGTAATTCCTTATAAGAAATCTTATCCAAATTTACTCCCCTAGATACTCCCTCTAGAGGCTGAAAAGATTTTTGATTGAATTTATATACCCAGATCAAAACGGATTTTTTCCAAAGAGACAAATAAAAAATAATTTGAGGGTAATACTAGACATATTGGAATATTATGAACTACATCCAGGGAAACAACTGGCATTAGTATTTTTAGATGCCCAAAAAGCATTTGATAATGTTTCTTGGCAATTTATGATTCAAAATAATGGACTTGGTCAAAACATTATAAATACAATGCAGACAATATATCAGAAACAAACAGCAATTTGTAAATGGGGATTATACCGAGAATTTTGATATACGAAAAGGCACAAGACAAGGATGTCCATTATCCTCACTGCTATTTATCTTAACTTTTAAAAAGAAACATAAGTTTTAAACAGAAACATTAGGCAAGATCCAGAAATTAAAGGATAGAAAAATTTGGAGAGATAGAGGATTAAAGATAGAGAAAAAACTAAAGTGATAGTTAAACATCTCACAGATAAACAAAAAAAGCAATTATCAGAAAAAATAGAAATGCAAACAGTCAAGAAGGTCAAATACTTGGGAATATATCTGACAGCAAGATGTTCAATAATAAAAGAAGATAACTATACTAAATTGTTAAATCAAATAAAGCTTGATTTGGAAAAATGGAAGAATCTGCAACTGTCAATGTTAGGAAGAATTGCTACGGTGAAAATGAATATATTACCAAAATTTCTATTTTTGTTTCAAATGATAACTATAAAACTGGAGAAAAAATTATTTTACGATTTAAAGTCTCTAATTCAAAAATTTATCTGGCAAGGAAAGAAAGCCAGATTTAAATTGAAAATGCTACAAGAAGCCAAAGGAAATGGACAACTACTCAATCTAATGCATCAAATAATAATTATTATAACTATCCTCCAACAAATGCCCCTACAGAGAACTTGAACTGGCTCACAAAAAGCCCATGGAGAATATGTGGCTGCCTCTGGCCAACGATTAGCGAATGCCATTCTTAATTTTTTCTGCACAAAGGGAGGACACTATGTTCAAGCTGCAATTAAGCTCTTTCTGGCCAAGTCGCTAGCACAGCTTCTCTATGGGACCTTGCTTGGACCCTCAGTTTCGTGTTTTACACCACTGGAAAGAGTTCAATCCAAATTTATCAGAACAATTCTCCAGATGCCGCGCTGTGTCCCGAATGCACTTCTGCACCTGGAGACAGGATTGATAAAAGTCGAAGCAAGAATCTGTATAGCTTTCTTTAACATCTGGCAAGGGCTTAATTGCTTTCCGCAAGGCCTTGCTCCATTAATTCTTCAAGATAAGTTCTCCTCTTCATGGATCAAGACAGTCGAGTCCAACCTTGCCAAACTAGGCTTCTCGTCAGTCTCAATTCTCAAACTGGACTACGACCAAGCAAAACAAACCTTGCGTCAAAGGGTAGAGAACATGAAGAGGCAAGCAGACTTAGGTATAGCTCCACTGTTTCTGGAGCTAGATATGTAGTTACACCTGCCAGGTATCTTAGTCAGTTGGAGTCAGTAAATCACTGGAAAACATTCTCGCTTGCACAGTGCCATGTGTTTCCATCGGCCGTCCTGTACAGCAAGTATAAAAAGACTCCATTGGCAGAAAGACTCTGCTCCTATGACTCAGGAGAGGTGGAGACCATTGGACACATACTCCTTCGATGTTCCTTCTATAGAGCTAATTGGAAAAAAGCATATCCTCCCCATAATTGATAGGTATCCTGGTTGTTTGGAAAGTTTTTATCTCCAGTGGCTACTTAAGGATGAGCAGGCAGTGATCATGGCGCTGGTGGCTAGATTCTGCACAGCTGCATTGGGGATTTGCCAGAAACATAAATACACATTTTAGATCTTTTTAATAATCTTTTATATCAATTTTATTACGTGTTTTTATCCAGCATTAGACTATAGTCAATGTATTTTTATTGTCAGGTCAGTATGATTCAGTTTTTCTGAAGCTAGCTAGTTTTTTTTATACTGTCTGTAAAGCTAGGCAGAATTACATCATTAATGGTAATATATTGCTATGTCTTCTTGTGTTGATTCTGTTTAGTTTTGTTTTATTTGAATATTTAATTTATGTGATGGCCTTCAGCTGTAATAATAAATTGATTTGATTTGAACTAGGTACTTATTTCATATGTGATGATCATGTGTTAAAGCAAGGAAATATTGGACAATAATCCACACTTGATTAGAAAAAAATGTTAGAGAAACACATAGACTATAAACCTGAATTTTTTTTACTGGGTATAATGCCAGACAAACTTGATAAGCGAAGTACATATTTTATTCTACATGTGTTAACAGCGGCAATAATTATATTTGCACAATATTGGAAGAATGAAGAAATACCAAAAGAAGAAGAAATAATCAAAAAAGTACTAGACTATGCGGAAATGGACAGACTTACTTTAAGGTTGAAAGAAAAAGAAGAAACAGAATATTTTCAAACTTGGGACCTATTTTATCAATGGTTAGAGAAAAAAATTAGGGATTAGGAATTTAATTTGTATTAGTGAATAAGATACTCAGACAAAACATGCTTTTGTTGAAGATTACGATTGAATTCTGTTAAAAAATTAATAAAACTTTATAAAAAAAAGAGAAAGTGGGTTATGCAGCAAGACAATGATTGAAAAGACACAAGTTGCACCATCAAAGAATGGTTAAAGCAATAGAAAATTAATATTTTTAATAGCCAAGTCAAAATCTTGACTTAATCTTATAAAAATATTGTAGACAGACCTAAAGCAGGCAGATGATGCATGAATATCCCTGAGTTGAAGCTGTTCTACGCAGAGAAATGGGCTAAAACTCCTGCAAGCTAATATGCAGGATTTATCAATAGTTATTGGAAATGTTTAGTCGCAGTTATTGCTACTCAAGGAGAGCACACCAGTTACTGAAAGAAAAGGTTCATATTCTTTTGCCATGTACAAATATGTAGCTTTGGATCATTTTTCACATTAAATAAATGAACAAATATGTTTTTGACTCATTTGTTTAATTGAATTCTCTTCATCTACTTTTATGACTTTATGGAGAACAGATCATGTTTTAGGTCATGCAGCATGTATGCAGAAATACTGAAAATTCAAAAGGTTTCACAGACTTTTAAGCACTATTGTATAAAGGTTGGAGGGTAGAGAAAAATGTATGGTTAAGTATAAAATGCTATAAAAAGGAAGAACATTCCCAGTCTTTAAAAAGAGAGAGCTAGGGGAAATAATTATGTCACTACTACTCTTGCTAGAAAAAGTTAAGAATCTGTAGCCTTGTTAAGTATTGTCACTTATAAATATATCATTAGATACAAGTAATGTATTTTAAAAGTAAGTCTATTTTAAACAACATATTAGGGTTGTATATTTTGTCTACTAATACTACATGTTAATACAAGAAAAAACATTCATCCTCCTATTCAAGCAAGAGACTTATACTAGATATACTGTATATTCTCAAGTATTCTCTTTTATTTACCTTTAATCATTCTTGCACTTTGTAAATAAAGATTGAGGAATATAATGTCTGCAAGATGAAACCATAATCTCCTTTTTTGGCTTGCCTATTTCACTTAGCCAAGGCTAAATAAACAAACCTTAAAATATAAGTCGACATTTAATCCCAAATAACAGAACATTTTTTAATTTTTAAAATGTTCCTGTTGAATAAGAGGCAAATTTACTCAAATCCTGCATATAAAAACTTTATCTTGACTTTTTTTTCCTCCAGAAAAGATTTTTTTAGCTGATCTATGCATAATTATCTACATAGCTTTTTAAAGGGAATTTTTATTTTGATGTTTTGTTTATCCTTTTCACTAGAGAGTATGCTTCTGTGCCTATTTGAACAACTGTAGCAACTGTATCATACAGACATTTAATAATATAAACAATTTCTAACATAACAAACAAAGCCTCTAGATGGCTGTCTAGTTCATGTTTCAAATACTGATATATGGTAAATTCTTGGGTTTGAGTCTATGTGCCTACTAGTTAAATTATAGTTATATTCAAGGGTAAAACTTTAAATAAAGCTGTACAGTGCCAGTAAAGGACAGTAAACTCAGCTTTGTATTATCTCCATGCAAATAAAAAAGACTGGAGTACATGAAATAGAAATAATATTTTCTCTAAAACATTTCAGGGGTGCTATATTCTGTAGTCAGAGGTCTGATGAAAGAAAACTTCAAACATTTTTCCCCATCAAAGTTTATGCTTTTTAATAAAATATGTTAGCAGAAAAATTGTTAGCAGATTCTGATTTTTTTCCCCACAATCATCAGATTCACTAAGATCATAAGGAATCTCAGAAGTAGATTCTGATGAAACAAAGGAATCAATGGTTTTTCTTTTTCATTCTCATATTGATTTTGATGTATTCTCAGCTTTTTAGAAATTTTAGAAACTATACCTAAACTACAAACTAAATTCAAGTGCACAATTAAATAGGAGATTATTAAGCAGCTTGATATCTACTATAACAAGTGAGAATATATTCAAATGTATAAACTAGCAAATCATTATAATACATTTTCCCTATGTCTTTAAATATTTATTCTTGTAGCCATCATTTACCTCCCTGACAAAAACTATGGAGACATTCTAAGTTCATTTAATGTATACCCAAGTATATTCTGATATACTTACAGGTTTTTATATTCTGATAATTATCTTTATATTTTTCATGGGATATTTGACTCCCATGGTCTAGGTCTAGGTTATGAATGTGTATCACTAGATTTTAGTCTATAAAGTAAAGAATCTGCTGAAATAAGAGTATTATATAAAACCCGAAGCTTTAGTATGAAACGTAATAAGGATTTACAAAGTTCAATTTATAATATTTTAAACCTTATTATATCCATGAAATGTCACATACCAGGAAGAACATCAGAAGGATTTTTTTTCTAACAATTTTTTTTGATGTGCAGTCATTCTGTATTATGATTATGGGGAAAATATATCTGTTTCTTTTATATTATTATAAACTTGATAATGTTATTGGTTCCTCTTTGGGACAAAATTAATCAGCCAAGGAGCTGTATGGTTTAGAACCATGGTGGCGAACCTATGGCACGTGTGCCACAGGTGGCACACAGAGCCCTCTCTGTGGGCACACGTGCCATCATCCCAGTCCTAGGCCTTCAGCTGGGTTTTATAAAACCATTTCACTTTAGGCCTCCACTGCTGTGTGCAAAAAAAAAAAAAAAAAGGTTTAATCAATCAATCAATTTCAACTTCTCGGGAAAAAAAAGATCTCGCAAAGTTGGAATTGATTGATTGAACTTTTTAGTCCCACCCAGTCTGCCATTACCACCACAGCCACACCCACCCAATGGACCATGCCCACCCAGCACCCGATGATACATAAGTGGGTTTTGGGTTGCAGTTTGGGCACTTGGTCTCTAAAAGGTTTGCCATTACTGATTTAGAACCTCAAAAGAAGGCATTTTTTTTAAATGTTTTTTTTCTTTAAGAAGATTTGATAAAATCCACATGATAAATCTCTTGATGATTGAGATCTTTATGAACACTTTATGTAAAATGGAAGTTTAAATATCATTTGCTTCAGGGGAAAAAAAGGAGCTGTCATCATCTCTATCACTAACCTATCTAAAACCTGCATGACCTAGTTAGTTATTATTAGAAACGAAATGCTGATTCAGCTAGATCTCTGAGCTAACCCAACAAGACAATTCTGATGTTATTGAAGAAAATCTAAAAAAAAAATACCATAAATGCCGGCATATAAGGCGACTTCCGCGAGCGCTGAAATCGGCGCCAAAGACAGGGGTCGTCTTATACGCCAAGTCGTCTTATACGCCGGAAATACTGGTAGTTTCCGGCGTATAAGACGACGTTCTAGGAATGTGGCTCAGGCGACAAAGACGGGGGTCGTCTTATACGCCGGGTCGCCTTGTACATCGGCATATACGGTATATGCCCAAAGTAAAATTGCTTAGATTATATATTGTGTCTCTCATCTATATACTATTAAAACTCTCACTGTCTTGACTTTTACCTAAATGAAACTGCAGCAAAGGGCAAAAGTTTTGAATCAAGGTACCTCAAATGGGTTAACTTACAGAATGTATCAAAAGTCCAGGACCCATAATGCCCAAAGAAATGAAATTTGGGGAAATTGTGACTGTTTCACTACTACTGAATGCTGCTGTACTGCTGCTGCACTTATGTGATTTTTATTTTCAATGATCTGTGTCAGTTTCCCAACCTACCTCACTACTTCCCCATCCAACAGCAATGCATTAACTCATCACATGGGTCTTAAAGAAGCAACAACTTTAAAGTACATGAAAAAAGGCCTGGATATTTTTATTGCTTTATTTGTCCCTTTTCTGGCACACAAACATGTGTCTACAGCTCATCTTTGTCCAGGAACTCACATACATAGTGATCCATTTTCTGTATTTTTTCCACAATCCTGTGAGGTAGGTTGGGTTAAAGTTATACGTGGACTGTTGTGGCTACAGATCAAGTAGAAACTGGATCTCTTGAGTGTCAGTCAAATACAACAACCATTATTCCTTAATTTTTGCCCATCCTGATTCACTTTTCAATTGCTTTCTACTCTGAAACTGAGTGTAGTCCAGCCCCTCCTTTGACCTCCACCCATCAGATAGACCATTTCCACCCTAGGTCATGTGGTCCAATTTTGGGGTCTGATCAGACTATATGAGAGCTTACCATAACTCAATGGAGAAGCCAGCAGGGATTGTACACTGTTCTGAGGTTAGAACGGCAATGTTCAGCATTGTGGTACCAAAAAAATCAGATTAAATTACAAATATAGTCAGCATAATTATCCCATTGGAAAGAGAAGGGGAATGTCATAGCCAAGAGGTGACATCAAACATCATTGGATGAAGCAAAGAGGAGAAGTGAAGAAAATAGCTGCATGTCTCCAGGATAATAAGGAAAGGTACAGCAGATACAGTTCCCAAAACAAACACACTTTGCTCTCACTATTTATAAAATTCAAGACGATTCATAGGGAATGTGCTGATTTATCTGAAGAAACCAGTATTTCAGCATGGTTTGCTGTATGTTGCTTTAAGTTGATAAAAAAGTGAAAATATTAGAGTATTCTTAACGAATGGCAGACCACCTTGAATCTTGTCATCAAAAGTGTACTTTGTTAGACTTCTGGTTTTTGCGTCATAGTGCATGGCCACGGGATTGTGAAATCTCGCATCCTGCAGCTGCTTTTGTCCTGCCAGGGGACCCTAAATGGATCTGAAGTCATCCCGAAGAGGTGACAAAGGAAGAGGGGCACCCCGCTGATCACAGAACGTGGTGGTCATTCCATTTTGATCCAGGGGAAGACCTCTGACCTGACAGGAGAAAGGTTAGCCGCATGCCAGCGTCTAGCCCAAGCTATCTGCAGCCGAAGTCCAAGAGCACTAAACAGAACAACGGGGAGTGCTTCCGGTGATGTCGTTGGCTGTAGACTCTGGGATACAAACTCTCCATTCCCAGGGTCCGAATTTTTTTTTGCTGGCAGGCCCATTAGGGCTGAATGCTACCCTGGAGGGGTGGCCAATGAGAGGTGAACTATTTGAGGAAAGGGAGCCGGTGGTAGCCGGCTCTCCGAACTCAGAATAGCCTCTGGAACTGGTGAGAGAAAGGCAGAGAGCTTCATGTTCGCCGCCATCTTCAGCAGATCACAGAAGACAGCTGTTTCAGATAACAAGTAACCGATTCAGGTGAGACAATATTAGTCTTTGTTGCAAAGTGGACCTTTGAAAAAATTGCCTGCCTTTAAAGTAAAGCTGTTTCAGATAACAAATAACCGATTCAAGTGAGACAATATTAGTCTTTGTTGCAAAGTGGACCTTTGAAAAAATTGCCTGCCTTTAAAGTAAAGCTGCACGTCTAAAGGGAGGAGGAGGAGGGATTTTTGCTTCTCCCCCCTCCTGAAAAGCGGCGGTTTAAGCATCTTAAAATTTTTGAAAATTTTTTGAACTTCAGTTAAATTGAAGGAATCAGCTTGTTTCACTATAGAGGGAAAAGAAGATTTATTACCATCTTATTTGGGAAAAGCCACCTTAATTGCTTTTTTTTTTAGAACTTTAGTTTAGTATTCATTGTTGGAACTTTCTCTTTTCCTTTTGCTTTCTTCCTATCTGAATGGTGGGGAAAAAACAGCATCCCTTGGTGGTTATTTTGTAACTTTTCTCTTTGGTTTTTTTTTCTACTAACTTTATTGATTCAGCGTTAAAGAGTATGACAAGGGGTAAGTGTGCATTAAGAAGAGGCACCCCACATTGGCCAGAACTTGAAAAACATGTAGCAGACATGGTGAATGAGCATCGCCAAAATGGTTATGTAGTGACACGAAATAAAATATGTTTGTCTGCACTTCAGTGGGCCAAATCTAACCCAGATCACAGCAACAGATTTAAGGCCACTGTATCTTGGTGTACTAGATTCTTGAAAAGGCATAATATGGTACTGAGGCAAAAGACAAAAATGGCACACAAATTACCTGCAGATCTTGATAGCAAAGTAATTAGTTTCCATCGATACGTAATACAACAGCGCATTAAACATGGCTATGCGTTAACTAGTATTGGAAATATGGATGAAACTCCAATGAATTTTGATATGGTTGGAAATAAAACTGTCCATCAAAAAGGTGAAAAAACAATTTTAATTAAAACAACAGGACATGAGAAGTCCAGTTTTACAGTGGTACTAGGATGCACAGCTGATGGTGCCAAATTGAGACTAATGATTATTTTTAAAAGAAAAACAATGCCGAAACTCAAGTTCCCTGTTGGTTGTTTTGTACATGTGAATGAAAAAGGCTGGATGGATGAAGAAGGGGTAAAGCTATGGCTTGATAATGTATGGAGCAGGTGACCAGGTGGACTTCTTCAAAAACGTAGTCTACTGGTGTGGGATATGTTCAGGGCTCATTTAACTCCCAGCACCAAGCAAAGGCTTGCAAGAATAAACACAGATGCGGCAGTTATTCCTGCAGGATTGACATCATTGGTACAGCCACTGGATGTGTGGCTAAACAAGCCATTTAAAGATCGTATTCGAGAACAGTGGAATGAATAGATGGTTAGCGGCGAAAAGTCATTCACAAAAGGAGGAAACATGCGTGCTCCACAGTTGGATGTTTTGTGCAAGTTTGTCATAAAAGCCTGGAATGATATTGATGCAGAAACAGTAATCAAGTCTTTCAAGAAGTGTGGCATATCAAATTCATTAGATGGTATGGAGGATGACTACTTGTGGCAAGATGAAGAGGAAGCTGAAGCTGAGACCACACCATCTGATACGGAATTCGATCCATATGATGACTGCCTTACAAATGTACCACAAGATGTCATTGATATTTTTATGATATCAGATGATGAACAGGATGATTTTGAAGGCTTTTAAAGGGAAACTGTCACGCAAGCAAAACCTGTAAAAATAGCTTGCAGTTATGATGGGCGTTGCTGACTCGCCAGGGACTTGCCCGGCACTTGCTCTTTCTATTGTTTTTTATCTTCCTCCTATCATCATCAGTTCAGTTTGGTTGACAGCTTAGAAAACAAACAGCATGGCAGCTCCCATGGTTTTATTGTCTTATCCTTCCTTTCAGCTTTAGAGTGAATTAGGAAAAGTTTAATCCACTTGCACTGTTTTATGTTTATATGTTTGATGACAGCCTTATGTTTATAAATGACAGTTTTTCTGCTAAGTACCTGCATGTCATAAGCATTTGAATTAAAATTACCATATTGAAATCAAATCTGATGTTTTTTAATTTTTATTTGGTGTGCGTTGGAAGAGGGGTAGTCTTATACGGTGAGTATAGCCCAAACTCTATATTTTAACTGGAAAAGTTGGGGGTCGTCTTATACGCCCAGTCGTCTTATACGCCGGAAAATACGGTATATACAACTATACATTTCTAGTCTCTATCTCAATTTATCTCTTTACTGTGATCTCAATTTTTTCCCTCCATGTATAAAATTTATTCCATATTCAATAAAATTCTGTTTCTTCCTGATTTTTTAATCTTTTACTTATCCTATCTAGTTCTGCTCAATACATAATTTTCCTTATTAGTGCTTCCCCACTCGGTACTTCCATTGCTTTCCACTTTTGAGCAAATAATATCCTTGCTGCTTGTGACCATATGGATAATTAAATATGTGTCCTCTTTATTTACATTTTTTTTCTAGTATTGCTAATAGTAATGTCTCTTTGTATTGAATGTTTTGCCTAGTCATTTCTATTGCCCAATCCCACACCATACACCACTACATCTGTGCTTCTCTACATGTGCACCATACATGAAAAAAGGTGCCCTTTTCTTTTTTTACATTTCCAACACATAGATGAATATCCGTTATACATTTTGGCTAATCTGGCCGGAGGGAGATGTCATCTATAAACCATCTTATACAGGTTTTCTTTATATGATGTCGCCATTGTGATTTTGTTATTTCGCTCCCATACTTGCTGCCATTGATCCATATTTATGTTATATCCTAGATCTATTGCCCATGTCACCATTGTTTCTTTAACCTGCTCCTCATATAGCTTATGTTCCAACAGGTGTTTATAAATATTCTTTATTTGTTTTCTCTCCAGGCCTAGCAGTATTTTATCTAACCCCGTATCTTGTCTGTTAATTCCCCATTCTTGCTTATCCTTCATGTATCTTGCTTGTATCTGGAGATAAGACCACCACTCCATGTCTATTCCTTGTTGTTTTAACTCTTGTTTTTGTTTTAAATAACCTTCTTCTATCAAGATGTCTTTATATATAATAGTTTTGTCTATCCTGTACAAATTGGGGTATGTGACTGCCTCCAATGGCGATAGCCAAGCCGGAATCTTTGTGTAATATTGATGTTTAACTATATTCCAGCTTTTTATTAATTCTTGCCGGACCTTATGTCTTAAAAAATATTGGTGGTTTCTGCTTTGCCCCATCCATAAGTGAGCATGCCAGCCCTGCTGAAAGTCATAACCCTCTAAATGTAAACATCTTTTATTTTCTAAGGTTAACCAGTCTCTAATTCATGTTAGGGCCGCTGCTTGGTAATATAGCTCCCAATCTGAGAAACCTAAACCTCCCCTCTCTTTGGCATCCTGTAGCACCTTTAATTTTATTCTTGCCTTCTTACCAGACCACACAAATTCTAAGGTTAATTTATTCAGCTCCTTGAAAAATTTCTTGTCTAATTGAATTGGAATATTCTGAAACAGAAATATCATTTTAGGTAAGATGTTCATTTTCACTCCTGAGTAATGAGAGGTGTAAATTTTTCCAGTGGTCTAAATCTACTTTTATATTCTTGACCAATTTGCCATAATTGTCTTCTTTAATTGATGAGCAGCAAGCTGAAATAACTATCCCTAAATATTTTAATTTGGAAACTACTTGTATACCTAATTTTGCCTCGAGGTTTCCTTTTTGCATGTTAGTCATGTTTTTTGTGATAATCTTTGTTTTGTTTCTATTTATTTTCAAACCTGCCAGATCCCCATATTCTTCCAATATTTCAAATAATTTCTGGCCAGATTGTTCCTGCAGAATTTTATGTAGCGTTACAAGATACTATAACTCCAATCTTGAAAGATTTATGTAATGAAGTCTTCACACAGATAAAAATACCGGATTCATGGACTGAAGCTAATATTACTTTGATACCCAAAGAAGATACTGACCTTACACTAATTAAAAATTATAGGCCAATATCTTTACTAAACACGGATTATAAAAAATTTTGCTGCAATAATGGCAGAAAGAATGAAAAATTTTTTGACTGAATTTATCCACTCAGATCAAAATGGTTTCCTACCAAAAAGACAGATAAAGAACAACTTGAGGATTATTTTAAATGTTTTGGAATATTACGAAAACCACCCAGGGAACCAGATGGCACTTACATTTCTTGATGCACAAAAAGCTTTTGATAACTAAACTGGCAATTTATGTTTCAACAACTTCAAGAAATGGACTTCAGTGAGAATTTCAATAAAGCAATTCAAGTAATTTATAAGAAACAAATAGCAAGAATACTCTTAAATGGAGATTATACAGGATGCATTTGATATTAAAAAAGGTACTAGACAGGGATGTCCACTGTCTCCCTTGTTATTTATTCTTACATTAGAGGTATTGGCTAGAAATATTAGACATGATATGGAAATTAAAGGATTGGAGATCAAAGACCAGAAATATAAAGTACAGGCTTTTGTGGATGATTTAGTTTTTATTTTAGAGGAGCCACTGGAGACAACCGATAAACTCTTGCAGAAAATAGAGAAATTTGGAGAAGTAGCTGGACTGAAAATAAATAGGGAAAAGACTAAAGTATTAACAAAAAACCTAACAGATAAACAGAAAATTCAACTTGCTAAAATAACAAATCTTCAAATAGTTAAAAAAGTTAAATATTTGGGAATTTATTTAACTACAAAATATACAATATTAAAAGAAGATAATTATGAGAGATTAATGAAACAAATAAAAATAGATTTGGAAAAGTGGGAAAAATCTTCAATTATCATTGCTAGGAAGAATAGCGACCGTTAAGATGAATATTGTTCCTGTTAAACTGAGCAAGAAATTTTTTGACAATCTAAATGCAACAATATTAAGATTTGTATGGCAAAAAAAGAAAGCTAGAATCAAATGTAAACTCTTACAAGAAGGTAAAGACAGAGGGGGTTTTGGACTTCCAGACTGCAGACTTTACTATCAAGCAGCTACTCTGCTTTGGCTCAAAGAATGGATTGTATTGAGAAACAAAAGGTTGCTTTATTTAGAGGAACATGATCTTCAACTAGGTTGGCATGCCTTTATATGGTATGAGAAAATTAAAGCGCATAAATATTTTCAAAATCACGCCATAAGAAATGTATTATTTTCAGAATGGGAGAAAATTAGACATAAAATGTATATGAAAATACAGAGTGGCTCTCAACAATGGAAGCATTTGCCTATCAAAACTTGATTAACTATGACAAGCTGGTTAGTTATAAAGATATTTTGGATAAAGATGGAAAACTTAGGGCAGGCAAACTCTTCAACAACAAGGTATGCACTTAACATGATGGTCCTACCTGCAAATTCAAACAAGATATGAAAAAGACATAAAATCAACAGGATTTTACAAAAAACAGACTCCATTAGATAAAATTCTGTTAAAAACAGGTGAAAATTTGATTAAGAAACTCTATAAATTTCTTTTAAATTGGAAGATGGAAGAAGAACAAGTGAGAGAAACAATGATAGTACGGGCAAAGAATTTTGGATATTCCATAGATCTAGAAGACTGGCAAAAACTTTGGGATAAAAATATTAAGCTCACTAAAGCAGCAGCATATAAAGAAAACTTATATAAGATGTTTTATAGATGGCATATGACACCATACATTGTTTAAAAATGTATGGAATACTTGTTGGAAATGTAAACAACAGCCAGGCACTTATTATCATGCCTGGTGGATATGCCCTAACGCTAAGAAATATTGGTCTAAGATACATAGATGGTTGGAAAAGATGATGAAAATACAGATAGACCATCTGACCAGGTCATAGTTACTAAAATTTTAGATTGTGAAAAAATGGATAGATTAACATTGGAGATGAAAGAGAAAGATGATTCAGTTTATTTTAAAACTTGGGAAAAATTTTATCAATGGTTAGAGACGTGTTAATCTGAAAAGAACCGAATATTATAGAATAGATGATGGATGTTTAATTGAGTTATTTATTAGGTTGACAACATTTTTATTTTTAGTGATTTTTAACCATTAATGTTGGCAATTATGATTAGTTGAGATTTTATTAATTACGTTTATTTACATAGATGAATTTTATCTGTTCATTAATCATTAGTAATATGGTTATAGTTAATCTTATTTTAAAATGGCTGAGTATGATATAAATCATGTTTATTTACTATCATGATCCAAACGGTAGCTTGTTTGTTAAAGCATGAGATTATTGTACCTACTCTTTTTCCATCCCAATTCTCCATCCCCTTCCCTACCCCTACCTGTATTGTTCCTATTTTTTCCTCATTTATATAAATCTAATGAAATATTTTTTTTTTAAAAAAAGAACAACAGTGAACAGTGTGCTTGGAATTGGTGAGAGTATTTGATCTTCTCTCCTTTATTTTGCAACTAAGTCCCTGGGAAAGATCCCCAAAGCAAGAAAACCTCTGAAAGTGAGGGGAGATGACTACATTCACATTCCCCCAAAGACAGAAGTGGCAAATTTAGGAGAAAGGAAAGAAACATATTGAAATTAAATTTAAAATACTACAATCTGATCAAACTTAGAAACTAAAACAAAATGCTAAGAATTTTGATGAAATTATATATATATGTTTTCTGAGGTTTTCGCGGGTGTTTGTATGTAGGTCTTTGGTTATTCGGGTTTTCTCCCACGTAAAATTGGAAGTGTCTTGGCGACATTTCGACGAAGTCTCATTTGTCAACTTCAGGCTGGTGCTTTCGGCTTCGTGCTTCTAGGAGCAATGTGTGATTGTAGCTGTTTCCTCCTTTTAACTGCCAGTGGGGGTATGAACTGATTGGATGAGAGCTTGGTTGTGTTCTGATTGGATGGAGGTGTGTTCTGATTGGTTAGGAGCTTGGCTGTGCTCTGATTGGCTGGGGGGGTTGGCTGTGCTCTGATTGGCTGGGGGAGTGTTCTGTTTGGGTGGAGGCTTTGTTGTGCTCAGGTTAGTCTGACTTGCAGGGGAGGTTTAAAATGGTGAACTGCATTGCTATTTTTTGGCTTCGCGTTCGTGGTCGTGCCTCATCTTCATGGTGGGTGTCACTTTGCTTCATGTATGGATTGGAGGGGTTTAAAGTGGCTAATGATGCAGCTGTGGTCTGGCTTCTGGTTTGTGGTCATGCCTCATCATCGGTGTGGCTTTGGGTTTGCTTTTTGCGTGGCTGTGTGGTGGTGACATCTGGTGTCATTTTTTGTGTTAGGGAGTCGTTTGTCAATAAGGGCGGGTTTCCAAATGGCTGGTAGGCGGGAGGTATCATCTCGTTTGTTCATGCTGTGTGGGCGTTTTTCTATCTCGATGGCTTCTCTGATTATTCTGTTATTAAAATGTTCAGTTTTGGCAATAGTTCTAGTCTTTTTAAAGTCAATTTCATGTCCTGTAATTTTAAGGTGTTGGACCAGGGAAGAAGTTGGTTCCTCTTTTTTGACTGAGTTCTTATGTTCTTCAATGCGTGCACTTATTTTTCTGTTGGTTTGTCTGATGTATGTGGTGGGACAAGTGGTACATGGGATTTCGTATACTCCTTGATTTTCTAATTCAATTTTATCTTTGGGGTTTCTTAGGATGGTGGATATTTTTCTGTTTGGGCAGAATGCTGTCTTAATGTTGTGTTTGTGGAGGATTTTACTGATTCTGTCTGTGGTGCCTTTTATATAAGGGAGGAGGGCTTTGCCGTTTTCTTGTTCTCTGTCTTGGGTTTTAGTGGGGGTTTCTTTTTGGATTAGTATGGTAATCTTGTTTCGTTGGAATCCATTGGATGTAAGTACATTAGTGAGAGTGTGTAGTTCGGTTTTTAGGTGTTGTTCATCAGCTAAGTGTTTTATTCTAGAGATGAGTGTCTTGGCTACGGAGTTGATCTGTGCTGGGTGGTGGTGTGAGAGAGCATGCAGAAAGCGGTTTGTGTGTGTTTTCTTCTTGTAGATGGTGTGTCCTAGGGAGCCATTGGATTTCTTGTAGACTAAGACATCTAGGAAGGGAAGTTGGTTATTAGCTTCTGTTTCCATGGTGAACTGTATTTTGGGGGGTAGGCTGTTGAGGTGTATGAGGAAGTTGTCCAGTTTTTCTTTCCCATGTGGCCAGATTATGAAGGTGTCGTCTACGTATCTGAGCCAGAGTTTGGGTTTGTGTTCAGATTTTTCTAGAGCTTGGGTTTCAACGTGTTCCATGTAGAGGTTTGCAATGACAGGTGAGAGGGGTGATCCCATGGGTGCTCCTTCTATTTGTTTGTATTTTTGTCCGTTATAGATGAAATATGTGTTGGATAGACAATGGTAGGTCAGATCTAGGATGTGTTTTGGGGGGTTATATTTGCTTTGGATAGCTGTCAAGGCTTCTTTGATTGGCACTTGGGTGAACAGGGATATGACATCGAAGCTCACGAGTAGGTCACTGGGCTGTAAGTTTTGTTTCTTTATGATCTCTAAGAAATGGAAAGATTTTTTTACGTGTGAGATGATAGATTCTGCATAGGGCTGTAGTTGTTTGGTAAGAAATTGGGATAGGTTTTGTAGAGGTGAGCCTATGGAGCTGACTATGGGTCTAAGTGGGGTTCCTTGGGGAATGTATCTTGGGGACACCATAGAGCTTAGGGCATCTGGATGATTTCTCTCTGGGAATGATTCTTTGCTGGATCTCTTCGCTAATGGGGGAGGCTTTTATTTTGGATCTGGTGGTTTTTTCCAGGTAGGTGGTGGGATCTGTGTTTAGGGGTATGCAGAGTCTTGGAGTAGGTTGGTTAATTTGGTTTGGTAGTCAGATGTGTTCATAACCACCGTGGCGTTGCCCTTGTCTGCTGATAAGATTATTATGCTGGTGTCTTCTTTCAGGTTACGTAGTGCTGTCTGTTTCTCTTTGGATAAGTTGCTTTTGGGTGGCTTGCTGGTGCAGAGGATGTTGGTGATTTCGAGTCTGATTCTGTTAGTGTCATCAGAGTTGATTTTGGTCAGGCTGGTTTCAACTCCACATATAATGGTTTCAGTGGGGATGTGTTTGGGAGCGACTGCAAAGTTGAATCCTTTGGAAAGGACATTGGTTTCGGCTTTGGTGAGAATCCTATCTGAGATGTTATGCACTGTTTGTTTCATGTGTGCTGGAGGGGTTTGTTTCTGGCATTCTTGTAGTCTTCGGAGTTTGTTGGTGTGTGTGTCTGTCTTGAGGGTGGTCTGTGTTTCGGCTCTCCAGACGGTGAGTTGTTTGGATTTGTCCCAAAGTGCGGGGTGGATCTTGTTGCTGAGTTTGAGGTGAAGTGTGAGGAGATCTTTGTTAATTTGGTCTAGGAGGAATCTTTTTGTGTGAAGTTCATTTCTGATTAGGGCCAATTCTGTTCTTTTCAGGATGCGTTTGGTAGCTGCAGAGTTGGAGTGGAATTTCAGTTGGAAACATGTGGGGATTAAATTTTGATCTCGGCAGTTGCGTAGGAATGCGAGGTCACATAAAATGGAAGCTGTTTGGACTGACCAGGACCTATGAAAAACTTGAAGTTTTATATAAACAAAAAGAACTTCTTGACTGAAAAAGTTGGAAACAAATATTTGCTGGCATCTAGTGGACAATTAGAATATCGAACATTAAAGGCAACGCCCAGAAACAAAGAAAAATCTGTTCCTATGAACTCTAATAACGTTTAAGAAGATAGCTGCCAGGGAACAAAAAAAAAGATTGTATACTGGGCCAGCTATAAGATTGGAAAGTGTTTGAAGGAAAAGAAATACTTTGTGGTCTAAATTTTTGAACTGTTTAAAAACTTTGATCTATGACTAATTTTTGAGAGGGAAAGTTACAGGAAGGATTTAAGGTGGCTAAATATATTGAATTGCAATTCTGACTGGTTGACAATTGACTCCCGAAATAAAGAATTGTTATAAAACATTGATTTTACTTATAAAACATTGATTTTACCTTCACAATTGAAAATTACAGTGGATTATAAAAATTATATATAAAGACAAGAATTATACAAAATTGGATTTTGAGTTTTGGTCACCCTAGTAAGGCTAATTACAGAGACCATGACACTTATGATGGATTACTCGAAAGGGGGAGACAACATGGATGACATATTCATCAAAAAATGATAGAAAACGAGACTTAATATCTACTCCTGAAGGATTCAGCCTGAAAGATCAAAGACCTCTAGAAGCAACATTTCAAGACAAGACAAATACTTTCCAAGAAGAAATTTATGCAATGCTATGTACGACATATTCAAATCACAATAGCTCTAAACCACGAGGAGATTAAACATAACTTTGATAACATAAATGAATACACTTCTAACTTAAATTTACGATCAAAAATACCCAAAGAATGATGGTAAAGAATGAACAAACAAATCAGATAACAGAATATGAACTAGAAAATGACTTAATTGGTGAAATCACAAACGAAGGGAATTATAATTTAATTCAAACAAGAAAAAACTCACAAGATTTGGATTCAACAATAAATATGAAAAAGATACCTTATGCATTAGAATGTCAAAATAAACCTGAGAAGAAAGAAGGTTTAACAAAATGGACACTGCTAGGAGAATCACTGTTTGGGAGACAAAAAGCATACATCTTACATATTATGTATCCTCCACTCCTAACAACAACTACAAAAATACGAGAACTGTTTGACAAGTCAAAAATATTAATTTGAAAAACAAATTGGCCAAGGAAGAAGATTAGAGACGGGCTTAAGAAACTTAACTCGCCCTATCTGATGGAATATTATACAAGCAAACACTTGTTTGAATATGGCTAAATAAACAAATAGCTTTGGCTATAAAGGGGCTTTAGAATACATTGGATAAGAGGTATAAGCAATATAGTATTTTTGGTAAGATACAAAATATAAAAAATATTGGGATGATGTAAGTGAAAGAAAAGTTTGAATTTTAAAGACAAATTAAGTTTGAAAAGATTTAGGATTAAGGAATGATTGAAATATTGAGGGGAAATTAGGCTTAATTAGAACTGTGAAAAAAGGATATATAATGATTCAATTTTTACAAATAGAAGTAAAATATAAATTGATTAGAAAAGATGTTATAGGTAGATGTTATGATAGATAAGGTAGTATAGTATTTTTATAATATATGAAATATGAAAATGCTAGGATGATATATTTAAGTGGAAAATTTGGATATTTAGATGTTAATTATTGAGAAAATTATGACTGATAAGAATTGTTTCAATATTATGGAGAAATTGAGCTTAAACAAGATTTATGAAAATAAGATGTATGGTGAATCAATTAGATGACTTTTACAAAAATAACATAAGTTGATAACAAAAAAAATGCTATATATGGATGCTATTATTGTTGGTATAAATATAGAAGAAATGTTTTTATTTACTCATTTATATATGAAAAATATCAAATATCAAAAATTATATTTGTTTAGTGCTGAAAAAGGAGAATACTACTGGGAGAAGAGAAGATCAAGGAAATATATTATCAATTGATATACTAATTATGGAAATATAAAAATTAATTATTATTGACTGTTAATTAACTATTATTGATTGTACATTTTTTCTAAAAAATTAATGAATAAAGACAACACACTGTACACCAGGCACTAAGGTTGTTATTGTAAAAAATCAATAAAGCTTTTACCAAAAAAAGTGTCCTTTATTAAATGAAAAACATTCATACTTGCCCAGCTATGGAATTTTTTATTTCTCACCGTCAAGTTTCCATTGCACAAGCAATATTATGAGGAAAAAAGGACTAAAGTATAATCTTTATACTTTCATCAATGATCTGTGTTACATTCCTCAGTTGGAGACAAGTTTATAGAAGTTTACTGTTATGCACACATATTAATAGCAATCTGACTAAAAACAAGCAACATTGCTCAAGGATCTGAGCAATATAGTTCTATCATGACCATATGGATCAAAGAAATCACAGGAAATTTGCTTAGAGATTTCTTCTATATAAATAAAATTAAAATTAATACTATCCTTTGTAGCTACAACATGTAAACTGAAAACAAAAAAACACTATTTCTGAAATTGGACAGCCATTTGTCCGAAATGGTATAGGGTTTCCTGCCTGAGCAGGGGGTTGGACTAGATGACCTCCAAGGTCCCTTCCAACATTATTATTATTATTATTATTATTATTATTATTATTATTATTATTATTATTATGGATCATCGCATAGTCAGCCAGATGTTCAGACTGGATTTGGCATTTTGTCTACCTATCGAGTTCTTACCCAGGACCTGGGATAGGCAGATGTGGATGTTTGATGGTATTACAGATATCGTTGCAGGATGGACGCAGTTCCTAGTAAGGCCGCCTTTTGCAATTGACTAATAGTGAATTTGTCAATGCCAATGGTGTTCAAGTGGTGCTCCAGTTGTTTTGGGATTGCACCCAAGGCGCCTATGATTATTGGTACTACCCTTGCTTGCTTTTGCCACAGTCTTTCTATTTCTATTTGTAGGTCTTTGTATTTTGTTATCTTCTCCAGTTCTTTCTCGTCTATTCTGCTGTCTCCAGGCCCTGCCACGTCCACTATCCAGACTTTTTTGTCTTTCTTATCGACAATTGTTAAGTCTGGGCTGTTGTTGTTGTTGTTGTTGTTGTTATTATTATTATTATTATTATTATTATTATTGTTATATTTTAATTTCACAATATGAACTCAATTTTTCTCCTATGTGATAATATGCCATAGGAACGTCCACTATAAAGAAGAAATGAAAAATAAATACACAAAAAAACGCACATTTTCTGAACTGCAGAACTTTAACAATAAAAATAGAAAAAAATAAAGTATATTCACTGCAGATCCACACTAGATTTTGGAAAAAAGTGCAGAAATAATTGTTAAATTTTACTAATATACTGTTTGAGTTACAGCATAGCTACATATTACAGCAGCTTTAAATCATTTGATATGAGAAGAGATACACACCCTAAACCTGTAAGCTAAAATCTATATATATATATATATATATATATATATATATATATATATATATATATATATATATATATATATATAAACAATATTATTAGTTTGAAGGAATAAAACACAGAAATAGAGCATTAGTATTTTTATTAAGAATTTCAAAATTTCAGTTTATCCAAATCCACATTATATAGTTTAGCACAATGTGTATTTCTCTCATAAGTATGTGCTATTAAATTCATGCTAGCACAAAATAGCATGTATTTTGTTTATGGTTATCGTATTTGTCTGGAATAAGAAAATTATATCTGGAGTATTTGAAATCATGGCCATCCATCATGTTCTATACCATGATTAGAAAACCACAATCTAGACAGCAAATGCACCTATTTCTCAGTTAGCTAAGAGGCAGAAGGCACCATGAAGTCACAGAATAGAGAATATTGATCAAGATGGCCCGTCAGTCTGACCTATTGTCAGTCTGACAATGTCCATGTATTTGTTTATTAGGAGCAATCATCTATCTTCCTCTGCCCAGAAATCCTATTGACTTTCTAAACTCTTCCAGAGGAAGAGGTGACAGTTTTAACCCTTGTTCCAATAGCTGTGTACATATCTTAAAAGTACCCCTAATGTATAAAAGCTGTAATAATTGAAGAGGAAATCCATTATTACAATCCAGCGGATTGTCTCAATGAAGCTATATGCAGCCAGATGGGAGAATACAATGTTGTAAAGCAGGGGTGTCAAACTGCCGGCCCACGGGCCAGATGCATCACACTGAAACCGCACCCACTCCATTGCTGGCAATGGGGAAAAAGTCGCAATACATCGCAACACGTCACATGACATTGCGAGTTTGACATCCCTGTTGTAAAGAATCTCATCCATCAGCACTCTTGGTATGGATAGTGAAGTGGGAAAGACTGAATCCAACTTATCATGCATGCCTAAACAATTGATCTGGATTTTCCTGAGCTGAGGGCTGAAATTGGATAGAGAATGGGCTGTGTCATTCCTTATCCTCTTCAATTGTAATGAATTTGGGCGGGGGTGTAGTGGTGGGGTTTGAAGAAGAATTGTATTAGGATTTCCTTGAATATGAATATGAATATGGGAGGTTCATATTCCAAATAAAAAGCAATCTGGCTCATACTAGAAGTTGTATTGAATTCAACTGAGTAAGAATAGGATCCTTCCTTAAGACTTCTCATGTAATTGCATAGTAGCTAGAGCATGGCTAGAGCTGCTTGGGCACCACTTTCTTTTTCCACAATGAACTCTTTCCAGGTTCAAATGAATGCCTAACTTAGAGGATTAAGAATCTCTACTTTTAAAAAAAATCTCAGATGGGCAATCCATGTTAGTAGATACTACTGAATTGCTTAAATGTTTAGTTTATAAGCTAGGATTGTATAGACTTGGTCTAATTCAGCAAACAACCAAATATTTACTATTACCTCCAAAAAAGTTTGAGTTAGTGCAATAAATCAGTGAAATTATATTGGAAGAAAGCTAAATAAATGCAAACTTTCTAGATACATATATCTTCAGGTATATGAGATAAGTTTTATTTATTTATTTAGCAGCCTTATTGTTAATCACCTTATGATAATTGTATTTTAATAATATTTTGATAACTAAGAATTTAGATGCTATATATTAGAAGCTATAAATATTGGAATAGATTATGCTGTTCCCTTCTACCATCTTGCAACTGATTCCTCTAGGCTTGTCAGACACCCACACGGTCATTGATTAATACAAAGGATAAACATGTAAATTCCAATATGTTTATGATCAAGATACATATATTCTAAATTGTACTTATGAAAGCCAGAAATGTATTAGAAAAATAAGTATCTTAGACTTGATTTAAACACCAAGCAAAATGGAAGTAGAATTTGGAAATAGTATAATATAATAAACAATCACACTTACATTTTGAATTCATGGTTGTGATTCAAGGTTTTCATTACTCTAATTCTAAACTCTAATTGTAAAATTTAATTTATCTGCAAATGATCAGCACACAGAATAACCCAGAAGAGAAGAACCAAAAGTATATTGCATCTACAATCTGAAGAGATGCAATTCACTCTGTCACCTCATCCTGTTGTGGGAACAAAGGAAGCTATTCACATTTCTAACATTACATAATGTGATTTATTTCAAGATCTCTATGTGTATCGTGATCATTTGGCAGATTCTGTTTACTGATATCCACATCAGTAAAAAGGATATCAGGAAAGCTATGCTTGGTTAATGGTAAATTTGGTTATGAGTATGGCTGTTTATAATACATATATGAATGTGAAAACAATTCTGGATGAACAAGAAAAAGATTAAAAATTTGTGGAGAATTGATGGCCATTACTTAGCAGTTTAATTTATTTCCCTGTGGAAACAGAACTTTCCTGCTGGTCACTTTATTTTCTACAACTGTTTTTTAGTGCTTCCCTGACACATATAGGGAAGGGTAGAAGCTAATGAGTGTAGATGTCAGCACAATACAAATTACTGCAAAGGGGAAAGTTGATGCATGGCTCAGAATCTGAAAGTGGAACATCCACCACTTTTGTGATTATGGATCGCATCACAATCTAATAGAAATTTTTATTTAATCAATAATTTCCATGCTGAACAGACAGGCCTGTTACAGAGGATCGACAAGTAGGTACTGATAACAACAAGGCTCTTATTAATCTTTACCTTGCCACTTTATCAGTCAAACTACTGTAAAAACCACCACCAAGATAGATTTAATTTCTCTCCTCATTCTGCCTCCCACCCATTTCCCAATTCTCCTCTTTTTCAGATACATAAGGCTTCATATTTTATATACAAAATATATTTTAAGAAACCTGGGGCATTACACAAAAAGGCAATTTATATTTAGCAATTTCTCAAATCAGTGAAACCTAGCCCAGTTCTCAGTACCATTATAGGCTAATAAATCATACTTTCTCTTTGAGATGTCAATCGCCAAAGCCCTTTGTAAAAATGTTGGCATCTGTAATTCCGTAAAGCCTTTTCATCTTGAAATAAGATGCTTCAGACTGATAACAAGAATAATCCTTTCTTGATCAAAAAAAAAATCTGCATTTTACCAATTAAAACTGCTGCCAGAAGCCAAACAGGGCAGCATTGAGACTCCACTGAAGTTTATCTTGGCTGAACACAAGGAGGAATACAGTTAAAGCTTTGTTTCATTTTCAGCTTGACTACTTTATCTCTCTCTGAGAACTGCAGCATCTCAGCTTGGGTGATACCACAAAAATAGTATACCTACACTATAAGCCACTGCAGTTACCTACTCTGACAAAGACACCACCCATTCATTTTGAAGATTAGACATACACCACCTTGAACAAAAGTCACATTAATGTATGAATTTCCAAAAAGAAAAGTGCTGAATATATTACACTATGATAGCAGCATCAGACACATCCTTCTATTAGTGTGTTATGGTACAACCAATGGCACAGTAAAGCACACAATAAAGCAATACACAAAAAGCTAATAAAAGCTCTGTCCTCTATAATTGTCTGTGAGCTTCAGAGTCAAATATTATTTAGGAAATAAGCAGCATAAAAATCCAGTGTATAATACCAAGAATATAAAAAAGATGCAAGTTCCTTTTAAACACCACCATTCCAACAATGATTAACTACATGTTTCAGTAATTCCTAAACAGATAGCAATTATTATCAATCATTGTCTTCTCTATATAACTAATATTTAAACATAGTCTTTGAATCTGTATGATTTGCAACCTCTTGAGGAAGCACCTGAAAGTTGATTTATGCATGTTAAACTATTGACAACCTGGGATTACTGTGAACCTATATAAATGAAGTAACAATTTTTAAGTATCATACCGTTTTAGCTTTTTAAAAAGGAATGACTATAATTTGGCAACATAAGATATTTACAGTGACTCTTTTCATGTTGAAAATCCAAAGGAATGAGTGCTAAGTATAATCAACAAAAAAGAACACTTCATAACAAAAAGCAGCACTATATATTTAACAAAAAGCAGTCATTCAGTTTATCTCACACTATAATCTTTGATTCACAAATTATACTTTTATTTAAACCAAGTGGAGACAGTTTTCTCATCAAGAAGATGAGAAAAATCTGCCCGATTTGAAAAGAAATTTAACTAAATGACAAATATATTTAAACAACAAAAAATCTGATTTAATTACAAATATGCCTGTTGATTATCGTGAGCGGATTTACTAAATTTTAAGACATTTAGGCCTGAACTTTAATTCAATCAACTTTTGTTAGTCCAACTTACTCTATAACAATTTCTCCAGCACTCCTTCCATATCCATTTTCATCCCCACTTCCTTGATCCTAAAGTATATCTTCTGACAGTAGTTAAAATTTCCTTTCCCACGTGTCACTGTCTCCATTGTCATAGCAGCAGACATACCAATCTAAACTAATTTAAAATCCTCACACATCTTCCTTAATAATTCCTAAAATGACCCAAACTCATTCTACTCTATAACCTCTTGCTAACTGATATACACAGAAATACTACTTCCCTGTTTTTTTTCTCTCTGGAAGGTCACTATCCCATGTACACTTTGTTTCTTCCCCAGAAAGATCAACTCTATTTGCAAATTCAAAGATGGCTTCACCAGATTTCCAGCCAAGATATTCAATGTAATGCCAATTAATCAAGGTTTGTTGCTTCTCAGTTTAGAGTTTATCCAGTGCCAATGAATGTTCTTAATTGGAATGATTACAAGATTTATTTATGGCTTCATCAGCATATGGTTCCCTGAAGTTATTTCATGCTCTCAGCTTCATTTTTGAATTGCTTCTCTAGATGCAATAAAAAGTACTATTTGCTCCAGAAACTACAAGGTTTAGACTGTCACATGGCTCATTTTGATCTGATTGCCAGGTTTTTGTTTTAAATGTTCAACTGACTGGATTAACAGAGTAAATTTGAATCTTTCAATAAACCCTTTATCTTTTTAGATATGCTCCTTGTACATCAATTCTAAATTATTATACAACGTTTACATAATCATACAATTTGACAATTTAAAATATAAAATTACTATTATAGTAATTTAGTAATCTAGTAACTATTTTTAGATAGGGCTAAGAATATGCAAGTATAAGCTTTATTTTCCTCCACTTCATTTCTCATTCTGGTGTAGAACCAGATAAAATATATTATAGTAGCCATTTAAATTGCAACTGAATTAGCCTTCCAGAACAAGTGTAGCAAAATAAAATACTGCTTAAAGGAGAAATACCTCTGGGGAAAAAGCTGGAGAAAGGGGACTTCATTCAATAGCATGATTTTTACTGATTTTTCTGATTTCATTTTATGTGACTTCCTCAATAAGCAATGTAATTTACCAACAGTTTATGGTAAATGTCTCCAAGGGCATGAAAAGTAAATGCACTATAAATGTATTTTTTTGCTTGCTTAATGAGAAAAGATGAAGTCTGAAAGGAGAAAGGGAATGTTTCAGGAGGTTACTGGCACCACAGGCTGCACAGACAAAATAGCTATAAGGCAGCCATGAAGTGTGTCTGGAATTACTTACCCCTGAGACCAAGAATACTCACATAGTTACTTTTGATGAGGGTTAGAGGTCTGGGATACAATTTTCTCGTATATTTTTTAACTAAAGCTTTCCTTATTACAGCTTGGCACGAGGAATGGAAAAACAAAAGGAAATAAGAGGTATTTGGGAATAAGGATGTGACCTTTTGCTCTCTATAAACTAGAACGATTAAAGACAAACATGTTAACTACTTAATTTTGGCAAGCCTGGTTCTTTCTCTTTGTTTACTGTTTTGCTTTTGCTTTTTTTTACTGATTCCCAAGGAATCACTGGTTTTTGCTACATTCATCTATTAATCAAAATTAAATTAAACTCTCAATTGTTCCATGAAGTTATTTCCAAAGTTGAAGTAAGGATTCTTACTATTTCTACCATACCCACCATCTTTCCCTGTTCCCATGTCTCCCCCTCATTTCCCTTATACTTTCATAAGGATTCCCATTGCTATACTTTCAACGATGACTTTTTATCTTGTACATATATTTTTTCATAAATGTCCACACCTTTAAAAATAATTATTTTAGAAGATTAAGAATTCCAGAAGAAACTAAGTACTGACTTTCTAACAGTCTTGGAAGCTGGAACTTCCAAGTTTAAAGCTGAAGAGGAGTAGCAGTGTTTTCTATCCATCTCTAAACACAGAGGGGGGAATAGAATTATGGGAGACAGCTAACTTCCTTTCTGATTAGCTTATGGGTACCAGGAGCATTCAGAGAGTCAACCTTGTTACTTTGGCACTGATTATCACCATAATGGAATCCAGAATTTCTATTGTAAGTCAAGTCACCCACAGAATCAGACCCAATTTTATGATCCCCCCCAGGGCTGTTAAACAGACACCAGTCATTATGTGAATTCATTTATTTTTCTGGATGTTTTTGGTCAGAAACTGGCCAAAAAAGTTGTAAACTGCTGTCATGTAACCATGCAACTCTGTAACCTGCTATGAAGGTGAGCTGATTTCTATGCACCTGAAATGCAGTCCTGGGACTGCAGAGGTGAGTGCAGCCATCAGAACTCCAGAACTGGGCAGACTTCCAGTTCTGTTGCACAGCGAGGCGGGCAGAAGGAATCAGGGCTCTGATTCCCACACTCGGTTTCGGCCTGCTGTAGGTCCAGAAAGGACAAGAAGTCACCCCTTAGAGGTGAAAGACCAAGAGAGGACCCTTGCAGATCGCGAGAAGGTGGTAGTCAATCTGCTTGATCCAAGGAGCCCTCAGGAATGGCAGGAGAAAGACTGGCTCTATCTACGCAGCCAGTCAGAAGCTGCTCCGTGAAGAGACAAAAGACAACTTTGATAAAATGAACCAAAAAATTAGCAACATAGACCAGGCATGTCAAACTGCCGGCCCATGGGCCGGATGCACCATACTGAAACTGCACCCACCTCATTGCTGGCAATGTGACATCGTGAGTTTGACATGCCTGACATAGACTCTCAACTAGAAAACTTTAAACAGATGGTCACAAAAAAATGAACAAAGAATTGAAGATAAGTCACTAGAAATTGATCCAAAGTTGGCAGAATTGAAAGACGAGAACCAAAAGCAGATTAATAGAGAAATGGAAGACTCAATTGCAGTTATGGAAATGGAAAAGGCTCTTATTTCCTAAGATTCCAAAACATAATAGTGGACAAAAAGAGGATCTTGTGGATCTGATAACAGAGCTATTGGCTGAAGCACTGGAAATCGGGAAACAAGAAATGGAAGGAGAGTTAGATCAAATATTTCGAGTCAATTCAAGCTATGCGAGAAGAAATAAAGTCCCCAGAAAGGTACATGTTAGATTTGTCAAAAGATCCATAAGGGATGAGATTTTGAGAAGAGTGAGAGATGATCCTTTGTGACACAAAGAAAAAGAGATTGTAGTCCTGAAATGGATTCCAAGGAGAATAAGAGAGGTTTGAAGAGAATATCAATTCCTGACTAGAAAATCAACTGAAAAAGGAGAGAATTTTAGATAGCTGATTCCAGAAGGGATTCTAATTAACTGGGATGGGAAAAGATACAGATTGGATACACCACATAAGGCAATGGAGTTTTATGATAATCACAAATCTTTTATGGAAGAGAAAAGTTCGGAAAACTGTCCAGAGAGAGAAACAAAGAGACTGGAAGAAACAGCAATAGAAGGAGCAGCCAAGTGAAGGGAAGAAGAAGAAACTGAAAATACAAAGACAGAAAAAGTGGTAAGAGCAAGAGAACAGAGACAGATAAGAACAACTAGAAGATTAAGACCTATGTATATCTGAAGGAGATGAAGAAGGAAAATGGGATTCTTACAATGAATGTAAATGGGTTGAACTCCCCTATAAAGAGGAAATTTTTTTTTACATGTCTTCAAAGATTAAAAATGGATATAACTTTCCCCCAAGAAACACATATTAAAAACAACACTACAAACTGTTGGGAGCAACCGAAAATTTGGAAATTTCATTGCCCATTAGCTCAACAAAAGAAAAGAGGAATAGCTCTATAAATTAAAGAAATAATGAATCCCAACCAAATCTATGCAGACAAAGAGGAAAGAATATTGATGGTGGAAATAATGATAAACCAAAAACAGATATTGATAGTAGCAGTATATGCACCTAATAACAAACAACAAGAATTCTATCAAAAATTGCATAAAAAATAATGGAACTGGAATACCAAAATATTTGTTTAATGGGAGATTCTAATGAAATAGCAGATGGAACACTGGACTATAAAAGTAGTGAAATAGGGAAAGGGGGGGGAAATATACTCCCTAAAACTTTTTTAAAATGGCAGAAGAAATTTGTATTCAGGATATACGGAGAGAAAAGAATCCAAAAAAACTACAATACACTTTATTCAAATAGACACAAATCATGGTCCAGAATTGATATGATATGGATATCTCCTGAACTAAATATACAAGAGATCAAGATAGAACCTAATATATAGGCAGATCACAATCCAATAAAGATGACTTGGAGAGGACTGAGAAAAAATTAAGATTGTTTATGAATAAATCTTTATTAAAGAAGAAAGAATTTATTCAAATAGCAACAAAGAAAATAAATAAAAAAGAAGAAACATCCCTTCAAAATGTTTGGGATATGGCTAAAGCATACTTCAGAGGGTTGGCTATAACTTACATGGCGAAAAAGAATAAAGAAAAAACAACAATTAAACTACAGGAAAAACATAAGAAATTAGAATCAGAACTACAAATAGACCCACAAAAGAAAATAATTAAAAAAACAAATGGAATTAATAAAACATAAAATAAATTTAGCAGAGGCTGAAAAAATGGCACAACAAATTAAAAGAGCTAAACAGATTTTTTTTTTTTGAAAATGTTAATAAACCGGGGAGGTGGCTAGCCTACAAACTGAAAAAAGAAAGAGACAAAAAAGTAATAAATAAACTACAAGACTCAAAAGGAGATTTACAGTTTCAAAATTACACAATCAAAAAAATAATTAAAGACTTTTACAAGATACTTTACAATAAGAGGAAACTCCACAAGAAAAAAATAAAGCACTATATTAAAAAAGCAGATTTACCAAAAATTCCAGAGAATGTACAAAATATTTTAAATGAAAAAAATATCAGTGATGGAGGACAGAGGCTATTAAAAGACAGAAAAAAATGATAAGGCTCCAGGCCCAGATGGACTACCTGAAGAGTTTTATATATCTTTACAAGATACTTTAAGTCTCAACCTGGGGGTCGGGACCCCATTTGGGGTCGAATGACCATTTCACAGGGGTCGCCAAACAAGGCTGTCCGCCATTTTTTCCCCTTTTCTGCCACGCCCCTGGCACCCAGTGATGTATAAGTGGTTGGGGGTCACCACAACATGGGGAACTGTATTATGGGGTCGCGGCATTAGAAAGGTTGAGAACCACTGCTTTAAGTCCTATAATGAAAGAACTGTGTAATGAAGTACTTTTAGAGCTAAAATAAGCTAATATCACTTTAATACCTAAAGAAGACTCAGACCTGATGCAAATAAAGAATTATAGACCAATATCTTTATTAAACATGGACTACAAAAATTTTGCCTCAATAATAGCAGAAAGACTAAAGAATTTTTTATACACACAGATCAAAATGGATTGCTACCTAAAAGGCAAATAAAAAATAACCTAAGAATGATTTTAGACATTTTGGAATACTATCAACTTCATCCAGGAAAACAGATGGCTTTTGACAATGTTAAATTGGAAATTTATATTTCAACAAGAAGATGAAATGGACTTTGGAAAAACTTTATAAATATAATCAAAACAATTTATTACAGACAAACAGCAAAAGTAATCATAAATGGAGATTTTACAGAAAACTTCAATATTAAAAAAGGCACAAGACAAGGATGTCCACTATCTCTATTTAAACTAACATTGGAGGTATTAAATAGAAACAATAAACAAGATATGGAAATTAAAGGACTGGAGATGAAAAATGAAAAATACAAATTACAAGCATTTGCAGACGATTTAGTTTTTATACTAGAAGAGCTTCTTGAGACAAACTTTAAGCTTATGAAAAGGATAGAAGAATTCAGAGAAATGGCAGGTCTGAAAATAAATAGAGAAAAGACTAAAGTGTTAACTAAAAACCTTACAGAAAAACAAAAAAGTCAATTATCAGAAAAAACAGATCTTCAAATAGCCAAAAAAGTTAAGTACTTGGGAATCTATCTAATAGCAAGATGTGCAACAATAAGAGAAGATAATTACATAAAACTATGAAAACAAATAAAATTAGACTTTTAGTGCTAGGAAGAATAGCAATGGTGAAGACGAATATTTTACCAAAAATACTCTTTTTGTTTAAATAATACCTATAAAAATGGGGGAAAACTTCTTTGATGAACTAAATAAATCAATACTGAAATTTATTTGGCAAGAAAAAAAAGCTAGAATAAAATTAAAAATGCTTCAAGAAGAGAAAGAAAATGGAGGATTTGGACTGCCAGACTATATTATCACGCAGCTGCTCTAACATGGCTAAAAGAGATAAGAAACACACTTTTGCTAGAATGGAAAAAGATAAAAGCGAAAATCTATATGAAAATACCTGGATGGCTTTCAACAATGGAAGCTTTTGTTCACCCAAACTTAATGAACTATGACAAAATTGTGACTTATAAAGACATTTTGAATAAAGAAGAGAAAATAAAACATAGACAAGAACTAGAAGAACAAGGTATTGACTTATCATGGTGGCCATATCTGCAAATCCAAATGAAATATGAAAAAGATGTTAAAATATCTGGATTCTATAAAGAACAGAGTTTGATAAGATATTACTGCATCACATGAAAAACTGATTAAGAAACATTATAAATATATGATAAGTTTAAAGATGGAAGAGGAACAAGCTAAAGAAACAGTAATAACATGGGTAAAGAATTTTGGATATAATATAGAACTAGAAAAATGGCAAAGCCTTTGGGAAAGAAATTCTAAAATAATAAATTGTACAAAGAAAATTTATATAAAATGTTTTATAGACAGCATTTAACACTTGTGAGGTTAGCAAAAATGTTTAAAAATATATCAAATAAACAAAAATCAGGTACTTATTACCATCTGTGGTGGACACGCTTTAAAGCTAAAAGATTTTGGTTAAGAAAATGAAAGAGAAAGAAAACTCAGTTTATTTTACAACATGGGATACTTTTTATCATTGACTAGAAAGATGAGGCAGAGAGAAAGGAACTTAATATGTATTAGTAAACTAGGCATTGAAACCCAGACAATATGTTGCTGACAATATTTTGGGGCCATAAGATGCTTTTTTGGAAGCTAGGGAGTATAGCGAAACTTTTAATAGTTTCTAATCAGCATATTGTTAAGCAACATATTGTTAAGCAGGGAATACTTGTGCAGTGATTTTAAAAAAACATATCAATTTTATCATACCATAGAAAGCCATGCCATTCAAACCTTCAGGTCTTCCGTGTTTAATTCTGTACTTCTCTTATTTCTCAACACTACCGACTCTTTCACCCAAACCAACAAGCAAGCTGAAAATAAAATTCCAAATCAGGCATCTTTATTCTTCCTCATCCTTCCTTTGCATTTTGGAAGATGTTATAATTAACCCTTGTCATTGGACTAATGGCAGCACTGGTGTGATAACATTACACATCTCACTATCTTGGTCTAACTCAGTGGTTCTCAACCTGTGGGTCGGGACCCCATTTGGGGTCGAACGACCATTTCATGGGGGTCGCCAAACAAGGCTGTCCGCCATTTTTTCCCCCTTTTCTTTGGCCATGCCCCTGGCACCCGGTGATGTATAAATGGTCGGGGGTCACCACAACATCGGGAATTGTATTATGGGGTCGCGGCATTAGGAAGGTTGAGAACCACTGGTCTAACTGCTGTTTTCTGGGATATAGGTAGTTGAGCATAATTCAAAATTAGCCATTGCTATATGAATAATATGCTAATATAGTCTCAATGCATTTTTGTGCTGCAGTCCATATTGTTGGGATTCCCTGAAGGTTTCTTAAGCATCTCACTATGGGAAAGCCAGTTAAAGCAGTTATACATTCTGGATAAATAGCTTGCTCACCTTCCTGTGCAATGTGCAATTGCTGGGGAGCCCTAAAAACAGTGAATAAAAATCATATAAATCAAAATTGGATACACACACATGCACATGTACACACACAAACACATACACACATACTTTATAGACATTTGAGGGAAATATATGAACATCTCTATGACCTTTTCCATTATATTTTTGCCTGCATTTAAAGGAGTTGGAAAGTCAAAGCTTTAAAAATCATAATAAATAAAACACCTAAATCAGTGCCCATATATACTGATGTCTATAATTAAAAATCTTCCACTTTGAAATATCTGTGAAAGAGGATTGTTTTACTATTCTCCACCAATATTGGAAAGAATAGGAGAGTAAGTGTTCAGACAAATATTTAAAAAACATAGCTTATTCTTGATGTGGGGTATAAAGTCCTACTTCAATAAATTTTATTCCCTGTAATTCAACTTGCATAATTACATCTATGCCTTGATTATCAGCAAACAGTAGATATGGATATAATTGGGATTTTATATACAAAATTATCCCATTGATTTTCTTAGAATTAGCAGAAATAAATTCCAGACCCAAAGTCTTATTTGTTAAATACTTTTTTATGAGTCTCTTTAATATGGGTTTCTTGCAAACATATTACATCATGGTTTACTTTTTTCAAACAGTGAAATAACTAAAGTGTGGAATTTTACTCTTGGTCAAATCAATTTTCAGCGTTAGATAATAATATTTAACACACATTAAAATGTTTAATACTTTATATTATTTTCAATTACTTAACCAAAACTTCTCTAATTTTTAAATGATTAATTTAATGTAGCTTAATCAACATCATACGCCTAATTAATAAGGCAGCAGATTTTTTTAAATTAAGACACCAATTGTAATATAACAGAAAAAAAGCACGGTAGTGCCAATTTGGCCTATGTAACATAGTAATTAAATGCAACAAGTAGATGTAGAGGTAGTATAAAAATGCTTATTTAACATCAATTAAATGTTCAATGATGTATCTGATGTGAATATAGATGTGCATAACATAGAATCATTAGTTTTAGAATTTGAGTCATCTGATTTCTCTGTTGAAATATCAGAAAAAAATAGAATTAGTTCTGTAGCTGTGCCATTAATGCTCTTTTGATCTTAAATATAGTGCAATCAAGCTTTCACAAAGGAAGGAAGTGTTGTGACATGGTGAATATGAAAAAAAAAGAAAAACCCATATATTCTTATTGAACAATATATTTTCAAGATTAGTTTTAAATCAAATGTTATTACACTATACCTGAACCAATGACAAGGAAAAATGTTTCAGTTTTCTGAGTGCCATTTTATTCACATTAAATAATAACTTTCCTTTCTGCCCTTATTTTTCCTAAACATTCATTTTACTCTCTCTCTTTGGTAATTTTTGTTTTCTATGTAATTGAAGAGATAAAAAAACTAAGGATCAACAAATATAAGACTTAAGGGAAGGAATGAAATATGCAATGTCTTATTAACTTCTGGGCTCAGGAGTAATTTTATCATACCTTTTAAAACAAACTTCCAGAATTATAGTACTCTATCTTGTGGGCAGAGAAATTAATTAAAGAGCAGAATGATAAAAGGATCTTCAGAAAACAGTATCTAAATAATACAGCATTTTTGTTGTTTTCTTTGAAGGGAGGAAGGGAAGAAATTTCAGTGGTTGTATAAGTAGGTAATCTTTTTAGAAGTCTCATGCATTGTAAATGAGATTGGCAGGAAATCCAGCAGTCCAGGTCATAGTTCTACTCTCCAGCTTTGTGATTTGCTAATGTGAAACACATGCTATCCTTTTGCTCAAAGTTCAAATAACCTGGAAATTCCAGCACTGTAGCTCAGTGACTGAACCAGAACAAGGGCAGAACTTGTCAGGATTTAAGAGCTTTCAGCAAAGCCCGTCAATTACAGTCAGCACCCCATTCCTTAGAAGGATATCAATTATAGATAGTGAGTTGCTTTAGCAAGGGGTGTCAGTGCTGTCAGACACTAGATAGACAACCATGAAGAATCATGAATCTTTCTATTAGCTGTAAAAAAAGAGGAACACTGGTGGAAGTGGGGGGGGGGGTGTAGCAAGAAGGAAGGACAGGTACTATAAATAAGCAGGCCATCTGAACTGTTTAATGCAGTGCTTCACAGAGCATCCTTTTTTAAAAAGTTTTTTTTATTTATAAAACAGTTAAAACAAAGATGGACATAATGTAACATTCCAGTGTATATATTCCTAACAATCTGTTCCTCATCATACATATAATTCTTAATCTCTCTATATACATATTTTTCTATACAATACAGTCTCTAATTTGTTTCTCTATATACTGACATACAGTTTTATATATCTCCATCTTAACACTAACTTAAAACCCGAACAGTTCTCCTTGATTCACACCAACAATAGAATTTGTCCCAGATTTCAAAGTAATCTGACTCTATTTTGTCCTGCATTTCCATTGTGAGCCTATGAATATTTTAACTGTATTGGATTCTGAATAGCATTTGGCAATCAAAATGCACTACCACTTTACTTAACTTTACATTGATAAATAACTCAAGTGTGCATTTTATTTATTTATTTATTAGTAAAGAGTTGGGGTGGTTCAGTATACCACATTACATTTTAAAATGTAACCTGGTTACATTTTAAGCAATGTTTAAAAAAATCAAGTTCTCCAAAAGCAATGAATATAATTACTATTTCCTCTTGTCTAAGGAGATAAATTCTAGCAATATTATCTTAAAGATCAAAATTAGCCACTATCCTCTTCTTCAGCCTTGGAGTTCAAATTCCATAGTCTTCTCCCACGTTAGATTATGTATAAAGAATAAACATATAACAGCTCTGCTGCTTGAAAATTGCAAGAACTGAATTTCAGAAAATTAATATAAATTACAAATTGCCTGAAACTTTGTTGAAATAACCTGGCAGTGATAAATATTTGATATTTATATTCTTGGCAAGGCAATCACTGGTAATATATTTCATTTATTTAATGATGTATCTTTGTAAAAGTATCCTATCTCCCAGAAAGGCCTCCAAATTGGAGAAAACTGAAATATTATTACATAAATGATTCACAGAGTGTATTTCAGAATGTTTAAAACTGCAGGCTTCATTTTGAGATGGCCCTTGTTATTTTTTCTGATACATTATTGGTACTGTATTAGAAGAATAATGATGGTAGTCAAATTGATATTACTCTGCTTCATGTAAAAATTCTTTAGAAATTTCAGTGGTACAAGGTTTGAAGATTATTGTACTGGAGTATAAACTAGTGTTTTAGAAACATCACTAACTTAGTATAAGTCAGATGATGCACTTCAATTATGATCATTCTGAGTTTAATATTTACATTAGTATCTAATACACACAGACACACACAGACACACACACACACACACGTGTATGTATTTTGCAAAATCCATACATGGGCTAAAACAAACAGCCAAAGCAAATTTTGAAAACGCTGACTTTGAAAAGGGAAATAGAGATCCATGCTTACATACAAGATGTTTGCATTCTTTATTGTTAAAGATGTAACTGTTTGTACCAAGAACAAATGAGACAACTTTGACATAATGATTTTTTTTTTTAAAAAAGATAGGGAAATAAAATACCAAGGGGATATTAGCTATACAAAAGGTCAAAAGTGGAATTTATCTGTTCAGTCAAAACCAAAAGATAATAGACTTAAAGAATCAACTACGCCCAAGAAAGTTGGACATGTAAACAAAGGAGGAAGCCTAAGCAAGTTGACAATTAATGAATAATATAAGACAACTGGGCGAAAGCTGCAATTAGGATATAACCAATGTAGATGGACTGCTGAATAAAAAGATAAATGAGCCAACATACAGAATTGTTAATAAGCCATTAACAAGATGAGGCAGATACTTAAAGTTTAATTTAAGACTGCTTTTAAATAATAATCCAAAACACATAGTAGTAGGTATACAGATTCAAATTTGTCTGGAGATAAATTAAATTAGAAATTAACTACAGCCTACATATCCTTATATGGAAGTATATCTATCATATAGTGCAGTAAGAAGCAGATGTCAGTTCTGTCATCTGTAAAAGTTGAATCTAGGTAGACTTTGGATTATAACAGAAATTGAGGCTGCCTATTACTAAGAGATGTGATTGTAAAATATGGTGTTGTTTTATGTTGTATCCCCAGGATGCATGGGTTGTTAATTGGAAAGAGGAAAGAAACCCAGTTAGGAGTGAGGGGATGATTGTGGACATGGGGGGGGGGGGCTGAGAAGAATAGCACAGGCCACATGAGTCCTAGGTGGCTGGGAGGGCTAGCACAGTCTCACAGGAAGCCTGAAAAGAGCTAGGAAGTGCCAGTGCAGGCTGCACTGAGGTTGTGGGTGATTGGGGAAGTTCTGGGAGGTAGTGCAGGCCACATGTGAAATATGGCAAGTCAGGGAGGACCTCTGAAGGCTGAACATGTGTGGGAAAGTGGAAGAAAAAGCAGGAGCAACTTACTTGAGTTTGCAATCTTCCCAGCTGATTTTCCCACTGACATTTCTAGTGGAAAGTTGGAAGGAAGGTTACAAATAGGGTTTATGTGACCATATCTCCCTGTGATGTGCAATCACAAACTGGGCACACAATCACCCATATTGTGATCAAATGACCATGGGAATGCTGCAATGGCCAGAACCTCAAGAACAAATCCATTTTTCCAGGCCTGTTGTAACTTTCAACAATTGCTGAATGAATGGACAATAGCCAAGGACTACCTGTACTGAAACAAAACAAGCATGCAGGAAATTTGTATATCTCTACAAACTATTGATAGAATTCAAAATAAAAGAACCAGTTCCAACCACATTAGAACCGAGAATATGGGATATAGCAGTCAAAACCCAATATGAAATAGGTATATTTTAAATGGTATTATACAAAGGACACGGAAAAAAGAAAATAAGTAAAACTGATGTATTGTCCAATTGATGCCATTGCCTAGTAACCTATTTCCCACACTGAGAGAAGCACTGTGCATAAAAATGCATGGTGATATATCCTGTTATTTGTGGGATCTTATGAGAAGATGAATGTTATATATATTACTTCCATCCATCAATTGTTTCCTTCATGGTGTAAAAGAGAAAAGGGATCACCTCATGTCCTAATTTCCACTCCAATTTTGCTCCTTTTATATATACAAAAGGGTTAAAGCTGGAAAAAACAAATATCTCATTTGAGATTGCACATGTTAATTATTTATAGTAATTAACTTTCAGTGGCTCTGGAAAAAGTGCATTTTAATAGATAGATTTTGACAATGCAGATTCTTGATATTAAATCCTTTGACCTTTTTATTTCTTAGAATAGAGTAGTGCTGGACAGGACCTTGGAGGTCTTTTAGTCCAGCCCCCTGCTAAAGCAGGAGAACCTATACCATTTCATATACAAGTGACTGTCTTGCCTCTTCTTAAAAATCTCCAGTGATGGAGTGCCCATGATTTCTGAAGTCAAGCTGTTCCACTGGTTAATTGTCCTCATTGTTAGGAAGTTTCTCCTTAATTCCAGGTTGCTTCTCTCTTTAATCAGTTTCCAACCATTGTTTCTTGTCTTGCCCTCTGGTGCTGTGGTTCATTTCTCTCAGCTTTCTCATGACTTCCAGGTTTGTCTTTTTCCAATTAATCATTTTATATTTACTAATGTTTAATAAATAACTATCAAGCTATAGTGTTTGCTACCTGAACTGAGTAGCATGAGCATTTGCTCTGATTTGGATATAGAAACTGACTGGAAGTACACTGGGTGGAAATTAAAACATTGTAATTTTCCAGTCATGTATTCATCTATTATCATTCAAAACTACTATATCTGGTTATTATCTGAAACGACCATTCAAAATTATTATAGGTGGTTACTATCTATGAAAACCATTTCAAAGTTACATGCTATACTTTCTCCCCAGACAAAACTCCTGTCAAATTATGGAAATGGAAAGCTCAAAAAGCAATATATTTATTTTATTTTCCTAAATAATTTACTTCACCATATATACTTTATATTATTAAATAATAAAAGTTTGATGTATTAAATACACCAAATATCCTAGAGTTATAGGGGAACTCTCTTGTTTGTATTGTTGCAAGCTAATTTGAAAGAACTGGAAACATCAGACTTTGCAAAAAAGTTATTAACTCATGCCCAGCTTATTTTTTCTCAATAACTATCAAAAAGTCTCTGATTCAAAATAGTATTTTTTGGCTTACAGGATCAGAGCCATTACACTCTCTACTGAAGACTTTATTGAATTTTACACTAAGCTTTAGCTGACTGAACAGGTCAAACAGTATAGCTTGGAGTTTTACTTTATTCACAGAAATCCATAAGCTGCCTCCAGTCAGCAATGTAGTTTGTAAAGAAACTTGACTCAGCAAAGAGTCTGAGAGCCTGACCCTTTAGAAAAAGTCAGAGAGTTTTCAAAGCCAGCTCCTAAATGCCATTAACTTACATGCACTAGTTGCTCCTGCATGTCAAACTCTCGTGAACAGCCGTCCCAATGGCAGTTTGTCTCATAGACCACTTCAGGTTCTTGCTTGCTTTCATCTTTCTCCCCTTCCTCCTTTATTGAGGTCATTCCTTCCGGTGGTTCCTGTGATGGCCACGGAAGTGAGGAAGCAGATGAAAAAACAAACACTTAGGTCTTAGTTTCCAGTATTATTGAGTCCCAAGCTGATACTGGGACTCAAAAAAAGATAAAGGTACAGTTTTAAGATACATATCTAAGATCCTTCATCTTTTTCCCAAACTTTCTCAACTTTCAACTTTGAAATAAAATCAAAATAAAATAAAAATTACAAAGTCTGTAACAGAATTGTCTTGTTGTCCAGATTAAGACCACTTCTGATAAAGTTTTAAAGCTTTGCTAAAACAGAGCAATACTTTTAGATCCATCTGCTGTTATACAAAATAAACTATTTTAAATGTAAATCATTATTGGCTATGCAGCATGATGTGAAGAAACTGTTCAGAAAAGGAGTCCATCTCCTTAGCCGCAGCTTTTCAGTTATCAATGATGTGCAATCTGTCCTCAGCAACTGTTCATGTTATCTCAATTGACCAATTTTAATACCACTGAAACTTCTATTTAAAGCAAATGTTGTCTCAGAATAAAAATAAAAATGAAGATTTAATGAAGTGATTACTAAACAACACCTACGCAAAAGCAGATTTATGAACAAATTCATGACCACAGAAAGGCATTTCTAGAACTTCGCTTATTGTCTTTTTTTATGTGAGGGGAAGCAGGAGGGGCAACAAATATGCAAACAAGGAGATACCAATATCATGTTTGTGGACTTGGGCTTGGATTTGCAGATTTTAGAGAGAGTGGAGGAACTGAGGATGCTCTTTTAAAAAAACAATTTAATTTCAGGATTTACATTATCTTTTTGGGTATTTCAATCTAATGAAAGATTACTCCGTTCATTTCTTGCAATGATACTATTAAAATTTTGTTAGCGTCAATAGCAACTCGGGATCTTGAGACAGCCTTTACAGGACTCAATTTTTCCTATTCAAGCAACCAATAATTGCCATTGTAAAATGTTATGCAAAGATTAATAGTAGATGTAGAACATATGCTTTTGCAAAAATTATTCACAAAAACAATTAATACAAAATGTGCCCTCTTCCTATGACAGATAAAAGCACAGTTTACCTGCATGCTTCCACCTCCTGGGCTGGGGAGGTCATCATCTGGTTTTATCTTGGAACGCTTGTTATGCATTGGGTCCCCTGTGCTGCTCACTGCAGACTCACTTGTGGGCTTACTCTGAAGCATATATTTATACCCAGAAAATATAAGTAGACTTTGAGTTAAAATACAATACATGCTGAATATTCAAAGAAATCACTAAAGTTCACTGAGCTCAGATTTCTATGATTGAGAGAAATCTTTTTATGTTCTTGAATTTCTCTTCCATTTTCAAAATTATAATTTCTCAGTAATGCTTTTACTTTATCTGATTGAATGTTATATAATAATTTATAATTTCTTTAGATAAATTATTACATAAGAAAATAAACCTTCCTGACTGAAACTTTTCTGAACTCAGTAACAAACCAGCCCAACACAAGAAAAAAAGATAAACTATTTATCTAAAAAACTTTTATTACTGCACTCCTTCTATATTTGCCTAGATGAAATTTTACATTTTTTATTACTCACTTTAAAAAAAATGAAATAAACTTTTTTTCATTGCCTTTTGCCTGCAGGACACATTTTGCTATCTTCTATTTGAAATAAATGTATCTAAACATACATTTCCTTAAATATTACACAGAATTAGTTTATTCAGTGTATGTTCCAGATTATATTATTATAATTTTAGAGCCTCCTAGTTTAGGATCGTCACGATCTGCAACAAATTAACATAAGATCTTTGAAATGGGCTGAAGATAGCAGAATCTTACAAATTTTACTAACACAACTTTATCCCTCCACAGAGAATGCAATACCATGTCCGTTGATTTGGGAATTATTGTATTGACACACAATATGTTTTTTTAAATTTTCTGCTTCTTTTCTACTTACCATGGGCTCTTGAAATTTTCTGACTGTACTGGAAATTTGAGAAATCTCTATCTTAGTATTCTATGTATCATGAAGTACAGTATAAAGCAGTGTTTCTCAACCTTGACAATTTTAAGGCATGTGGACTTCAACTCCCAGAATTCCACAGCCAGCATTGCTGGCTGTGGAATTCTGGGAGTTGAAGTCCACATGCCTTAAAATTGTCAAGGTTGAGAAACACTGGTATAAAGCAAGAGAGAAATTGCTGTCTCATAACACTTAGCATATGTTCATGGGCATCTTTGGATCCTAATCTTTGGTTCAAAAATCAAGAGATTTTTGTCATTTACCTTCTTAGAGCAGGGAATAAATTGTATCCCTTTGCTGTTCAAATGTCCTTTACTTGAACATTCTAAAACTGTAAGTTCCTATACAAAGAATCTGGAAGTTATTGAAATATTTATAAGGGATGGAAAACACTCCATCAATTCAAAAGCATGATATACTCAAGGTAATTTATAATAAAAGACTGCATACATTGCAGCCCCAAGGTACTAGTTAGCACATCTGTTCTAAGAGCTGTGATGATTAATCACTGTTGTGGACAAGTCAGTATGGTGCAAAAATCTTTCCTTACATTCCCTTACCTGTGCAGCTTCTGAAGGACCTGAGCTGACCTGAACAGGAGTCAAGACATTAGGGATGCCGGGAATAGGCCTCTGTGTAGGAAAGGTTGGAGCAGGATGGATGAGTGGAGGACTATGCCCAAAGGCTGAACCCAAACTTTGCTGTCGACTGATGATCTGTTGATGCATCTGCTGGAGGGATACTGGTGTGGGAGGGTATGCGAAACTTAGCGCTGGGCTGTATTATGATGGGAAAATAGAAGTAAAGATCATTGAGTCAAAAGATATGTGAATTATTATTATATTCAAAACAAGAATCATAGGTTTGCCTTAACAGATGCTTTCACTCAGAGATGCCATGATGCATATTTTAAATCATGTACCAGCTTTATATGGAAGTTATCACTGTGAATATTTTTGAAAGTGAAGAACTAGTTCACATGTGGAGCTCTGACCTGTCAGATATATGACTGTTAGATCTTGATTTGACATGGCACTTTGTAAGCAGCAATTTAGACCTATACTCTAAGTGCAGACAGTATGTAAACCGATTAAATAAATTTTTCAAAGCTAGGGAGTTCTAAAAGTGATAGATAACTTTTTCTAAAAAAATAATACTGTAATCTATTTTTATCTGAAACGTTTCAAACTCATTGATCTCCTTCCACTGGACACACAACATAAATTCTGTTAGTCTGTTATTCATACCGCTTATATACAGGACTTTCTGTATACCTGTCATGCTTTATTTCCAGAGATAGAAAAAAAAAAGATACTTGGTAATTCTTTCTATTCTGAATAATTAACATATTAAACGTTCCCCTAAGGCACCTAAATGAAAAGAGAATTTCTTGGCACGTGGGTTTTTTTTTTGTCCTTTTCCAAACAAAATATTTTACCAAAAGTATTCCAAATTTGAATGACTACCCATGATTCAGAAATTTGACATTAAGAAGATTCTCCCAGCATGAGCAATTGAAGTTGAGAAATGATTTTAACTGCTTAACATCACAGAAAGATAATGAGATGAGCTATGGGAGGAAACAAAAACAACTATCTCTCAGGTCCCCTTCGGGAACCCTGCCATTCTGTTGGAGGGGAGAAGACTCTGGGGAGCATTCTTTGCATGCTTTTGCTTCTGCTGCATGGGAATTAGGGAGGGGGATCATCTTCAGAGATGAAATGGACTCCCTCTCAGCCGGTTCCAGCCTGACTCCAAAGTTGCTGTGCCCTGAGGATGATCCATTATCAAGTCTGTATCCAGCACTTTCAAAATAATCTTGTGGCACTGTATTGGCAGCTGGTGGATTGGTTGGGGGGGGGGGTGGCTTTTGGAATGGGAAGAATTGCTTTGTGCTTTGCACAGGACTTTAGATTCCACCTGTCTTTGCTGCAACTATTTCTCTCAGTAAAAGTTCTGTTGATTAACTTTACGGAGTCAAGAGTTGTGCTTTCCTGAGAGGGTCAGCTAGGGCAGGTCCTTACATTAGGCAGAATCTGCAAAATTGGTCAACCCAGAGAGGCACCGAGCCCTACCTAAGGAATGTCTGCATAAGGAAGCGACCAAGAGAAAGCAGAATGCTGGGGATAACCCTCATCTGAGGCAGCCAAGGACACAATTGGCAAATGGAGCTGAAGAGCTCAAAGATGAATGGGAAGAAGGCAGTGAGGCTGACCACACCAACCTCCTCATGAAGTAAGCCATGTGCTTCATGATGGATGGATTCCAGAACCTTAAGGCATGCGAGACCCTAGCCTGGGTGACTGCTGGTGACATCCACCAAGTTTGAGAGGAGGAGGATGGTGAGAAAATCTTACCACAAGACAGCATGGCAGGAATTTCAGCAACCCCAATCAGTACCATCACGACTGGTGGAACAGTACAAAGGGGACCCACTAGAACCAATGTCCTGGGAGGTGCTGGTGCAGCAGTCCCACGAAGACAAAAAGCCCCACTGCTGGGCATGAAATTTGACAGGGACTCCCAATAGCTGGGATTCTTCCTGGCCCATGTCCTGACCTACATGCAAGAGAATGGGCCGAAGATCACCAATGAAGGCACCAAAATGAGATGTGTCACACTGAGCTGAAAGGAGCTGCAGACCATTGGATATTGATACTCCACAATGAGAAAACTTGTGAACTGAGCAGTTCATGACAGTGCTCCGTCGCCAGTTTGAGGACCCTCTGGGTGATTGAAAAATGAGGGACTGCATAAAGACTGTGCAGCAAGGCTGTAGGGCCATGGAAGAGTACACTGAGGAATTTCATGATTTGGCATGCCGACCTGACTGACCAGAAGACATCCTTATAAGCTGTTTTAAAGATGGGCTGAAGAATGACTTGTACCATGCCTGTGTTGCAAGGGGTCCCCTGCAACCTTCCACAACTGGTATGTACTGGCTGAAGAAATAGAAGTTGTCTAAGCCCGGAACAAGTACCATGCGACAAGGGCATGGAAATGATCACCCCTAGAGAAGAAGGAAGCAACAAAACCCCTGGCTTCGTAAGTCCGATCCACAGCCTGCTTTAAATATGGCCAGGAAGGACACCAAGCTATAGAACGTAAGACCGGCTGTACAGCCAAGAAGGCAAGCCCAAAACCTGCAAGGAAAACCACCAAGGCACAACCACATGCCAGAGAAATGGCATTGAAGGGAGTGGAGATCATCCCCATTGCCCAAACTCTGATCCCAACAGATGACAACCAGAGGTTGATAGACACCGACTCTAACAATGACTCCCTAGTAAGTGGCCCAGTTTTGCCAGTGTCAATTCCCATAGAACTGAGCTTCCCTGGGTAAAGAATGAAAGCCAATTTAAGAGCCCAATTAAACTCGGGCTGTATCCGCACTTGGTAGATCTAGCACTGGTCAAGAAACTTGGAATCTGACTAAGGAGCTAAAAGTCCCAACTGCATTCTGCCAATTAGATGGGTGTGTTGCATGGAGCATCCCAGCAACATTTGCCAAAAAGCCCATAGAGATGTAGATGGGGCCCATTCAGAGGTCCTGAGCTTCATAGTGGCACCTGGGATGGACAGACTCCTAGTCCTAGGGCTAGCCTGGCTAAAAAGGTGGACTGTTAAAACTCCGGATGCATTGCCTCTCCCAGACCCAGTAAAAAAATCAAAAAGTGACCATCCCACGGCACAAGCTAGGAGTTACTATGCAAGAGAAGACTTCCCCATCATTCCCAACAAAAACTGAGATCTCAGAGATGTGTTTAGCGAGAAGGGGTCAGATGAACTCCCCCTCACAGTGCTATAGAAATCCTGACTGTGCTATAGAAATCCTGCCGGGTGCCAAGTTACCAAAACCAAAACTATATTCAATGATCCCCAGGAAGCTAGAAGAATTGTGATTGTTCATTGATAGGAATTTAACCCAAGGTTTCATTCAAGTGACATGACCCTGGGTGGCTGTCCTGGTCCTATTCCAGGAAAAGAAGGATGGGATCCTAGAGGATTAAACACAGGGTTGTTTTTTTTTTTTGTGTGTGTGTGTGTGTAGAATGTTTATCATGTACTCCTGATGAAAGACATGCTAGCCCATCTGACTAAGGGCAGAAATTTTACTAAACTAGATTTGCAGGAAGCGTATTACTGCATAAGAATCAGGGAAAGCGATGAATGGAAAACTGTGTTCAATTACCCGCTTGGTTGTTTCCAATGCAAAGTACTTCCTTTTGGGTTACAGGGAGCCCCTGCTATCTTCATATAGTTGATTAATGAGTCCTACACAAGCATCTGTACAAGTGGGTGCTGGTGTATTTGGACAACATTTTGATCTATACTGAGATCAAAGTGGAACATGTGAAACTAGTGAGGGTAGTCTTCCAGAAGCTACATGCTGCCAAATTGTATGCCAAGCTCTCTAAATGTGAATTCCACCAAAGCAAAATAGACTACCTGGGCATGACAGAATTGAAATGGACTCTGAAAAGAGAGGTGCTAGAATGTGCACCACTCTGCACTAGGAAGCAACTGCAAAGCTTCCTAGGGTCTGCAAATTTTTACAGGAAATTCATTCCTTCATTTGCCCAAATAGCCCTCTCCATTATGAACTTGCTAAAAACTAAAGGAGGGGACAAACCCTTGAAATGATCGATGTCAAGCTGCATTTGAGAAGCTCAAAGACTTTTTTATATCAAACCTGTTTTAAACCACCATGACCCAACAAAGCTGTTTGTTATATAAGCTGATGTAAGCAATGAAGCTGTAGAAGCTGTTTTACTGCAGGAAAACAAAAATGGGCAGCTGCAACCTTGCATTTATACCTCCAAAAAGGTTTCTGAGACTGAACAGTGATGGGCTGTGTGGGAGAAAGAGGCTTATGCAGTGAGATGGGAACTCCTCTCCTGGAGGCACTATTTAGAAGGGAGTAAAATACCTTTCAAAGTATGGACTGATCACAGGAATCTGGAAGTTCTGAGCCCCCCCACGAGCTCTCTCCTAGACAAGCACAATGGGCACAGTACTTCAACTGCTCTGATTTCACCCTAAGCTATCTCCCAGGGAGGAAGAACTTTCTAGACAACACACTGTTACATATGCCGCAATACAATTGTTCCAAAGCAGAGTTAATCAAACCAGTGCTTCCATCCCATCAGCTGACGGTCCAAATAACTACCTGAATGCAGACAAAAGGAAAACCTCCAATAGACAGTGATGTGATTTCTGCCCTTAAAAGCTGCACTAACTGATAACAAATGGTTCCAAATACATAGTAACGTTTGCTCAGTCCGAGATAGACTACGATAGATGGGGGCAAAACTTTATGTACCAGCTAGTCAGTGACTCATGATTCTAGGAAACTGCCATGATTCCAAAACAGCAGAACATTTTGGTTTCGTGAAAATGTTACAATTGGTGAAAAGGCAGTTTTGGTGGCCATCTCTCAAAAAAGACATTGAAAGCTATATGCCCTGTTTGAGCCTCAGCCAAGTGGTGGCAAGGAAAGACACCAGACTTCTTCAGATGGTAGTTAAACTGTCAGCACCTTGGAGAGAGATCTTGATTGTGGAACTTCCCGAAAGCTTGGGAAATATGGTAATTTGAGTAGTGATTAATTTGTTCTCCAAGCAGGTGCATTTTATTCCATGCCAGAAAATTCTATCATCCTGGGGCCTTGCCAAATTATTCCTTCATCATATCTATCAATTACATCCCAATGCATCATCTCAAATAGAGGGGTGCAGTTTACCTTTATGTTTTGGAGGGCTTTTCTGGATCTACTTGATATTTATGAGGGACTCATTTTCAGTCACCACCTCCAAATGAAAAGGGTATGTGAACACACAAACCCAGTGTTGGAACAATAACTTATATGCTTTATTAATTATCAGTAAGATAACTGGAGTGACTTTTTGCCGTTTGCAGGTGGCATATCATAATTTTATACACAGCAGTACAGGTTTTACTCCTTTCTGGGTGGCCACTGATCAAGACTTTAAACCTATGCCTGAACTCCCTGCAAACGACCCCATGGTGCCATCATTAAAAGAATGGGTTACCCAACTTCCGGTTTCAGATCGTGGCATTTGCAGCTGTGCGTGGAGACTGCTCTCCTCGCCAGCTGATTCTCCGCTGCCGGTAGACCCTTAATCGGGTTGAAAAGCCACCTTGGAGGGGCAGCTACCATTGAGGAGGTCCTCGTCATCCATAAGAGAGTGGCAGCTTCTTCTATGGCCTGAGATTGCTCCTTTGGGCCGACAGTGGAAAGAATAGCTAGTAAAATGGCCATTCACCTTGCCGCTATAGCCAGAAGTCAGAAGAACATGTAAGCACAGGAACCACCGTGGCTGAGCTGGATGAGACTTTTTTTCTCCCTCTCTTGGTTTTCTTTTTTTGTGCCTATAAAAAACACCCTTTGAAATGATTTCCCTACTCTAAGAAAGCGGTGTTTGTGAGTGTGGGAAAAAGAAGCTTAAATGGACTGAATTAATTTAAAGTGATTTTTTTCCCCTATTTTTATTTTTTTCTCTCTTCATTTTGGGGTCTGGGAAAATTTTTTAAATATTGAATCTGCTATTGGACTTGAATTCTCTTTTTTTCTGTGTTTCCTGATCTTGTTTATGAGATTCCTGGTCTCTGGGAGAAAATTTTACAATATACTGAGGACACCTTGTGGAAAAAGTTAAAATTGCAACTTTCTCTTTTTTCTTATGGTGAGATTGACCTTGACTTTTAGATTACCATAAAAGGAAAAATACAAAGAAAATTAACAGCTGTACTGGTGAGAGTGGACATTGATTGAATGTTCCTTGAACACAGCCTCTACTAAATGATTCAGACTGTTTCTAATTATCTTTGAAATGGAGCAACCCTTGGTTCAACTTGACTATAAACTTATACTGGAAAAACTTTACGAAGCTTCTGATGAAATATGTTTGCAAATAAAAGAATTTACTATGGAAATAAAAAACATAAATTCTGCTTTGAATTTACAAACTGACTTCCAGACTCTATCTGAGCACTCTATAGATCAAAAAACAACAAAAGCAGGATTAACTAAAGGTAAAGAAGATTCCATTCTACTTCATATGCATGTTGATGAGATCTCTGAGGAACTAAAAAGGACTGCAATTAAACCACTTACAACCCTAAAACCAACAGAAATTGACAGACAAATCCAACGAATTGAGAACTATGGTAGCTTGGATAAACAACTATCATCTACAAAGTTGGACATAATTGAGCCTGCTATTCAACAGTTTCAAATGTGGAGATTTGACTTTTCAAAACAACAAGGGATTACTTACAAAGGAGCTAGGTCTCTAAAACAGAAAAGAGGACATCTCTGTTTGATTCAAAGGATACTACAAGGCATAAAAGGTGACTTGTTCATTGATATAGAGGCATTGTTATGGAAACTAGTTTGGCATAAAAGGAAAGCTGGAATAAGATTTAAGAGTGTGACTTAAGGCTTTATGTAATGGATTTAAAAGGCTTATTAGATATGGATTGATTTATGGCTTAAGACAGTTAAATAAGATATTAGATTGAATAAAAATTAATTAAAGGTTTGAACTTAATAATAAGTTGTTTGTCTATGTATTAATATATTTTGGATATAGTAATTTTGGGAGGAGGTTAAAGAAATTTGATACAGATATTGAGGGATTGATTGTTAGATTATAAAGTGAAATAATATTAATAAATATTTACTGAATATGTTAAGGAAAAAGGTAATGGGGAGATTCCCGAAGTGTTAATTATGTATTTAGATTAGAAATATGGAATATAGTAATTGAAATAGATAAGCTTAATACAGGATTTGGATTTGTGGATTTATTTGGATGAAAGGTTATTGAGGATTGTTAGGATTGATTTAGTTGTATTGAAATATATCAATTTGAATATAATATGTCATTAGAAGGAAAAGAGAGGGGTTTTTTAATGATTTAATCTGAACTGTATGAGTATGACTCTGTTTTGTGGACAACTGATTGCCCTGCCACCACGTTGTTTCTTAAGCACTTGTTTGTAAAATGAAAATAACAATAAAACTTGTTAAAAAAAAAGAATGGGTCACTACAACACACCTGGCCTATTTTATGGAAGGCTCTTGCAGAAATTCGTAATACATATAAAACTCAAGCTGAAAAGAAAAGAACTGAACCTAAGCATATTAATGTTGGAGACTGAGTTTACCTTTCCATACACTATTTACAGTTGCTGCAACCTTTCAAGAAATTGGGACCTAAGTTTTTCAGGCCTTTCCTCATCAAATGTACTATTAACCCAGTCACAGTAAAATTAGATTTGCCAAAGTCCCTTTGCTGAGCACCTGGCTTTTCACTGTAGTTTACTGAAACCTGAAATTTCCTCACCCCTTAGGCCAGTCCTTCCCTCTGTCCTTGAACCTTTAATAATAAAGGGGGAACAACATTTTAAGGTCAGAGAGATTTTGACTCTTGCACACATCAGAGAAATTGTCAGTATTTAGTAGCATGGAAAGATTTCCCTACTGCTCAGAATGAGCAGTATTATGTTGGCATATTAGAGCCCCTAGACTAGTAAAACATTTTCACAAATCTAAATGATTTTTCTAATATTTTCCTTTCTCTCCGCTTTTATTATGTTTTGTTCTGCAGGTTTAATCCCTTTATTTTGGGGTGACTGTATGTCAGGTCCCCTTCAGGCGCCCTGCCATTCTGTTGGAGGGAAGGAGGAGGTTCTGGGGAGCATTCTTTGCATGCTTTCTTCTACTGTAACTGCATAGGAATTAGGGTGGGGAACCTGTCTTGAGTCCACTTTCTTTCAGTAACAGTTCTTTTGATTAACCTTATGGAGTCAGGAGTTGTGCGTTCCTGAGAGGATCAGCTGAGACAGATTCACTGTCACTGAAGTACCCCCAAAACAGCAAAACAATTTTGCACAAATGACAAACAAGGTCAAGCCATAAGAGGAAAAGCTGATCTATTCGAATTGGAACCAGATATTCTAGAAGAAGAAGTAGTGTGGACACTCAACCAGTTGCCTAACTGCAAAGCCCTAGGAGTTGATGGAATTCCTTCAAGTTGCTAAGACCAGTATCAACAAAACCACTGACAGTCCTTTGCCAAAGTATATGGAAGTCTGGTCAGTAGCCAAAAGAATGGAAAAAGTCAATATTTATCCCAATACCAAAGAAAGGTGATACAAAAGACTGTTCCATCCACTGAACCATAGTCTTGATAGCATACATGAGTAAAACTCTCAAGAGTAATCCAGCAACATTTGAATCCATCCGCCAACAGAGAACTGCTTGATGTACAAGCAGGATTTTGGAAAGGGAGAGGAATGCACAATCATATTATTAATCTCCGCTAGATCATGGAAAAAGCAAAGAAATGCCAAAAAGACCTCTATATGTGCTTCATTGACTACACATAAGCCTTCAACTGTGTTGATCATGACAAGCTCTGGAACTGCCTCAAAGAACTGGGAATATCACCACACCACATCCAGCTCATTCAATCATTGTAATCTGATGCGGCAGCCTCTATAAGAATGGAATATGGAGACACAAAATGGTTTTCAATTGAAAAAGGAACTTGGCAAGGTTGCATGCTGTAACTTATACTATTCAACATGTACACAGAGACAGTTATGAGAAATGCATATTTGGAGAAATCTAGAGTAGAAGTAGCAAGGAGGATCTGCAGTGGCTAATCCTGAGAATCAAAGATGAAAGTGAAAAATTTGGAGTGCATTTTAATATCAAGAAAACAATGACAATGACAACTGAGAACACACAGGTCAAAGTGCACATTGACAATGAGACTATGAAAACAATAAAGGTATTCATCTTTCTGGCCTCTAAAATCAATCAAAATGGTGACTACAGCCCTGAAATCAGAAGGCGTATAACACTTGGAAGAACTGCAATGTTTGGCATGAATAACATCTGAAAGAGTAAAGACATCAGACTCACAGCCAAATGCAGATTTGTTAATGCAATAATTTTTAATAAAATAACAATAACAATAATATCTTCAAGTTGACAACATCAAGCACACTGAAGTCAAGAAAAAGATGGAGCTTCCGGTCTGAGGCGACGGCGATGGCGGCTAGCTTTTAGCCGTCCAGCTGGGGAAGTGTCAGAGCCGCGGAGCGCAGCGTGCATCAGCTGGCCCGCGGCTTGGAAATCCCTTCCCGGGCAAAGGGAAGAGATAGAGAGTGCAGGGATAGAGGTAGAACCCCTGAACCCCCTCTGGATTTGTTTCTAGAGGGGGTGAAAGGAGTGTTCCCTCGGAACTCCTGCTGATCTCCGCCTCCCAGCTGTTTTTGCTTCCTAGGAAGCAAAAGAAACCGCCGCTTCTATCTCCGTGTTTATAGCATTCTGGTGAGTAATTTTTAAACGGACGGAGCAGTTTAAAGGATTTTTTGTTATAATTTAGGTGTTTATTTTTTTATTTTTTGATTTCTATTATTATTCCTCCTTTTTTTTGTTATATTAGTGAAAGGATTTAAGATGGCGCTTTGAAAGTGTCGGAGTTTTTTTTTCCTTTCTCTTTTGTTTTACTTTCCCTTTTCAAGGACTGGTTTTTGCTTTTACTTTTGCTTTTGGCTTAGAATTTTTTCTTTTGAATTGTTGGCTCTTTTATTTTTTATTCCTTGGATTTATTCTGGACTTTCAAGGATTATAGTTTGTCTCTTTCTAAAAATTCTTTTCCCTTTTTTTTTTTTTTCCTCCTCCCTTTCTGGCTGGAGGGGAAAGGGAAGTGACAATTGTGCTTTTTAAAATGGCTTCAAAGAGGCAGCAGCCTTCCTCAGCACCTAAGGTTATTTCTTCTCCTATAACTTCCACTGCACAGCTACAACAACAATCTAAACATGTACCACCGGCTCAGCCACCACCCTCCCCTCCTCTATCTGGACTTTCAGCACAAGAGGTTAGAGGCATAATGGGAGAGATTGTAGTTCAAATGAGAGAGGAAATGAATCAATTTGTCTCACAGATTAAATCAGAAATTAAATCTGATCTCAAAGAAGAGATAACGGGAATAAAGACTAAATTGCAAGAAAATAATAATGAATTACGACAAGATATACTGGCAGCTGTTTCAGGTTTGGCTACTGTGGTGGTTAAGCTCGATGCAAGGCTTGAGGAAGTGGAAGACAAAGTTGACTCTTTGGATGACAAAATTCAAGATGTGGAAAGGAAGGTGGACTCCTCACAAGAAGATATTTTGATGTTTCAGTACAGACAAATGGAGTATGCCCTGAGGATCAGAGGCCTCAAGGAAGATGTGAATCAAGATCTGGTGGAGGTGGTCCTTACTGATCTGGCGCTGGCCTTGGATATGGATAAAGGAGAATTACAGAGAGAAGTGGAAAAAATTTATAGGCTCAACTCCTGGATTGCTAAGCAGAAGAACTTGCCTAGAGATGTGGTGATTTATTTTACAAAGAAGTCCCTGCGGAATGAGATTATACAAGTTTTTTACAATAAAAGATTTCAGATTGCTGCCCAAGATGTCATCATTCTAAAGGAAATCCCATCCAAAATTTTAAGAAGCAGGAAAGACTTTGCTTTTTTAACCAATGAGCTTAAAGCTAGATCGATGCCATTTAGATGGGAAATCCCGATGGGTATTGTTTTAAGCCATGCTGGGACACGCTACAGATTGAACACAGTTGATAAAGCTAGAGACTTTTATACTTCGGTCCTGGGTGCAGGCTCAATTTCATCTGGTCGGAAATCTCTGAGTGGTAAGGAAGTTGAGCAGCAATCTGAGGCATTAGATTTGGTTTCCGCTGGGATGATAGAAGCTGTAAAGCAACGCCAGACGGAGGCTAAAGAGCAGAGGATGACCCGTGCAGCCTATAAGCGTAAAGAGAAGGAGCAACGTAAAAAAGAGCTTAAAGAGAATTCTCCTGGAAGTGCATCACCGCCGGTGGGAGGAGCAAGACCCAAGAGTTATGCAACACACGCAGCTCTTTCAGATTTTGATGGTGTCTTCTCCAGGCTGCGTGCCAAGGGAGATGGCAAAGTTTTTGACCTGGAATGTTAATGGATTGAATTCTCCTCAGAAACGCAAAAAAATCTTTTATTATTTGAAGCAACATACTAATGATGTTATTTGTTTACAGGAAACTCATATTTTACTTAAAGATCAGAAATATTTAGTTAATGCTCGTTTGGGATCTCATTTTATATCTTCTGCTCCTGGGAAGAAAGGGGGAGTTGTTATATATGTTAAACAAAACCTACCAGCTTGTCTGGTAGAATCAGATCCCCAGGGGAGATATGTGATGATTGAACTTGGTATTTATGGTAAGAAAGTACTTATAGTTGGACTTTATGCTCCAAATCAACAACAGGAACAATTTTATAAGCAGTTACATCAAAAAATAACATTGCTTGATTATAGATCAGTGGTATTAATGGGTGATTGGAATGGTGTCTTAGATACACAAAGGGACAAGAAAGGTTCCTCTCCTTTTTTTAAACAAGCAAGGCTACCTAAAGCCTTTTTTGATATGAAAGAAGACTGGGAATTAAGGGACTATTGGCGGGAACGTAACCAAGAGGAGAGAGACTTTACTTTTTTTTCTGATAGACACCAATCTTTTTCAAGAATTGACTTTTTCTTGATTACCACGGACTTGTATAATAAAGTAAAGAATGTAAAGATTTTTCCTAGATCACTGACGGATCATAGTCCAGTTTGGATGGAGCTGATTCAAGAGAAAGAGGAAAGAAGATCCTGGAGAGTTAATGAAAATTTGTTTAGACAAGAGAAGAATGTTCAAAAACTAAAGGAGTGTTTAAAGGACTATTTTGCTTTGAATATGTACAAGGGGACTTCAATGTCAATGGTATGGGATGCAGGTAAAGCATTTATGCGCGGTGTTTTGATAAAAATGAATAATTTTTATAAGCGAAATCAGATTCAGAAACGTAGAGAACTTGAAGATGAAATTAAATTAAAAGAAAGGGCTTTGATTCTAAATCCTTCTGATGAAAGTACTAAAGAATCTGTAAAGTTATTAAGGTCACAATTTAATATGTTGATAGCAGATCAAGCTGCAACCAACTTATTATTTATGAAACAAAATACATTTTGTAATGCTAATAAGCCGGGGAGATGGTTGGCTTATCAATTAAGAAAGAAACAGAGACAGAGAATAATAGAGAAAATAAATTACAAGGGTAAACTAGTTTCTCAGAAGGAATTAATTAAAAAATCTTTTTTGGATTATTATCAAAACTTATATAAATCTACTAATGTACAATTGTTAGATATAAATAAATATTTAGCTGAGGCAAGTTTTCCTAAGACTGACTGAGGATCAGAAATATGAAATTAATGGCTTAATTACTAAGGAGGAAATTGCCTCAGCAATTCAACAATTGAAATTAGGGAAAGCACCGGGTACGGATGGGTTAACAGCTGTTTATTATAAAGCTTTAATGGAGGAGATGATCCAACCATTAAATGATCTTTTTAATGGTATCTTACAGGGTTTAGAGATTCCTCCTTCATGGCGTAGTGCTTTTATATCATTGATTCCAAAGGAGGATCAAGATCTTACTTTACCAAAAAATTATAGGCCTATATCTCTTTTAAACGTGGATTATAAGATATTTGTAAAAATTTTGGTAAATAGGCTTATGAGGGTGGTGCATCATCTTGTGCATAAAGATCAATCAGGGTTTATAACAGGAAGGTATATGAAAAACAATGTTAGACAAATTATTAATTTATTAGAATACTTAGATAAGAACAACCAAGTTCCTGCAGGGCTCATATTTTTAGATGCTGAAAAAGCATTTGACCAATTGAATTGGCATTTTATGCTAAGAGTAATGGAAGAAATGAATTTTGGTGACAATATATTACAAGCCCTTAAGGTAATATATCAAAAACAAACAGCACAACTTATTGTTAATGGAGGTTTGTCGGAGGTTTTCACAATAGAGAAAGGTACTAGACAGGGGTGTCCTTTATCGCCATTGTTGTTTGTTTTAACATTGGAAATATTATTGATCAAAATTCGAGAGTCTCAGGAAATTAAAGGAATATATGTTAATAAAAAAGAATATAAGTTAAGAGCTTTTGCGGATGACTTGGTTGTTACTTTGTCGCAACCTGATTATTCTGTAGTAAACTTATTACAGTTGATTCATCATTATGGCTTGGTCTCGGGTTTCAAGATTAATGTAAATAAGACCAAAATTTTACCTAAAAATATGTCTAGTCAGGAGAAGCAGATTTTGACTAACCTGACGGGTTTTGAGATTGTTAATAAGGTAAAATATTTGGGGGTGATGTTGTCTGTTTCTAATGTAAAATTATTTAAAAATAATTATGAAAGGTTGTGGGTCAGGGTACAGAAGGACTTGAAGAACTGGGAAAAGTTGCAATTATCCCTCATGGGAAGAATTGCAGTGATAAAAATGAATATTTTACCCAAGTTTCTTTTTCTGTTTCAAATGTTACCAATTTTGAAAAATGAGATTAATTTAAATGAGTGGCAGAAGGGTCTTAATAAATTTATCTGGGCAGGGAAAAAGCCAAGGGTTAAGTTTAAAATTATGCAAGACTTCCGTGAGAGGGGTGGACTTAAGGTACCAAATTTGAAATTATATTATGATGCGGTGGTTTTAACACTAATCAGTGATTGGGTAAATTTGACAAATTCTGAGATACTTTATCTAGAGGGATGGGATTTACTTTATTGGTGGCATGCCTATTTAACATTCAATAAAAAAATGGACTGGGCTTTTAAATCTCATATCTTAAGAATTTCTTTACTTAGGATTTGGAGAAAATATTATAAAAGTGATTTCAAAGTACCATTATGGGCTATACCTTGGCATGCGATAGAAGCAATAAAAAGAGGGGTTAAAATGGATATGGTGTCTTACAGACAGTTACTTAAATGGGATGGACAAAACTGGCAATTAAAATCACGGGAAGAGTTAGCACAAGAAAACTTTATTTATTCTTGGTTCCAATATAGGCAATTACTAGACAGATGGAAGATGGATTGTAAGGTGGGTTTTCTTAGAGAAGATGAAAATCTTATTAAGCAAGTGAAGGATTCAAGACAAACCCACATTAAGAGAATTTATGCGGTTTTAGTTGAATTGGATTCAGAAACGGAACTAATTAAAGACTGTATGATTAGATGGGCGCAGAATTTTGGTGAGCCAGTCTCATTCGACACCTGGGAAAATATTTGGGTGAGAAATGTCAAATTTACACAAGCACAGAACTTAAGGGAGAATTTTTATAAAATGTTTTATAGATGGCACCTTGATCCACAAAAAATGTCTTATATGTACCCTGACGTGCAACCCAAATGTTGGAGATGTGGTTATAAGGAGGCTTCCTATTATCATATTTGGTGGTCATGCAGAGAGATAAAAGCATTTTGGATCAAAATATGGTGGAATATCCAGAGAATTTTTAGAAGGAGGGTAAAATTTACTCCGCAATTATTTTTGTTAGGTATTGTTACAGATTGTGATACAAAGGAGGTTGTATTGATGTTAAATTTGATTACAGCCGCCAGGCTGTTAGTAGGACAATATTGGAAGAAGGAATCTTTGCCTACATTGCAGGAATGGTTTCTTAAAGTAGCTCATTTGGCGGAAATGGCAAAGATTTCGGCTTTCTTAAAGCAACAAACGCAAGAGAAGTTTTTTGCTGTTTGGGATAAATGGATAAAATTTATACAATTTAGATTGGGTATACAAAAATATTATATAGTTTTTTCATAAGTTTTATTTTTATATATATTATAGATAATCTTTTTATATATATAAATATAAAGTTCTTAATTTAATTTTTATTTTTATTTCTTAAGCCTATATTCTGCTCTGGGAAGCTCAGGGGGGGGGAAGGGAGGGTTTTTTTTTTTTTTTTGGGAGGGGTGGGGGATGGGGGGTTTTTCTTATATATGTATTGTTTAGTTTTATTTTTTTGCATATGTTGTCTCTTGTTTTGTATTCTTTTTTCTTTTTTGTAAAATTTATAAAACTTTTAATAAAAAAAAAAAAAAAAAGAAAAAGATTAGAGGTGAATACATCAAGAGAGTGAAGATCTTAAAGTCCAAACTCAATGGAGGAAATACCATAAAGACAATCAATACCTGGGCAATTCCAGTCATTAGATACACAACTGGAATAGTGGACTGGACTCAAGCAGAACTAAAAGCAATGGATAGGAAGACCAAAAAAATAATGACAATGAATCATGCCTTTCATCCACGCAGTGACATTCACAGACTTTATCTATCGAAGCAAATAGATGGGCGTGGAATGCTGCAAGTACATCAGATGGTTGAAGAAGAAAAAATGGCTTTGGAAGAATATCTGAAGGACAGTGATGAAGATGCACTGAAATTAGTATATCAGGAAGGCTTACTGACTACTGGAGGGACCAGACTGGCCTAAAAGAAAGACCAAATGAAGAACAGAATAGAGGCATGGGAAGACAAAGCACTACATGGCAAGTACATTAAAAAAATAGCTGGGAAAGCAGATAATAACAATACCTGGCAATGGCTAACAGCAGGAAAATTAAAGAAAGAGACCGAGGGACTAAGTCTGGCTGCACAAAATCAAGCATTAAGGACAAATGCATACAAAGTCAAAATTGAGAAGACAGCTGCTAATATTGGATATTCTTGCTTTGACAACAGCAACAGACAGTAAGTGCTGCCTATGCAAAGAAACTGAAGAAACAGTGGATCACCTGGTAAGCTGCTGCAAGAAGATTGCACAGACTGACTACAAGCAGCAGCATGACAAAGTAGCAACAATGGTACATTGGAAGATCTGCAAGAAATATCATTTGCTCGCAAACAAAAATTGGTGGGATCATAAAATAGAGAAAGTCATAGAAAATGAAAATGTTAAAGTGCTCTGGAACTTTAGAATTCAAACCGACAAGCACCTGCCACATAACACCCCGGACTTAACAATTGTCTATAAGAAAGACAAAAAAGTCTGGATAGTGGACGTGGCAGTGCCTGGAGACAGTAGAATAGACGAGAAAGAACTGGAGAAGATAACAAAATACAAAGACCTACAAATAGAAAGAGAAAGACTGTGGCAAAAGCAAGCAAGGGTAGTACCAATAGTCATAGGCTCCTTGGGTGCAATCCCAAAACAACTGGAGCACCACTTGAACACCATTGGCATTGACAAATTCGCTATTAGTCAATTGCAAAAGGCAGCCTTATTAGGAACTGCTTCCATCCTGCGACGATATCTGTAATACCATCAAACATCCACATCTGCCTATCCCAGGTCCTGGGTAAGGACTCGATAGGTAGACAAAATGCCAAATCCAGTCTGAACATCTGGCTGACTGTGCAATGATTAATAATAATAATAATAATAATAATAATAATAATAATAATAATAATAATAAAGTTGGAAGAGACCTTGGAGGTCATCTAGTCCAACCCCCTGCTCAGGCAGGAAACCCTACACCATTTCAGACAAATGGCTGTCCAGTCTCTTCTTAAAAACTTCCAGTGTTGGAGCATCCACATCTGCCTGTCCCAGGTCCTTGGGAAGGACTCGATAGGTAGACAAAATGCCAAATCCAGTCTGAACATCTGGCTGACTGTGCAATGATCAATAACAATAAAAGTTAGAAGGGACCTTGGATGTCATCTAGTTGAGGCAGAAAACCGTATATTATTTTCATTTCTTAAAAACTTCCAGTGTTGGAACATTCACAGCTTCTGGAGGCAAGTTGTTTTGTTCATTAATTGTTCTAACTGTCAGGAAATTTCTCCTTAGTTCTAGGTTGCTCTCTCTTTTGTTAGTTTCCATCAGTTGCTTCTTGTCTTGCTTTCAGGTGCTTCAGAGCAGAGGTCCTCAGCCTTTTGGGCACCAGGGACTGGTTCTGTAGAAAGAGGTTTTTCCAAGGACCGGAGAGTGCGTGGTTTTGTGTGCTGCCTGCATCCCAAGGATGGGGCTTTGCTTGTTTGTGCAGACTGGTTGCTGGCATGCTGCAGCCTAGTACTGGTCCATGGACCAGGTTGGGGACCCCTGCTTTAGAGAATAGCTTGACTCTCTCTTCTTTGTAGCAACCCCTGAGATATTGGAACACTACTATCTCTTCATTAAACTAGACATACCCAATTCCAGCAATCGTTCCTTATATGTTTTAGCCTCCAGTCCCCTAATCATCTTTGTGGCTCTTCTCTGTACTCTTTCTAGAGTCTCAACATCTTTTTTAAAAATTGTTGTGACCAAAACTAGATGCAGTATTCCAAGTGTGGCCTTACCAAGGCTGTCAATGCTGCTAATATTGAATATTCTTGCTTTGACAAAATAGGCAGAACTGTCTGGCACTTTTAGAGTTAACTCAGTTGAGAAGGGGAGGGGGGGAGAAAGAACGTAAAGAGAGAGCAATTTGCACAGGCTTCAGAAGGAAGTGAACCTTTGCCCTCCAGGCTGGTTGAAGAATGTGACTCATGACAGCAAAAGAGGGAGGGAAAATGCTAGCAAAAATAACTGCTCTGGGGTGGAGACTTCATGATGTGTCAACAATCTGTTATACTGTTAATAAAGGCTTTTAGAATAAACAATGCCTGGAAGTTCTTTGAAGTGTTTCATTAGTTGTAACCTTGACAAAGGCATTGTAAAGTGATATTAAAACTTCACGTGATCTTCATTCTATCCCTCTGTTAATGCAACCTAGCAATCTGTTGGCCTTTTTGGCAGCTGCAGCACACTGCTGGCTCATATTTAAGTGATTGTCCATTAGGACTCCGAGATTCCTCTCACACGTTACAACATATACTATATCTGTGCATTTGGTTTTCCTTACCTAAATATAGAACCTTACTTTTTTCACCATTGAATTTTATTTTGTTAGATAGCGCCCAATATTCAAATCTGTCAATATCCTTTTGTATCTTAAGCCTATCTTCTGGTGTGTTGGCTATTCCTGTCAGCTTGGTGTTGTCTGCAAATTTGATGAGTTCCCCATCTATCCCCTCATCCAAATCATTGAAGATGTTGAAGAGCAGTGGACGCAGAACAGAGCCTTGGGGCTCTCCACTACACACTTCCCTCCATGTAGAAGCAGTTCCATTGAAGACCACATGCTGAGTACGGCCAATCAGCTAGGTATGAATCCCTCTGGTTGTGATGCTGTGTAACCCACATTTTTCTATCTTATCAAGTAATAAGTTGTGGTCTATAGTAGTAGGTTGGGGTCTACTATTGTTACTTATGACTGTGAAACTTGGACTCTGAAAAAGGCAGATAGGAAAAGGATGGATGCCTTAGAACTAAGGTGCTAGAGGCAATTATTATGCATCCCATGGACTGCAAAAACAATAGTCCTAGACCAAACAAGGTCCAGGCAGAAGAACATCGTGGCTTCAAAATCTATGGGACTGGTTTGGACAAAACTCAGCAGCACTTTTTCATGTGGCTGCTGATAAAAACAGGATTGCCAACATGATCGCCAACGTCCGATAACGGATATGGCAAAAGAAGAAGAAGACCAAACTTCATTAATAATATCAGATAGAGGCCAAGATCGCAAACAGAGGCTGGCATACTTTGGTCATGTCATGCAAGCTGACTATGTCAAAAAATAAATCATGCTGGAAGTTATCAATGGAAAAAGAAGAAGGGGCCATCCTAGTACCTGCTGGCTGGACGGTATAAAGAATGACACTGGGATACCATGGCAATCTGAAAGAGGTGATGTGAGACAGGGGGGTATGGAGTGTTCTGATCCATAGAATTGCTAAGGGTCAGACATGATTCCACATTTGAAACAGGAATGTTTGTCTTCCTGGTATTGTTAGAATAATACTGGGTTATTCTGAATCATGCTATAACAATCTGTTTCAAATTCAAAATAATTTGTATATCCAACTTCTAAATTAAAAGATAGAATGAAGTGAAAACTGATTAAAAAAACAGCTACTGTAGGATAAAGATAGTTTAAGATAAAAGTATGTTAATCACACAGAATTTACTTCCAGAAAATCTAAGTTGAAGAAGAATCCCTTTAGTAATAAGGTCTTAGATAGGCTATAGCAACTGGTTAACTATAATATTATATGTAGTTCTTGCAATATACTGGTATCAATTTCTATACATTCAATTGACAGTTAGTATATAGCACTGGTTAGGGCATCAGAGAAAAACAGGGAACAACTGAGTTGCAGATGCAGTTGCAGTCCTAATCAACAATGAAATTTTTTGAAAGACTTCTCCATGTCTGACTATGTTGCTGAAATATAGGATGACACAGTTTCATAAACGTAGGTGTTCACCAAACCATTTTAAAAATAGTCTTATTTTAGCATAATATAATGTTCCTTAAACTACAATTTCTTATTTTCATCTCATCTAGCTAGATGCAATCAGATGAATGGGTGAGCAGTTTTAGTGAGGAGTTTTCTTTGAAATAGGTTAATTAATACCAACCCACATACACCTAAACACACATGTACAGGGGTTGATAATGTATTTTAATAACTCAAAAGAGGGTAGTTACACTTATTCTGTCCTATGGCTACTGAAAGCATATGTGTGAAATCATTGTATTTCATGATGAATGGCTTGTGCACTGAAGAATAAATTGAACAAACTGGCAAAGAGCTCACTGAACATGAAATCAGCTATTAGAAGAAAGCTTGTGAACAAATTCTGAAGCTGATATGCATCTTTTGATTAATGTCCTATCAATCATCCACAGAGGCTACCTTAAGCTAAGTTATACTGTAATCATTCATGGTTGCTGAGAGAACATAAGCAAAGACTAAAGGGTTGCAATTACTGAATATTATTACCAATTTCTCTCTGCCTCTTGCAGGGAACAATTACTGGATTGGAGACATTTTTGTCCCTTTATTCAAAAAGTACGATGTTGAACTGAAAGAGATTCCCTTAAGACCTGCAAGATCACTTCAGCTTTTCTTAAATGAGTAACTTTTATAACATAGAAGTCTCCAAGAATAACAGTAACTTAATCATACTGAAAGGCCCATTTAAAAATGAAATAGTGAAAAATATGGTAAAAATTATTATTTTTAAATTAAAAATGTAGTTAGCTTTTTTACATAATTCAATATAGCATTTCTGTTAATCTGCTTAACTACATCAATAATTCCAGGGGGTGACTTTAAATCTACCATATTATAGTGTATGTTGGTTTTTCCACATAAGTTTACATGTGGTACAATACACATAGTTATTAGGTTTTTTTAAAAAAGTACAACCAGAGCTTTAATTTTCAAATTAAGCTATTCCATCATATGAATTTTTTTAAGGAACTTTAATTACAGAACATTCAGTTTTATATGATATAACCTAGTTTAATTTTGTCATATCATGTTTTTAGGCCTGAGAAAAGTCTAAGAAATACTGTAATGTGATTATAAGCATTAGCATGCATAATAGGCTTTAATAGATAATTTATTGCTGTTTATCTGAAAGGGACATGGGTGCTTTTTTTACTGCAATATTTTGACACTAAGACTTATTGATCACTAATTTCAAAGGGAAAAAAGGTTAATCCATCAGTTTGTCTACCAAGAAGGCACTGATAGAAATTCTTTAGGTGACATTCTGAATGATCTGAGCTTTCATTCCTTGCAAACAAATGAATGATATGGCAAGCATAGTGTTCAAAACACATTTAACCAATTGATTTTCTCTCCTGTCCTAATAAGATCTATAGAGATATGAATGAGTGAACCACAAGCCAAGATTAAAAACTGCTTCATAAGAGAACATAACACAGCAACATTACCAATAAGGTTACTGTAAAGCATCATATTATCCATTATTTTTCTTCAGTTAAAGGTCATTATTATAATAACTATTGTTATTGAACAATATGGCTTTTCTTATTGTTTTCTTAAATTTTTGTTCAAGCAAGTTTTGCATATTCTTATAAAATGATTAACACTTTTTTTTTCTTTAGGATATATACTGTTTTATATGTTATCAATGGGCTTACAATTTAAAAAGACAAAAATAAAATAAGTTATAGAACCTGAATTTTACATAAATTATGTGTTAAAATTCTTTATGAAAATAGATCCTGCTACACAAGGGCATGTAATTAAGGGCAATACTTAATTAGACTAGCAGAATATGCCCTTTTGGAAAATAGCAGAACTTCTCCCCCCCCCTCGCTTTTCTCCCTTAAAGAAACCTGAATGACTTCACATGTTGATAACTTTTGTTCTTCACTCCTTCCCATTTACTTCAATTTGATATATATTCAATAATTTCTTTTATATTTTTAAAGATTTGTTTTCATTTTCATTAATTAAAATAAGCAAGTTAACTTACTGGTTGACAAAAAGGGCAATAAATTAGGACTATGAAAATGGTTTCTCCGGTTTTGAATCATGGAAAATATTACAAGTATGCTAAAATACAATGGGGCTACAGTTTTACTCAAACTGTCTAGGAGTAAGCCACACTAAAAAAGGAGTATTCACTAGAAAGAAATATGCAGAGAATCAAGCTTTGCAGCATACTTAATACCATGCTCATAACCTTTATTTGTTTATGGAAGAGAACTCAAAAAAATCTAAATATTGCACTGGATGACAGCACCTACAGCCATGTCACTGGCATCTGCGTGAATCACAAAAGGTTCCTCTGGGTTATGGTGCCTTAGCACTGGCTCAGCAGCAAATAGCCCCTTCAACTTTTCAAATTCTGTTTGACATCCCGTTGTCCAATTCAAAGGCTTCTCTCCCCCCTTCCCAGTCTTTAACAGTTCAGTGATTGGTAAAGCAATCTTGGCAAAGAAGAAATGAATTGCCAGTAGAAGTTTGCAAACCCCAGAAATTTTTGCAGCTGCTTGCGGGTGGGAGGGGCTTGCCACTCCAAGATGGATTTCACTTTCCCTGGATCCATCTCTATTCCATCAGATGACAGCCCAAGTAGTCCAGTTTAGATTTGTGAAATTTGCATTTAGACAGCTTGGCATACAGCTTAGTGTCCAACAGGTTTTTTTTTTAGCACTTGTGCCTCAAGCTTCACATGTTCGTCCATGGTCTCAGTGTAAATGAGGATGTTGTCAAGGTACACTAAGATCCTCTTGTAAAGATGTTCATGCAGCACCTCGTTTATGAGTTGCATGAACACTCTAGGGGGTCCCTGTAGTCCAACTGGCATTACTTTAAACTGCTAACTGTCCAGGGGGCAATTGAAGGCCGTCTTCCACTCATCGCCTTCTTTAATTCTCACTCAGTAGTATGCCTCCCTTAGGTCTAGTTTTGTGAATATCTTCCACTTGGCCTAACAGGTCCTTCATGAGGGGGAGGTGGTACATGTTTTTCATGCTCACTCTGTTAGTTCTGTAAAACTCCATGCACAATCTAAGCAACCCATCTTTCTCTTCTTTAAAGAGTACCAAAGCTGTGACTCAGGATTTCATGGCTTGAATAACACCCCTTGCTAAGTTCTTGTCAATGTACTCCCTTAGCTCCTTCAGCTCCTTTGGAGTCATGGAATACCTCTTTGGTTTGGGAAGTTTTGCTCCAAGCAGGATCTCTATGGAACAATCCATGGGCAATGGGGCAGGACGTCACATTCCTTCTCGCTGAATGCTTCCAGAAGGTCTCAGTACTTCCTCGGGATGGATTGCAGTCTCTCCCCTTCCTCCAATGCTGTCTTGCTGCGCTCAGGAGTTTCCCCCCTATCTTCTTGGGCTGTTCCTCCCTTCTTTCATGGGGGCTCAGGCCCCACTTCCCCATGATCATCTGCCTCATGGCTCTCTTCCAATAGATTCGGGGTCCCCACTTGGCTAGCCAAGTGAATGGTCTTCTGATGCTCCCTTAATTCCAGTTGCACTGGCTCACTCCAGTTGCACTGGCTCAGTAGCCCTGCTCCCTATCAGCAAGCCATCAACCTTCATGGTTTTTTTAAGCTTCCTCACATGTAACCCCAAGTTCTGCACCACCATCTGACTAATTAGGCAACGGGACCAACCTGAGTCCATGAGGGCTTTAACAATTCCCCTCACCGCTGAGAAGGATGCCTTGTTGCCCACACTAACCTCAAGGTGGTTAATGAGTTCACTCATCATCAGGTCATCTTCTCCCTTGCTCTCACTGTCATAAAGGATCATCGGCATTCCCTCTTCGGTCAGCATTCCATCCTCTTCACTTTTGGAAGGGGAGTCCTCAATGACCTGAGTTGCAGCCCATGACTTCTCCTTTCCCTTCTTGGGTGGCTTCTTTGGCTTCGAAAGAGTAGGGGTCACAGAAGCCATCCAGGGCATAGGTTCCGGGCACATTACAGCTCAGTGGCCCTCCTGGCTGCACCAGAAACACACAATGGGTGCACACTTGGCCAGCTTTGCAGGTATCAGGGGCACTGCCGCTGATTTCTTTTTTCCCCAAGGCACGCTTCTCCTGGACCTTCTTTGGGCATGGGCTGACAACCCCATCACCCTTGTATACTGCCAGGTCCAGCTCCACAATGGTGACTAGCTGGTACCAGTTCCCAAGCCGATTTGGGATCCCTCAGGCTAAACATAGATGGAATAGGTCATGGCTCAGCCCCTCTCAAAAGTACTGGTCAGGAACTGTTCCAACCAGTGCCTCAGCTTTGGTAACCTGCTTGACCATCCAGACTTCCAGCTCCATCCACTAGGTCTGCACAGGGTCCCCAAACCAGGCCCTGAGGCCAGAGAGGAAAGCATTTGGATCTGCCAGCTCAGGAGCACCTTTGGCATGGAGGATGGTCACCCATTCTTCTGTCTCCCCTTTGAGGTTAGCCAAGACAACATCCACCCGAACCAGATTATCAGGGGAATCATCTCCGTACCAATCAAGGTGGGTCAAGACTTGACTTACGAAAAATGCCAGCTTTTCTGGGCTCCCATCAAATGTCACCCTCAGCGATGGAGGAGGAGGTGGCCTGGGTGCCGGCATTGGCTGAGGCCACTGTACCCACGCCCCATGGTCTGGGTATATCCATGGCTGTACTCCATACCTGTGCCTCGGCAGGGGTTGCCAACCCACTCTCTCTCCCCAAGCTGTGGGTCAGGTGTTGGTGGTGGGCTGTAGGCTCTCCACCCCAGATTGGGTCCCGGCAGCGAAGGTAACCCAGACAGTGGGCTAACTGTCCTCCCTGCCATTGCAGCAGCTGCTCCCAATGAGTGCTGGGGTGAAGGGATCAGCGTCAGTCTCAGGGTCAGGGCTGAACCCCCTCAGATTTGGTATCCAGCTGTGGGATTGATCTCCTCCATGGACTTCCAGGCTGCTAAACTGCTGCCTCAGGTGCTCTACTGACTGGCTGCCACATCTTGGCATTCCCTCCGAGGCTTCACATTTTCACCACTCCATCCCCTTGGCTCCTTTGGGCTGAGGGCAGTACGATTGGAACTCAGCTTCAACAGCTCTCCACAACTCCTCTCTCCAACTCAGGCCAGTTGATCGCTGCTACTCCCCCATCCACTCATTAATGTAGTGTGTCTCAATCACAGCAATTTTAAGATGTGTGGACTTAAACTCCCAGAATTCTCTAGCCAGCTGGCTGGCTGGGGAATTCTGGCAATTGAAATCCACACATCTTAAAGTTGTCAAGTTTGAGAAATAATGCAGTAAGGTATTTTTGCATACTACTCATCAAACTTGTGCAAAAGATAAAATGTTGAGCATATACGCCCACAAATAATAATAAATTTAGGTGTTATGAAACTAATTTCATGATTTGTAATAAGTCCTGCATAAGCTTGCCTCTGCTTAACTGAAGCAATGAGTACTGCTATGGCACAGACTGAGCAGCATTTTCAGAGAAAGCAAGCAGGCAGTCCTTTCCCAAATTTGCAGTTATAGCTAAATGATTATGGATCAGGGGCAGACAGAGTCCTGCAGGGCATGAGCCCAGACCCTCTTGAATACAAAGGAGTGCCCCTTTCCTTCTCTAAAAACAGTTTAATTTTCCTCATTCCACCAAAACAGGATTAGTTAATAACTGCTGAATTTTGGGCCACACAAGCTCATGTTCATTCTTAACTTTATTTTTTTTTAATATAGATAACAGTTAAACAAGTTCAGTCTACATCCAAAAGTAAAGAATGGAGGGGGAGAGAAAACATAATGTGTTATTTAAATCAGGTCCACTGCCCATTGGGATTGAGCCACATAAGTGATGGGAGAGCATGCGAAGCGCATTTACTCAAGCAGCATGCGCACAAGCAAAAGCATCCTCTCCTGCTGTTGCTGCAGTCTGTGGAATTGGAAAAGTTGAGGAACGCTGATTGTTATATTTTCATGCTATATGTTATGAATATCTCACAAATACGATATTAGTTAATATCTACATTAGCTATGAATATAGAAGGTCTGTAATACAAACTTTTTATGAACTTCTGTTATACAACCATATTTAACTTTTTAATGAACTCACTAGGAAATTCATCTTGCTAGAATGTGTGTATTACTGATAAGAATGGGGTTTATGCATGATTTATTAATGGTAATAGAACATCAGTGACTATACGGAATGCAGTAGATTGCATTTTTCATGGAATCTTGGAACAAGGAGTAAGAATATAAAGTTCCTGACATGGTTGGGGCAGGATATACTATATACATGGCTTTTGAGTAAATAAATTGAGTATAAAGAGCAGCGTGGAATGAACCCATACCCTGAAGCTGGTTAGCCTTGTTGGGCACAGTAACCTGAATAGTCTTGTTGAGCACAACTTATTATAGTAAGCTAACTCTGAAATTAGACAAGTATATGTACAAATATAAAGGAACTAATTAAGCTTAATTGCTTGCCTTGCTTTTTGTCCAAATAACACAAGAATAAAAGAACTATTGGAAAATGTAACTCTGAGTGACCTGAACTCAATTTTATGACATAATTGGCATAGTTGGCAGGATTCTTGGCTTGCATTCGGGCAAGAAAGACAATGACAAGCAGGTTCTTGTTGGGAAAAAGGAAAGTCAAAGAGAAGGAAAAAGAGAAAGATAAAGAAAAGAAGGAAAGGAGGCAGACCATTTGGATTCTACCTCCTGATAATGAGGGACAAGCTGGTTATTACAATGATATGTTGCATAATGCTCAGCAGGGTTTAACTGGAACCCAAGAGACAACAGAGATATTAGAGAAAGATAAGAGGGAATTATTGGAGATGCTAAAGGGAGATAAGGGTTCTTTAGAAAAGGTAAAGTCTACAATATATAAGAATATACATCCTATTACTAAGGAAGACAGTACAACCATAGTCTTTTTAGATTATGCTCTGAAATCTGTTTTGGAAAACTTGGAAGAAACTAGGGACATTGATGGTAATGGTGCAAAAGGAAATTAACAAAAAGTAGGAGTTAGGAGAAAAAAGCTTTGGAACAAATCCTTGAAAAAACTGAAATAGTTAGAGAAATGAAATAATCTATGGAAGATCAAACCAGAAAATTACAAGATATGAAAACTAGAACACAAAGTCTGGCACAGCTGATGTAAAATTTCAGCTGTTAGTAAAAATAAACAAGAAAGGGTCTCTTGTATGAGTAAATATGATCTTTGTGATGGTTTTGACACAACATGTTATGATGAACCTAAGTGTTCTACTAACCCATGTTGTGGTCCTTTTGGACCTAATGTTTCTGCCATAAAGAAGGTTTCTATTAGTGCAGACACAGGGAGGGGTTTTAAACACCAACTTTCTTATGAACCAATATCTACTGGAGAATTAAGGGATTTAAAATGGAGGCTAGGACTCATAAAAAAACTGATTGTATGGACTACCAATTTGGCTCTAGAAATTGATGAAGAGGGTTTGATGACTTCTAAGAACCAAAGACTTTTAAGAATGTATGCTGAAACAGTGGATTTTGCTCCAAGGATGAACAATAAGCCCTATTTAGCTAGAGAGTAGAGACTAGAGAGCAACAAGAACCTTATTCTGGGGATGCCTTTCTTTAATAAAGGATTTTGGTTTACCCCCAAAAGATATATTTTTAAATTAACCCCTTTTAAAGGAAAGGTTCATTCTGTGAGAATAAAAGAGAATCAGGGAGATATCTTGGAATGGTGGAAAAATCAGGTCCCTCGAGTCCACCAAACCAGTAAATATAGTAAATATGCAGGAAAGCATATTTCAGCAATGGTAGAAATTATAGTCCCCACTGTACCTCCTCAAAGACAGTATGCCTTAAATTCGGCTGCTGTTCAGGGCCTGAAACCAGTTGTTGAGGGCTTTTTAGCTGAAGGCATTATAGAAGAAACAAGAAGCCCTTTTAAAAGCCCAATTTGGCCAGTTTAAAATCTGATGGGAAAACATATTGAATGGTTGTTGATTTTAGGAAAGTAAATAGAGTAACCCCTCTTATGGTTCCTATTGTTGCCAGCATTACGGATTTGAAGACTCAGATTTTACCTAGTTTTTGATATTTCAGTGTGATTGATTTAGCTAATTGTTTTTTACTTTACCTTTGACTGAAGAAAGTAAACCACATTTTGTTTTCACTTACGGGGAAAAACAATATACATTTTATCGTGTTTCTCAAGGGTTTCACAGTTTGCCTGTGATAGCACATAAATATGTGAGAGAAATACTAGAAATACCAATACTGATGACCATATTCATGTTTACTCTTATGCTGATGATATTTTAGTTCAAGCAGAAACAGAGCAGGAAGTAAGGAATGAACTTTGGAGGTCTTAAGTTTGATCCAGGACTCTGGCTTTAAAGTAAATCTTGAGAAAGCCCAGTTAGTAAAGCTATGAGTAAAGTTTTTGGGATTATCAATTGATCAAGATCTCTATGGAATAGATGAGCAAAGAGTACATGCCCTCTATTCCATGCCAATGCCTGTTCATATTGAGGATCCATTTCAGTGCTTTTGGTTTTGTCCAAGATCACATACCTAATTATGCTGAACTCACTGCTCCACTATATCATCTCTTGAAGAAGAATGTATCTTGGGAATGGACTGTGGACCTCACTGACCGCTTGGAGAAATTAAAACTATGGGTCTGACGATCCATTAAGTTACAGCCTCTGGACCCCAATTATCCTTTCTTTTTAAGACCTTCATGGTTGCCTGAAGCTTTCAGAAAGACACCAATAATAAATATCTACTATTGGTTTAGCATTCAGGAAATGGGGAGCTCCTGGGAAATGGTATAATGAGTGTGAATCTGATGCAGCCTGTGGGCATTGCAATATTTTGAGAGTTCCATAGGGTGGCAACATGTAATTGCACAATCTACCCATGGCTCTCTGAAATATATTTTACAGGGCAAAATTTTTCCCCATATTAATAATACTATTGTATAATGGCTTCTATACCTCTACCTTAAAGGTTATGATTTTGAGATTTTGCCTTCCCCTGATCCTTTGATTAGTTTGATGGACATGGGAAATTCCTTTTGCTCTTGTCCAGGGAAGAAGCTGTGTCATTAGTCCAAAGTGGGATCCTTCCTAATAAACCAGAATTTGAGTTTTGAGCTATTGATGGAGGATCCTGGTGGGATGGTAATCACCAATTTACTGTGGCAGCTGGGGTGTCTATCTCTGGTGATACCTTTAGACATGAACTGCAAAGAAAAAGTGCTGAAGAAGATTGGTTTTAGAAGAAGTTGATGCTTTGGATTTAGCTACCCTGCATGTTTTAACAGACAGCTGGTATATTTATCAAGCGTTAACAGAATTTTTGCCTTTTTGGGTCAAAGATGGATGGACCAATATTTTAGGGGGCCCCCTGAAACAATATGAAGAATGACAACATTTATACCTTAATACTGAAGATACAGGTTATAGTCTATTGGATTAAGGCACACCAGAAACCAAGGACTTCATGGGCAGTTGATTTGAATCAAGCAGCAGACACCTTGGTGCATTCTGCTTCTTCTACTATCATCACTTCTGTAAAAACTGAAGTAGAGAATCTTGTTTTTCATTTGCATGCTGTAGGACATGAAGGAGAAGAAAATTCTCCTTTGAGGGAAATGATGTGGGTTTACTAATCAACATCACCCTCTCATTTCTCATATTATTGATAATTGTCTGTTTGAAAAACGTGGTTATTCACAACCACAAGTTACTATCTTGCCTCAAAGGCAATTCAAACCTTGGGCAATATTGTATATTGATTATATAAATTCCCTGTAACACAGAGAGGCAATAAATATTTGTTAGTAGTGATTGATAGATTAGTAGATGGTCAGAGGCTTTTCCTACTAAAATAATGGAGCAGAGTTTACAGCTAAGAAACTGTATCAAGAAGTGTTTTGTAGATTTGGTACTCCAAGAATTTTGAGTAGTGACAGAGAATCAGCCTTTGTGTCAGAAGTCATAGGAATAATGACTGATGCATTGGGAATTTATAGGAAACTACACATTAGCTACAGGCCAGAGTTCAGGTAAGGTGGAACGTTGTGATGGTAAGATTAAGGAATTATAGCGGAAATTGGTTAAAGCTAATGGGAAGGATTGGGATGAGAAGTTGCCTACTGTTTTGGCAGCTTTATGGCACTCCCCCATTAATGGACTGGGGATGATCCCATATGAAATCTTATTTGGGGCACATATGGAACTTGGATTTCCATCATTATGGATTCAAGATGAAATAGAACAACAGTGGTTTGATGTATTGAAATATAGGAAAGAAATTCAGGAAAAGGTAAAATAAGAAGTTGAAAGAAAACAAGAGGGATCAGTAAGTACTATTGAATGTCTGCCTACAGGATCTAAAGTAATGTACAAAAGCCTGGGGAAAAAGGAACATACCTTGGTGCCATGGTACAAAAGGCATTTTGTCATTTTAAAATGTATTCCACTTGTCAGCTATCTTTTAAACAATCAAAAATGGATACACCGCAGTCAGATTAAGCCCGTTTACGATGATGCTCAGGCATAATTTTTTTTTTCTAGAAATGAAGTCTTCCCTACCACAGATTAAACAGATGTCATGAATGCATCCTGCCAAATTTTTCCAGGAACAATGAAAACTAAACATAATATTGTTCTGCTTTAGAAAGATACGAAAGGGTAGTGGTATCAAACTACCATCTATCACAAGGCTTCCCTTGAGAATCCCAGGAGACCCCAGGAGGAGAACAAAGCTGTTGGTAATAACACATAAAACAAGAAAGGATTATTGCAAATAAAACCTATCTTTGAACTTGAAATAACATCTTTAGAAACTGAAAATATAGATCTATAGACTATAAGGATTAGATGGTAAATGTGTAAATTCTGTTATTGCCTGTGTGGTTGTTTTTGTTGTTATTATTGCTGTGATTGTGGTCCAATTTGTGATTGTGAAGTATTGTGTGAGAATCATGGAGATTATGGACAATATTGACAGGGGTCTTGAGCTTGTATTAGGCAAGTGATATATTTGCCCTTGTGTCCAAAATGGACTGGAGTGGGTATGGATGATTGTCTTTTTAAATATTTTAAACAGGCAACGAATTGAAGCATACCAATGTTGCCATGAGATCGGTTCTGGATTACTGGCTGGATCTCTTATTTTTTTTTAATGCACCGGAATCTTACTGGACAGATCTCCACCACAATAATGATGGTTTATGGATGTGGACTGATTGTACTGTTTTCCCTACCCCAGAAATAATCTTGGGAAATGGCTCTTGCATATATGTTCTCTCAAGAGATTATGTAAGTGGCTCATGTGATATAGAAATAAGAGTTATCATTTGCATGGGACCATATGGCTCCTGTATTTAATAATAACAGTAACAATAGTAATAATAGTGTTGGAAGGGACCTTGGAGGTAATCTAGTCCAACCCCCTGCTCAGGTAGGAAACCCTATATCATTTTAGACAAATGGCTGTCCAGGCTCTTTGTAAAAACTTCCAGTGTTGGAGCATTCACAGCTTCAGGAGGCACTTTTTGAACTTGTGTTTCTTTTATTTTTGTTTTGTTTTGTTTCTTTTTTTCTGTGTTTTGTTTGTAGAAACAACTCTTCAAACTACTTGTACTATGCACAAAATTTGAACTAGAAGAGGGATAAGTTCAGGAATCTTCCATCCAATACCATCACACATGATTTAATTTCAAATTGATTTATCCTTTTATACTTCTTTCAGGTTTAGCACATAGCAGTGATCAAAGAAGGAACTTACTGTCTATTAATATTCTTGCTGATGATTTTTTCTAGATATAATGTTAAAAGGGAAACAAATTGGTAGTATAGAGTCACATTGTTTACTAAAAAGCTATTAATATGTCTGATTGTTGGTATTGTCATTTGAAGGAGAAATCCACTTATCTCCACTTGGCTCAAATAATTAGTAACTGTTGAACATCATAGAAGCCCTACGGTCCCAATGGGAATTGTTAGAGGGAGATTGACTCTAACTCCTAAGGTTTTGATTACTCAACTTAATGGTTTGGTTAAGATAGGGTTTTTACCCGCTATGTCTAAAGGCTTAATCATGCAATTAAACAAGGATCAATGGTTAGCTCGTGATGGAGCAAACATCATTATTGAACAATGTCCAGACAACACCGTATTTTTCCCAGGAAATATATCTTGGTGAAGCAACATGTCCCAGTATCCCTTAAATTCTTTTGGCTGATGGGGACGTATCAGAAAGACTAAATTAGAAAAGTGTAAACTCACTACTGACAAACTTAGTAATCTTTTTATTACATCTCATTTGGATATATGCAGTCAGCTATGGAGTGCTGCCCAGTGTACTAATCACACTGGTGGGTTTAAATAATGTTTTAATGATTCAAAAAGGTTGAATCCACACTGTCCTTGGTATTTTGTTCAGAGAACATACAAAGGATATGGAACAGTTCCTCCTCCAGGTCTTATTTGGGCATGTGGTAAAGGAGGATTTAAAATCCTTCCTGGGAGTTGGAAAGATTCTTGTACATTTATTTATTTATTTATTTATTTATTTATTTATGAGACTTATATACCGCTTTAAGTGCAAGCACTCTCTAAGCGGTGTACACCAGTAAGCAATGTATATATATATTTACATTGCCCCCAACAATCTGGGTGCTCATTTTACCTACCCCGGAAGGATGGAAGGCTGACTCAACCTTGAGCCGGTGAGATTTGAACCGCTGACCTGCTGAACACAGTCAGCTAAAGTGGCCTGCAGTACTCTTGCTTATTATGTAACTCTAATTTCTCTGCACAAAAGCCTACAATCTGCATTTATTCATTCTCCACTGAGATATAAATGGTCTTGGTTTGTTATGATTTTCTAGCCCAAGAATTTATTCCTGGTTATCAGCAATTCCAGCAAATCAATACACCTTGTTCATAACCTCTCTATGCTTTTGGAAACAAGTTTAAATACTACCAGGAAAGCCATTATAGATCTTTAAGAAGAGATCGATTCACTGGCATGAATTGTTATGGATAATCGGATTGTCCTTGATAGTATGCTGGCCAAACAAGGAAGAGTGTGTGTAATGATGAACCATTCTTGTTGCATGTATGTCAACAATTATGGACTGATTGAAGAAGATGTTTATAAAATTTATCAACTTGTTGGTCTTACAGCTGATGCTAGACAATTTTGGGAGAAGATGCATAACTTTTTCATAACTATTTGGGACACGCTAACAAGTTGGCTTCCTTTTGGTTGGTTGAAAAATATATTTGTTGGAATTGTTTTTCTGTTTGTTTTGATTTTAGTTACTTGTTGTTCTTTGTTTAAACCAAGTAGACCTATTGATTCTTCTGCTAAATAATGAATTACTGCTTGCTTCCTCTTGCAATAGTTCAAGAGAGGGCATATGTTATATTTTTATGCTATATGTTATGAATATCTCACAAATATGATATTAGTTAATATCTACATTAGCTATGAATAAGAAGATCTGTAATATGAACTTTTTATGGACTTCTGTATACATCCATAGTTAACTTTTTAATGAACTCACTAGGAAATTCATGTTGCTGGAATGTCTGTACTACTGATAAGAATGGTGTGTATGCATATTTATTAATAGTGATACCAGGTAGAACATCAGTGGGTGTACAGAATGTAGTAGATTGCATTTTTTATGGAATCTTGGAACAAGGAGTGAGGATGTAAAGTTCCTGATATGATTGGGGCAAGATGTATTATACACATGGAATGAACCCACACCCCAAAGTTTGAGATGACTCTTGTTGGAGCAGGGGGTGCCCTGAGTCTGCTTCCCAGCCCACTCTAACACAGCCTGATCACCTGTGTTGACAGTGTATGTTAAGTATTGGTGCCTAGTTGGGCAGCAATACTTAAAGCAATTTGAGTAGCCTTGTTGGGCACAGTTATTTGATTAGCCTTGTTGGGCACAGTAACCTGAATAACTTTGTTGGGCATAACTTATTATAGTAAGCTAACTGTGAAATTAGATAAGTATATGTACAAATACAAAGGAACTAATTAAGCTTAATTGCATGCTTTCCTTGCTTGTTGTCTGAATAGCACAAGAATATGCAAACATCCAGTTTGATTTAGCTGCTAAAGCATCAGACTAAAACCTGGAAGACAGGGAGTTTTAATCCCATCTTAGCTAATAAATTAACTGAGTAACCTTGCAACAATCATTCTATCTCAGCCCTGGGAAGGAGGCAATGGCAAACTGTGTCTGGAAATCTTGTCAAGAAAACTGCCAGTTGCCTGGAATAAAAAATAAGCTGAACGTCCCATTTTTAAGCCTTTATATTACATACAATTATACTTCTTAGTTTCTATATTTAAGTAATGATAAATTTGTGTGTATGTGTGTGTGTGTGTGTACTATAAACACATACATAGAGAAATACAAGCACACACATAAACATGCACACACAAACACAGGCACACATACAGGCACACCAATTATATCCTGCCTTCATTCAGGGGCTTTAAGATCCTTCTCCTACTTTCTTCCCACGGCTATTAAATTTCCCCCAAGTGCCTATTCAGCTTTCTTGTCTTTTGACATGATCAAAAATAATAGTAACTATATTACTTGTATACAGGAGATACTTGTATATTATACAGAGGCAATCAAGAACAAAACATTAATCAAGGTCTTCTCTTTCTGCCCAAGGTAGAATCTTTTATCAAGGATTAGTTATGCATCAAAATGTCTTGTGATGAAATTAATCTTTTCATATAACTATCAGTGTTAGCTTTCATAAACAGTCATTTTTCCAGTAGCTCAAAAACATTTAGATGCACCTTTAGTCAGTAGCAATACTCAAACCTGGTCAAATAAATAAAGAATGAGAGATTGCAAAATAGTGAACTGAATTTCTTTTTAAAATGCATAGATTATAGAACATGATTTCACTAGATGATAATTACTAATTTAGATAGCTTTAAAAGAAAATAACTAAATTGTATTAAATTGCTATATATTGTATCATATATAACCAATCTGTTCTAGAATAGCAGTCACCAAGAAACAATAACAAAAGAAAATCAAAGGCCTTATGAGATTATTTTCTCATAAAAAATCCTATTCTGCACAGGATTCTAAAAAACATTATTTTGAACACTAACCCTAACTCTTTAAAATCGTCATGCATTTTAGAATAGACTTCCTTTGAATATGTTGTATTCTTTATATCTCCTCCTAAAATACATTTCATTTAAATGGTTTTGATTGCTCAGGATCTTTTAATTTTGGTGTTCATAATTTCCTAAAAAAGGATATTTAAATAATACGATATCTTTGGGGAGGATTAATTTCTTGATCCCAGATATAGTTGCTTGAAATGAAAGTACAAAAAGTTGTTCGTAAAATGATTTATGAAGTTTTGCAAGACTGATATATTCTGTATACTGAAAATTCTTGCAATGTGTCAGGATTTACCTTATTGCACTTGCAGATAAATGCCCGTAAGAGCCACTAGCTGAAGAACTGCTACGGGAATTGTTCAGAATTGTCACCAAGGAGTTTGGAGATGTGCGGATCATGGTCTGAAGGTCAAAACTATGATCAGACAGCGGTGATAAGGACAATGTTCGTTTTCGACTTGGTCTTGTTGGTAACCTGGGACTTGAAAACCTAGTACCTGTTGTATAAAAAAACCAATTATTTATCAGAGCACCAATCCTCCTTTTTTTAATGCTACTGGCAGTGGATATAAAGAGTTGCAACAATAGTACATGTTTTTGACAACTGCACTCTTTTCACTTATGATCTACTAGTACAACTGAGAAAAATTAAGAAAAAAACATTTATCTTTCCATTGCTTACCTCAAGGAAGCTTTCTTGGTTAATGTGCTAGCAAAATGATAAATTGCTAAACAAAGGGAAAAGACCTTTATATGTTATCTTTCACATTTCCAATGATTTATGTATCTGATAGCTGTTTAGATTTTCATTTTATTAATTCACTAGAAGCAAGGAGATGGAGTGGTTCAAATCTAAGCTAGTAGTTAACTCAAAACCTTTTCTAAAAATTGCTAAAAGCTTTCACTCAACATAAAGAAAATCAAGATGCATGTTTTGTTCATGAATAAAATAAAAATTCTTCCAAAATATCTATAGGTATTTATATTTTATATTTTCTCCTGGAGGCTTAGAATGAAATAAAACTTAAAGCTTCCTAGCAATTCTGCAAAAAAGATTAGAAGAAATATTAGATTAAACCAGTATTCTAAATATCCAGTATCCTAAATATTATTTTAATATTAAATTAAACAATATATTAAATATTGTTTTAAGATAGCATAAATTTATTTCATTTATAAAACAATCCTATATAACGATAGGAATTTGCTGTTAAATGTACCAGTACTTTCTTATGGTTATGTTTGGATATATAGATATATAGTTTTTAAAAACAACATTTGGAAGCTTTCAGAATTCTGAAATTCATTTTCAGTTTAAAAAAAATTACTAAATTTTAATTCTCAAACATGGCCTTAATGACTGTAAAGAATTGGATTCAGTGGAAAAGCTTTAATTACATATTACTTTACCCAATCTATAGGATTATACTCAATTTTAATATGTCCCAAAGTGACATATTTATTTTAGCAAACACTTTTGTAAATCTTCCAAGCCAAGTAATTTTTTCTACTCTTCAGTATATTTCTTTGTGTAAAGAAAATAAAATCATCCCTGTTGGATGAAACATATAATCTACTCAGAATATGTTGTAATCTCTAACAACGTCTGGTCTATAATGTGTGAAAAAAAGGGGCAAGCCACCAATAAAAAAATTACTGTGGATTTGCTCAAAATATTACATTTGCTGTTTGAATTCTTGCTTTATTGGTTCCATGATTACATTATCTGAAGTCTAGTTATATTCAATATTTGCTTCATTTTGGAAATCTTTGGCCATAATTCTTCAGATAAAACTGCCAGCAAGACTGTCAGTTATCTCCAGCATCTGGTTTGTGATTCTCTTCTTTTTTCTCGTCTATAAAACTAGAAACACTCATGTTGCTCCAGTCTTGCTCAGGATATTGTATTGACAAGTGAGTGGAAAATCCCCTTCCCCAACCTTCTTATTCTTTTCATCTTTTGTTTATGTCCTGCTACTTGCTGTGTGATGTCTGCTACTTGATTTAATGCAGAATTTAAGATTCTTTGAAATGATGGTGTCCTTTCCTTGCTTTTGAATGAAAACAGTTATCAAAATTTACAAGAAAGTTTGTTTAAGCAGCGAATCAAACACTATGCTTAAATAGTTCCTCTTCCTCAGACTATAAAGCAAGGAAAATTATAACTCTTGACTCCATAGTCATCTAATCCCAACAAGCACAATTTCTATCCAAGATAGTTGCTGCCACTAGGAATATTATATTGATGCACAATCAAATCTGACTCTGTTGCATATCACTAAATATTCTTTAATTCATTTAAAACATAACTTTGTAAAGGATGCATTACATCATTTTGCTAAATGAGGCACTTCTTACAAAACCTATACAAATACCAAGAAACCATAAAGTGAGATTGCAGCTGTATAAATCAACTTTTTACACAGATTCTGTTTGCAGCCAATCTGCATCCTAAGGCCTAAGCTTTCTCTCCCTCATTTTTTTCTTAAATCATTGCAACTTGCATCTGAAAGCATGTGAACGTGCACAGCCTCTCTCACAATTTATTTCTTCACAGGCTGAAGTCAGGGTTATTCCATATTCTCACATTTCATTCCATTGATAAAAATATATCATTCCACTATTCTTTTTTTCTTGGATATCTTATGTATTGTTTTCCCTTCCCAGGATATTCTGCAATAACACTCTCCACTAGAATGCTCAAAGGTACCAGAGTTCTGCCAGCAGTGTTTGCAGGATGATAACTGTTGAAGACTTACCCAACTGGAGTCTCTCTATATAGAACTTGCATTTGCTTCCGAAATGCAAAGGATGGAGGCCTAAAAATTGTGAGGTCGTTATGGAAAAAGTAAAGAGGATTCCCTTTGGCACCCTATTTTTGAAAAAAAAAAACTGGAAGAAAGCTGAGATTTTAATGAAAAGAATTGCAATATCTTGCTGATATTATTAAATTATGGTTTGTTATTACAAGATTGTTCAGGGAGATACTGGAGAGAAGAGAATGGAGCAAATATTTCAATAGTAACTAGTGAGAGAGATATGGTAGAAGGTTGCAACCTGGCTATTTCAAGTAAGGAGGTGTTGAACTGCAGCCTTACCAAAAGTCAAGGAGACAATGAAGGAGCCTCCTTGCAAAGGTTGTGCTTTTTAACATCTGGTCTGGGTCTAGCAAAATATTTACCATTCACAATTTATTCCTGGATGAAAATGCTCTCTTAACATTTATATGGCTAGGGCAGAAGAAGTTTATCTCCTAACCTTAATCCTATAGAAATGTTGTTGAAGGTCTTGAAGAAAGTGGACAAATCATGTGAGGAATTAACATTTTGAGTTGAAGTTATTCTGGAGGGACGAATGGACTAAACTTTCAAGCCAATGTGCAGACTGATTAATAGTTACACAAGATGTTTAGTTACAATTATTGCTGCCCATAGGGGCCACACCAGTTACTGAAAGCTGTGATGACTCCCCCAGACGCTTCCCCAGATACCTCTCCAGATGTCAGCTCGGAGGAAGATGAACCAGTTCCAGGCACATCTGGAGGGGAGTTGGTCAATGGTTCCAAGCAGCCGACTGAGAGGGATTTGGTTGAAGCACAGCTGCAGCAGGACAGCCTTGAGGCTTCAGGTGGGGAAAGCACGCAGCTGTAGCCAGTCAGTGATGAAGAAGAAGAACTGCCTTCTGCACCTGATCCAAGAACACGTAGGGCAGAGAAAAGGCAGGAGCAGTGAAGTCAGCCAGATTACTTGTGAGGAGGCAGCCTCGCTCTTCTTGATGGGCTGCACCAGAAGCTGGCTATTTAGCACAGCAGACAGATGGAAGGGATGCTGGGAACAATGTGTTCATTTCCTAGCAGCATTTTTTCTGGTCATTGTGATTCCTGCCTTGCTTTGGATTGACAACATGCCTTGACTTGGATTGTGCCTTATGAACTCTGGATTTTTCTTACCTTGTGAACACTCTTGTGTTGTGGATTTAATTTTGCCAGGTGGGTTTATCTTGTTTGAGAAACTTTCAAGTCCATGAGCCTTGTGGATTCATTGGCCATTGGTCTGCTTTTGAATGGACTTAATTGGGACAATTCTGAATTTTTAGTGAAGGGAATTGCTGGTGTATATTAATAAACTCACTAAACCACTGTTATGTGTATATGAATGAGAATGATACAAAAGTAAATGTTCACATATTTTTGTCACACAAATATGTAGCTTTGGTCATTTTTCTCAATGTGCAGGTATATTTCTGACATATTTATTTAACTGGATTACCTAGTTCTAGGGTTTGTGAGGAGAACAGAATGTATCATATTTATGCAGAAATACTGAAAATTCTAAATATTTCACAAACTTTCAGCATCAACATAGATTTTAATCTCAAGGTTGGGAAAATAATGGCTATAAGATCATTGACTCTAATGACAAAATGGAAAAAGTATTTGAATCATTTAGTTGATAGAATGACGCAAAGATGTTTTTGTTTTCTCCAGAATTGTCTTCTGCATATATATGGTTTCTTTTAGGTCTACAATAAAGCATCTTACCCAGGAACATCAACTCCCTTACACTTCTGTTGTTACCTATTAAATGCAGGATTACATTTTGGGAACTTATAGCTCTGACTGCTCTGAAGACTGACCCTGAATAATCTATGATGGAAGCTAAATAGAGAACAACGCTGCTAGATCTCCTGAATGTATTGGTAGATTTCAGTTTAACCAATTACAGTAAGGGATTGGTCTTTGTGACAGTATTTCTACCATTTCTGATCTTTCTATTCATAGCATACTGTAGTAAAAGTTTTGCACTATACTCCAATTGGACCAGATATAATTTGATGTTGACCTTTAAAGCTCTGGGGCTCGACTATTTCATAATTACCTAAATTAGCTGGGGAGGCACTTTTTAAGAACCTCCTACTTCTTGAAACTTACCTGTCTTGTATGCTATAGTCCTCTTCTGTGTGGATTCAAGCTATGAAATATATTTCCCAGTAACTGTATTTAATTGTATTGTTTTTTATTCTTATATTTTATAATTTGTATCTTTAACTTCTGCATGTCCTCTCGGGTGATATAGAAAAATAAAACTAGGATATAAAGAAATCAAATAAATAAATATAAAGAATAGTAATGGCTACTTGTCAGCAAACGTCTCATGTAAAGTAGGATGATGGTAAATTTAAGATGATTGGTATATTATTTGATTATATACAATCAAATATTGTATCAAATACCTTCTCACGCTAGAATAAGTAATACAATTATTCTTACTAAAGCATTAATTTAAATAGTAATTAAATCAATACTTTAGTAAGAATAATTTTATTTTTATTATTCTAGCATGAGAAGGTATTTAGGGTAAAGATTTTATTAAAATATACAAATCCAATTGTTACCTTTTAGGTTTGGTAAATTTCTAATCCACAGTGAGTAGTAGGTCAGGAACACTAGAAAGGACTAGGGTTTTTTTTTTTTACAATTTTATTTATTTTGTTATTGAATTTATTATCAGCAAAAAAGGAACCAGTGACATGAGACTATAGTTATATAAATTTAAAAACAAAATCCAAATCAAATGGAGAGATGCTGATTCAAAATAATTTAAACATGTGTTAAGCATATTTAAAAACACAAATGTGTGGGAAAAGGCAAAGGTCCTTTAACACAATGTAACACAGATTGTAACATTTAGCCGTAAATATAATCATAGGGTATTGTTGTTAATCTTGACTTTCTGCTAATTATTTTGTTTTTTTATTTTTCCTATCGTAAATTGTAACCTTTGTCACAATTTAAGATGAGAAAAACAAAAATAAAGCAATCTGCAGAAAGTCAAGATTTAAATTTATTAATAATCCCAATAATTAACAAATTTAAGAAAAGGGTTTATTCAGCATGATAAATGGGTAGGGCATCCAAATTCTGGCTTAATGAAAATTAATTTACTATACATTCATGTTGAAATAGTTTTAATTAGTTTTTACAAACACTAGCCTTATTTGTTTAGATAAAGACTATATTGTCTGACTAAACAAATTCTCATCAAATAGAGAAGGTGAAGTTACAATGACCTTATAGTTAATTTCTAATTTATTTTTCTACTGATTGTTTAATCAGTCAGCTTGCTAATGTATTGTTTTTCAGAAAACGATCTTTACATAAATAATTGCTGTTAAAATAGGCACCTAAAATAGGTGCCTTAACTAAAGAAAAATATCAATGATAGATCACCAAAATAGTCACCTTTTACACCTAGAAAAAGAACTACCCTTTTTCTAGTGTTCTTGAGGTTGTGAATAGATACATCTGTTTTGGAATTCCATCCATGACTACCATTTTGGAGTAGAATAAAGGAGAAGAAACTATTTGGGATATTAGTATGCATTTATTACTCTAGCTGTCAATCATATTTCAATAATCAAAAAAGCTTGCTAAAAAGGGACAGAAAAATAATAAAGCTCCTATTCAAGCTGAAGATTGCTTCCCCTTAGAAAATGTTTACTATATTTAATTGTTTGGATTAATTTCTCAGAATTGAATTTTGTGTATCTAGAACTTTTTAGATGCTCATTTATGAGAGTTGATTGTAACTGAATTGGTTAACAGAATAAAAAGCTTTTTTAAAAATCAGAATGTTAAAATTAGACTCCCTTATGTGAATTATAATAATAGTGTACCTCATCAGTCTCATTTGAGAAAATTCTACATAAAGATAAGTCTTTACAATATGGGTGGTTCTGCAGTATTTCAAAATGATGACTTTTCAAACAATTAACAGAAAATATGTTATTTACCTGTAACTAAGGTTTTCAGAGGATTGCCTATGAATTCGTTATAGATTCTGCCATGATCTATGAATGTAAGGGTTACCACATCTGAGCTGCCAATATCTAGATCAGAGCTTTTCAACCAGTGGTACGGGTACTACGTGTGGTACATTGGCATCTGGCAGGTGGTATGCAACCATCCTAGAAAAGTGGTAGCGGGGGAGGGGAATGAGCTGAACCGGTGGCAGCACCACACAAGCCTGAGCGAGAGATGGCTGGAGCTGCAGGGCTGTCAGGGCTCAGCGGAAGCGCCAAGATCAGTGCCAGGCTCCAGCTGGAGCTCAGCCTTGATCCTGGCGCTTCTGCTGAGCCCAGAAGAAGCGCCAATTAGCTGGAATGTTGCAGCATCTCCAGGATCTTGTGATTTACATTCAGATGCTTGGCAACTAATTCATATTTATGACGGTCACAGTGTCCCAGGGTCATGTGAAATGACTAAAACCTGCTGCAGCCACCCAGCAGATGGGGGGAATAAAAACCAAACACCCCCCCCCACTGCACCCCCATTGCCAATCCTCAACATAAATGCTCACAACAATGAAAACCTCGACAGGAAGAAGAGCGCCGCTGGGCAGGCAGGCAGGTGTCTTGCTCGGCTGTGGCTTGGGGGGGCACTTTTTTCAGTGCCATTGTAACTTTGAACAGTCACTAAGTGAACTGTTGTAAGTCGAGGACTACCTGTACTTTATTACTTTTTTCCTTTTTTTTTTTTTGGTTATCAAGTTTTTGACACCTTGCTAGGTGACTGGTGGTACTTGGATACTGCCATATCCTAAAAGTGGTACAATGGGTGAAAAGTTGAAAAGCCCTGATCATTCTAGACAACTACTGTAGTAGATGCTAACAAAGAGTTAAAGTTTAATGATCTCTTTGCTGCCATCTGTTTATCTAAGATTCTTTGCAGGCATGATCTGGTGTCTCTATGCAATTACCAATTATGCTTCTTAGGAGAAATTTCTTTCCCACCTTTTCATGACAAAATGAAATTTATAAATGGCACTCAGGAGTGCCTCTCTTCTGTACTGTAATCTTTGTGCTTACATTTTTACTGGGGAAATAGCAAAATATGTATCAGATGGGAGAATGAGGGGAAGATCAAGCTACTAATGTTCATGAAGGACAGATACTGCTTAACTTACAATCATTTTTTTAATAATGGTTGGAATTAACAATGGCCTGTAAGGTACTTCAGAACCTTGCAAAATGTTGCACATATTCCATGGGCTCACATGATTGCAATTTGAATGCTTAGCAAACTGCTTGCACTTATAACTGGTTGTTAAGTACCCAATTATCACATGATTTGGATTAATCTTCTCTGCCAGCATCCCCAGAAAGTCAATGGAGAAGCTGAGAGGGAAACCTCCTGCTGCCTATTAATAGGATCTCTCTCATCTCTGAGGGCTGGCTAAAAAAGCTCTACACCAAAATTCAACAAGGCATGAAGCTGAAATCCTCTGGCAGAGAATCCTTTCAGTCAGCCTCTAGAGACAAGTGGGAGCCCTTCTGTCTCTGAGGACTGGCTGAAAGAACTCCTTGCCAAAATCCAAGAAGACATGAAACTGAAATCCTTCAGCAGGAAGCTTTTTCAAAGAGCCCCCAGAGAATAGAGAAGGCTGAAATCCATACATTTTTCAGTCCTTATGGAAAGAGGCAATACAGTAAGGTAAGAATTCTAGAGTGCCTTGGAGGGGTTGGGAGGAGTTCGTGGATTTTCAGTTGCTGAACAAAAAGATAGTACAGTAAGGTAAGGAGTTGGGGAGGCTCAGGGCAGACCACATGCAAGATTCTTTCTGCTCAGAACTGAAAATCCTGTTAGGATTTCAGCAGAGGATTGCAGCTTATGAGCAAAGAGACATTCACATCAGTCTGCACTGGACCTCCTAGGGTCTCCTCCATCTCTGTGAGGCAATCTGCATTCCTTACCTGGGACTCCATCCACATAAATCACAAGGTCATTTAATAACCACAACCAGGAGTGTCAGGATTATGAATATCTTCCTGAAGATTTGGACATCAAATATTAAGTGTCTATTACTAGCTGCATCAGTTTATAGTGAGAAAATGAGCAGTTTTATGGCTCTCAGCAAATTTCTAGATGTTCTGTTCCACATTTATTTTTTTGCTTGATGGTCTGTTTGTTTATAAAATAAAAAACCACCCTATCTATTATGACTTTACACACATTGCTTTATGAAAGATCAGGGAATGATTTCTTCAGTCAAGCAGAAGGCCGGGATGGGAGTGAGGTACTGTAGAAGAAAGAATCAAGCTTTGATGCAAATATAGAGCAGAGGCTATGCCTGAACAGCAGACACAGAGTAACATATAAAGAGATCAATAACAGCTCAGGACAATATCAAGGAGTACTTCAAAGCCAGTTTCGTCATGTTCAAGACAAGGAATTTTAGGATGACAGAGTGACTGCCCAAAACTACCCAAAGTGACTAGTAGAGGCATATCTTCATTGCACGAGTGAGTTCTGGTGCATTATGCATTATGATGAAGTGACTGGTTGCAAATGTTGCTCTTGGTCATGTTTTGCAAGCTGAATCTTTTCGAAGAATATTTGACAGTGTAAACACCATGATATCTAATTTTCATCAAAATGACATACACAACTTCCAAAATGTAATTATAACATAAGATAACATCCCCTGTATAAATATGAATATATGTATCTATATATGTATAAAATGCAAAGCTGCAAAAACTAATTATTATGTCAGCTTCCATTTCTTTGGTATATGAATCAGAAAGTGAAGCATTTTAAAATAAATATCTTTGAGTAAAAAGTAGGTGTTTTGCCCACAGACTCTTTAAAGTGTAATATAGTCTACTAAAATACATGCGGGGATCGTGGAAAAGAATAATAGTGAAAGAAACATTTCAGCTTCCTTTTTGGTAAATGGTTTAAAGATAAGCAATATTACTATTACTAAAAATACAAAAATACCTTGTTGTGAAATATTACAAATTAGTTGTTTAAAACTGAAATACTTAGTTCATAATATTTAATAAAAGATTATCATACCTGGGGTGCAAAATCCAGAAAATAGATGGGAGTTAAAAGATGCAGAAAACTCTAACCCTTTATTGCCATCTTGTGCTTGTCTGGATCTTTGCAGTCCAAATCTGGTAGCCCTACTTAATAAACTTTTAATCCATTTTCATGGAAACTTCATTATGTTGTGAATTGTATAGTAATGGTTTTTTTTTTACCCCAACAATACCAGAACCTTCATTTAATCTTTTTGGTTACAGTTGTATTACTTACTATCCATAGCGTGAAGATATTCCATATGAAGGGCACCTGTTCCTGCTGTGGCAACTGAAGGAATGATATCTGCATATGGGCTGCGCTGGCCTGCTAGTAAAGCCATCTGGTGGTAGTATTCTGCTGGACTAACCCCTGCATGTGGAGCTGAAGTAGAACATTAAAAGCATGGTTTAATGACATTAGAAACAGGAATCTGTCTGTCTGTCTGTCTGTCTTATTTATCTCTATCTTTGGCATTATTTTTTTAAATATTATCCAGGTTCTGATGACTTGCTATTATTTTTAACATATTGTATCAAAGTAGAATATCCATTATAAGCTTGGTCAAAAGTGTGTGTGTGTGTGTGTGTGTGTGTGTGTGTGATACATATATTATAATTCAGCTGAAAAACAAATCTTTTAGGGAGAAAATAAGAATAAAAAGCTAGAATAATGTCATTGCATAAATGTTCACACTCTTTTATAACTGACAATAAATTCTACATACCTGCCAACAATTAAAGTGACTCTGATCAAGCCTAGTAGGATTTTTCTGACATTTACTCAGTTGCTTCTTACAGCAAAAGCCATGGTCTGTAACTCATTGTCACTCAGAAGAATGATAACAAAAAAATAAATAAATTCCAAGGCATTGGATATACCATGGAACACAGTGAATACAGTCATCAACATCTGAAGAAAATATAGCATAATAGTGACATTACCAAGAATGAGATGTACCTCCAAAATTAATGAAAAAAACAAGAAGAAAACTGGTCTGAAAAGCTGCCAAGAGGCCTGCAGCAAGATTAAAATAGCTGCAGTAGTTTCTGGCAAATACGGGTTGTGTACTCCATGTGATCACAATCTCTCATATTCATATATCTGGGCTATGGAGCAGGGTGGTAAGACAGAAGCCTTTTCTTACAAAGAAAACAATCTTCCCCAGCTACAGTTTGCAAAAATCTGTATCAAGTCTGATAAAAGTCTGATGAGACCGAGATTGAACTTTTTGACCATAATTTCAAAAAGTGTATTTGGCGCAAAAACATTGTGCTTCACCAAAAGTATACCATACCCACAGTGAAGCATGGTGGTGACAGCATGATGTTTTGGGGCTGCTTTTCTTCAACTGGAACTGAGGCTTTATTCAAGGTAGAAAGAATTAAGAACAGTTCCAAATTTGAGTCAGGTTTGCTACAAAACTTTCAGTCATTGGCTAAAATGCAGAAAATGAAGCACATTTTCAGTTTTCAGCATGACAATGACCCAAAGCATACCTCCAAATCAACAAAAGAAGAAGATTAAAGGTTTGGAATGGCCCAGCCAGAGCCCAGATTTGAATCCAATTTAAAATCTATGGGGTGACCCAAGGAGGGTGGTAATTTAACAGATTTGGAATGCTTTTGCAAGGAAGAACAGGCAAAAATTCCCAAGACTAGATGTTGATAGGCTCCAAAGACTGATTGTTGTCATAAAATCAAAAGGTACTTCAACAAAGCATTAATTCAAATGTATGCATTTTTATGCAGCCACATTATTTTGGGTTTTTAAATTATTTTTACTCCTAAAAGATCTATTTCCAATTGAACTGTACAGCTTAGATCAGGGGTTCCGAACCAGGGATGCTTGCACCCCCTGGGGGTGCGAGACGATATTCCAGGGGGTGCGAAAACTTGGATTTGCAAAATTATAGTGTATATGCATAATTCGTTGCTGTTATTTCAAAGTTTTGTAAGGCGTGAGAGAATAAATCAGAAGTGTTCTAGGAATGCAGGGTATAGAAAAGATTGATAGCCAACTGGGCTTAGATGATATATTAAAGGTGAAAAGAATTATGAAGTGATTCAACTTGGTCTGATTTTTTTACATCTCAAAAGTTACTACTGTATATTCTAAAAATCTGTTCCTGAACAACAGTCAAAAGGCAAATCCATATCAGTTTTTAAAATGGCTCATTTTTATTTACATAATTTCTAATCTGCAATCCCACTAGGACTAGGAATTTTTAAAACTAATATCTACTTATTTAGTAGCAAATTTTAAATAATGATAAAAAGGGTTAGGGTTAGGGTAAGATTCAGAAGCAATTCTGACTGAACCTATACGTCTTCTATGACCATAGTGTTGGTACTTACAATCCCTCCATTCCACAGAAACATATGTATAACCGTCAAGGCACTTGGCCTTAATTGATGAACAAATATGTATGGTGCAAGCACTTTATCAGGTATCCAAATTTTAAGATACATATAACTACTTATAGGAGATTATTAGCTTATACATATGGCAAATACTGTAATATTGATTAAACAAGTTTTAACACTAGCTAGTAAGCAAAATAAAACCCCCATCTTATCTATTTTTGAACGTGAATCAAATATATTTAATGGGTTTCAGCATAAAATGTATCTTATACCAGTTCACTAATATTGTATATTATCAATAAAATGGTAAGGAAACCAACTGGGGCTAAAATTATGATAAGAATTATTGATTTTGAAGCTTTGTAGTATTTGACACTAACAATTTTTTACAGAGGCACCTAAAAATATCTCCTAAGCTTTCAGACATAAAAGTATAAATTAACACTATCTCAAAAGATTCAGAAGTAAGTTTGGGATATCTGCAAAGATATGCAAGGAGAATGTTAAAATATGCAAGTGGCCTTATGTTGAAAGAAACTTCAGTTGTAAAGAGGAGGGGCTTCACTTTTAGTTAACATAACTACACTATCAGGAATAAAGAGGTAAGGAGCTAGTTTTATTACAAAGTTTGTACACATATCATATAAGAATTGATTTCTGAAGCTCTAAAACATTGAGCTGCTTCATACAATCGTTTAAGGCTCCATAAAATGATTGATCATCTTACTCTTTTTTTCCTGCTCTGTAATTCATGTGCTGCAACATGACAACCCTGATTTTTATTAGACTTTTATTCTGTTGTTAAGCAGAAATTGGGTAATTCTGGCTTAAACTTAAAGAAGGCTTATTTTTAAGATATGAACTGACATTCAAATTCAGATGTGCACAGTTAACACTGTCTCCCCTCAGTGATCTTACTCCCTGACAGAGCTCAGTCTGCATCTTAATCAATCACTGGATTTACAAATGATGGTTTTGACAAAGAGTGCATCTCCACAATTAATATGCACCAACTGTGTCTCTTCCATTGATTTATTGGTAGTTATTCATGCTTTGGTTACACTTTTGGTTACAACATTCTTTGCATGGAGAGAATTGTACAAACTGCAATTTTAAAAAAAAAACCACAGCAACCAAGTTGCTGACAAATACAAGATGAAAGGATCACATGATGTCTATATTACAAATCTTCACTCTCTATTAGATACCCTTGTTTGTATACGTGTGCATGTGCATGCTTACATTCAGATCATTCTTGTTTTTATCAGCTGCCTGGACTAGTTCTTAAAGGATTTTTTTTCAGGCTTTCAAAAATGGCTTGCTATTGCCTCCTTTCAAAAGCTGAAAGAAAAAGTGACTGCTTCAGAGTCACCTAGGAGGCTTTGTAGCCAAGGCAGGACTAGAACTCAGCATCTCCTGATTTCTATCCTGATACCTTAACCCATATCCCAGGCTGGTTCTTTTTGTCTGTATTCCAGTATCATATTTTTGAACAGGCTTTCATAGTATTCCAAACATGTAACATCCAGAATCTGATAAGTGTATGACTCCATTTTAAAAATTATTATAGCCACCCCCATTTACTGACTTCCCCAATTAGTGACCATTCACAAATATGATAATAATAAATGGTAATCAAAAATAACTTTTCTGGTAAAGGTGCACATTTATAAACAAATTTCTAGTGCCTGACAACAGAAACCTTCCGTATGAAACTGATTAAGGTCTGGTCAGTTTCAGGCATCATTCAAGAAATGGGAGAGCTCTAATCAACTAATTAAGGTCACAGAGCTGAATTTGTTAACTTTCAGTTGGCACTTTTTAGACATGTGCACCAGAGAAAAGCAGCTCAATAACAGATAGATTGTTTAAGCAAGGGGCAAAAAACAGAAGCAATGGGTTAGGCACAGTACATAGTACAGAAAACTTTATCTGAATAAGACAGCAGCAACCACTGATCTGGCAGCCTCTGTTTGTGTGTCTCTCTGTATGTGCATCACATGTTCATTTAGCAATCATTGTGCTGAATGAACTAGTCGTTGGAATGTAATGTAATAAGTAAACTAATATTTTTCTGTCCACTGGAACTACTTTTACAATGTAGGAAAGACATTTTTTTTTTCTTGAAGCTTGGGGGTCATAATTAAAAGTTTTTTCTGGAATCCCCAGTTTCTCAGGAAGTATAGATTGTGACATGATTTCACAGGGTACAGCTACATGCCTATTTTAAGACACTTTAAAAGATAAAATATGTGCTTTTTTTTACTATTCCACAAAATTGGAAAAACAGAGTCAGAGATTTAAGGGTAAAATGAATATCTTTAACTTTTGTGAGGCTTTATTCCACTAAACCCTAATCTGCCAAAACTTCAGAAAAAAAAATCCCAAACATTTATCTCATACATTGAATATGTATACCAGGGACCTCAGAAAATAAGCTGAATATATATTGTGGCTACATACGAATATTGGCTGCAAGTATTTGCCAGCACTTTTAACTTTTGCCTCCCAATGTGATTCATGGAAAAATAAATAAAATACAGTAATAAAAAATTAGATAATGAAGTAAGAACCTTTGTACAAATTTAATTTAGTATCAGTAAATATTGTCAATATATATATATATATCCTTAATATCATTAAAAATGCGAATTCTGGGCATATCGATAAAAATATAAGAAAAGCGAACACCAGGATAAAAATAAACAGGAGTGTTTAATATAAACAAGACTGTGAGTAAAAAAGTTACTTACTGAGCTTTCATCAGCCAAACTACTGACATCATCAGAGTTAGAATGCGAGGTGATTAGGGAGCTTGCCTATATACAGCTCCCTGCCTCTGTGCCCGGCTCCTCAAGTGTGTCATTGGCCCATTAGCTATGTTACTGTCCAATGTGTTAAATTGATTCTCATCTGGCAGCCTGTTAGTGGATCTGATGATTATAGCTCCCTCTCCCTGATCCTGCAAAGAACAACTATTCAGATGTTCCTGCTTCATACTCCCACCTCCTTTTTTGTCTCTCCTTCCAAGCCGTTCGTTGTCTCCTCCCATACTAGCTCTTGCTGCCTCATCTGCAGCCCTATCACTCCAGTCCTGCCAGTTGCTATCTCATTGTGGTGTCACCCCCCCCTCCTCTTTTGCCAGTTCGCTGTCCTCCCTAGGGATCGCAGCTTCCCCATTTGTAGAGCCATGGTCTTGCTTTTGCACCATATGGGAGGGCCATCTACTCCGTGGATTACCACATTGTTTCCCCCATCTTCTGAGAGTCCGGTATGCTGGTAGGAGGTCTATGTGCCACGGCTCGGCTGCTGGTCCCCACAATGTGAGGATTGCCCATAGACCAGAGCAGACCTTAAGAACCCAGATTATGCATCCCAAAGAGCCGCTCCCCAACGGTGAACAGTCTTCCATAGTCTATAGAATTAATTGCAGGAACTGTCCCTGCAATTATGCTGGAAAAACAGCTAAAAGGCTCAGGACGAGGGTCCACGAACATGAACTGGCAATCAAAAGGCAGGAGCAGCGCTCGCAAGTGTGGGCTCACATGGACAATTTGAACCATACATTCGATCTGGAAAACGCACAGACCATATCTCGTGAGACCACTAAGAGTGGCCGCCTTCTTAAAGAAGCCTGGCTTTTGGATGAAAATTTCATCAACCGGCATATAGACCTCCTACCAGCATACCAGACTCTCAGAAGATGGGAAAAACAACGTGGTAATCCACGGAGTAGATGGCCATCCCATACAGTACAAAAGCAAGACCATGGCTCTTCAAATGGGGAAGCTGCTAATGGGCTAATGACGCACTTGAGGAGCCGGGCGCAGAGACAGGGAGCTGTATATAGGCAAGCTCCCTAATCACCTAGTATTCTAACTCTGATGATGTCAGTAGTTTGGCTGATGAAAGCTCAGTAAGTAACTGTTTTACTCGCAGGCTTGTTTATATTAAACAGTCCTGTTTATTTTTATCCTGGTGTTTGCTTTTCTTATATATATTTATATTTATATGTTTTCTGAGGTTTTCACGGATGTTTGTATGTAGGTCTTTGGTTATTCGGGTTTTCTCCCACGTAAAATTGGAAGTGTCTTGGCGACATTTCGACGAAGTCCCATTCATCATCTTCAGGCTGGTGTTTTCAGCTTCGTGCTTCGAGGAGCAATGTGTGGTCTTAGCTGTTTTTTTCCTTTTAACTGGGGGTATGAACTGATTGGGTGGGAGCTTGGCTGTGTTCTATCATTAGCCACTTTAAACCCCTCCAATCCATACATGAAGCAAACTGACACCCACCATGAAGATGAGGTACGACCATGAACACGAAGCCAAAAAATAGCAAGGTAGCCCCCCTGCAACTCAGACTAACCTGAGCACAACAAAGCCCCCACCCAAACAGAACACTCCCCCAGCCAATCAGAGCACAGCCAACCCCCAGCCAATCAGAGCACAGCCAACTCCCTAGCCAATCAGAGCACAGCCAAGCCCCTAACCAATCAGAACACACCTCCACCCAATCAGAACACAGCCAAGCTCCCACCCAATCAGTTCATACCCCCACTGGCAGTTAAAAGGAAGAAACAGCTAAGACCACACATTGCTCTTCGAAGCACGAAGCTGAAAACACCAGCCTGAAGATGACGAATGGGACTTCGTCGAAACGTCGCCAAGACACTTCCAATTTTACGCGGGAGAAAACCTGAATAACCAAAGACCTACACTTATATATATATATATATATATATATACACACACATATATATATATACATATATATATATATATATACATACACACACACACACACACATACAAACAAACAAACATGAATCTGCTTGTTTTGGCTTTAAATCCTTCTAGTCATTTTATTGACATATCTTGGCAAATAATGATTATATTGGGAGCTTTTGCCATTACAGTATCTCCTGAATGTCAATTCATTTTATACACAAAGCATTAAAACAATTTAATGAGATTTAATTAATATAATATTGTAATTAATAACTGAGCTGCTCTTTTCAAAAGCAATTTTATTTACTCTGGTCATATATTATTATGATTAAGATTACATTGGCTATCTTAAAATCAAATGATGGGGAAATGTTGAATTTATTAAACTTCCTTGTTTGGGATTTTATTTTTGTAATGTTTTTTCTCCTGTTTTGAAGATGTATGTATATAATATATACGTATGTATGCATTTGTGTATGTATATATGTATATGTATTTGATACACATATATTCATTTAAAGATATATAGTAAATTGTATCTGATTCAAGATACAAGTCTACTAGTACCCAAAGCCAGATGATAAATTTAAAATATTATATAGTTCTTATAGAAACATGAAAATGTAAAAGTACAAAAATTTTAGAGATCCCATTTAATTATAGTTAATCCGATATCTGAAAGCGTCATATTTTTAAAATCAGATTTTATTGTTTAACAATTGCTTGATAACATTAGACACTTATTTATGGGATTCTTAATATAACTTTTGGGGATTAACAAATGTTTAAGCAATACAATGCCAGGTCATTAAAACTTATTCTCATAAGAACAAGTATGACTAAGTAATGGATTAACTATATACTTTTATAAATGAGGATTACTTATATGGTTTATCCATTTAGGCAATAAGAACAATTCATTTTTCAAATCCAGTTAAAGAAAGAATATCTGTTTTATAAACTTGCTATTTTATTCTGTTCTATGAATGACTTTTCCCTTAATTAAAATAGTTTTGTTGTCTTCAATGCATACCACCAACATAATTTGAGCCATTATAACTCAATTTAGCAGCAATTACCATTAGGCAACATTTAAACTGCAGTTAATTTAACACAGCAACAACCAAAAAATGAATATGCTTATGCTGGAGATGAAATTTCTAGTAAAGTCAATGTGTGATTCACACATTGTTTCATTTTGGCTTAGCATGACAAGGAAAACCAATCATGATATTTTCTAACACATTATTTATGATTTAATGTTATTTGTGAACCTAGATAACACCAGCAATCATTTATTCCTCTGCAATATATAAATGCTATTTTACTTTAAGTAAATTTTTAAGGATTTGTTCTCACAAATTGAATTAATAATCTTTTAGTTATCCAGGGATGCATATTTTTGATTTTATTACTGGCTGTTATTAGAAACTATGAAATATAAGCAAACATGGTAATTTAGTCTATTTATGTAATGAATTGTTACCAGAAAGGTTTTCACAAAAGTATTTGTTACAGTTATTATTTTTTATGAATATATTCATCATGTGGCTTGGATTTTAAATGATGTAATGCTGAATATATATATATATATACTAAAAATAGATAAAATCTGCAAATCAAATGGGTGATAAAACTTTCTTTATATTCCCTGAGGTTTATTGTATGGATTCATCAAAAAGATGGATGGATTGAATCAAAGCAGTATAGTAACAATAACAACAATCATCTCACCTCAGATCATTTAAAGAATAGGTGGTACTGATAGAATAGAATATCTTTATTGTCACTGTGTAGCTCACAACGAAATTAATAATAAGAGGATCTCTAATTTTACATCAAGGACAATCATAATTAGAGCTCTGGTAGCACAGTGGTTAAAATTCAGTATTGCAGACAAACTGCACACATCCTGCAGTTTGATCCTGACAGGGCTCAAGGTTGAATCAGCTTTCCACCCTTCTGAGATTGGTAAAATGAGGACCCAGATTGTTGGGGGCAATGTACTACAACTACACTGTAAACCATCCAGAGAGTGCTGTAAAGCGCTGTGGAGGGGTATATAAGCCTAAATGCTATTGCTAATTGGGCCAGGACTGAATCCTGTGGAGAAAAGCCCAGTACTAATGTATCTTCCATTTTTGTATTGAATCAATGAATGGGATAACTATATATGCAGGGATTCAAAAGCCATTTTTCTTCTTCTTGCATCAAACACACAAACACCCATTTCAGGAATCTCTACAACTATAATCATCAATACTGTAGAAAAGGACCTTGTTTAGCAAATCCGATAAATTGTCATAACTTTTGCTGGTTTTACTGTTATCTAGAAGGATTAAATTAATTTATTCCTTCATGATAACAGTAGTATTTTACTTCCCTAAATTTCTTTTTACATCACCTTTCCAAAACAATTCAACTTGAGAAAAATTCTATTTTTTTTTCAAGTTATCAAACTACTATAGAAAATAGATAAAAAATATTTCTCATTTCTTATCACAGTGTGCCCTAAAACAGCCTGGTCTTGCTAAATCAAGAATTTCTCCTTATATTTATAATTTGAGCAGGATAAAAGTCATGTATTTTTGTTTACTTCTATTTTAAAAATAACCAAAATGTAATGTATAAATGACTGGCCTTAAGATAATAAAATACTAAAACAATTATGATGTAGTAATTATGTAATGAATCTGCAAGTGATTGAAATGAATGCTTTCAGAAAATTAATGCAACTATCAAATCACATCAATCTGTATTACCATCAAAGACTAGCATCCATCATGCAACTACAACAGCAAACAGGAAACCAAATTTTAACTCACCATCTGTAGGACTTAGTCCCCGAGCAGCTGAGATCATGGAGAGAGAAGGGCTGCTGTGTAATGATCGGATATAATCCATATAAGGGTTAATGTATGGATGAGGTGCACTAAAAGGTGATTCTGATGCTGTAGCAGGATTTCTGTGAGAAGATATTCTGATGAATGGTAAGTCTGAATAAGCTGGGGCAGAAGGCCTATAAGAGAAAAGGATAAAATGGGAAATTTACTTGCCTTTTTTAGGTAAATATAGCTTCCTTACTTTTAAAGTTCTATCTATAATTATGATCAAATGGTTAAAAAATAGAACACTGTTAATTTTAAGTGAACCCACTTCATGTAACATCCCTGGGCTCTCCTCCACCTTTTCAATGCACCCAGCAAATCTATTCAGAGCAGATCTGGAGGACATACAGAGAATGAGGCAAAATTCAAAATCAAAGAACACTAGTACATTCTAGACAAGGAGCACAACTGACTTTAGTCCAGGTCCATGTACAAATATTTTGTCTCATTTAGAATCAAATCAAAATTAAACTACTTGAACTGAATGCTTGTTGAAATAATTGAAATAATTTTCAAATTAAAAGTCAATTCAATATTTTTAAAAATATTAAATATATCAATATTATGTTTACTTTCGGGCTTGAACATACAAATGATCTTGGTGAAAGGGGGAAAGTAGAATGAAATTTAGTGTGTTGTAAAACCCCATTCTCGTGCTTTGGAAAAACCTGGCAAGAGGAATGTGTTCCATATCTCTATTTTCTATTGAATTTAGTCTGTATCCCCAAAGATAGTTATCCCAACTCTCTACAATGCAATTATATTTAATATTATGAGTTAATGGCCATAAAGGCTACCTCATGATTCCACATTCTGAATGTTGAATATTCTTGCCATACAGTTAATTACATTACTAATAATGTGATGCCAAATTTTTGGTTCATTTATATCAATTTCTCAAAATAAAACTAACTACAGTTTTTATTTCCCCCCAAAATCTCCTGTTTCACTTTCACACTCATATTCTCAAACTCGTATTTCTCCTTTTATTAACTACTAGTTCTTCTGGACATTGTATTTTGGTATATGCCAAAAAATGATATATCTCTTACAGATTGATGACTGAAAGTAGAACTGAATCTACAGAATCATAAACACACACACAGAGAGAGACAGCTTTTTTTCTCATAGAACACCCAAAATGGAGTTCCGGCACCTTTTTGGGATGGAACTTTGTAGGGTAGGCAAGGCGGGTTGTATGACTTGTGTGAGTTTCGGCACCTTTTTTTTTTATATTTTATATTTGTGTGTGTGTATGTGTGTGTGTGTGTGTGTGTGTGGCATATACAAATAAGAAGCTTAAAGATTTGTTGTTGTGTAGCAATCTGATGGCATCATTTTGTCAGGGATTCTTTGTCAGTAATAGTTTGCTTGAATTTCTTGTAGTTTCTTGTTTGTATCATCAGTCTTGATACTTGGTCTTCAGTTAGCCTGTTTTTCAACTATTTTCATTTTTTTTTCAAAAACAGGATCTTTGTTGAACTTTTGCCTTTTCATTTAATGTCCAAAATATTTATGTTTTAGTTCATTATTATTAATAGTTTAGTTTTATTTTGTTTATATTGAATAATTTCTTCTACTTGCCCTCCAAGGTATGTTCAACAATTTCTCTGCAATCAAAACCAAAGGCATAAATTTTTCTTCACTATGATTTTCTGACAGTCTGTTATTATCTCAGTTTTTCTGGATTGGTTTGGCATGGCACAAAATTTAAAGTTTTTGTTTGTTTATTCAGTATTGAGTAGTAGATCAGCTTTTGCACCTGGCATAATGAATTCTTTAAGCTCTGTTTACTTTCAGTCAATAGCAACATTTGAGGTAAACTGCTTCTTCCAGCAATTTTAATTCCAATCTTTATTTCTTCTACATTTCTTCATTTATCATGATGTATTTTCATAGAAATTAGAATCTATGTAGAATCAAATTTGGAGCAAAATTAGTTACCATCCTTTTATTTATCTAATTATTATATAACTTTGCTATATATTTGAGCCATTTAGTTGTTCCATATCCATTCTCTTTTTTTATCCCAATCATCCTAAATATTTTTCTACAAACCTGAGCTGTGTAGACGAGAACAAATTTTAAGTATCTTTAAAGACATGGCTATGTGCTTTTAAAGGAAATCCATGATTTGCACAGTTAAAAGTGTTAGTATAATGAATAAAAAAAACTAGACATATTTTTGGAACTCCCTGCCTTATCAATCAAATATTAGAAATTAGATTTGGAGGTAGAAACAAAATGAGTGGTTCTGAATATAACTAAAAGTGGCAAGAAAACACACTCAGCCCCATCCTCTGCCTCTCCAAGCCCCGTATACCAGAGATGAATCGAATCAATGCTTCAACAAGAAAAATCTAACAACTTTCAGAAGGAGATGCAAGTAACATTTAAGCAATCCAAGAGGCAATTTCCTCTCACAAAGAAGATACAAGGAAAAATTATGAGACAAAAGACAACTTTATTAAAATGAATCAAGAAATCCATAACATAACATAAACTCTCAATTAGAAAGCTTTAGACAGATGGTTACAAAAAATGAACAAAGAATTCAGAAAATAGAAGACAAGGCAGTAGAAACTGATCAAAAGATGGAAGAAATAAAAGATGAAAACCAGAGGCTAATGTAGGCAAATAGAGAACTGGAAGATATAATGGCAATTTTGAAAATGGAAAAGGAATTTTACTTCTTAAGATTTCAAAATACAATGGAGGATAAAGAAGAGGACCTCGCAGACTTGATGACAGAGCTATTGGCTGAAGCACTGGAAATCGGGAAACAGATCCCCAAGAGAATAAGAGATTCATGAAGAGAATATCAATTCCTGACTCGAAAATTAATAGAAAAAGGAGTGAACTTTAGATGGCTGATTCCAGAAGGGATTTTAATTAATTGGGACATGAAAAGATACAGATTGGACACTGCACTTAAGGCAATGGAATTTTATGAGAGATACAAAGCATTTCTGGAAGGGGAAAGTCCAGAATTTTGTGCAGAAAAAGAAACAAAGAAACAGGAAGAGGCAGCAATAGAAGGAGCAGCCAAACCAAGGATAGAGGAAGAAAAATACAGAAGAAGGGGCAAAAGCAAGACAGATAAGAACAACTAGAAGAATAAAACCTAAATAGGTTTTATTTAGCAAGGTTCTACATTTAGGCAAGAAAAACCAAATGCACAAGTACAGCATAGGTGGCACCATGCTCAATAGTAGTAACTGTGAGATGGACCTCGGAGTCCTAGTAGACAATCACTTAAATATGAGCCAGCAGTGTGCTGCAGCTGCCAAAAAGGCCAACACAGTGCTAGGCTGCATTAACAGAGGGATAGAATCAAGATCACGTGAAGTATTAATACCACTCTTCAATGCCTTGGTAAGGCCACACTTGGAATACTGCATCCAGTTTTGGTCACCACGATGTAAAAAAGATGTTGAGACTCTAGAAAGAGTACAGAGAAGAGCAACAAAGATGATTAGGGGACTGGAGGCTAAAACATATATGGAACGGTTGCTAGAATTGGGTATGTCTAGTTTAACGAAGAGAAGGACAAGGGGGGACATGATAGCAGTGTTCCAATATCTCAGGGGCTGCCATAAAGAAGAGGGAATTAAGCTATTTTCCAAAGCACCTGAAGGCAGGACAAGAAGCAACGGGTGGAAACTAATCAAGGAGAGAAGCAACCTAGAACTAAGGAGAAACTTCCTGACAGTGAGAACAATTAATCAGTGGAACAGCTTGCCTCCAGAAGCAGTAAATGCTCCAACACTGGAAGTTTTTAAGAAGAGACTGGACAGCCATTTGTCCAAAATGGTGTAGGGTTTCCTGCCCAAGCAGGGGGTTGGACTAGATGACCTCCAAGGTCCCTTCCAACTTTACTATTATTATTATTATTATTATAACTGAAGGAGATAAAGAAAGAAAATGGGATTTTCTCAATGAATATAAATGGATTGATGGGAAGCTGGATTACAGAAGCAGTAAAATAGGGCAAAAAGGAAGAAACATATTACCTAAAACTTTCTTTAAAATGGCAGAAAAAAATCTCTATACAGGATATATGGAGAAAAGAATCCAAAAAACCCACAATATATATTTTACTCAAACAGACATAAATCATGGTCCAGAATTGATATGATATGGATACCTCCTGAATTAAGTATAATTATACAAGAGATTGAGCTAGAAACCAATATATGGGCAGACCACAATTTGATAAAGATGATCTAGAGAGGAACTAAGAAAAAATTAAGATGGTCTCTGAACCAATCTTTACTGAAAGAGAAAGAATTTATACAAATAGCAACAAAGGAAATGGAATTTTTCTTTAAAATAAACAAAAAAGAAGAGATATCAATTCAAAATGTATGGGATACGGCTAAAGCATACTTTAGAGGGTTAGCTATAACTTACATGGCTGAGTTACCAAAAATTCCGAGAACATACAAAACATGCTAAATGAAAAAATATTGATGGAGGTAATAGAAGCTATAAAAAGGCAAAGAAATGATAAGACTCTGGGCCAAGATGGGCTACCTCCAGAATTTTATAAACGTCTACAAGATACATTAAGCCCAGTAATGAAAGAACTGTGTAATGAAGTACTCTTAGAGGCTAAAATACCAAAAACATGGGTAGAAGCCAACATTACTTTAATACCTAAAGAAGACTCAGATTTGATGCAGATAAAGAATTATAGAACAATATCTCTATTAAATGTGGACTATAACATTTTTGCTTCAATAATAGCAGAAAGATTAAAGAAAACTTTGACTGAATTTATACATACAGACCAAAATGGATTTTTACCTAAGAGACAAATAAAAAATAACTTAAGAATGATCTTAGATATTTTGGAATACTATGAAATGCACCCAAGGAAGCAGATGGTGCTAATATTCCTAGATGCACAGAAGGCTTTTGATAATGTAAATTGGAAGTTTATGATTCAAGAACTAAATAAAATGGATTTTGGAGAAAATTTTACAAATATAATTAAAATAATTTATCATAGACAAATAGCTAAAGTAATTGTAAATGGAGACTTTACAGAACACTTTAATATTAAAATAAACAAGGCACAAGACAAGGATGTCCATTATCCCCATTATTATTTATATTAACACTGGAAGTACTGATTAGAAATATTAGACAAGACTCAGAAATTAAAGGACTCGAGATAAAAGATGAAAAATATAAACTACAAGCATTCGCAGATGACTTGGTCTTGGTATTAGAAGGCCCCTTGAGACAAGCCTCAAGCATATGAAAAAGATAGAAGAATTTGGAGAAGTGGCAGGACTGAAAATAAATAGAGAAAAGACCAAAGTGATAACTAAAAACCTTACGGATAAACAAAAAATCAATTGTCAGAAAAAACAGACCTTCAAATAGTTAAGAAAATCAAATACTTGGGATATATTTAATAGCAAGATGTGCAACAATAAAAGAAGATAACTACATAAAATTATTAAAACAAATAAAATTAGACCTGGAAAAATGGAAAAATTAACAACTTTCAATCTTAGGGAGAATAGCAATGGTGAAGATGAATATTTTACCAAAACGACTCTTTTTATTTCAAACAATATCTATAAAATTGGGGCAATTTTTTTGATGAATTAAATACACTGATTTTGAAATTTATTTAGCAAGGAAAAAAAGCTAGCATTAGATTGAAAAAGGTACAAGAAGCTAAAGAAAATGGAGGATTTGGCCTGCCAGATTGGGATTTATATTATCAAGTATCTGTATTAACTTGGTTAAAAGAATTGATAACTCTTAGAGATAAAAGATTACTATACCTAGAGGGGCACAACCTACAACTCGGATGGCATGCCTTCTTATGATACGGGAAGAATAAAATACATAGATGCTTTCAAAACCACTAGATAAGAAACACACTTCTTCTAGAATGGGAAAAAGTAAAAGCAAAAATGACATGAAAATATCTGGATGGCTTTCAATAATGGAAGTATTTGTTCACCCAAACTTAATTAATTATGAGAAAATTGTGACATATAAAGATATTTTTTCATAATATATTTTATTGATTTTTAAAATAGTCACCTTAATATTTGGTAAACAGTGTGTTGTCTGGGTTTACATTTAAAAAACATTAATTAACAATTAGTTTCTATGATCTATAATCCACATAATAGCTTTACTTAATTTCCTCTTTTTCCCATAATGTTCTCTTTTGCCAACCTTAAGTTAATACAATTCTTGTTGTTTTGATAGATAACAATTGGGTATAATTTTTTTTCTAATATTTCTACAAATAATAATCATATCAATATAATATTTCTTTTCTATCTAGTCATTCTGGTTGCCTCATCATAGATCCTGTTTACAGTTCTTGTTTACATTTGTTTTCCCCACAATGTTCAAGACATTCTTACTGGTTAAGATTTTTTTCAAAGTTAATTACATTTAAATATTTAAGTCTATTTTTCTCATGTAAGCCATCCCAATACTTTTACCTTTCTTAAGGAATAAATAAGACTAAAAAAAGAAAAAAGAATAAGAGTAAAGAAAAATAAAACAATAATATACTATTTAAAATACATGTTCCTCCTAAGCTAATACATATTTATTTCCATTTTTTCTGTTCTTTTTACCATGATTAAAAATATCTTTAATCTTTAAATATTCCATTTAATAAATCTAGTCATCTAGTCTTTTAACTCGTATTCAAAACATTTTTTTACCCATTGTAATTTTCTTAAAGTCAATCACATTTAAATATCTAAAACGACTTCCGGTTTACCGATGCGACTGCCATGGACGTCTGGAAGGTGGACCCCGTCCTCCGTGTGCAGTTTCATTTCACTGGGGGACCCTGAAAAGGGTCAAAAGTCACCCTGTAGGGGCAACCAGCAAGGAGGGGGTCCCACTGGATCACAGAAGAGTGGTAGCTCTTCCGCTAGATCTGGCACAGCCCTCCAAACTGGCAGACAAAAGACCACCCATAGTAATATGGCTCATCACTTGTCTGCAGACAGTCGAAGTCACATTTACCACCAGGCACCTACAAAGCAGTGTGGATGAGACTGGGTGAGATCTACCTCTCTTAAATCCCATTATCTTCTTTACCTGCATAAGCTGCCTAAAATACTTTCCCCTCTGTGGAGAAAGAGAAGGGGAATCCTATCCCACCCTCTAATAATAACGGCAACTGACTATCCAGGAGAGTTTAAAACACTGAAAGAATAACCTGATTTTAACTGATTTTAATTGGACTTTAATTTTCCTAAAGTTTGAGGTTTAAAAAATTCATTTTTTATTCGATTTTTATTGAAGATTTGGGTTTTTATCTATAAAAAGAAGTAAAATTTCTAAATGGTATGGGTGACACCTTGTGGCTAAACCTGATATTACAACTTGTTATTGCCTAACAGAGACTTGGCTCACAGCCCAGATTATAGATAAGACTCCTGTAACCTTGGAATATATTAGCTCTGAGAACCACAGCTGTGTTCTATACTCAGTGACAAAATTACTCTTATTTTTTGACTGCAAAGCTTTTAATTTTACGCACTATTAAGAAAACATGGATGAAGATCAGGAACAGACTCTTTTTTTGATGAAAGCAATTATGAAAACCATTCTTACAGCCACTGATGAAATAAGAGACTACAGAAAAAAACAAGATATCAGCCCAGATATACAAATTCAAACCCTGGCGATAACTAAAGAATCAACTACACAGAATATAATAGAAGAAGTGGAACAATTAAACTCTACTACAGAAGATTCAAATAGAGTTAATGGAAAACCCAGAAAAGAGACTGACAATATAGAAAATGGAAAAGATTTTCTATACAAACCAGAAGAAACTTGAGGAACAAGAAGAACAGAGTGAAGGGAAGATAAATACTTCAAGACAACTACGTCAAGATGGAAAAAGAGAGAGACGATTTGTTAGCACTTCCAAAAAAATGGCGACTGGATGCCCTCTTTCCCATTTGATGATTTGACAGCACGAGGTGGCAAAGAAAGAAAGCTAGAGTAAGACTGAAGAAAATTGGAGTTTTGATTTATTAGTGAAGATTAAAAGAGAATACACTTTAATAGATAGATGTATACTTTGAATTCTAAATTTTGTTATGAACTGACATAAAGAAAATTTTGAGCATCTAAAACTTGAAAGTATAAATATTAAAAGTTAAAACTGAATATTGAATTGTCTACAAAGATTGAATGTAAAAGTAATTAAGACATATATAAGCTAAAAATTTATTGAAAAACGTAATGAACATGTTTTATTTAGCCCAGTGGTTCTCAACCTTTTTAATGCCCTGACCCCCAACCGGTCGTAAGTCGAGGACTACTCAACCAATCGTAAGTCGAGGACTACTCAACTGGTGCAGCACCGTTGGCAGAATGGGACTTTTGGAGGGCTCAGCAGGGCAGAGACAGCCTGGACAATTCCTATTGGCTTTTGAAAGCCAATAGAATTAGACTCTATTCTATTGGCTTTCAAAAGCCAATAGAATAAAAGGGAGTAGCACAGCAAACGAAAAGAGGAAAAAAAATGGCAGACTGCGTTGTTTGGCGACCCCTGTGAAATGGTTGTTCGACCCCAAATGGGGTCCCGACCCACAGGTTGAGAACCACTGATTTAGCCGATATAATAAGAATTGTACTAGCTTAATATGAGATAGTAGACATTAAGAAAAAAGAGAGGAAGCATCTGATGTTGAAAAAAGAGGAATTCTGATTACTAAAGTTAAGCTATTTGGAAATTAATAGAAAATAAGAATGTTATACTATATTATCAATTAGATGGTGAGAAATAGAATATGTTTGAATAGATAAGATGTGTATCCTGAATATTAGACTTTGTGATGCATTTGATAATGGGAATTTTGGTTACTCAAAATCTGGAAATTATAATCAATAAATGTTAAATTCAAATATTAACGAGAAATTAAAAACTGGGAAAACTAATTAGGACATTGATTGTCTATAAAGACTGAATGTTAAAGTAACTAGGATATGTATAAGCTAAAAAGTATTGATAACTGTAAGAATGATACTTTTATTCAATTGATATAATAAGAATTGTATTAGTTTAAATATGAGACAGTAAATGATAAGGGGAAAAGAGAGGAAATATTTAATGTGGTATTTTGAGATTTCTTTTAAAGATACTTGTATGTTATTGACTTATCGGTTAACACAGCCATCATGTTGCTTTTTAAATACTTTAAAATTAGGAAATCAATAAAACTTTTTTTAAAAAAATATCTAAAACATTCTCTTTATATAAGCCATTCCAACTTTTTTACATTACTCATATCAAGAAATAAAATAAGAAGAGAGAAGAAAAAGAGAATACTATGTTACTTGAGGGGTTCATCCCTCTTAAAATAAAATTCATATCTAAAATCTTTCTTTTTCTTTAACAATATTCAAACAGGTGTTTCTTTTTTAAATATTCTCTCTGATAGGTCCCATCATCTATTTTCTTAATTTTCACTTTAGCCTTTTACTTTTGCCAGTATCTTTCTTAATCAATATGTTCTGCTGATTCAAAGAATCTTTTCATATTCTTGCAGATGTTACTGTAGATATAAAAGGTAAGTCAAGTACAATATCTTTGTAGGTTTTTGCCCTTTCATGTTAGTTGAAAATCTTTTTCTTTCTTTTTTTCTCAGTTTCTCTTATCATTTTTTGTCTCTCCAGTTCTCATGGTGTTCCTGATATCTCTGCAGTCTATTTTGTCCAATCTTTTTTCTTGTCCTCAAATTTGATTTGTGGTCTTAAAGTATAAATTGTCTTTTCCATACCCAATATTACTTGTGAATTTTTTTTTCACTGGGTTATATCATACATCTTTATTTTGTTATGTTACATCTTTAAGTCTCTATCCTCGAATTTGTATTCAGTTATCTGTTTTATCTGCTCCTTCTCTATTGTTGTTTTCTGGGATTTTTTGTTGTAAAGTTAAATTGGAGATGAATTGGTTTATATTTTCAAAGTTATTTTGGATTTCTTTGTGGTTTGAAATCATTGTTGTTTGAATTAGTTGCAGCATATCATATATCTCCTTTTGAAAGGTATTTGGTTTTTTTTAATAAATTCTTTCTACAAGTCTCTTATTTTTCATGATAGCCAAGAATCAAGGTTTTCTTTTCTCTGCAAACAGCTTTGGAGTCACAGTTGATATTTGTAATCCAGAGAGTTCAAAAAAGTTTTTTTTTTTTGAAGTTTATAATTCTCTCTTTGTCTGCAGTCCAGATTGTTTTCTTTTTTTATCACAGCTGTTCTCTATTGCTTTGAAGGTCACAAGCATAGATTAGTTTTTTCCAGATTTTGCCAAGAACTGTATGAGAGCCATAGCTGTCATAGTCTTCATCCACCACTAGATGTCAGCAGCAGTTCATTTTTCAATTTTCAAAATAAACAGTTGTCTTTAAAATGAGAATCTTAACCATTCAGCAATTTCAAACTTATCCAAATTTAGGTTTTATATTCATTTCATTTCTATGTGTTTTGGTCCTCCATAAAAGGTTTAATTCACTGCTTATGTTAGTAAAAGGGTGAGGGAAAGATCTCCTTCACTTTTGGAAGTTTTTTGCTTCTTGGGATTTTTTTTTCTTCAGGAAATTAATTGATAAATAGGATAGAGAAAATTGATGTTCTTACCCAGATTCAAATGCATTGTTTACAATCAGTTTAAAGTAGTACTTTTTGACTTCAGTTTCTTGTAGCTTGGGCTAGACTCTGAAGTTAGGCTAGTCTTTCTCCTGTTGGCTTCTGGAAGGCTTTTCCTGGATTGATCAGGTTGACCACTGGTCCACAGATTTCCTTCCTTCTTTGCTGCCTCTTCGGGGTGACGTCTGGCCCATTTAGGGTCCCCTAATAAGAAGAAAGTCAGCTGTAGGGCACAGAGCCCCAAAATCTATTGGCTGCTGCACTATGGCACAAAACTGGAAGTCTAGGCATTTTGAATACTGAAGGGAAACTAAAACCCAGACAAGAACTGAAAGAACAGGGTATTGATCTATCATGATGGTCACACCTGCAAATTAAAACGAGATATGAAAAAGATGTGAAAACATCTGGATTTATAAAGAACAGACAGAATTTGACCAGATATTATTGCTAGCAGATGAAAAATTGATTAAGAAACTATATAAGTATATCCTAAGTTTAAAGATGGAAGAAGAATAAGTTAAAGAAACAATGATAATATGGGCAAAAAACTTTGGGAGTAACATAGAGTTAGAAAACAAACAAAACCTTTTTGAAGTAACTTTAAAATAACAAAGGCAGTGACTTACAAAGAAAACCTATACAAAATGTTCTATAGATGGCACTTAACACCTATGAGGTTAGGAAAAATGTTTAAAAATATGTCTAGCAATTGTTGGAAATGTAGACAAAAACCAGGCACATATTATCATCTTTGGTGAACATACCCCAAAGCCAAAAGATTTTGGTCAAGAATAGATATATGGTTAGAGAAAATGACTAAAAAACACATAGATTTTAAGCCAGAATTATTTCTGTTAGGTATAATTGTAGAAAATTATGAGAAAGAATGTGTATATTTAATGTTACATGTATTAATTGTAGCAAGAATTGTATTTGCTCAACACTGGAAAAATGAAGAATTACCAGTGGAGAAAGAGATAATTAAGAAAATTTTAGATTGTGCAGAAATGGACAGATTGACACTGAAAATGAAAGAGAAAGAACATTCGGAATACTTTAGAACATGGGATACATTTTATCAATGGCTAGAAAAACCAGGTAAACATTGGAACCCAGACAATATGTTGCTGATAAAATATTAAGGATTTTTGATTATAAAAAATTAATAAAATATTGAACAAAAAATTAAATCTTGGGCTCGTTCTCTCTTCTGAATCTAGCTTGTACCATGTTTTCCCAAAAATAAGACCTGGTCCCAATATTTTTTTGCCTCCAAAAGAGACATCAGATCTTATATTTGGGGGAAGTGTTACCTGCTTACTTTAGAATGCTGCAGCCAGGTCTCCCATGCCCTGACACCTGTTGCACTGGTGCTGCCACTCACGGCAGGCCATGTGGTTCATTGCACCGATCATGCTGGTGCCACCACTCGTGACAGGTGGCACCAGCACTGCACCATGGCACGTACAAGTGGCAGCAGCGGCACGATACACCATGCAGCCTCCTGCCATGAAAGTCATCGCCAGTGCGATGAGCCATGTGGTGTCCTGCTGTGAGCGGCAGCAATGGCATGAGCCACACAGCCTCCTTACACAAGTGGTGGCAATGGTGCAATAGGTACAAGAAGCCACATGGCTTCCTACTGCCAGCGCAAATGTACTACATGGCATGCAGCTGCAAGCAGCCGCAGAACTCATACAGCAGCATGACAGATGTTAGGGTGTGGAAGGCCTGGCTGCAGTGATCCTAAGGTAAGCGGGTGTGGGGCACGTGGGGCATAACTAGGGCTTATTTTGGGGTAGAGCTTATATTAGGCTTATATTAGGCACACACGTAAAAATCTAGCTAGGGCTTATTTTCGGGATATGTCTTATTTTCGGAAAAACATGGTACATTTGGCAATTCTTGATCCAAGAGCTATTGAATTGAATTGAAAAAGTGTGGTTTAGCTTGGGACAAAGCTGGCTTACAAGTGCCTTCTGGTAACAATGATTAGTATCGTAAAGAAAGAAATTACTATTATATAGGTCATAAGAACCAATACGATTTTAATAAGCAGAAACAAGCTCACATACATCTGCGGAGTGGCAAAGATTACATGTTCAGAAATGATCCAGTTCCTGAATAGATCTCTCATATAAGAAGCTAAGATAAAAGAGTCAGAAAACCAGGAAGTAAAAGAATTGTATTCCAGTTTTATATAATTTATAAAATTAAATATATGGGTGGTCATTCTCATTATTTGTATGAGTTTCTTTCAAATGTTTGCCATAACAATAAAAGAAATAGTTAATAAATTGTCTGTAATATGGGTCGGACTGCATATACATCACATTCATTGTCTACCTGTAAATGTTTGTAATGCCCCAAATAACATTCATTTCTCTATAATTTCTGAGGATACAAGATATAGTATTACTACAGTGTCTTTTTTTTTTATTGAAAGTTTTATAAATTTTACAAAAAGACAAAAACAATACAAAACAAAAAACAACATATACAAAAAAAAATAAAAAACTAAACATTACATATAAAAAACCCCCCATCCCCCACCCCTCACAAACACCCTCCCTTCCCCCCCCTGAGCTTCCCAGAGCAGAATATAGGCTTAGTTAAAAATTAACAAATAAAGATAAAAATTAAATTAAAAAATTTATATTTATATATATAAAAAAATATCTATATATAACATTCTCTATATATAAAAATAAAACTTATGAAAAAACTATGTGATATTTTTTTATACCCAGTCTAAATTGTATAAATTTTATCCATTTGTCCCAAACGGCAAGAAACTTCTCTTGCGTTTGTTGCTTTAAGAAAGCCGAAATCTTTGCCATTTCCGCCAAATAGGACACTTTAAGAAACCATTCCTGCAGTGTAGGCAAAGATTCCTTCTTCCAATATTGTCCAACTAACAGCCTCGCGGCTGTAATCAAATTTAACATCAATACAACCTCCTTTGTATCACAATCTGTAACAATGCCCAACAAAAATAATTGCGGAGTAAATTTTACCCTCCTTCTAAAAATTCTCTGGATATTCCACCATATTTTAATCCAAAATGCTTTTATCTCTCTGCATGACCACCAAATATGATAATAGGAAGCATCCGTATAACCACATCTCCAACATTTGGGTTGTACGTCAGGGTACATAAGAGACATTTTTTGTGGATCAAGGTGCCATCTATAAAACATTTTATAAAAATTCTCCCTAAGGTTCTGTGCTTGTGTAAATTTGACATTTCTCACCCAAATGGTTTCCCAGATGTCCAATGAGACTGGGACACCAAAATTCTGCGCCCATCTAATCATGCAGTCTTTAATTAATTCCGTTTCTGAGTCCATTTCAACTAATACCCCGTAGATTCTCTTGATGTGGGTTTGTCTTTGATCCTTGACTTGCTTAATAAGATTTCCATCTTCTCTAAGAAAACCCACCTTCCATTTATCTACTAGTTGCCTATATTGGAACCAAGAATAAATAATATTTTCTTGCGCTAAATCTTCCCGTAATCTTAACTGCCAGTTTTGCCCATCCCATCTAAGTAGCTGACTATAAGACACCATATCCATTTTTACACCTCTTTTTATTCCTTCTATCGCATGCCAAGGTATGGCCCATAATGGAACTTTAAAATCACTTTTATAATATTTTCTCCAAGTCCTAAGTAAAGAGATTCTTAAAATATGAGATTTAAAGACCCAATCCATTTTTTTATTAAATATTAAATAGGCATGCCACCCATAAAGTAAATCCCATCCCTCTAAATGAAGTATCTCAGGATTTGTCAAATTTACCCAATCACTAATTAGTGTTAAAACCACCGCATCATAATATAATTTCAAATTTGGTACCTTGAGTATTACTACAGTGTCTTATGCAAATTGTCATAGTATGATTTTCTATGTCTTTATTTTTTATTTATTATTTTTTTTATTTATGAGACTTATATACCGCTTTAAGTGCAAGCACTCTCTAAGCGGTGTACACCAGTAAGCAATGTATATATATATTTACATTGCCCCCAACAATCTGGGTCCTCATTTTACCTACCCCGGAAGGATGGAAGGCTGAGTCAACCTTGAGCCGGTGAGATTTGAACCGCTGACCTGCTGAACACAGTCAGCTAAAGTGGCCTGCAGTACTGCACTCTAACTGCTGCGCCACCTCGGCTCATTTGTTTTTAGCTTTTCATTTTCTCATCCATCATACTAAGAATCCTCCACTGCTTTTTCTAATTCCCTATCATTTTTTGTCCTAGATGGAGTTGTACTACCCCAGACCCAATGTGTAACTTGGGGGTCCTCTTAGACTCATGGCCATAACTGAAACCAGATTTTAAAAGAACACTTTTTTTCTCCCTCAATCATCCTTGCAAAATAAATACTTAACTTAAGTACCTGTTTAACTCTCTGACTTAAATTTAACCATGGTAAATTTTGGGCAGATCAGATCAACATAATTTATATTAATACAGAAACTTCATTTTCAATTTAACAAAAAAAATCCCTCCTTTTTATTAGGAAGATATAAATAGTATTGCATAAGTTTTATAACTTGAGTCTTTTTGATATAAAATCTTTTTGATATAGCTAATCATGTCTTATAAAAATCTATTTATTGTTGGGAAACTACTTATAAACAAATTTAAGCTCCTTAGAGTGAATAAAAGTTAGGAATGAGTTGCTAATGGCTAATGTGCATTTCTGAGATTTACTTTTCAATTCAGTTCAAAATTAGGAGATGTCAAATTCTTGAATGTTTCATGTATTGAACTGAGAACAATTGGATTAATTTGTGTTTGCTACAGTTTTTTGTACCAGAAAGCTACCTCCCATTTTAAATACATTTTAATTGGCTGGGGGCTGCATAGCAATTATGGGATGTGTTATGTCCTGGGCCAGCTAAGTCATTCAGCAGGTGCAGGAGGCTGCAGAGAATGAATGCCCAGGACCAGATAGGCTATGTCTTGCCTTGTGAGCATGCGCATGGCAGGAGAAATGCCTTGCATTGATTGGCTGATAGTATCCCTGCAAAGGGGTATAAGAGCAATCCACGCCATTTTGTATTGGTTCTGTTGTGAATGGAATAAAGACAAGACTGTTCGTTACTCCTGCTCGTCTCAATGCCTTTTACTTGGAAATAGAACATTGGCGATGAAGGTGGGATTTGTTGCAAAGGAAACAATGAAAGAAGATAGGCTGACTCACCAAGAGAGGCCTGAAGTGCTGGGAAGTTCAGCGTCTGGAAAGTGTAACTCTGCCTGCCAGTACGAGAATGCTGGAGGAGAGCTCGACAAAAGGACCCCTTCTCAACCTTGCAGCATGAGGCATTGACAAGGCTACCGGGCAGTAACAATGTCCAAACTAGGCCATCTCTCTGAATTTGACACAGCTCATCTGGAACGCTGGAGTTCTTACGTGGCCTGGGTAGAGAACTACTTTCAGGTAAACCAAATCCGAGAAGACGGTCTTAAAGCTGCTATGCTACTGTGTGTCTGCGGGCAGGAGACTTTCGATATTGCAGAGAATCTGGTCGCCCCAGCATCACTTGAATCAATTGCTTATGCTGAGCTGAAAAGAATGCTTAGACAACATTTTGAACTGAAGCTTTTGGTGACTGCATGGCGACACGCATTCGAACAGAGAGACCAGAGGCCTGCGGCAGATTTTATTGCTGCGTTACGACAAGCAGCTAGGCTATGCGAATTCAAGGATCTAGAAGAGAGACTTCAGGATCATTTAGTTTGTGGACTGAGAAGTCGTGAGTTGCAGCAGAAGATCTTTGCAAAGGAAGATGTCTCGTTCCAAGACGCATTGAGAGAAATTTCAGCCAAAGAAGCAGTGGGCGGAGCTACGAAGGCCTTGCGGCTCGCCAAGAACCCTCCAACTTCGATCTCCATCGATCAAGAGGTTGCTCGAGAGGAATCCGAACAGGATCCAGAGATGGAGGTGGATTGACTACAACAGCCAGTGGAGAGAAGGCCTCATGAGCACAGAGACAAGGCAACCTCATTCCCTCGGTGTTTCGGATATGGAGGATGTCACAAGTGCTCCGATTGCTATTTCTGCTCTGCCATTTGCTGGGCATGTGGTAGTCAACACCACATTCCCTCAGTCTGTTTGGGTTGCCAGAAGGACCAGTCTTTGGAAGAATTGCTTCAGAAAGGTACAAGGGTCCCCAGCCAGAACAGGGTGGGTTTTTGCATGTCCTGTAGAAGCATTTTTAAAACCGGGGCCCATAGGCCACTCAGGAAGAAGTTTCACATTGATGAGAATTTGCAAGGGGTTCCCTTATCGATGGAGTTGGACACAGGGTCTGCTTTATCAATCATTTTCCAAGACACTTTCAAAAATATTTGTTGTAGAAGTGGCCTACGAGTTAAACTCAGGCCTTCGAATTTAATTCTTACTGACTTCCAGAATTCCAGAGTCAGCGTGAAGGGGGAGGCTATGCTCAAGGTGCAGCGTAGGAAGTTTGAAGGGTTGCTAGATGTGGTGATGGTTGGGAGTGATTGCATGAGTCTTTTTGGATTCGATTGGTTCGAGGCCCTTGGAATCCAAGTGACTGGACTTCACAGTTTGCAAACGACAGGCCTTGCAAAAGTTTGCAAGGAGTTTGCTGATGTGTTTAGTTCAAAGCTTGGCTCGTATAAGTGCCTCCCATTGCTTTACGTTTAGACCCAGCCATCACACCCATTAAGATTAAACCCAGACGGGTGCCCTTCATGTTGAAGAATAAGATTAATGCAGAGCTGGACAAGCTGCTCCAGCAGGGCATCTTATAGCCTGTAGACAGCAGTCCTTGGGAAACCCCAATAATCACACCACTGAAGGCAAATTGGTATGTCCGAATTTGTGCGGACTATAAGTGTACACTTAACAAAGCTTTGCAGCAGTACTCATACCCATTGCCCGTGGTGAGCCACATTCTGGCTTCCCTCAAGGGAGGCCGTGTTTTTGCTAAACATGACTTGGCTCAGTCCTATCAACAATTACCAGTTGATGAGGCAACGGGGTGAGGCCCAACAATTGTAATGCAACGGGGAGCGTTTAAAGTTAGAAGGCTGCAGTTTGGGGTTAATGTAGCCTCTGGCATCTTCCAGAGTGTGATGGAGTGAACACTCAACAATATTCCAGGCGTTTGCCCGTACTTTGATGATGTCCTCATCGTTGGGGAATCATCTGAAAATCTGGCTGAAAGGCTTAGAGATGTCTTGCTGCGTTTCCACCAAGCGGGGCTGAAGCTAAAGCAAGACAAATGTAAAATTGGAGTCGCTTCCACAGAGTTTCCGGGGTTTCGCATTGATGCTGAAGGCATCCATCCTGCTGAATCTAAGCTTAAAGCAATTCAGCAGGCCCCAAGTCCCAAGTCCAAAAGTGAACTTCAGGTTTTTCTGGGATTGTTAAACTTTTACTATTCATTCCTCCCTCACAAGGCTGCAGTGGCTGAGCCGTTACATCGGTCAAAGCCTTGCTATCCTCAAATGCAGTTCTAGCACATTTCAATGAGCATAGCCTATGATGCATCCCCTTATGGGATTGGGGCTGTGTTGATTTAATTGAAGGCTGATGGGACACAAGTCCCCATAGCCTACTATTCTAGGACCTATCATCTGCTGAACATAATTATGCACAGATAGATAGGGAAGCCTTGACCATAGTGGCTGTCATAAAAAAGTTCCATGACTTTTTATATGGCTTGCACTTCACGGTCTTTACAGACCAAAAGCCACTGCTGGGATTGTTTACAACCAACAAACAAACCCCACACATCATCTCTCCTAGAATGCTGAGATGGTCAATTTTCGTGTCCGCATATGACTATACACTGATTCACAAACCGGGCAAAGAAATGGGCCATGCAGATAGCCTCAGCAGATTGCCTCTACAGTTAGTGGAGTCAGATCCTGCTCCAGCTCACCACATACTTTCCATTCAGGAATTACCTGAGTCTCTCCTCAATGCTAGGGACGTGGCTGCTGAAACAGCCACCGATCACACGCTTACACGCATGCTGACATGGGTGCTGTCAGGATGGCCTGACACATGTCCTGGCACAGAGTTCCAGAGTTTCTGGAAGAGGAAGTCTGAGTTATTCACCTTCAAGGGGTGTGTCCTATGGGGTAGCAGGATAGTTATCCCAGCATCATTGAGGACTAGAATCTTGCTCTCTCTTCATGAGGGACATCCAAGAATAGTCTGGATGAAGGTGCTTGTGCGCAGCCATCTTTGGTGGCCTGGGCTCAATAAAGAGATCGAGGCCCAGGTTCATGGGTGCACTGTTTGCCAACAGCCCAGGCCTGAAATGCCTCAGGCCCCTGAACATAGGTGGGAGGAGACACATGCCCCTTGGTCGAGAGTTCATATCGACTACACTGGGCCCTTTCAGGGGCAATTCTTCCTTCTCCTCGTGGACAGCCATTCCAAGTGGCTAGAGGTTGTACCAGTCTCCTCCACTACTACTGCTAGTAGGTGCTAGAGGGATCTTCACCTCCCGTGGACTTCCCGATGTCCTGTCTCAGACAACGGCCCCCAATTCACTTCTTTTGAGTTTCAGGCTTTTCTACAGGCCAACTTGATTTGTCATGCCATGTCTGCACCGTTTCATCCAGCTTCCAACCGCCAGACTGCGCACAACCAAAGACGCTTTAAAGAGAATCACTTATGGAAACTGGCATCACAGGTTGGCTGACTTTCTCCTCTCACAACACACTGCACCATGCACAGCCACGGGGAAGAGCCCAGCTGAACTCCACTGGGGTCGCAGGCTCATTACTAAACTGAACAAGTTGCACCCAGACCGGGTGGTGTCACAGGTGTCACAGCCGCGGGCACCTAGGAGACTACAGGTGGGTGATCTGGTCTGGGCAAGGAACTACGGACCTGGACATCTCTGAGTGACAGCAGTGGTATGCAAGGTCTCTGGGCCGCTCTCATATGAAGTGGCCTTGGATGATGGTCAGGTGATCCAGCGACACATCAATCAACTGCACTGGAGGCTTCCCAGCCACACTTCCACTCCTGGCTCTGCTCTTGGGGGGGGGAGGACAATTATGATTGTGGACCACATCTCTCTGTGAAAGCGGAACTTCCCAGATATCAGTAGGAGTTCTTGCCATTGGCACTGGGTCAATGGGACATTGTTCGCAACTGGTTTTTCAGGCCAATCCATCTGCTGGTCTTGAGTTCACTGGACAGTGCTCCCAAGAGGGGTCCAGTGTGGATTTGGGGAATTCCACTCCACCATTGGACTTGGGGAATTCCACCCCACCAAGGAACTGTGGTCTGGGTTTAGAGGATCCAGCCAGTTAGCAGCATGATGTCTGAGGCTAGGGGGCATCAAAGTCCTAGCCTGACGAGCCTGGCAGGCGAGTTTGCAGGCCAGGCAATCACAAGCGCTCTAAGAAGGTCAGAGCGAGCCAGAGGTCCACCCAAGCACTAACAGGAGTATGTAAGACTCCTGTCAGTAGGTGGGCAGGAGTAGGGGTACTTAGAAATCAGAACATGCTCAAAAGACAAATGTCTGATTTATAGTAATGCAAAATAATAAGTATTATGATGCTATGAATAAGGGAGGACAAGGTGTTAGGGTTGTAGCATTGTAAACTTTTAAGTACTCTGTTTTGATCCAAGAGGAGAGGGGTGTTATGTCCTGGACCTGCTGAGTCATTCAGCAGGTGCAGGAGGCTGCAGAGAGGCCCGGGCAGACACGTGAATGCCCAGGACCAGACAGGCTGTCTTCTGCCTTGTGCGCATGCACAAGACAGGAGAAATGCCTTGCATTGATTGGCTGATACTGTCCCTGCAAAGGGGTATAAAAGCAATCCGCACCATTTTGTTTTTGGTTCTGTTGTGAATGGAATAAAGACAAGACTGTTTGTTACTCCTGCTCATTTCAATGCCTTTTACTTGGAAACAGAACAGGATGAACTTATGCAAGTTGGCAAAGCTGGATTTTGGGTGAAGGTTTAGTTCCTCCTTTACTTTTAAAAAGGAAATATCTCTGTTTTCCCTTCCAGTGTTATATTTTCTATCCTCTTCTGTACTTTTAAGAGTGTATTAGTTTCCATTTCCATCAAAAATAATGCTGTGATCTGCGGTATCAGGAAATCTTGTGTTTGTCTACCAGCCCAATAGCATATTAAAATTTTACAGCAATTCTGTAGTTTACTAGAATCCTATATATAGGCCAAAATCACATCATCCTCATCAATATATTTCATTTGCATCATGATTCTATCCAGGGCTTTTTTTCTCATAGAATGCCCATAACGGAGTTCTGGCATCTTTTTGGGATGAAACCTTGTAGGGTAGGAAAGGCGGGTTGTATGACATGTATGAAATCCGGCACCTTTTTTTTTTTTTAGAAAAAAAGCCCTGATTCTATCATGAAAATGAAATGAACGAATCATGAAAAATAGGAGATACAAGAAACATACCCATAAAGAACTCAAATTCTATACACTAATACTCAAAGTTTAGGAAACAAACAGGGTGAACTTGAAGTATTAGTACATGAAGGCAGATCTGATATAGTTGTCATTACTGAAACTTGGTGGAATGAAACTCATGACTAGAATGTATTGATGGAAGGATATAAACTATTCAAAAGAAACAGACCTAACAAAAGAAGTGGAGTTGCATTATATATCAAAGATCGCTACGTCTCTACAGAAAAACCCAAAACCAAGGATGAAAACCATCCTAGTATGCATATGGGTCAATATAAAAGCAAAAAGGAAGACATTTCTGTAGGTGTACACTACAGGCCACCCAACCAAGCAGAAGAAATAAATGAACTTTTTGCTAACTAATTAACAAATGTCTGTAAGAAACATACCACAGTAGTAATGGGAGACTTTACCCTGATATTAACTGGGAGACAAAGTCTGTAAGAAGTGGGAGATCGAACAGATTCCTAACCAACTTAGCTGACAACTTTGTATCCAAAAGGTAGAGGAGGGAACTACACTGGACCTAATTCTTACTAAGAGAGAAGTGATAGAGGGAATTGTTGCCAGAACTTTGGGCGAGAGTGACCATGTCATATTAAAATTGAATATAATGCAAATACAAGCAATACAACATAATCTGACTAGCGTCAGATTAAAGTTTAAAAGAGCTGATATTAACAAACTCAGAAAGAGCCTAGGAAGGATTCCATGGATAAAAAGTTTAAAGGAAAAAACAACACAACAACTTTGGAAACTCTGAAAAATATGATCCGCAAAATACCACTGAAAAAGAAAAACAAGAAATCCAAGAAAAAACCAGCATGGCTGCCCAAAGATCTCTCTGATAACTGAAAGATAAAAAGGACAAATAAATAAATAAAATGGAAAGAGGGACACATAACTAAGGCAGAGTATCAGCAGATAGCCCAAATCTGCAAAGATGAAGTCAGGAAAGCAAAGGCTCAGAATGAACAAAGACTTGCAACAAAAATCAAAAATAATTTAAAAAGTTACTTTCAACATACAAATAACAAGAAAAAAGTCAAGGAGGTAAATTGGCCCATTAAAGAGAAAGATGGCAAAGAAGTAAAAGACTAGAGCAGTGTTTCTCAACCTTGACAATTTTAAGGCATGTGGACTTGCTGGCATGCTGGCTGTGGAATTCTGGGAGTTGAAGTCCACATGCCTTAAAATTGTCAAGGTTGAGAAACACTGGACTAGAGAGAAAGTAGAACTGCTTAACTCATTCTTTGCATCAGTTTTCACTCAAAAAGAACCTTTAGCCTAACCTACCAAAAATATAACCGTAAAAGACAGATTAGGTATAAAACTTAAAATATGCATGAAAATGGTAAGAGAACAACTGTCTGATCTTGACAAATATAAATCACCGGGACCTGACAGATTACATCCCAAAGTTCTGAAGGAGCTGGCAGATGTTATCTCAGAACCATTGTATCATATCTTTCAAAAATCCTGGAGCACCGGGGAACTACCTGAGGATTGGAAAAGAGCTGATATGGTTCCCAGAAAACTACAGATTAATCAGCCTGACATCAATATCTGGGAAGATCCTGGAAAAAGTAATAAAAAAACCAGATCTGCGAACATCTATAAACAAATAAAGTTATAACTAGAAGTCAGCACAGGTTTATTAAAAACAGATCATGCCAAACCAATCTTATTTCATTCTTTGACAAAGTGATCAGAGAAATGCTGTTGACATAGTATATTTATTTAGATTTCAGTAAAGCATTTGACAATGTAGGAATAAACTACTTCTTGGTAAGCTAGAAAAATATGGGATAGACATCATCACTACTGGCTGACAAATCATACTCAATGAGTAGTTCTTAATGGTACTACATCTACATGGAGGGAAGTAAGCAGTGGAGTACCACAAGGTTCTGTCTTAGGCCCAGTACTATTCAATATCTTCATAAATGACTTAGAAAGAGAACTCATCAAATTTGGGGATGACACTAAGCTGGCAGGAATAGATAACACCCCAGATGTCAAGCTCAAGATCCAAAAGGATCTTGACAAACTTGAAAAATGGGCCCTATTCAACAACATGAAATTTAAGGTTTTACACTTAGGTAAGAGAATAAAGAGAATAACTCAAAAAGAATAACTGTGAGAGGGATCTTAGAGTCCTAGTGGACGATCACTAATGTGCCATCAGTGTGTGGCAGTAGCCGAAAAAGTAAATACAATCCTTGGTCGCATAAACAGAGGCATACAATCAAAATCATGTAACATACTGCTTTATAAATCCTTTGTACAGTGTTTCTCCAAAAATAAGACTCGGTCTTTTTTTCCCCCTCCAAAATAGGCAGTAGGTCTTATTTTCAGGGTGTGTGTATGTGTGTGTGTCTTTTCCACTCACCTCCGGCACTGACAGCTCTGCCCAGCTGGCCCACTTCTTCTATGACCGAAGGAGCAGCTTCATTCTGCAGCTGAGAATGGAGCTCGGCCTTCATTTCACAGAAAAGGCTTTTCCAGAGGATTGAATCCATAGCTTTGTTCTTGGCTGCAGTGGCCTTCTGGAAAGGCCTCTGACTGCAAAATGTAGGCCCAGGGACATCATAAAAGAAGTGGGCTGGCGAGGAGAGGCCTGGCTGCAAGGTAAGTGGGTGTGGAGCATGTGGGGCAGCTCCACTTCCCCACCCAACTTGATTTTTAGGTATGTGCCTTGCCCCAAAACTAGGGCTTATTTCTGAGGTAGGGCTTATATTATAAACCCTTCCCCAGAAGGGCTAGGGTAAGTCTTAATTTGAGGGAAACACAGTAAGAGCACACCTAGATTGCTTTGTGAAGATTCTTATTGGCTTAAAATAGTTTATTAAGGTATTACTTCTAAAACACAAAGGGTCAGAGAAATGACTATTATGTAACCTTTATAAGTTACAGTAATTTAATCAGCATTTAAAATGCTCTTCAATCAAAGAATTGCAAGAAAAAAATATTTTGGAAAAAAAACCTCACTAGCTGCTGATTGAGCTAATCCATTGTCTGTGGTCTAGAGTTTCCTGCTCTGTAAATTACACCTCAGAAGAATACTGCATAGTTAATAACTAGAATGGAATGTGAAAGAATTAAAAGATTGAAAACATAATATATAAAAGACAAACCAAAAACCTCTCTATGAACCACATTCCAATATTGATTTTGTAACTATTAGACATTTCCAAATTAACAGCATTTCTCATATCTATGATTCTGCATTTTATCTTTATTCTTTCAAATCCTGAAATTGCTTGGATAAGAGTGGAATTTTTTTTTCATACATTTCTAAGAGCAATCTGAACTTTTAGGAGAAATTGAAGAGGCTTTCTGTCAAGTACAGCTAAATCCTGCCTTTCTATATCAAAACCCTTGCTAGAAAATTACTCTGCAGATGATAAGGCTGAAAGATATAATAAAAAGTGACTCTACTCAATTTACACTGCAATATTGGTATGACTGAATATTTTTCATTCAGGTGACTGATAAAATCACTAAACTGTATTGGAGATAAATAAAGGAGGCCTCTGTCAAGAATAAACATCATTAATCATGAAGTCTCATTCTCACGAGTGGTTCAGCTGTGCATCTGCACAAATACACTATTTGCAAATGGCCTGCAACTGCTTGCTCTTTTCCCATTTGTTTGCATAAGGAATCCATACATTTATTTCTTTATTTTGATGCATATTTTCCTTTTCAAATTCTTATATTGCTTGGTTGATATACCATAAATTCATGTGTTTGCAATAGAAGCTTCACTGTTCTTTCTTTCTTTCTTTCTTTCTTTCTTTCTTTCTTTCTTTCTTTCTTTCTTTCTCTTTCTTTCTTTCATTTACCGTATATGATCTTGGATGGGATTGCACTGTGCCAGCAGGACCCATCCATTCAATATTAACCTCTCCCTGTCTATTACCATTGACTAGCAATTGTGTTTTCAATTGTCCCATTGATCTTTTCACAAAGTTTCTGATGTTTCTATGACTTCTGTTATTTCTATAAACTTGTATATCCAAGTTTCCTTTATGCTCAGCTTGTCATCAAGTAGATGCTGTTGGATTGCATCAGCTCTATACCAGTTTCCAATTTGAAAGATGTTGGTAAGCAGGTAATTGCCCTATAGTTGCCTGGTGCTACCTCTTTTGTTGGATTTTTCTTTATGAGGTACGGTTTGGCCAGATGTTAAGCAATCTTCAATTTCACCTACTTCCAGTTGTTAAACTCCTTGGTAATGAGTGGGTATAAACCAGTCAGATCTTTCAACCAAAAATCATGCAGTTCATCTTTACCTAGTGTTGACTGTTCTTCATCTTCCTTGCCATTTTCTTCACAATTTCTGCTGTTATTATACTCCTTCATTTCAGCTACATTTTAAATTGTTATTCTCTTCCTTTATTCAAGCTGTATTATTGTTCTAGTTGTATGGGTTTCCCCTAAAGCTGCTCCCAGAGCTGCAGTTTCTTCTTTGTAAGGTGTTGATTGGTTCACTACAGTCTCTCCATTGATGTATTGATTGAAATGTTTCTGATTTGACTGAAATTTGAGATTCTGCTTATGTTTCAAGCTTTGTATCTGTTGATTTCCTTGACTGTAGTTGTTGCTTTATTAGTTTCCAGTCCTTCCTTAATCTTCCTTGTTTTTAAGTGATATTTCTCAATTAAATATTCTTTGATCTTCTTGTTCCTCACTTCTTTTCTTTCTTCTGTTCTAGCTTGCTTGCATCTGATCTTAGCTTGCTAATCTTATTTTCCAGCCTGATTTTCTATCTTGGTGGTGCACTGTTTGGCTTTTTTTCCTTCTTTGTTAATTACACCCCAGGTATTTAGTTTTAACTACAGCTATGCTTTGGTTTGTTTTTTTTTGCCGCTTATATTTGATATTATACTAGTGGTGTCTTTTAATGTTTATGTTAACAGCTTGTTTTGAAAAGCTTTAATGTAGGCAATCTGTTTCTGTTGTCTGTCTGATTTAGGTGCTCATTCTTTATTGCAGATCTTTTTTCAGCTAGACAAAAGGAGAAGGAGAGAAGAGGGTGCCTGGTTTAGGAATGAAAATGAAAATAATTCAGTATCTACAATAGCTTCAGAAAATGAAAATAATTCAGTATCTACAATAGCTTCAGAAAATGAAAATAATTCAGTATCTACAATAGCTTCCTTTATTGCTGACTCCCTTGGTTGGACTTCATGGTCTGAGCTACTTTTGGCAAGGTTTTGATTTCTTTGCCCCGAGTAGATCTTTGCAGTTCTATCATTTTTGCCTATATTTTCATACTATAAATAGATGTTAATATTCTAGCCTATATTTTGTTTTTTCTGATTCTGGCTATTATTCTTTCCAGAACTGATCCATTCTCTTCAGATATCCTCTTCTTATTAGATTTGATTTGTAGTAATAAATCATTATTTATTTGTTTTCAATCTTTATATATTTACTATGAGTAAAACATTTTGATCTAGTGGTTAAGGCACCAGGCTGGAAAGTAGGAAACTGTGGGTTCAGGTGGAAAACAAACAAGGAAGCAAGCAAGCAAACCTGCAGCTACTGCCTCTGACTCATCTGCCAACAGCCTGAGTCATATAGTTCACTGTCACCAGATGACCAGAAAGTTGAACACCTAATGTGGTCCTTATTGATCAGGAGATGACTACTACAGTAAGGGTTTCTGTAATTTATATCTCACAGTATTGTTTATGGGAGAGTCACTCTTCAACTCTTCGACAATGATGAAACATTTCTTGAATGCATTTGGGTCAATATAAAAGGAGGAAAAAATGACATTGCCATAGATGTATACCACAGGCCACCCAACGAAACAGAGGAAATAGATAAACTTTTTGCTAGTCAGCTAAGGTATGTAGGAAACACATCACAATAGTAATGGGGGACTTTAACTACCCTGACATCACCTGGGAGACCAACTCTGCACCAAGTGCAAGATCAAACAAATTCCTTGCAAACTTAGCAGACAACTTTGTCTCCGAGAAAGTAGAGAAGGGAACTAGGGGATTAGCCATTTTGGATCTAATTCTCACTAACAGAGATGAAATGATAGAAGGTGTTGAAGTGACAGGAACCTTGGGAGGAAGTGATCATGCAATATTGGAACTCAACATTATGGAAGCACAAGCAATAGAACACAGTCAAACTAGAGTCTTGGACTTTAAGAGAGCTAATTTCAATAAACTTAGAGAGGGCTTGGGAAGGATTCCATGGATGAGAATCCTCAAGGGGAAAACAACTCAAGCAGCTTGGAAAATTTTGAAAAGTGAGATAATAAAAGCCCAGTCTAGCACAATACCAACAAAGAGGAAAAATAACAGCTCTCAAAAGAAACCAGCATGGCTGCATAAAGAACTCTCTGATAAATTGAAAGATAAAAACAACAAGTATAGAAAGTGGAAAGAGGAGCACATAACTAAGTCAGAATATCAGCAAATAGCCCGAGCCTGCAAAGATGAAGTGAGGAAAGCTAAAGCTCAAAATGAACTAAGGCTTGTGACCAAAGTCAAAAATAACAAAAAAAAGCTTCTTTCAACATGTAAAAAACAAGAAAAAAGTGAAGAAAATGATTGTTCCACTAGTGGGTGAAAGTGGCAAGAAGGTGACAAGCAACAGGGAGAAAGCAGAATTATTTAACTCATTTTTTCACATCTGTCTTTATACAAAGCGAAAAAAAGACCAACCTACCAAAAACAGTGCCACAAAAAACAGAACAGTAACGCAAGTTAAGATAGGCAAGAAACCTGTCCAGGCTAGACGAGTTCAAATCACCAGGACCAGATGGATTACACCCCAAGGTTCTTAAGGAACTGGCAGATGTGATCTCAGAACCATTGAACTATATTTTTCAAAGATCCTGGAGCACTGGCAAACTACCGGAAGACTGGAAAAGAGCTGATGTATTTCCCATCTTCAAAAAAAGGGGAAAAAATGGACCCAGGAAATTACAGACCTATCAGCCTGACCTCTGGGAAGATCCTGGAAAAGATAATCAAACAATGAATCAGCGAACACCTAGAGGCAAATAAAGTCATTACTACCAGCCAACATAGGTTTGTCAAAAACAGATCATGCCAGACAAATCTTATTGCATTCTTTGACCAAGTGACAAAATTAATGGATCAGAGGAATGCTGTGGATATAATTTACTTGGACATCAGTAAGGCATTTGATAAAGTAGATCACAACCTACTGCTTGATAAGGTAGAAAAATGTGGGTTAGACAGCATCACCACCAGATGGATCCGTACCTGGCTGACCGGCCGTACTCAGCATGTAGTCCTCAATGGAACTGCATCTACATGGAGGGAATTATGTAGTGGGTGCCCCAGGGCTCTGTTCTGGGACCAGCGCTCTTCAACTTCTTTATCAACGATTTGGACGAGGGGATAGATGGGGAAATCATCAAATTTGCAGATGACACCAAGCTGGTAGGAATAGCCAACACTCTAGAAGACATGCTTAAGATACAGGAGGATCTCGACAGACTTGAACATTGGGCACTATCAAACAAAATGAAATTCAGTGGTGAAAAAAGTAAGGTTCTACATTTAGGCAAGAAAAAACAAATGCACAAGTATAGTATAGGGGGTACTTCACTCAATAGTAGTAACTGTGAGAGGGACCTCAGAGTCCTAGTGGATAATCACTTACATATGAGCTAGCAGTGTGCTGTAGCTGCCAAAAAGGTCAACACAGTGCAAGGTTGCATTAACAGAGCGATAGAATCAAGATCACGTGAAGTATTAATACCACTTTACAATGCCTTGGTAAGACCACACTTGGAATATTGTATCCAGTTTTGGTCACCACAATGCAAAAAAGATGCTGAAACTCTAGAAAGGCTAAAACTGGAGGCTAAAACCTATAAGGAACGGTTGCTGGAATTGGGTATGTCTAGTTTAACAAAGAGAAGATGAGGGGGGACATGATAGCAGTGTTCCAATATCTCAGGGGCTGCCACAAAGAAGAGGGAGACAAGCTATTCTCCAAAGTGCCTGAAGGCAGGACAAGAAGCAATGGATGGAAACTAATCAAGGAGAGAAGCAACCTAGAACTAAGGAGAAACTTCCTGACAGTTAGAACAATTAACCAGTGGAACAACCTGCCTCCAGAAGCGGTGAATGTTCCAACACTGGACGTTTTTAAGAAGAGACTTTGACCAAAATGGTGTAGGATTTCTTGCCTGAGCAGGGGTTGGACTAGGTGACCTCCAAGGTCCCTTCCAACTTTATTATTATTATTATTATTATTATTATTATTATTATTATTATTATTATTATTATTATTATTATTATTATTATTGATCATCACACAGTCAGCCAGATGTTCAGACTGGATTTGGCATTTTGTCTACCTATCAAGTCCTTACCCAGGACCTGGGATAGGCAGATGTGGATGTTTGATGGTATTACAGATATCGTCGCAGGACGGAAGCAGTTCCTAGTAAGGCCACCTTTTGCAATTGACTAATAGCGACTTTGTCAATGCCAATGGTGTTCAAGTGGTGCTCCAGTTGTTTTGGGATTGCACCCAAGTATTGAGTATTGGTACTATCCTTGCTTGGTTTTGCCACAGTCTTTCTATTTCTATTTGTAGGTCTTTGTATTTTGTTATCTTCTCCAGTTCTTTCTCGTCTATTCTGCTGTCTCCGGGCACTGCCACGTCCACTATCCAGACTTTTTTGTCTTTCTTATCGACAATTGTTAAGTCTGGGGTGTTATGTTGCAGGTGCTTTTTATTATTATTATTATTACTATCGATCATCGCACAGTCAGCCAGATGTTCAGACTGGATTTGGCATTTTGTCTACCTATCGAGTCCTTACCCAGGACCTGGGATAGGCAGATGTGGATGTTTGATGGTATTACAGATATCGTCGCAGGATGGAAGCAGTTCCTAATAAGGCCGCCTTTTGCAATTGACTAATAGCGAATTTGTCAATGCCAATGGTGTTCAAGTGGTGCTCCAGTTGTTTTGGGATTGCACCCAAGGAGCCTATGACTATTGGTACTACCCTTGCTTGCTTTTGCCACAGTCTTTCTATTTCTATTTGTAGGTCTTTGTATTTTGTTATCTTCTCCAGTTCTTTCTCTTCTATTCTGCTATCTCCAGGCACTGCCACATCCACTATCCAGACTTTTTTGTCTTTCTTATCGACAATTGTTAAGTCTGGGGTGTTATGTTGCAGGTGCTTGTCTGTTTGAATTCTGAAGTCCCAGAGCAGTTTAATTTTATCATTTTCTATGACTTTCTCTATTTTATGATCCCACCAGTTTTTGCTTACAGGTAAATGATATTTTTTGCAGATCTTCCAATGCACCATTGTTGCTACTTTGTCATGCCGCTGCTTGTAATCAGTCTGTGCAATCTTCTTGCAACAGCTTACCAAGTGGTCCACTGTTTCTTCAGCTTCTTTGCATAGGCGGCACTTACTGTCTGTTGCTGTCTTCTCAATTTTGACTTTGTATGCATTTGTCCTTAAGGCTTGGTCTTGTGCAGCCAGAATTAGTCCCTCGGTCTCTTTCTTCAATTTTCCTGCTCTTAGCCATTGCCAGGTTTTATTGTTATCTGCTTTCCCAGCTATTTTTTTCATGTATTGGCCATGTAGTGCTTTGTCTTCCCATGCCTCTATTCTGTTCTTCATTTGGTCTTTCTTGTAGGCCAGTTTGGTCTCTCCAGTAGTTAGTAAGCCTTCCTGATATACTAATTTCAGTGCATCTTCATCATTGTTCTTCAGATATTCTTCCAAAGCCATTTTTTCTTCTTCAACCATCTGATGTACTTGTAGCATTCCACGCCCACCTATTTGCCTTGGTAGATAAAGTCTATCAATGTCACTGCGTGGATGAAGGGCATGATTCATTGTCATTATTTTTCTGGTCTGCCTATCCATTGCTTTTAGTTCTGCTTGAGTCCAGTCCACTATTCCAGCTGTGTACCTAATGACTGGGATTGCCCAGGTGTTGATTGCCTTTATGGTATTTCCTCCATTGAGTTTGGATTTTAAGATCTTCTTCACTCTCTTGATGTATTCACCTCTAATCTTTTTCTTGACTTCAGTGTGCTTGATGTTGTCAGCTTGAAGGATACCCAAGTATTTGTAGTACTCTTCCTCATCCAGACTCTTAATGTTATTTTCGTGGGGCATCTTGATTCCTTCAGTTTTCACTATTTTTCCTTGTTTGATAGTAAGTGTGGCACATTTGTCCAAGCCAAACTCCATTACAATATCTTGGCTATATATACGGACAGTGTTGAGCAGCGATTCTATTTCAGATGATGTTTTTCCATACAGCTTCAGATCATCCATATAAAGGAGGTGGGATAGTCTGGCAGATGTTTTTGATGTTTGATAGCCATGTCCTGAGTTATTCAGTATTGTTGACAGAGGAAACAGTGCAATAACAAATAGTAATGGTGATAATGAATCTCCTTGAAATATTCCTCTCTTGATATTAACCTCTCCCAGCCTCTCACCATTGATCTGCAACTGTGTCTTCCATTGTGCCATCGATCTTTGCACAAATTTTCTGATGTTTCTACTGACTCCTGTTATTTCTAGGCACTTTATTATCCAATCATGTGGCAGAGAGTCAAATGCCTTTTTGTAGTCAATCCATGCCACATTCAGGTTGGTCTTCCTTCTCTTGCAGTTTTCCAAGATCATTTTGTCTATTAGGAGTTGATCTTTTGTTCCTCTGCTGTTGGGGCGGTTTCCTTTCTGCTCAGGTGGAAAGAGATTGTTTTCAACTAGATGCTGTTGCACTGCATCAGCTACTACACCAGTTAGTAATTTGAAAGTTGTTGGTAAGCAGGTAATTGGCCTGTAGTTACCTGGTGTTGCCCCTTTTGCTGGATTTTTCATTATTAGGTAGGTTTTCCCAGTTGTTAGCCACTTTTCAATTTCTCCTCCTTGTAGTATATTGTTGAACTGCTTGGCAATGAGTGGGTGTATAACAGTTAGATGTTTCAACCAAAACCCATGCAGTTCATCTTCACCTGGTGCTGACCAATTTTTGATTTTCTTTGCTCTTTTTTCTACCATTTTTGTTGTTATTACTAGTTCTTTCATTTCAACTTCTGTTTTATTTGCATCCACCTCTTTTAACCAAGCCGCATCCTTGTTGTATTTCTTTGGGTTATCCCATATCTGCTTCCAGAACTGCACTGTTTCTTCCTTGTCAGGTACTGACTGATTCCTTGCAGTTTCTCCATTGATGGATTGGTAGAAACGTTTCTGATTGGATTGAAATTGGAGGTTCTGCCTATAGTTTGCAATTCGAGCTTCATATCTACTGATTTTCCTGGCTATAGCTGTTATTTGTTGCTTTATTATTTCCAGTGCTTCCTTGATCTTCCTTGTTTCTAAGTGGTATTTCTTGATTAGGTATTCTTTGGTCTTCTTGTTCTTCAGCTTCTTTTCTTTCATCTGTTCTAGCTTGCTTGCATGTGATCTTAACTTGCTGATCTTATTTTCTAGTCTAACCTTCCATTTTTCTGGTGCACTGTTTGTTTGTTTTTCTTCTTTGTTGATTTTGCATCCCAGGTATTCTGTTATAACTGCAGCTGTGCTGTACATTAGTTGGTTTGTTTCTTGCAATGAATTGGTGCTTATACTTGATATTGCAATATTTGCATCTTTTAATGCTTGTGCTAGCTGTTTCTTTGGAACAAGCTTCAATGCAGGTAGCCTTATTCTATTGTTTTTGTGCTGTTCTAGATGCTCAGTTATTCTTTGTTTCAATTCTTTTATTTCTTTAGTTAGAGGGTTTTGTTCTTCCTGAGGTAGAGGTGCCTGGTTTCCAAATGAGAACAGTTGTATATCTCTGCTGGATTCCTTCACTGCCAACTCCCCCTAGTTTGCCTCTACATTCTGAATTACTTCTGGTAAGGCTTTGATTTCTTTGCCCTGGGTAAACCTTTGCAGTTCGTCCAATTCTGTTTCTGTGAATATTTTATTTCGTGTTATAAATCGGCGTTGATCTGCTAGTCTCTGTTCTGTTATTTCTGATTCTGGATGTTGTTCTTTCCAGAACTGGTGCATTCGTTTTAGATATCCTCTTCTTGTTGGACTTGATCTGTAGTAACAGATCATTATTTCTTTGTTTTCCATCACTGTGTATCTGCGACGGGTAAAGACCTTTTCTTCCAGTAGTTCTGCAGCTGCTGGCCCTGGTTGCTCAGCCAACAGTCCTGAGTCCTGTAACCCATTTTTCACCAGATATCCAGGAACTCCAATATCTAGTGCGGACCTTGTTAACCCGGGCGACGTCCGAGCCGGTATGGCATTCTGAAATTTACGTCTCACCATATTTTTTATGGGAGAGACACTCTTTGTCTGACTCCTCTGATGAGACCTGTCCAGTATGGTTGAACCTCTGGCATAGCTCTCATCTTCCTCAGAGTACACAAGCCCCACAACCACGTCAAGGTAGTGCCTCACTGGGGGATTATTTCTATTATTATTATTATTATTATTACTATTATTATTACTATTATTATTATTATTATTATTATTATTATTATTATTACCTATTCCGATGTGACCAGTGTGGTTGAATTTTTGGCATAGCTTTCATTTTTCACAGAGCACAGAAACCCCAAAACCAAATCAAGGCAGTGCCTCATTAGAGGATTATCAATACGGCTATTTGATTTTAAGAGAACACCTAAAAGCAGTTTTAAAACAATACTTAGGCGGCTTCCGGTTCCGGTCTTCAATGCTGGCGGACATGCGGAGAGACTGCTCTCCCTGCTGTCCAGTTTTTCTCCTTCAGAAGACCCTGGAAGGGGTCAAAAGTCACCCTGGAGGGGCAACCACCATTGGGGAAGACTCCCGCTGGATCACGGAGGGGCGGCAGCCTCTCTGTTTGATCTGCAGTAACTCCTCAGGACCAAAGAGGAAAAGAGTGGTCATTAATATGGCCGTTCATTTAGTCGAACCAGCCGAAAGCCCAAAGCACTAACTAAGCATGAAGAAGCAACTGGAGGACTTGGGTGAGACCCTATTTTTCCTTTTCTCCCTCCCAACTACTTTCCTGTAAAAACTCTTGAAATATCCTTTTCCCCCAGCTTAATTCCATGGCTTTTGCTCACTTCGGGAAAATAAAGCGAAGATACAAATTAAGGAACAATAAGATTAAATGATTACATACCTTGACTTGTAATATCTGGATACCTGAGCTCCCCAAAAGCTCTGTCCTTCTACAAAAACCTACTGCTTTACTCTTTTGATAACTTGGGAAAAAAAGGGAATTTTTTTTCTCCTTTTTTGAACTGGATAAAAGCCCTATTTTGTATGTTTTTGGGGAAATCTTGTGGTGAAATTTGCTACACCAAATGGAATATTTTTTTTCTGACTGGGAGACCTCTGAGTCTAAAATTTGTCCTTGACAGCAACCAAAAGATATGAACTTGAAATAGCTCGGCGGTGAAAATATCTCTTTACAGTGGAGATGGACAGTTATTAACTTTTATTAAAAATAGCCTCCAATAAAGTACTATTTGTAAACATTACAGAAATGGAGGAACACCACCCACAGCTAAATGTTAAACTTATACTCAAAAAAATTCTAGAGGCTACTGAGCTAATGAATTCTAGAATGAAAGACTTATGTGCCACTTTAAAGCACAAAATGCAGCTTTTACCCCATTAGAGGAATCCACACTTCAAAAAGCAACAGGAGAAGGAACTAATAACAAAGTGGATTTTAAAAAATGCCAGCAACAATCTACTCAGAACTTTGACACCCAAACTTTGACTTCATTTAAAGACTTTACAACTACAACAACAACAGAAATTGAACAAAGTAATGATAAGGTGGAACCTGCAGAGGATTTACAAAAACACATTGAGATTCTAGACAATCTAGATGATCCAAAAACAACTACAACATTGAACATGACTGTTCATTTAATCCAGCTGAAACCAGAAGAAGACCAGCCTGAACGTATGATAAATATATTAACTCAGATATGGAGATTTAAACCATTCGGCCAACAACTCAACAACTGAGAAGTGACTGGCTTCCATGATAGGCTGACGATTAGATGGCCTCCCCTGTTTCAAATGATATATGCAGGAAGGAAGGGAGACCCACTTGAGGATCTAAAAGCTCTTTTATGGAAGCCGGCTTGGCATAAAAGGAAGGCCAGAGTTAGACTTAAAAAAAAGGGTTTTCTTTGTGTGATACCTAATGGAAGGGCTTTAAATTTTATCTAATGAGCCAGGGAGATTTTAAAAGATATTATTGGATTTAATAGCTTAATAGTTTAATAAATTAGTTACTTAAATAATTGTTCTGAATTATAAATAGAAGATGGATGTAGAGGATAAAGGTCATTTTATGAGCAAGCGATGATATTAAAATGAGAATTAGAATATGATTGTGAAATAAATTAAGAATTTATTGGAACAAATAATAAGTGTATTTTAGACATGATATTATTTTAGACATGATATAGTAAGCCAACTGGATCATTGTAACTGAAACCAGACAAAAGTTAAAAACAGGATCTGGAGATATATAACCTAAATTGTTTATAAATGTTTTAAATGATTGAGTTATAACTAGCAATCTACTAATTTGAATTTGATATAATAACTAAGAGAAACAGAGAGGAAATTTCTGATCATGTAAACTGATATATGTATGGATAAGCATGTTATTGGACTATGTATTATCCAACCACTATGTTGCTTCCTTAAATACCTGAAGGTTTGTAAAAATGGAAAATCAATAAAACTTTTTTTTTTAAAAAAAACCCAATACTTAGGCATCATATTATAGCAGTTAAATTTAAGAACTTAATCAAGAATTTCCTGGCTCCCATACTGTAGAAGTTATTGTATCAATTTCACACTTCATTAAAGTTCATCTTAGTGTCAAAAACTCTTTCATTTGAAAACTCTGTTTTATAGACTATCTTGTAAGTTTTGATTAAATGCTATATTGTTACCAAGATCTAGAAGTTTTGTACTGTGAAGGTGATATTTTCTTTGGAGAAATTATAGGTAGTTTTGTTTACTAGCTACTTCCTTTAGTAACCATTTGCAGTTATGACAGTTATAGAAAAAGTAATTTTACAACCAATCCTTGAATTTAACACATTCATGATTTGTAAAGCAAAAGAACAAAAAAAATGACAAATAGGTCAGAGTTTCATATTTCCAAAAGCACAATATATTTGGAATGTCATTCATTCAGACAAAATAGCTTAGATTGGTCTTTAAACAATAATAAAAATAATAAAACAAAATTGATATTATATTTTTTAAAAAACTACACTATGTTTTTAAATGCATCTATCCTTTACACCTCTTTTGTTCAATTATATGATATGAAATCATAAATTCAACATCCATTCAAATTGTATTCACTTTTCCCATATTTTTTGTAAATCTGTGTTTCGCAAAGAGATTTATCAGTTTTAGCATCAGCTATCAAAATATTAAGAATCAAGTTCTATTTTGTTAAATATTTGTTACTCACCTTGGAGAATGTTGCTTTTTGAATTATTTTCAGTATAATTAAGAAAAGTACAGCTGAGGTTAACCTTGGCTCTTTTATGACTTGTGAACTTCAACTTCCAGAATTCCTGAGCCAGCCATGCTGAGGAGAAATGGAGAGGTTTCCATGCTGAGCCATGCTGGCTCAGGAATTCTGGGATTTGAAGTCCACGAGTCATAAAAGAGCCAAGGTTGCCTACCCTGAACTAGACAGAAAAGCACGGTACAGCTGGATGGTACAGATGGCCCTCACTTAACAATTGGTTACTTAGTGACTGTTCGAAATCCAGAGCTACTTTTGACCTGATTCCCGAGCTTGCTTAATAAGCACATGAAAAAGGTTGTAAAATCTGATATAATTGCAAGGTGACCTGCTTAATGACTGCCATAACCGATAGCCATAATTCCAGCCTCAATTACACTCGAAAGTCAAATACTACCTGATAAATAGAAATGGTCTTGGGGGAGCAACAAAATCAACATATTTAAGAAATACAGTTTTAAAGTCCATCTCAACTCTAGTTAACTCATTACATTTAAGTCACTCCCTCCAGCTTATCCTCATAAAATAAAATATTTTTCTTCTTTGGAATGTCTGTCAAGTCTCTTTTCCTCAAGGAATCCTCAGCCTTGTTAATAACCATAAAGAAAAAGTCCCAAACTTGTTCTATTAAAGACTGTAAGTTTACTTAGAGCTCTTCCTCATAGAATAAAATCTTCTTCTCTAAATTAGCTATCAAATCTTTTTCTCCAAAAATTCGCAACCTTATTAGTATCCATGGAGAAAAAAATCCCAAATATTTTCCCTTGAGAGTTGTAAATTTGCTTGAAGTTCGTTTCAGTTGTGCTGAGAGAGTTATATTCAACCATGATTATAACACAAGTTGTTATCATATTTGTATTCTAAAGTTGCAGTTAAGTTGTTTACATTGTCAAATATTTGTGAAATTGTCACAGTAGTTTGATAATTTTCTGCTATATTTGCATCTCTTGCTCTTTTTTTATGTCATCTATATCATTTATATTTTTGGAACCTAATCAATGTATAAAGTGATTAATTTTCTGTAAGAGATCTTCAAAAGCTTCCTTAACAAGAAGTTCAGATTTGACAATCTACTTAGCTCTAGTGGTCCAAGAATACATTTTTATTTATTTGTGTATTTATTTTTTCTGACCACTTAAAGTTCATAAAAATCTGGGCATTTCAGCCACTCTCAACAAAGCAATCCAAGGTTACCTGTTGCTTAAAAATGGTAAAATAAAACCACAAGTTGGGTCTATACAACTCACCATTGCCAACTCGCCATGGCCAACTCACCACAGCCAACTTGTTGCAGCCAACTTGCCCCTGCCAATTCATTGTGGGACAACTCATCATGGCCAACTTGCCGTGAAACAACTCACCACGGGACAAGAGGTACATTAATATTGAAGAAATAGTGGAATAGAATAATTAAAGAAAGGATACCAAAGGAGAGACAACATGAAATCTGAATGACAAAAATTAAAATAACTTTTTAAATTATTTTAAATAATTAAATTGAAGTATTGAATTGTCTCATAGCGAGTTGTCCTGTGGTGAGATGGCCACGGTGGTTGGTGTAGCGAATTAGCCATGGCGAGTTGACCATGGTGAGTTGGCTGCGGCAAGTTGACTGCTGTGAGTTGTCCCATTCCACAAAGGTTTCTATCCTTATGTTTATCCAGCAGAAATAGGAAGGAAAAATACTCCACACTTACTTATTTTAGCTTGCCTCCAGCTGCCCTATTTCTTGTCATTTAAACAATAAAGAAATCTGAAAAACGGCATGGAACTTCAAAAATGAGTATCAGGCTGAGACTAAAGAGAGCCTCCTTTAGCTAATTCAGATTAATAGTCTCATAAATTGGTTACAAAATGAAATGTATGACATTGTCCATTTAAAAAATAACTTCCAGAACCGCTGTTTTTCCAACAATGAAGTGATTGCAGCCCTGCCTCCAAGCTGCCAGCTCACTACGAAGCATAGCTCCTGAAGTTACTTGAAGACCATTGCTGTATAAAGGATCTTGTGGGGTGATTCTAGGTTTCCCCCTTCTCCTACCCAGGAGAGTCATATAAACTAAGGAAAGCCAACAGTCCAGAGAGAAAAACCTCTCTGGGTATGTCTTTTGTCAGCCATGTTCATGGGAAGTCTCCAAGACTTTACAAGTCTGAAATATGTAATGGAAAGAAAGCTCTAAATATAGTTTTGTATTTATAAAGTGGGTTTGAAAATGTTTTTTTCTGTTTTCTTCTTATATATAATATTTGAGTAATTCTTAAAGTTTGTAAAATATTATAATGGATGTTTTAAAATGTTTTTCTCCTTTAAGGCTAAAGAATTTGAGACAGCAAATTACGGTAATATAAATGATGATAGTTTATAAAGATTAATAGGTACAAACAAATAGAAATATATATTATATATTATTTCCCAAAGCCAAAAGAAAAAAGCATAGATTTTTAAATTGATGTTTTATCAAAAAAAGAACATAATTTTGTTTTCATCTGGATATTGCTTCTGATTTTTGTGCTTGTGATGGAAAGAATGAAACTTTGATTTTAGTTTTGCTGATTAGATAGATTTGTTGCTATAAAAATGATTGATATATATTATTGTGTAAAACTAAAAAAATGAGGTTGTAGTGTTATTATCTTCTACTGTGCTAAAGAGTGTTGGAAGTCAATGCCTTTTTTTTTATTTCCTCCCCTTTTACCTCACACTCTTTCCTTTTTCCCTTTTTTCTTCCTTTTTCTTTTTATTTTTTTTGTATTTTTTATTCTGCTAAACTAATAAAAATTTCAACTACAAAGAAACACATTTGTAGTAAATAGTTGTCAACCACTGCCTTAATCCATAAAGCATAACTGCAAAATAAAAACTTGCAGACAAAGATATAAAAGGAAATAAATAAGCCCTAAGATGGATGAGAGAAACAAAAAATGCTGTTGTGAAGTGTAAGCTAAAGATATACACTAGGAATATTTAAAAAGTAAGTCCTAATAAAAAGGTTTTATTAACCTAACAAACATATTTTATTAATGACTTGCCTCCAGAAGAAGTAGGTGCTCCATCTTTAGAGGCTTTTAAGAAGAGTATGGACAGCCACTTGTCTGGAAAGGTATAGGGTCTCCTGCCTGAGCAGGGAGTTGGACTAGAAGAATTCCAAAGTCCCTTCCAACTCTGTTATTCTGTTAACTCAAAGTAACACATTTCTGTACTTATATGTTTGTGTGTTGCGCGCAGACATTATTATCCATCTTTAATTGCAGTTGTTCTAACACCTAATAAGCTATGGTTAGAAAAAACAAAGGCAGGTTAATTTGTGATTTCCTCTACTCATTTGGAAGCAAATTAAGTGTCAAGAAGCTAATACAGAACATATTTCATTTTATGAGATTTTAATTTAATTTGACACCATACTATTGATGCCTTAATATGGGTGGTTTATTTAAGAAAAGAAGTAATTTATCATTTTTTTACAACTGAACCTTTAGTGATATGATATGATAGCATAATCATAGCAGTGGCTGTTTGTCCTCAAGCACACTAAACATCTGACAGCAATTCATCATCATACTAGTATTTTTCAATAGTTTTTAATTCATATGTACATAATTTTACTTCAGCGTAAAACAGAATGAAGAAATTCTATACCCAAGTAATTAAAATATTTTGCAAGATAACATTTGTATTTCTCATTTAGAAAATACATAAAATACTTATTGTTCTGTTTCCAATGTAAAGGCGTTGACACAAGGCAGGAGTAACAACAGTCTTCTCTTTATTCAGATCACAACAGAACCAATACAAAATGGTGTGGATTCCTTTTATACTCCTTTGCAGGGACAGTGTCAACAAATCAATGCAACGGATTCTCCCGCCTTGTGCATGCGCAATAGGCCAGAGACAGCCTGTCTGATCCCGGGCATCCACGTGGTCTGCCTGGGCCTCTCTGCAGCTTTCTGCGACTGCTGAGTCACTCAGCAGGCCCAGGACATAACACTTATTATATTTGGCTTTCATTCACACTATATTCTGAATTCCCCAAACTGCTCACCAGTCCAACATAAATTTTATATAGCTATCATTTCATGTTTATTTAGAAAAAGGAAGGGAGGAAAGGAGGGAGGGAGAGAGGGCCATATCAACCAATACAAAGGAGTAAGTAAAATAATTATTCAGGGCTATTGCTATTTTGACCAATCTGCTCTATCAATGTCGTCATTAGAGGATCACAGCCTAATTGTTTGTTTACAAATATTTTTTACCCATTTACAATGGCAGCCATTTTTATTTTCATTTTTCTCAGCATAAAAAATGAGAAATAATAGGATAGGATAGGATAGGATAGGATAGGATAGGATAGGATAGGATAGGATAGGACAGGACAGGACAGAACAGAATAGCTGAAAAGGACCTTGGAGGTCTTCTTAAAAATTTCCAGTGTTGGAGTATTCACAACTTCTGGAGGCAAGTTGTTCCACTGATTAATTATTCTAACTGTCAGAAAATTTCTTTTTTGTTCTAGGCTGCTTCTCTCCTTGATTAGTTTCCATCCATTGCTTTTTGTCCTGCCTTAAGATGCTTTCTGGAACAGCTTGGCTCCCTCTTCTTTTTGGCAACCCCTGAGATATTGGAACACTGCTATCATGTCACCCCTAATCCTTTTTTTCATTAAACTAGACATACCCAATTCCAGCAACCGTTCTTTATATGTCTGGCCTCCAGGCTCGATCATCTTTGTTGCTCTTCTATGCACTCTTTCTAGACTCTCCACAATTTTTTTACATCATGGTGATCAAAACTGGATGCAGTATTCCACGTGTGGCCTTACCAAAGGATTATAAAGTATTAATAGTTTATGTGATCTTGATTCTATCCCTCTGTTAATGCAGCCTGGGGCTATATTGGCTTTTTTGGCAGCTGCAGCACACTGCTGGTTCATATTTAAGTGATTGTCCGCCAAGATTCCAAGATCCCTCCCACAGTTACCACTATTGAGTGAGGTACCACCTATACCAGGGCTTTTCAACCAGTGGTATGAGTACCACCTGTGGTACATTAGCACCTGGCAGATGGTACGCGGCCATCTTAGAAAAGTGGTAGTGAGGGAGGGGAATGGGATGAACCAGTGGCAGCACCGCCCAAGCCTGAGCGAGAGATGGCTGGAGTTGCAGGGCTGTCAGGGCTCAGTGGAAGCGCCAGGATCAGTGCCGCTTTCAAGCTGATTAGTGTTTCTTTGGGGCTGTCAGGGCTCAGTGGAAGCGCCAGGATCAGCTCCAGGCTCCAGCTGGAAAGCAGCACTAATCCTGGCGCTTCTGCTGAGCCCAGAAGAAGTGCCAATCAGCTGGAATGTTGCAGCATTTACATGGTTCTTGTGATTTACATTCAGATGCTTGGCAACTGATTCATATTTATGATGGTCACAGTGTCCCAGGGTCATGTGACTGAAACCTGCTGCAACCACCCAGCAGATGGGGGGGATAAAAACCAAAGACCCCCCCCTGCTGCCATTCCTCAACAGAAATGCTCACAATGAAAACCTCGGACAGGAGGAAGAGCGCCGCCGGGTGGGCAGGCAGGTGTCTTGCTCGGCTGTGGCTTGGGGGGCACTTTTTCAGTGCTGTTGTAACTTCAAACAGTCATTAAGCGAACTGTTGTAAGTCGAGGACTACCTGTACTTTATCACTTTTTTCCTTTTTTTGTCATCAAGTTTTTGACACTTTGCTAGGCGACTGGTGGTACTTGGATATTGCTATATCCTAAAAGTGGTACAATGGGTGAAAAGGTTGAAAAGCCCTGACCTATACCCCCTATACTATACATGTACATTTGGTTTTTCTTGCCTAAATGTAGAACATTACTTTTTTCACAACTGAATTTCATTTTGTTAGATAGCACTCAATGTTCAAGTCTGTTAAGATCCTTCTGTATCTTAAACCTATCTTCTGGAGTGTTGGCTATTTTTGTCAGCTTGGTGTTGTCTGCAAATTTGATGAGTTCCCCATCTATCCCCTCATCCAAATCATTGATGAAGTTGTTGAAGAGTACTGGACCTAAAACAGAGCCTTGGGGTACCCCACTGCATTCTTCCCTCCGTGTAGATAAAGCTGCCTTCCCCAAAATTGCACCATTATCACAAATTCCTCTGTTTTTTAAGCCCATATTGAATTTTTTTACTGTACTGTACAGGTTTTAGAAGTCCTCTAGCCCATTTAGACCAATCAATCAAAGTTGCCATGCCCCTGCAGGGTCTGACCATGCCCCAGTTTTGAAAAAGGGTGAAGCCAATGATTGTGTGACATGATGGCTCCCGAATTGCTGACACTGACCTCACTGTTCAAGTGAACAGGGAGGGGTGGATTCTACATTCCTCATGCTGAGAAAAGGTGTTCAGGTAAGACAATGCCCCTTCTCCAGCATGTAGAGGAATGTAGAATCCACGAATGGGACATACCAAAGCCCCTATGAGCCCACGGGTGGGACGCAGGCCGGTCAAGTGTCGATGTTGAAATGGACCACCTGCTGTAAGACCCGGCGGCGGAATGTGGCCTCTGCAGAAACAAACTTGTCGAGCTTGTAATGACGTATGAAAGTGAAGGGGACCCTACAGATACAGCTATGGCCAGATGTTTGAAAATGTTCCACCTGATGGACAAATCACAAGTATTTTCTATGAGTTTTCCTACCTGAAGCCATTGACATGGTTGTCCTTTCACATATAAAGCACTATGACTTTGATTTCAACATCTAATACAAGACAACTGAGAATTGTTTTGCATAAAAATATAAAGTCTCATTGTATAAAGAAAATTGGTATGAAGGAAAGAAGTCTGAACTTTTTTCTTGACAATTCAATTTAAAGTAAAGTTTCATGTTTCAGTCCAGTCTAGAAAAAGGCTTGAACTATTTTGCAGAACCAAAAACAATCTAGCAAATCACATGCAAACATTCCTGGGGGTATTTGCAGTCATAACATAGAATCATTAGACTACAATTCTTTGTGATCACAAATTATGTTATGCCAAATATAGTTATTTTCTTTTAGTATGAGATATGTTTTTGTCTGCTGTAGTTATCATTATGTTCAATCAAACCATTGTGTGCTGATTCCAAGAACTATGGCAAACATCCTTTTACTTGACATTACATCCAAATGCAGCCTTGACAGACCAATGCTATGTATGTTTATGCAGAAAATAACATCTACTGAATTCAACAAATTATCTCCAAGTATGTGAATATAGAACTAGAATCCTATTATAGAATAAGTTTCACTATATTCATCAAGGCTTATTTCTGAAGTGTATATGGTTGGTTAGCTTATGCTGTCAGACTCAGAAAAAACCCACAGCTATTTATCAAGCCAATTGTGCTTTCCCATGATGTTTTTAAAAATAATCTATAGAAATGGGTATCTTTAAAAACAGACAGGGAGACTTTGAAATAAAAAGCAATTCTTTCAGTCAGATTACCTTAAAACATTTAAATGCATTTTATTGCATGACTAAGCGTCAGCCCAATAATAATAGAAAAATACATCACAAATTCATAAACATTTTTTCTTCTTCTTCTTCTTCTCTCTCTCTCTCTCTCTCTCTCTCTCTCTCTCTCTCTCTCTCTCACACACACACACACACACACACAGAGAGAGAGAAAGAAAAACATGTTTGCTTTTGTTTTTAATACTCATGGGTGACTGCAACACAGATTGATAGCTAACCTTCAGGCTAATTTCTTCTGAAATTACTGTTTAGCTAATAAGAGACTGATCCAAAATAACTGCTGATAAAATATTGTGTGTGTAACTTGGTCATGTAGTTAGGAGTGTTAATATCAATTAATTCTACTCACACTTGTTTTAAAACAACTTCATTTCCCCCTTACCATATATGTAATTACACAGCTATAACTAATAGCCATGGAGAAGCAATCTACCATCTAAACATATGGCATTAGTGTTCAAAGTACTACATACGCTTTGGTTCTTTTATTTTCACACAGTGAATGAGGGATTATTAGAGATGATTAAATGTACATATAATGCTTTTTAGTAAAAAGCTCAACTTACTCTGTGAATTTGGCTTTTTATAATAGGCTTTTTTTCTTCAGTTTTACTGTTTCATTGTTCAAAATACTTAACATTAATTTCCCCAATTTATTTTTTGTATTTTTAATATATATATATTACTATTAGAGCTAATATTTATTTTAATATAAAGTATTATGTATTTCATTTACTATGTAGTAATATTAACTAAGTAATTTATCCCTTATTCAGAACATTTTCTGAACATTTCTACCAACATTTTTATCATCTTGGTCTCATGTTAGTTGCTATATATTGCACACTTCAATATTTTTAATTGAGTCTTTATAAAATTAGGTAATAAGAATATTTTTTAAAAAAAATGGGGGGACCTATTTTATAGCTATTCGTTGTAATGTAAAAAGCAGTGACATTTTGCTTCAGTAAACACACAGAATAAATTAGAATGGTAAGAGTAAATACCAGAAATATAGTACATTTTACAAATTGTATATAGTTTTGAGAAGAGGATTTCCTGCTTCATTGCCTCTGTAATACACAGCCCCCCTTCCTTTTTCCTCCTTCTTTTGAGCCTAATGAAATATTTTATTTATATCAATTTTAAATACGAATGCTATCATATTTCACTTGTTAAAAAGGGTAGAAGATCAAGATTTAACTAAAGTTCAAAGTCACCTTCACCATTATTAACTGTTTTGGCTTGTGTAAAAATGGACATCACTTAATTGTTAGGTGGCTTATATAAATCTTGTTTCTACAGAGAATAGTTATAAAGAATAAATTGGGGAATGTTTGGGCCGTGATGCATAAAAACAGTACATCTATTGCGCTACATCACATGTGTCAAACTCATCACATCACGTAACGTGTTGAAATATATAGCGACTCTTTTTGCATTGCCGGCAATGGGGTGGGTGCAGCTTCAGTATGATGAAACCAGCCTGCAGGCCTGCAGTTTGATACCCTTGCTCTACATCAAGGCAGCTATCAGAATGGTATTTAGTCTCTGTTTTTGAGAACTCAATCCAGGTAAATACAATTCTGAGAGCTTCTAGAAACTCCTTCCACATTCCTACTGAATGCCAGAATATGAATAGCTCCTATAGCTAATGCATTGTATACACTAATTTAAAGTGTATAGACTCATAAGTACAATTACCTTTAGAGCTTTCCAAATAGAATAGCATATGCATTTGAGGAATTTGGTAAGGATGAAACCAGTCACATGTGGTGACTCCTGGTGGTCAATGTAACTGAAATGGCACATAGGATGTGCATGGTGTAAAAATGTAAAGAGGCGGGCAAGAGAATGGAATTATTTTAAATGTTTGTCACTGATGTGAAAGCTAATCCATGCCAACAAAGATAAGAGAATAAAGATAAGTAGTGCAATAGAAGGCATTAAATTGTCAATATTAGGGCACTATTGTATGTGCAACAGGTAATTATCTTAAAATTGGAGCATACCTATGTATACACTACTGTGAGAAATTCTCCATACTTTCATTAATCACATTAACATGTATTTGGATGTAGTTTTATTATTTCAATTTTATGGTTACTTTACACATGTCCCTTTCTGTAAAGATCTATAATTTTAAATATAATGGCTATGAATCCGCTAATCCTTAAGAAGAATAAAGGACATATTTTCTGCTTGTTCTTGGCATCAAGAAGTATCCTGGTTGGTACAGGATGTGCTGTTATTATAAGCATAGATTGGGTTCATCAATCTTAAATTCCTCTTTCAACTATTTTTATTACATTTTTGTCTTTCCCTGCTTACTGAGTTAGAGTCATCTGAAAGTTGTTAAATTCATCTGTTCCTATTGGCCTAAGCCTTCTTGCAAATATTGCAAAAAATAGTAGGAAGATGTCACATAGCTGAAACCACTTACACTTGGGAGTTTTGCTTTTAAGGATCCCTTAACTTATCTAATATTGCAGGGTCTGTGGTGGTCTCTGATCTTGGTTGTTTTCTTCAGACATTTTATTATCAACTTGATAACATCATCAGTGCTAGTAGGAAGTGGAGTTTACTGTCATTTTATATGCTATTGATTTGCCCTCTCAGTATTGGTGGAGTGATCTTGGTGGTTCCTTGATTGGGATATTGTTTACTGTTAGCTGATTTGTCTGGTTGGTAGTTCATCGATTGGGGTATTGTTTGCTTCTTGATTGTTGATCTAATGTTAATCTTGGTATTATCTGTTCATCTGGATATTGACTGGTGGTGAGGAGGTATTGTGGTCTTTTTGTTTGAAACCCCACTTCCTACTAGCATTTTTTGCAAATGAAACATTTGCAAAAAAGCAACTGATATTGTTTTATCTTTTCACATCCCTTCTTTGAGCCTTAGATTAACAATGAATCCTGTCCATATACGGCATTTCATTTATTTATTGTGAAAACCTTTAGTTCGTTACACTTTACAATATTCAGCAACCTATGTAGTATATATAAAATAAGAATTAAGATATGATTAGGTTAAAAATAAGAAAAAACACTAAAAAACAAAGGAACAAAGAGAAAAAACTATCAAAAACAAGGTAAAATTAAATATAAATGTAAGAAATAATTGAATATTAATATTTGCCAAAAAAAAAAAGCTAACAAGGGGAAAGTGGTCTTATTTTGTGTCTGAAAGCTGTCCCAAAGCATTGGTGCTGCCAGAGGAAAAAATGACCTTCTAGCTTTAGCTTCCTGAGCTACTTAAAAATGTGGTATTATAACTACTTTTTTTTGGGGGGGGGGGGTGATCTAATAGTTTGAGCTGATGCTGGTTGGAATTGGCAGTCCACTCTGGCCCAGCTTTTACTTGCTGTTTCAGAAAAAGCATGAATCCAAATCACAGAATCAATCGATATAGGTAGTGTTTGCCTGTTGAAAAGTTACTTGTGGCAACAGGAAGCCAAGAAATTTTGTCTTACTTGGGTTCAGCTTCCACCTAGTTCTGCCATCCATACCATCAAAAAAAATCAAGAAAACTCTTTTATTATTATGCCTGTGTTTGCTAGCAGATACATTTCCACAGACTTCCACAGACTTCCACAGAAGAAGCAAATATGATCTTCATTTTTTTAATATTCATACTTACACATGTAGTGGAGGAATGGGAGATGGATCATAATGATAACGTCCCTCATGATGTCTTGTCTCAATTGGTACTGGAGGGTGAAAAGTTGGGAAAAGATGAGGTGGATCTGAAAAAAAGAATGTACAGATCTCATTATTAGATTAGATTAGATTAGATTAGATTAGATAACCTTTATTGTTATTTTTTACTGTGGGCACAATGGCACACATTAAAAATGAAATTTAGTTGCTTGTTCTCAAAGTTTACACATACATAACACACACTTAAACATACTATATACAACATATGTCTAGACCTACACCCTTACATATAAGTAACATATAAATATGAATAACTGTCCATCTTGAATATATAATGGAAGGAGGAAGCTTTAGAGTTCACAAAGTTAATACTGTACGGCACAAAACTGTGACTGAATTTGGATGTTCTGCTTTGGATACCACAGAGTATCCTCTCAGAAGGTAACAAGGAAAACAGGTCATGAAGAGGATGTGTAGTGTCTCAGACAATCTTATGGACCCTGCTCAAGCAACACTTATGTGCTATGTCCTGGATGGAAAGGAGGAAACTGCCAATCATCTTTTCAGATATCCTCACCACTCTCCGCACCACCTTCCTGTCTGAAGCAGTGACGCTTCTAAATCAGACTGTGGTGCTGTATGACAGGATGCTCTCGATCGTCCCTCTGTAGAAAGTGGTAAGGATAGGGGAAGGAAGATGAGCTTTTCTCATGTGATGCAGAAAATGCAGGTGCTGCTGCGCCCACTTCACCAGTGTCTCGCTATTAAGCAACCAAGCCAGCCTACTTGTTAACTGCACACCCAGGAATTTGATGCTTGTAACCATCTCTAAATTTTAATAGGATATTAAAAAATGAGCAATCATTTATTAAACATTGCATTCTTTTAATGCAGCATATATTTAATGCAATATATGTTGCATTAAAAAGCAAGCTTTCCAGATACTGAATTTTGTATTTCCAAGTGTCCTTTGTTAGTAAACATTTGTTCAGCAAACATTATGACTTTGTTAAAAGAGGAAACTTATGACTGATACTCCAAGTTGCATCTGTAACAGCATCCTCACAATCACAAATCAAGAATTTGCCAATCAGTTTACAGACCTAGATTGTTGGGGGCAATATGTTGACTCTGTAAATCACTTAGAGAGGGCTGTAAAGCACTGTGAACCGGTGTATAGGTCTAAGTGCTATTGCTATTAAGAGTCACAATATTGTGATCACATGATCACCATTCATAAACTTCACAGGCAGAAGATCATAAATGATGATCACATAACCTTGGACTTATTCATTGTACAGAATATATTTAATGACTGCAACTGAAACTGCTGCAAGTGCCACTGTAAATTGGCAGTTATGTGAGATCACACTTTATGGCCTTATGATACTTAGTGATAGAGTTGCCAGTCACAATTACTTTCATTAAGCAAGAATTATAATACTAATGCCATCGAATGTATTTGTGTTATTTCTTTACTTTTTTATCATTTTGTATCACTCCAATTTTGATAATTGTACTGGGAGAGAGTTACTATTCAGGGACATAATTTCTATCACATTCAGTAATCATAATTATTTTTGAGATTTTAACATTATTGCTTGGGTTCTGACAAGCTCAATTTAGGATGTTCAGAAAAGACTATTTTTTCATGCAACTCAGTCATATTTACTTTGATTTATTAGCTTTCTGTGATCATAGTAAAATAGGTATCATGTAGTATCTAATTTTTGTTTGGCCAAGAGGCCAGGAATTGAACCTAGCATCTTTACAAAGAATATTCTTTACTACTGAATACTAACTCCCCACATCTCATTTCATATACTTTTTACAGTCTTGCAGAATTGTAGGAGACATTCAGTTTTGCCAAGACTGGAGAAGTATATGACAAAGATTGCAGTTTATCTGAGTTCCGTACAAATTTCATTTATATGAACCCAAGCCAAATGCTTAAGAAACAGATGATGACTCTTTCATTTTGCCATGGCAAATGTGAACATTCTTATCTAATGTTCTCTTTGTATTACTTTAAATGGATGTTAAAGAAAAAGCTATTTAATTGTCATAGACATGTCTAGTGTCACATCATATGGATCAACTAGTATTTTATAAGCACATCTTAAGAAATTAAAATTAGATTTCAAAGAGTTAGGAAAAAGCAATGAAATATTAGTAAAATGTAATAGTGTAATGTAGAGTAAGAAAAGCAAAATTAAAGAGTAATACTGAAGAAAAAAATATAAATTTGGCAATTAAGGAATTATACAAGAATATGTTTATATCTGCTGCTTAAAAATTGAAACCATGTACTATGAAAAATAAAATATATATTATATGCAGGATAAAAATCAGACATGTATGAAAAAAGACAGGAAACTTTTAAAGCATAAATGGTGATAAAGTAAATTATGACTGGTACAGTGGCCTAGTGGCTTCACCTCCCACCCGGAAGGTTGAGAGTTTAATCCTAGGTAGCGGCAGAGGTTTGTCCCCTAGAGTGCAGATATAAATATATCTGCTGCAATATTGGTGTGGTGTCAGGAAAGGCATCTGGCTAGTAAATGCTCAGCTTCATCCAGTCACCCTGACTCTACCCCAAATTAAGGGATTGCAGGGTCATAGAAAGGGAGGAGTGAAAAACTAATTTTAGTTTTTTTATTTCAAACACACACACACACACACACACACACACACATATATATATATATATTCAAAAGATAAAAGATGAGCACCAGGAAATAAAACAATCAAGTGTTTAATAGATAAATAACCTAGCTTTCAATGGCTATATTGCTGCCATCATCATCAGGGTGTAAAAGCCCGAGGGTGGGGGAGCTTGCTTATGACCGCAACCACGCCCGCATTCGACTCATAGACCTCATTACGGGGCCCGGTCGCATCACTCATATCAGACGTACTTTTGAGTTCTAAGTTCCTGCGGCTAGTTACTTCTCTACTACGCACGGCTCCTAGGCTGGAGGGAGAACGCTCCACATCACCTTGCACCAAAGTAACCTGTGTGATGCCAAACCGATCCTCTGATGGAATCCCGAACCTGGCCACCTCTTTCCCCCGTGTCCGTCCCACCATTCTCCGGGGACATGCGACCATATCCATGTCTTTGCTCACACACCCCCCTGCAACCCCTAAGACGTCGCGTGTCCACGCGTGAGGTGCACAGTAGTTTATTACGGTCCGTGTTCCTGTCAGTTCAGCGTCTGGCGAACACTCAACTCTCCCCCCCCCTTGGTATACTTCAAAGGAGCCCCAAGCTCCCAGAAAACTACATTCTTCAGTTTTTAGTCTAATTCTTAATATATATATATATATATATATATATATATATATATATATATATATATATATATATATATATATATATGTTTTCTGATGTTTTCGCGGGTATTTGTATATAGGTCTTTGGTTGTTCGGGTTTTCTCCCGCGTAAAATTGGAAGTGTCTTGGCTTGGTGATTTCGAGTCTGATTCTGTTAGCATCGTCGGGGTTGATTTTGGTCAGGCTGGTTTCAACTCCACATATAATGGTTTCAGTGGGGATGTGTTTGGGAGTGACTGCAAAGTTGAATCCTTTGGAAAGGACATTGGTTTCGGCTTTGGTGAGGATCCTATCTGAGATGTTATGCACTGTTTGTTTCATGTGTGGCTGTGAGGGAGGAGGGGTTTGTTTCTGGCGTTCTTGTAGTCTTCGGAGTTTGTTGGTGTGTGTATCTGTCTTGAGGGTGGTCTGTGTTTCGGCTCTCCAGACGGCGAGTTGTTTGGATTTGTCCCAAAGTGCGGGGTGGATCTTGTTGCTGAGTTTGAGGTGGAGTGTGAGGAGATCTTGTTTAATTCGGTCTAGGAGGAATCTTTTTGTGTGAAGTTCATTTCTGATTAGGGCCAATTCTGTTCTTTTCAGGATCCGTTTGGTGGCTGCAGAGTTGGAGTGGAATTTCAGTTGGAAACATGTGGGGATTAGATTTTGATCTCGGCAGTTGCGTAGGAATGTGAGGTCGCATAAAATGGAAGCTCTTTGGACTTCAAGTTTTTCATAGGTCCTGGTCAGATGGTGGATTTCCTCCCCGTAGAGGTTCAATATTTGTTTTCTGAGGTTTTCGCGGGTGTTTGTATGTAGGTCTTTGGTTGTTCGGGTTTTCTCCCACGTAAAATTGGAAGTGTCTTGGCGACGTTTCGACGAAGTCCCATTCGTCATCTTCAGGCTGGTGCTTTCAGCTTCGTGCCTCGAGCAGCAGTGTGTGGTCTTGGCTGTTTCTTCCTTTTAACTGCCAGTGGAGGTATGAACTGATTGGGTGGGAGCTTGGCTGTGTTCTGATTGGGTGGAGGTGTGTTCTGATTGGTTAGGGGCTTGGCTGTGCTCTGATTGGCTGGGGGGTTGGCTGTGCTCTGATTGGCTGGGCCAATCAGAGCACAGAGCACATAAATACTTTCCCATTTCATTGCAACACAGTTGATGAAATTCCTGGTTCCTGTAAGATCCCTTTGCTTAATTGATCAAGAATATCTATTTTACTAACCTTACTGGATTTAGCAAATTTCATACTTCCAGAATAGAATTTGTGTTATAATACAGCAGTCAAAGGTAATGGGAAGAGAAAGTGAAACGTAGACAAGTATATGCTTTTAGATTCAGATAAATTAGTAATATAATATACATCATCTATTAAGGACATAAAGGGAGAAATTTATATAGATTCCAGATCTATTAGCCACCTCTTAAAAGTTACTCTAATATACTATACTTCAACTCTTCAGTAATTCTTCAGCAATAGAATTAGATTCTGGTTTTAAAAATATGTTAAAAACCTCTGTTCTATTATATGTAAATGATACTTATACTTTATAGCTCACACATTCTTTTCCTGCTGTAATCCATTTAGAAATCTGGTACATGATAAATGAAGTAAATGGGACCTGATGGCACTAGGTTGTAAAAAGTATTCTAATAACCATACAAATTGATTTTAAATTCTGTCCTAAGTCTATATTTTTTCTGAATGAAAAGCAACAATAAATTAATATTGTAAGACATGATTTTCTAATTCCAAAAGCGTGCGTATATAAAATGCAAGTCAATAGGAACATATTTCTTTCACATATTATCAAGGTTCTCAGTTTTTAAGTATAAAAATGGGTTAAAATGGCATTTGTTTCCTAGAATAATATGAGAAATAAGTATTTTACATTTCCATTCTCACCCTACATGGTTCAAAGTGCCATGGGGGGGGGGAGGGAGGGAAATAGATGAAACTGAAGCTTTCATTTTGAATTTGTTCAAATAATTTTCCCAATAAGATATGAAAAATGTAGTAGCCCACAAACAGTAATTTGGCTTTAAAAATGACTGATACAAATTATTCCACTTAAACTGTGTAGGAAAGGAAGGGGAAAAGGAAAGGGAAGGAAGAGGGAAAAAAAATACAGACCCCATCAATATATTATAAATTATTCCAAATTTAATGAGCATACGGGCCTTAGTTAAATGAGCTGAAAATGCATATACATTCATACAGACATATCAGATCAGATTCTTAACATATTAATCAACTTTCAATTAACATAAAATCTATTTTTAAAGGGTACTTCTTAGAATTTGGCTTTTATATTGCTTTCTTGATAACAAATATGAATTAATTCTGGATCTTGGAGAAACAGTAATTTTATAATGATTTTTTAATTGAAATTTTTTAAAATTTTACAAAAAAGTTCCCTTCCCCGAACCCTCCCAACCCACCCCAACCCCCCCCCCAACCTTCCCAGAGCTGAATACAGGCTTGATTAAAATTTAAAAGAAAAAAATTTAAACACAAATAAACCATATACAAATTTGGTTACAATAATTAAACAAATCATAAAATACTTTAACACCAATATTTAAAAAACAGAAAGAGAAAAAGAAAAGAAACAAGAAAAAGAAGAAAGAGAAAAAAAAATTAGAAAAAGAAAAAAAATATATCTAAAAAATATCTTAAACTTTAAATATAAATTATTCAAAAGCTAAATAATATTTTTATATCATACTTGTATTGTATAAAATTTATCCATCTTTTCCATACCAAAAGGTACTTCTCTTGCGATTGATCTTTCAAGAAAGCCGAAATCTTTGCCATTTCCGCTAAATAAGAAACTTTAAGAAACCATTCTTGCAAAGTAAGCTAAGATTTCTTCTTCCAACATCGCCCTACTAACAACCTAGCCGCTGTAATTAGATTTAACATTAATATAGTTTCTTTACTGTCACAATTGGAAACAATACCCAACAAAAACAATTGTGGAGTAAATTTTATCCTTCTTTTAAAAATTCTTTGAATATTCCACCATATCTTAATCCCAAAAGCTTTTATGTTTTTGCATAAATATGATAATATGTGGTGTCCAAGCAACCACATCTCCAACGTTTAGGCTGCAAGTTTGAATACATACGAGACATTTTTTGTGGATCAAGGTGCCATCTATGAATTGGATTCAGAAACGGAACTAATTAAAGATTGTATGATAAGATGGGCGCAGAATTTTGGTGAGCCAGTCTCGTTGGACACCTGGGAAAAAATTTGGGTGAGAAATGTCAAATTTACACAAGCACAGAACTTAAGGGAGAATTTTTATAAAATGTTTTATAGATGGCACCTTGATCCACAAAAAATGTCTTATATGTACCCTGACGTGCAACCCAAATGTTGGAGATGTGGTTATAAGGAGGCTTCCTATTATCATATTTGGTGGTCATGCAGAGAGATAAAAGCATTTTGGATCAAAAGTATGGTGGAATATCCAGAGAATTTTTAGAAGGAGGGTAAAATTTACTCCGCAATTATTTTTGTTAGGTATTGTTACAGATTGTGATACAAAGGAGGTTGTATTGATGTTAAATTTGATTACAGCCGCTAGGCTGTTAGTAGGACAATATTGGAAGAAGGAATCCTTGCCTACATTGCAGGAATGGTTTCTTAAAGTAGCTTATCTGGCGGAAATGGCAAAGATCTCTGCTTTCTTAAAGCAACAAACGCAAGAGAAGTTTTTTGCTGTTTGGGATAAATGGATAAAATTTATACAATTTAGATTGGGTATACAAAAATATTATATAGTTTTTTCATAAGTTTTATTTTTATATATATTATAGATAATCTTTTTATATATATAAATATAAAGTTTTTAATTTAATTTTTATTTTTACTTTTTAAGCCTATATTCTGCTCTGGGAAGCTCAGGGGGGGGAAGGGAGGGGGGGTTTTGGGAGGGGTGGGGGGGGGTTTTTATATATGTATTGTTTAGTTTTATTTTTTTGTATATGTTGTCTCTTGTTTTGTATTCTTTTTTCTTTTTTGTAAAACTTATAAAACTTTTAATAAAAAAAAAAAAGAAAGCCGAAATCTTTGCCATTTCCGCTAAATAAGAAACTTTAAGAAACCATTCTTGCAAAGTAAGCTAAGATTTCTTCTTCCAACATCGCCCTACTAACAACCTAGCCGCTGTAATTAGATTTAACATTAATATAGTTTCTTTACTGTCACAATTGGAAACAATACCCAACAAAAACAATTGTGGAGTAAATTTTATCCTTCTTTTAAAAATTCTTTGAATATTCCACCATATCTTAATCCCAAAAGCTTTTATGTTTTTGCATAAATATGATAATATGTGGTGTCCAAGCAACCACATCTCCAACGTTTAGGCTGCAAGTTTGAATACATACGAGACATTTTTTGTGGATCAAGGTGCCATCTATAAAACATTTTATAAAAAATTTCCCGTAAATTTTGGGCTTTGTAAATTTGACATTTCTCACCCAAATAATCTCCCAAGTATCTAATGGAACCAATTCATCAAAATTTTGTGCCCATTTAACCATACAATCTTTAACTAGTTCTGCTTCTGAATCCAATTCCACTAACACCCTATAAATTCTTTTGATATGGGTTCGTCTTTGATCTTTTATTTGTTTTAACAAATTCTCATCCTCTCTGAGCAAACCCACCTTGCAATCTATTTTCCACCTTTCCAATAATTGTCTATACTGAAACCATGAATTTTATAATGATTATATTATAGTGTAGTGTAGTGTAGTATAGTATAATATAGTGTAGTATAATAAAATAATTTTGAGTGACTTCTGACTTCCATATGAATATATATATTTAAAATTGATATGCAGTCATTTATTTATTTGTTTAGCGTATGGCATATCATACATGAACTAGCAATATATATTAACATACCACCTAGATTAATAAAACACAATAAAATATAAATATTAAAAAGATATATGTTCAAATACCAATATCTAAGCTATCTAACCAATGCAGCTGTTGTGTTTCCAGTTCGGTGAGGCATTGACAAGGCAAATGATGCAAACAACAACTCTTTATTCAGCTAACAACAGAAGTAGCCCTAACTGCTGCTTAACCACTATTTATACAGCCCACCACTAGGCGGCAGCCAGTAGAATTAAAGCAGTATTTCCCTCTTAAAGACAAGCTAATTAACATGTAAACAGTCAGTCTGGAGCTTAAACAGGTGCAGCCATTTGGCGGTTTCCAACAGTTTCCAAGTAAATTAGCCTCAATACATAGCAGCATTGTTTAAATTAAAAAAAAAAAATCAGATACTGGATGGGTATATGCCCTTAGTTCCCATTCGGTCATGATGTCATCTACAATTTGACATGGGACTTGGCAGTCACACTGAGAATATTATGCACCCCATCTATACAGGGAGTACTGGTAGATGCCACGTGAGGTGTGAATTCTATTCAGGGTTGTCCATTGCTGACATGGTAGTTCAAAGCCTGGCATCTTTTTTGTGGGGTCATTTATAGTAACTGTGAGAGGGATCTCAGAGTCCTAGTGGACAATCACTTAAATATGAGCCAGCAGTGTGCTGCAGCTGCCAAAAAAGCCAACACAGTGCTGGACTGCATTTACAGAGGGATAGAATCAAGATCACATGAAGTGTTAATACCACTTTACAATGCCTTGGTAAGGCCACACTTGGAATATTGTATCCAGTTTTGGTCACCACGATGTAAAAAAGATATTGAGACTCTAGAAAGAGTACAGACAAGAGCAACAAAGATGATAAGGGGACTGGAGGCTAAAGCATATAAGGAACAGTTGTTGGAATTGGGTATGTGTAGTTTAACAAAGAGAAGGACGAAGGGGGACATGATAGCAGTGTTCCAATATCTCAGGGGCTGCCACAAAGAAGAGGGAGTCAAGCTATTCTCCAAAGCGCCTGAAGGCAGAACAAGAAGCAACGGATGGAAATTAATCAAGGAGAGAAGCAACCTAGAACTAAGGAGAATCTTTCTGACAGTTAGAACAATTAACCAGTTGAACAAGCTGACTCCAGAAGTTATGAATGCTCCAACACTGGAAGTTTTTGAGAAGAGACTGGATGGCCATTTGTCTGAAATGGCATAGGGTTTCCTGCCTGAACAGGGAGTTGGACTAGATGACCTCCAAGGTCCCTTCCAACATTATTATTATTATTGTTGTTGTTGTTGTTATGGTTGTTGTTGTTATTACTATTATTATTATTAGTCTTCCTATGTTTGGGTGCTCAGCGACCCATTTGGCTTTCCATTATGAATTGATGTTAAAGTTGTTGGATAGGTGTTGTGCAAATGCTAATGGAGGAGTCCTGAATTTGAGTCTTCCAGCTGATAAATGAAGAAGGTTGGCAAGCACGGGTAGGAGTGAGTTGTTCATAATTTTTCTATATTCTTTCACTACATCACATCTTGCCTTCGTACAGCTGGCATTGCTATTTGGTTCAGAACAAGAAGTCAGCAAGTTGCAATGGTTTTAATACATCTGCTTATAATCCTTGTGATGTCATTGAGTCTGACATCTAACTTACTAGTATGGCAGCTGTTAAGCCATAGAGCGGCACAGTATTCTGCTACTCAGTAGACCAGCCCTAGGGCTGACAACCTGACAAGGATAGCTGAACCTCCCCATTTATTTCCACATAATTTCTGGAATATGGGGGTCATAGTGGAATAGGCTCTTGTTTAGGTATACCTTCAGGGCTTCATATGCTAGTTTCTGTTAAGGTGGAAGTACATAGTCATTGTTTTTCTGGTGCTAGGAATGAGCTTTCAATCAGTGAAGAATTTTCTCAAGATTTTAAGATCTTTGGACAGGAGGCTGTCTGCCACCTCCATATATTTTTCTTGTACTGCTATGGTCAAATCATCAGTGTATCCAAATTTGCATCCCTGCATATCTGATATGTATAAATACAATGTAGGTGCTGTTACAAAGCAGATATTAGGCTGAACTCTTTTCCTGTGGCTACTCTGAAAAGCGTGTAGCCGGTGCTGCTGTGCACAGAATTATTGTATGCCACCTCCGTGAAAGGGAGGAGGTCAGTCCAGTTTGTCTGTTGGTAGGAAACATAGCATCTAAGATATTGCTCCACCATTTTGTTAGCAGATTCTGCAGCAGATGATAAGCCTTGAGATGATCCAATTAATTTAAGAAAACTCCTCTAAAACGTCACTGTGAACCGCACCCCCCTGTCCAAAATTATTCGCTTAGGGACATCATGCAGCCGGTAGATATGTTTCAGGAACAGTTTGGTCACCCATTGGGCAGATGGGAGTCCTTTGCAGGCAATGAAATGAGCCTGTTTCGAGAACAGCCAGATGACAGTATTTCCTCTACTTTCAGGTAGGTCTTTTATAATGTCCATAGCTATTTATTCCCATGGTTGAGAAGGGTCTGCCACGGGTTGCAGTAACCCAGGGGTTTCGCCTGGGATTCCTTTCATTGTGGCACATACAGTACAACTTTTTACATAGTTTTCCACATCATTTTTCAGTCCCAGGCACCAAAATTGCCGGTGGGTGAGGTTAGAGTTTTTAAATATCCAGATTGTCCAGCCTGTTTTACCTCATGTCTGTGTTTGAGAGCATTAAGACGGAGGGCTTCAGGCAAATATAATTTCCCTCCTTTGTAAGCCAAGCCATCCCTGCATGTTAGGGAGGTTTGATTATCTTTGAACCATTGATCGGTGAGGAGCTCTCATTTTATTTTTTTTTACTCCAGGGTCATCAGGATTGGGGACCCTGCGAGGTGTAAATTGAGCGGTAGTTTGTGGATTGGGGATAATAGCCTCGTTAATCTCTTCCCATTTGCTTTTGTATTGGGGTATGTTCTTTAGAGTGAAGTTGAAGAGGTTAAAGTACTGTGCCCATCGCACTTGCTTTGGGGACAATTTGCAGGGAGTTTTCAGTGCTTCTAGATTTTTGTGATCTGTCCATACTTCAAAGGGCACCTTGCTCCCTTCTAGATAGTGTTGCCAGTTTAATGTTGTTGTTCTTAATTGCGAAGTCATGTCCAACCCATCGCAACCCCATGGACAACGTTCCTCCAGGCCTTCCTGTCCTCTACCATCTTCTGGAGTCCATTTAAGTTCACACCTACTGCTTCAGTGACTCCATCCAGCCATCTCATTCTCTGTCGTCCCCTTCTTCTATTGCCCTCAATCTTTCCCAGCATTAGGCCCTTCTCCAGTGAGTCCTTCCTTCTCATTAGGTGGCCAAAGTATTTGAGTTTCAACTTCAGGATCTGGCCTTCTAAAGAGCAGTCGGGGTTGATCTCTTCTAGGACTGACCGGTTTGAACGCCTTGCAGTCCAAGGGACTCGCAGGAGTCTTCTCCAGCACCATAGTTCAAAGGCCTCAATTCTTTTGCGCTCAGCCTTTCTTATGGTCCAACTTTCACAGCCATACATTGCAACTGGGAAAACCATGGCCTGGACTATACGCACTTTTGTTGGCAGGGTGATGTTTCTGCTTTTTAGTATGCTGTCTAGATTTGCCATAGCTTTCCTCCCCAGGAGCAAGCATCTTTTAATTTCTTGGCTGCAGTCCCCATCTGAGGTGATCTTGGAACCCAGAAAAATAAAATCTGCCACTACCTCCATTTCTTCCCCATCTATTTGCCAGGAATTGAGAGAGCCGGATGCCATGATTTTGGGTTTTGTTTTTTTTGGTTTTTATCCAGGTTGTTGATATTTCTCCCGGCAATCTTAATTCCAATTTTTGTTTCATCTAGCCCTGCCTTTCTCATGATGTGCTCTGCATATAAGTTAAATAGGCAGAGTGACAGTATACAGCCTTGCCGGACTCCTTTTCCAATTTTGAACCAATCAGTGGTTCCGTGTCCAGTTCTCACTGTTGCTTCTTGACCCGCATATAGGTTTCTCAAGAGACAAATACGATGGTCTGGTATTCCCATCTCTTTAAGAACTTTGCCAGTTTAATAGCACTCACTAATTGCGAAGGCCTCTTTCTCCCAGATTGCCCATCTCTGCTCGCTTTCAGTAAATTTCTTAGAGGTGTAGGCACAGGGTTGCAGGACCCCACTTTTGTTCTTTTGTAGTAATACAGCTCCAACTGCCATATCGCTGGCATCGGCTTGAATCACAAAGGGCTCCCCTGGGCAAGGGTGCTTTAGGACCGGTTCAGCAGCATAGTCTCTTTAAATTCTCAAAAGCTGTTTGACAGCCCATTGTCCGTGCTAGTGGTTGGCCCGGTCGCAGCTTCCCTCCTCCTTTGCCTGTTTTGATAGTTCTATAAGGGGAAGGGCAATCTCGGCAAAAGAGGGGATGAATTGGCGATAAAAGTTGGCAAAACCCAGAAAGCTCTGGAGCTGTTTGCAAGTTTTTGGGGGCTGCCATTTGATTATAGATTTCACCTTGGCTGGATCCATTTCAATACACTCGTTGGAAATTCTGTAGCCAAGATAATCTAATCGGTGAAATTCACATTTCGACAATAGGCATAAAGCTTGGCATTCAGTAGTTTCTTTAATACTTCTCTAACTAGCTTTATGTGATCAGTCATATTCATGTGTAAATCAGGATATCATCAAGATACACCAAAAACCCCTTGTATAAGTGACCATATAAGATTTCATTAATCAACTGCATAAATACGACTGGGCCTCCCTTAGTCCAAATGGCATGACTTTGAACTGATAGCTCCCCATAGGACAGTTGAAGGCAGTTTTCCACTCGTCTCCCTTTTATTCTTACCCGGTAATATGCCTCTCTCAGGTCTAATTTAGTGAAGACACTCCCCTTAGCCAGATGGGTTAATAAGTCCTTTAGGAGGGAGAGGGGGATTTATTTTCCACACTCACAGCGTTGAGACCCTTATAGTCTATGCAGAGATGAAGAGACCCATCTTTTTTTCTCTTTGAACAACACAGGGGCTCCCGTGGTAGATTTAGCCCGTTCGATGAACCCCCTCACTAGTTTTTCTTCATGTATCACTGCATCTCCTCCATTTCGAGGGGGGACATAGCATACATTCTCAGGCGTGGGAGTTTGGCTCCTAGTATCAGTTCGATAGAGTAGTCATTGGGTCTGTGAGGGGGCAGGGCATCACATTCTTTTTCATTAAATGCCTCCGCCAGGTACCGGTATTCATTGAGGATGAGTGGTTCACCTGGTGGCGGTGAGGCAGCCATGTGCGCTCGCTCATTGGGTAGCCTAAGGTGTCCCACAACATTGGTTGAATCAGCGGGAGCTTTAGGCCCTATAGGTAGTCTCACAGTTCTCATTCCTTTTTCCCACCAGATAAACAGCTTCCATTTGTCCAATCATGCTAGCCCTAGGATCACAGTCTCAGTCATTTTTGGAGCCACTAGGAAGCGAATAAACTCTCAGTGCACACCTATTTCTAGGCGTAAGGGCTCAGTTAATTGTGTGACAAGAGTCCCTCCCATCAGGGAGCCATCGGCTTGCTGCAACCTTACAAGTTTGGAAAGCTGTTTTGCCCATATGCCCATTTTCATGGCAAATGGCAGACTAATAATGCATTCAGAATCAATTAGCACATTTAAGTCCATTTGTGCCCCAGATTTAGGGATTATAAATTTGGCGGCCAGTGAAAAAGGTGGGATTTGTCGACTCACCATCAGGTCGTTCTCTCATTCATCGTCGCTGTCAAAGGAGGCTAGAGCAGGGGCGGGACCACCCGGAATCTTGGCGTTCTCCTGCATGGGGGGTGTAATCTAGGCAACAGGTTCCTATGTAACCTGGTTGGATTTCTCTCTCGTCAGCCGCTGGACAGGTTTCCTTCTTGCCGTTGGTTCCGGTCTTCTCTGTAGTCAGGAGTAGGGGACTGCTCAATGTCCCTCCTGTCCGCATTGGAAACACTTAATTGATGGGCCATTGCAGTAATTGGAGGCTTCTGTAGGGGTGATTGCTGTTCAGGTTGCTCTGGTTGCTGCTCGGATTCAGGTGGAGGAGGCTTCTTATAGCGTGTGAGCTGAACGTCTAGCTTCACTGCTGTCTGGTACCATTCTTGCAGCTAATCAAGTACTCCTCGATAGATGCAGGCTTGAGAGAGGTGATCGTCTAATCCCTCTATAAAGTGATGGATTAGGGATTGCTCTGGCCAACCTTCTATTCGACCTGCTAACTTACAAAATTCTCACATGTAGTCCAGGGAAGGCCTGCTGGCTTGTTTTATTTTGTGGATTTGTTCTCTTGCCTTTAGGTTAAGAGATGGGTCCTCAAATGAACAACCATAGTTCTTTCAGGTCTCTGGGGGTCACTGAGTATAGTTTCGGTTTTGGGAACTTGGCACCAAGCAAGATTTCTATAGTACAATCAGTAGGACTATGAGGAGGGAGTTCATCTGAGCTCTTTCGCTAAACACCTCTCGGAGTTCTTGATATCTTTGGAGATGACTGGAAGGTCTTTCCCCTGCATGACAGCCCCCTAGTTCATGCTTTGGGGTGGTTGCCTTACTAAGTTCCTCTTGGGTTTGGGAGGAGTGATTTATTTGAAAGTTTAACAGCCCTCCAGTTCACACAGGGGTTCCACTTTTTTTAGCCAGACTAGGGGTCTTTCCATTCCTGGTGCTACTATGAAACTCATGACTTCTGAGTGCAGCCCATTTGCATTCTTATGGGTTCAGTGGCAAATTTTGCTAGGATGCTCCTTGTGACAGAGCCATTCAATTGACAAAATACACCAAATCTTTCAACCATCTCATTTGAATTCCCAGTTTCTCAACAAGTGATGAGTTTACTATGCATCTGGTGCAGCCCAAATCTAATAGAACTCTGAGGCTGGCTTTCAGCCTCGACCCAGGGAAATTCAATTCTATAGGGACAGTCACTGGCATGACCAGGTGACTTATCAAGTAGTGGTCATCAGAGTAGGTGTCCATGAACCCTTGGCCGGTGTTTGGTGGGGTCGGCTCTTTTAGGTGAAAGGGTGAACTCTATGATCCTCACTCCTTTCAGTGCCTTCTCTTTGGCCCATGGTGCACCTTAGTGGGGTTCCACACAGGGTTTGGGCTGGCCTTCATGGCTAGATAGATGATTTTGCATTCTGCTGCTTGATGCCCGTTTTGACCACATTTATAGCAGGCAGTTGATCTGGCTTATGACAGCTGAGACTTAGCCATTTCTCTCTTCTGTGGAGGGGATTTCTTTTAGGACCTCGCCATGTTGTATTTGTTGCAGGTTTGGTCAATTTCCACTTCCTCAGGAAGTATGCATCAGGAAGTTGTGCAGTGTCGCAGGGGCTCCTCTTGCCACAAAAGCATTGTTTAGGTCATTGCTCAGTTCATCTTTGAAACAGCTGATGAGAATATCTTCTGGACAGTTGAATCTGCATACCAGGTCGCAGACCTCTTCGGCATACTCTGCCATTGCTCTGTGCCCTTGCCTCACGGTTTTGATGCAGTCTCTGGCTTTTTGGTCAATGAGAGAGTCCTCAAACCAATGACAGAGCACATTCATAAAACGATTGAAGTTCCTCAGTTCAGTAGTATTCATATTGTGGAAGGTTACCATCAGGCGGATGGCTGCTCCTTCCAAAGCCAACATAACATATGTCACTTTGGCACCTTCAGTAGGAATAGTTGGTTTGTAATCCTGCATGTAGATCAGAACATGGGCCAAGATGAATCCCAATTTTGGGGAATCCCCATCAAACCTCACATCCAGTGGTAGAGCTTTTCTTCTTCATGGGTTTGCAGCTCCAATTCCCCCCAGTGCAGTGGTACTGGCATGACCCTCTTGTGCTGCTCCCATGATTGCAGCCGCTCTGGCTAGGGTTGTTGAAACTCCCATCGTGATGTCTAGTGGTGATGCTCTCCTGCCATCCTCCTCCTCTCAGGTTTGATGAGTAGCCCTAGAAGTTGTCCTGGCTAGGGTCTCATGCACCTTGAGACTCTGGAACACTTCCACCATGGTGCGCATGGCTTGCCTCATGAGGAAGTAGGTGTGATTGACTTTGCTACTTTTGTCCTCTTCATTTTTGAGGTCTTCCAGCTTTGCTTGCCATTCACGTCATCAACTGCCTCGGGTAAGAATCACTCCTTTAGTTCTACCTTCTTCCCAATGCCAATAGAACATCTGGGCACAGACAAATCTCCTAGGAGGATGACCTCCTGGGTTAGCCTTGGCAGAGGCTTCCCTTCAGAACTCAGCTTCCTCTTGGTAACTGCCCTGTGCAGACATTCCATGCACAGTCCCCACGATAGAGGTGGGTGCCTGGGTTGACCACTATTGCAAATTCCACTTAATGTAAGGACTTGCCCCAACTGGCCCTCTCAGGAAAGTATGACTCTTGAAACCATGTGGTTAATCAAAAGAACTTTTACTGAGAAACATTGATTGTAGTAAGGTCAAGCAGAATCTGACATTCCTGTGCAAAACACCAAACTATTCTTCCCACTTTCCAGTCCACCGGCAGCCAAAGCAAAAGCATGCAAATAATGCTCCCCCAGAGTATCCTCCCCCCCTCCATCAGAATGGCAGGACACCCAGAAAGGGATCCTGACAGATGCAGGTTATTAAGAATGTTCTGTTTTGTGCTTGGTTCAGCATTGAAGAGGCAGCAATAGAAACAAGTACTTCTTTATTGAAGGTCAAAACAGAAACTAACAGAGGTTTGGGCCTCTGCCATGGTGTCGTCCACCGGCAGCTGCTGGTAGGGCTGTGCCAAATCTAATTTGTCGAAAATACGACCTCCCTGTAGAGATGCCAAAATGTGGCTAACTACAGGCACCAGATAGGAGTGCTGCTGTTTGTTTAACATGCATTTATAGTCGGCACAAATGCGGACTTCTCTGTTGGCCTTAAGTGGCATGACAATGGGAGTTTCCCATGGACTGCTATCAACTGGCTCCAAAATGCCTTGTTGCAACAGCTTGTCCAGCTCTGCACTGATTCTCTGCTTTAGGGCAAAAGGCACCCGATCAGGCTTAATCCTTATCAGTTCTATTGAAGGATCTAACTGTAGTGCAATTGGAGGCCCTTTGTATGCCCCTAACTCTGAGCTGAAGACATCAGCAAACTCCTTACACACTGCTGAGAGGCTCGACATTTGCAAACTATTTAACCCAGTCACTTGAATTCCCAAAGCATCAAACCAATCAAGCCCAATTAGGCTAGTGTAGTTGCCCTCAACAACTACGACTTCCAAAGGACCCTCAAAATTTCTGAACTGCACTGCCTCCCCCTTGATATTTACCCGGCAATTTTGGAAGTTGGTTAAAATGAGGTTCGACGGCCTGAGCTTGACCCATTTGCCATTTCGACTACAAATCTGCTGAAGTGTCATTGGGAGATTATCGATAGAGCTGAACCCATGTCCAACTCCATTTCAGAAGGAACCCCTTGCAGCTTGACTTTGAAGTGTAACTTCTTTTTGAGTGGGCGATGGGCGTCTGTCCTAAACACATTCCTTCTACTTGCGCAAAAACCCACCGTTACATTGACGTACCCTGGTACGTTTCCGAGGCAACTCTTCTGAGGAATGTTCTTTCCTGTGGCCCAAACAAACAGCGGTGATGTGGCCTTGCTTGCCACATGCCTGGCAAGTTGCTGTGCATAATCGACAGTCAGCCCATTTGTGTTGGCCTCCACACCCGATGCACCGAGAGAAGGAAACTGCCTTGTCAGGTTGCCGTTGAGGCCTTCTTTCTGGGGGTTGCTGCAACTGATCAACTTTGAGATCTGAGTTGAAGTCTTCAACTCTCTCGACGTCCTTGTGGTAGATGGCCTCCATGCAAGGAGGGTTCTTGGAGAGCCTCAAGGCCTTAACAGCTTCGCCAGCTGCTTCTTCAGCCGTTATCTCCCTCAACAGGTCTTGAAATGAGATAGTGTCTTTAACAAAGATCTTCTGTCTCAGCTCCTTAGACCACAAACTAAGTGGTCCCGCAACCTTTCTTCAAGATCTTTGAATTCGCATGGCTGTGCAGCTTGGCGAAGGGTGGCTATGAAGTCAGCAATGGACTTGCTGGGACAATGGTCTCGCTGTTCAAAAGGGTGCTGCCAAGTGATGACTGAAAGCTTGGGCTCAAAGTGTTCTTTGAGAATCTTCTTAAGTTCTGTGTTCGTGATGGATTCAAGTGGTGCAGGTGCAACCAAGTTCTCTACAATATCAAAAGTGGCTTGACCGCAAACACACAAGAGCGTCGCAGCCTTCAATCCGTCCTCTTGAACCTGGTTTACCCGCAGGTAATTTTCAACTCTCATGATGTAGGAGCTTCACCTCTCTGGATGAGCGACGTCGAATTCGGAGAGTTTTCCAATCTTCACCAATGTGAGTCTTTCGTGGCCTTTTCAATGCCTCATGCTGCGCAGGCTTCCATGGGACTTCGAGGGCGAAACCTTGGAAACACTCTCCTCCAGCGTTTCTGTACTGGCAGGATAGAGTGGGGGGGGGGTGGAATGCCGTTCCAACCAAGGGCTTGCTAGGCTTGACTCCCATAGTGACTCAGCTCTTCAAACTGCGGCAGCACGATCGCACCTTCATCACCAATGTTCTGTTTTCTGCTTGGTTCAGCATTGAAGAGGCAGCAATAGAAACAAGTATTTTTTTACTGAAAGTCAAAACAGAAACTAACAACATTGTTCCACCCCTATTTATACATTCAGCTCTGGGCAGCGTCAGCCAATGAGAGTACAGTATTCTCCCGCTCAAATGCATACTAATCAGTCTTGTACTCTAGACAGCAAGTCTGGCTGGCAGGCCACGTGGTCTGCTAACTGTTCCTGCACAGATCTCAGCCACCTGCTTCATAAATTTAACTCAATACATTACAAAGAATAGCACGGAGGTGGTTCAGGGTGCTTTAAGACAGGGATAGGCTCTGAAAGGCCTGGAACAGGGAAGAGAAACCTATGGGGGGGGGGTTTCAAAAACATTTTTTCATTCATAAGAGAAAAAAGCATTTCAAAGAATAAATCTGCTGTCATTCTGTGCTATTTCTATTGTTCCCTTTCAGTGAAAAAAATGATAGAAAAAAAATAGTTTTCCAAATTATCAACTGAAATGGTACAAAATTATGGTGCAATAGATCTGGAAGATATTATTAGCCCTTTTCACAGAATCAAATAATACTACTAAGAAAGTCAATGCATAACTTAATATACATTATGGTAAAGAATGATGTGACATCACTGCATTGCTTAGTGATGATGATTCCTGCAGTTCTTGTTTCAGGAATCTCCATCACTAAGCAATGCAGTGATATGACATAATTCTTTACCATCCTTGTTGCTGTCATTAAGTGAGGACAATGGATCACTAAGTGAGGACCTCCTTGCAACTTCGTGCTCCAACAACCAAAGTTGTTCCAACACAAGTCAATTGGGAAGCTGGATGTAAGTTGCAATTCTTAGATAGCTTATAAGTAGGCCAGCAGAGAAGTAAGTGGCTTATGTTGGAGGAGAGTGGTGAGCTGGTGGCTGGCAAGGCACTGCATCATGCAGCAGGGCTGGGAGAGGGTGCACATGTCTGTGAGGATGAAAGGCAAGGCAAGGTGTATTAGGGCTGGCTGCTACTGGTTGGGGAGGGTGCACATGGATCCAAGAAGCTCCAAAGCTATGGGAGGCAGTCCCAAGTCATAACACAGGTAACAGTTCCATTGTTACTGTGTATCAAAAAGACCAAGAACAATGGTAGAGCAAGAAGCCCCAGAGCCAAAGTCTTCCCCATACTTGGTCAGAATGTTGAGCCCATTTGAGATAAGGTAGACAAAGATGACAAAGATAAGGGGGGGGTTCACGATCATACATGCAGACTGACTTAAATTTTATTATGTGACTGTGAGAGCACTAAGATTGCCGTATGTTCAAGGCCTAGTCACAGCATCATCATGACTTTGAACAGTCTCTGAATGAATGGACATTAAGCAAGGACTATCTATATGTATCAGGAGTTCATAAAAAAATCATACAATATAACAATCCATTTGAATTTTAAAAGTTGCTTAGATTCTCTTAATCAAAATGTATATTAAAAGGCCATGGTATAAAGCCAAGCTGCAGCCTTCAGTAATTATTTTATCTAAACCGGTGTTTAGTCCTTTGGAAATCTACACATATAACTAGAATAAAATACATTAGAATAGAAGGGAGAATCCCAGAAAACAGCACTGGGAAATCTCCCCAAGAAGTATAGATTTTGGATTTGTTTTCTTTGTTTTTTGGTGAAACCAAGAAAAGTATTTATGAATCTTCCACCAACTCCCCTCCCCCTCTCCACGTATGCAGAGTCCGGAAAGAGCTGCAAGAGCTGGGAGGGGTGAGGGAACCTATAAAAGGAACAGTTTTGGCAGGAGAGGGAGTGAGTGACCTTTGGAAGCGACCAGTGGTGGTTTAAATCATTTAACAACCATTCTCTGCCTCGCCTTCTCTCTGTCTTGGTCAGGCTGGGCTGCTTGGGGGGTTGGCTGGGGTGGGGGTAATCAGGTACCGGCTGGGGAAGGTGAGGGGGTCTGGCTAGGGGGGGGGCAGGAGGGCCTGGATGCCTCCACGGAGGAAAGCCGCCACCCCTTGTCAGCCAAGCCTCTCATTCAGACTGCAGTCACATAGAAAGAGCATTGGGCAGGGTGCTGGGGGAGTGGCCAGCAGGGGAGATTCAGAGCTGCCTCTCCCTTCCTTAATGCAGCCCATTGGCATGGGCAGAGGCGGTCCCAGGATGGCCGGAAAGGAACCTTCACCTGGTGCGGGCCCTGTCTACATGGTGGCTCTGATGGGGGGTGGCTGCTACTCCTCCTGCTGCTCCGAGCCCCTTCATCGGCCAATCACACAGGGAAGCAGGAGGCGGCAGCAGTGATCCCTGTAACACCAAGCCTGGCCGGCAGCAGATCTAGAAATGAAGTTGTGCCGCTCATCCTCACACTGGTGGAGGCAGCGGTGGGAAAAGATGAGCTGTGGCGCATGCCCACCCTTCTCCGCTGCCACCCCACATTGTCCCACATGCACAGCCCGGAGGCACACATGGAACGATGTGGGGCAGCAGCGGCAAAGTGTGGGCGCCTGCCATATCCCGCCTTGCCCTGCTGCTGCCGCCCCCACCAGTGCGAGGATGGTCATTTTTTTCTTTAATCTGCCTTAGGCATGGATAATCCAAAGTAAGACTGACCTCTGTTTGCATTGTTGAACCTTTTTTCCTAGGGTACGAAAATTGGTAAATGAATTTTACATAGAATTTTTCTCTTATTGAAAGTAGATACTTATAAATACAAGACAACAAGAAGTAGAACAATTTGCACATTTACACTGGCCTTATACTAGTGTACAAACAATGTAAAACAAGAATGTTTTGTAAACTAGTTAAGATCTATGGTTAAATGTAAACTTGTAAAATTTCCTAGATAATCTTAAAGAAACTTTTTAGTCTTGTTTATAAAATGTATTGATTATCCTACAGCTAAAAGATTCTGGGTTGCAATTTCAGCATAAAAAGATAGTCACAGCAGGGCCCACATCTTAAAGTCAGAATTCCTACATAAATAATGTACTTTACATAGTTGTATATCTTCACAATGTGATAATTTGCTCTGGACAATTAATACAAGGTATTATTTTTTTTTTCAAAATTTTACAAAGAAAATGAGTAAGTAAATATTTGAAAGTTTCTCAATACCTTTTCACACAATCAGGATTTTATAAGTTATTGGTAGTTGTTTCTCACTCTTTTTAAGAATATCAGATATATTTGAAAGAAATGTATTACATAAACAGAAGACAACATAATCCAAGACTTTATATTCTGAACTATGAATCAAAACATTATTACTACCAACTTAACTTAATAAAAAAAATCTAATTAGTCATCTGATTTCTTAGACTAAAACTTTCAACAGTGGCATAATGACCTATATCCACTTTAAATATGTTGTAATGATTACTAATATTGTTGAAGGCCCAGCACTTTAAATATGTAAAAAAATATTATTCATTTAGGGGTTTTCTGTACTGCCCTAGTATTTAAGGTTGCATAAAATAATATAAATTCAAAATATAAAACTACAATCTAAAAACAAAATAATAGAAATAAATCAAATGTGGCAGTAGGCAATGCATTAGATTTGGCTTGAAAATGAAGACCAGACAAAATTAAAGCAAAAATTAGTTTGAAAGCCAATGTACATATATATATGCATTTTTGTGATTATCTATAATCTCTGACTGCTATGTAGAATTTATCTGGAACAGTCTCTGTATATTTAAGTGGTAGAACAAAGTAAATATACATAGCAGTCATATCTTTCCTAAGATCAGGTCCATTTGGTTTAACAAATTGTTGATAAGTTCTATGTCCATGCCAAAATGTCTTTCTGCTTTTACATTCAAACAGTTGCATATCATAAATAAAAATTTAAAAAACCAGACATATATATATGGGACATTGTACCTTATACATATGGATGGTCATTAGCAACAGAAGATACCATATAAAAGGCCCACAGACAGTAGCAAAAACAAATGAAAACAAATTGTGATTTTTACAAATCATGTAAAATGAGTCAATGAGATAGAAAGTGATAAGAGTGAAGGATAATGCTTAAAATCTATACTGAATTACTGTAAGTAACATAAATATGGGACACTGCACATTCAAAGAATATAGTCAAGGAAAGAAAGAAAATAGAATAAAAAAAATCAGCCTAGCTTTGCAGATCACAGGAAAAGAATTTGGAAACCAGCCAGGCTTTTTTTTTTTTTTTTAATGAATGGAACAGTTTGAAACAATTACTTCCTAAGATATCCAGAGGTAAATCTACAATTAAATATCACGGAGAAAAATTTAATACATTATTTAGTCATTTTTCCTAATTTGTTCATATTCCTAGTATTATTTTTGCCACCATCTATTTAAACAAAAACAAAATTGCCATTTTATGATTTTTAAAGGTATCCCAGTATTAAATTATAAAAAATAATAATATTTAATGAACTATTAGGATAATATTGCACAAAAATAAGTAATATTTTAAGGGGGGAGATTTATGTAGTTGCTATCATGCCCTTTCCTGAAATGTTGAATCAAGAAATCTTAGAATTTAAGTCATTATATATATTTATATTTCAAAAATAAAGTCTTTTCAATGTAATTGAATGTAATTATTTTATGACCGTCTTGATTAGTACAAAAGAAAAATCAATTCTTCTTAAGTTTAATTTCATATCTATATATTTTAGAGAATAGAAGCCAATATGTATATGCCAAGGAAAGTCTATAAATTTGATGCATTATGCTATAAAAACTAGGATTAAAGGTAATACAGGATATGGATTGCCCAATTTGTACCAATCAAATTAACTAATCATGTCAACTGTTTTCTTTTCTTGCCTTTATATTAATAATTTATCCATATAGGTTTTGATTATTCCATCATATTCACACTTCTATTCTTAGACCATTTCCTGCAAATATGAATATTTATATATAAGGTTGAGATATGCAGTTAAAGAAAACAGGCTGGACTGATCAGTGGTCTGATTCTTATACAGTAGCCTTAAAGATTTTAGGACTTGCAAGTGGTTTCTAATCACAGGCGCCCTTTGAAATTCTGAAACTGCTTTATATAGCTAGGTCACTGATCAGTCTAAGCAAATAGCATCTTTTGTGACTGGTAGCTGTTCTCCAGGGTTTGAAACAGGAGTAATTCTCAACTCAACAATGGACTGTGATTATTTTAAATGGAAGTTATATCTTGCATGAAAGTATGTGGTCGACCTCATACAGCCTCTCCAGAAGATATGATCAATGATTAATTTATTTCAAATTTTATCCAACTGTAAACTCTTGCAGACATTTGATATTTTACAACTCAGCTTTTAATATTTCACACCATTATACATCTAAATTTTAATTTCAAATTACAGCTAGTACTGAAATTTAACCAAAATTGACTTCTAAAAGAAATTAGAAATAGGGAGATTTCTCAGACATAGATTTGAAGAACTTCAAAGGAAACAAGTAATTTAGAACAACTTAGAAATTATTTCCTGGTACATTGTTGTTAGAAAATATGATACATTAAATGGGAATAAATATATACTATAGTAATAGATAATTTCAAATGACTGTTAATGCTAATAAATCAAATACAAAACAAAAAATACTTACAATATTTTAAAGAATTCAAAGCAGGAGCTGAATCTGAAATAAAAACAAGACATTGTAAATGTACAATTGTACAATAAATATATTAAAAATGCAATCTTTGGCAATACTTCAGAAATTAAAGAAATTCTGATTATTAATAGACTAGCTTCCATTAGTTGTTCCCTGCGTTTGTAATAACTATAAGGATACCTTTTGTCTAAATTGCAATGTTTACAGTATCTAAATTAGTTTTCTTAAATATAATTAATTTCAAAACCATATGCTTCAATTCATGTGCAAGGAGGAATTGTTTCTAAACAATACTGAAAGAGGCTACAATCTAAAACTAAACAAAGGCAATTTGGAGTTCATAATAAATGGTGTAATTACCATTCTATTGGCATAGAGGTCACTTACTGGAATATCATTTATGCTCCCAGAATTGTTATGGCATGCAGGGAAAAAAACTGAACTGAGAACCCTATTTGGATTTAGATAGAAAATCTCTGAATACCCATATTTAATAATAATAATAATAGTAGTAGTAATAATAATAATAATAATAATAGACCCCCAGTGAGGCACTACCTTGACGTGGTTGTGGGGCTTGTGTACTCTGAGGAAGATGAGAGCTATGCCAGAGGTTCAACCATACTGGACAGGTCTCATCAGAGGAGTTAGACAAAGAGTGTCTCTCCCATAAAAAATATGGTGAGACATAAATTTCAGAATGCCATACCGGCTCGGATGTCGCCCGGGTTAACAAGGTCCACGCTAGATATTGGAGTTCCTGGATATCTGGTGAAAAATGGGTTACAGGACTCAGGACTGTTGGCTGAGCAACCAGGGCCAGCAGCTGCAGAACTACTGGAAGAAAAGGTGTTTACCCGTCGCAGATACACAGTGATGGAAAACAAAGAAATAATGATCTGTTACTACAGATCAAGTCCAACAAGAAGAGGATATCTAAAAGGAATGCACCAGTTCTGGAAAGAACAACATCCAGAATCAGAAATAACAGAACAGAGACTAGCAGATCAACGCCGATTTATAATACGAAATAAAGTATTCACAGAAACAGAATTGGACGAACTGCAAAGGTTTACCCAGGGCAAAGAAATCAAAGCCTTACCAGAAGTAATTCAGAATGTAGAGGCAAACCAGGGGGAGTTGGCAGTGAAAGAATCCAGTAGAGCTATACAACTGTTCTCATTTGAAAACCAGGCACCTCTTCCTCAGGAAGAACAAAACACTCTAACTAAAGAAATAAAAGAATTGAAACAAAGAATAACTGAGCATCTAGAACAGCACAAAAACAACAGAATAAGGCTGCCTGCATTGAAGCTTGTTTCAAAGAAACAGCTAGCACAAGCATTAAAAGATGCAAATACTGCAATAGCAAGTATAAGCACCAATTCACTGCAAGAAACAAACCAACTAATGTACAGCACAGCTACAGTTATAACTGAATACCTGGGATGCAAAATCAACAAAGAAGAAAAACAAACAAACAGTGCACCAGAAAAATGGAAGGTTAGACTAGAAAATAAGATCAGCAAGTTAAGATCACATGCAAGCAAGCTAGAACAGATGAAAGAAAAGAAGCTGAAGAACAAGAAGACCAAAGAATACCTAATCAAGAAATACCACTTAGAAACAAGGAAGATCAAGGAAGCACTGGAAATAATAAAGCAACAAATAACAGCTATAGCCAGGAAAATCAGTAGATATGAAGCTCGAATTGCAAACTATAGCAGAACCTCCAATTTCAATCCAATCAGAAACGTTTCTACCAATCCATCAATGGAGAAACTGCAAGGAATCAGTCAGTACCTGACAAGGAAGAAACAGTGCAGTTCTGGAAGCAGATATGGGATAACCCAAAGAAATACAACAAGGATGCGGCTTGGTTAAAAGAGGTGGATGCAAATAAAACAGAAGTTGAAATGAAAGAACTAGTAATAACAACAAAAATGGTAGAAAAAAGAGCAAAGAAAATCAAAAATTGGTCAGCACCAGGTGAAGATGAACTGCATGGGTTTTGGTTGAAACATCTAACTGTTATACACCCACTCATTGCCAAACAGTTCAACAATATACTACAAGGAGGAGAAATTGAAAAGTGGCTAACAACTGGGAAAACCTACCTAATAATGAAAAATCCAGCAAAAGGGGCAATACCAGGCAACTACAGGCCAATTACCTGCTTACCAACAACTTTCAAATTACTAACTGGTGTAGTAGCTGATGCAGTGCAACAGCATCTAGTTGAAAACAATCTCTTTCCACCTGAGCAGAAAGGAAACCGCCCCAATAGCAGAGGAACAAAAGATCAACTCCTAATAGACAAAATGATCTTGGAAAACTGCAAGAGAAGGAAGACCAACCTGAATGTGGCATGGATTGACTACAAAAAGGCATTTGACTCTCTGCCACATGATTGGATAATCAAGTGCCTAGAAATAACAGGAGTCAGTAGAAACATCAGAAAATTTGTGCAAAGATCGATGGCACAATGGAAGACACAGTTGCAGATCAATGGTGAGAAGCTGGGAGAGGTTAATATCAAGAGAGGAATATTTCAAGGAGATTCATTATCACCATTACTATTTGTCATTGCACTGTTTCCTCTGTCAACAATACTGAATAACTCAGGACATGGCTATCAAACATCAAAAACATCTGCCAGACTATCCCACCTCCTTTACATGGATGATCTGAAGCTGTATGGAAAAACATCATCTGAAATAGAATCGCTGCTCAACACTGTCCGTATATATAGCCAAGATATTGTAATGGAGTTTGGCTTGGACAAATGTGCCACACTTACTATCAAACAAGGAAAAATAGTGAAAACTGAAGGAATCAAGATGCCCACGAAAATAACATTAAGAGTCTGGATGAGGAAGATTACTACAAATACTTGGGTATCCTTCAAGCTGACAACATCAAGCACACTGAAGTCAAGAAAAAGGTTAGAGGTGAATACATCAAGAGAGTGAAAAAGATCTTAAAGTCCAAACTCAATGGAGGAAATACCATAAAGGCAAACAACACCTGGGCAATCCCAGTCATTAGGTACACAGCTGGAATAGTGGACTGGACTCAAGCAGAACTAAAAGCAATGGATAGGAAGACCAGAAAAATAATGACAATGAATCACGCCCTCCATCCACGCAGTGACATTGACCGACTTTATCTACCAAGGCAAATAGGTGGGCGTGGAATGCTACAAGTACATCAGATGGTTGAAGAAGAAAAAATGGCTTTGGAAGAATATCTTAAGAACAATGATGAAGATGCACTGAAATTAGTATATCAGGAAGGCTTACTGACTACTGGAGAGACCAAACTGGCCTACAAGAAAGACCAAATGAAGAACAGAATAGAGGTATCGGAAGACAAAGTACTACATGACCAATACATTAAAAAAATAGCTGGGAAAGCAGATAATAACAATACCTGGCAATGGCTAAGAGCAGGAAAATTGAAGAAAGAGACCGAGGGACTAATTCTGGCTCCACAAGACCAAGCCTTAAGGACAAATGCATATAAAGTCAAAATTGAGAAGACAGCAACAGACAGTAAGTGCCGCCTATGCAAAGAAGCTGAAGAAACAGTGGACCACTTGGTAAGCTGCTGCAAGAAGATTGCACAGACTGACTACAAGCAGCGGCATGACAAAGTAGCAACAATGGTGCATTGGAAGATTTGCAAAAAATATCATTTGCCTGTAAGCAAAAACTGGTGGGATCATAAAATAGAGAAAGTCATAGAAAATGATAAAATTAAACTGCTCTGGGACTTCAGAATTCAAACAGACAAGCACCTGCAACATAACACCCCAGACTTAACAATTGTCGATAAGAAAGACAAAAAAGTCTGGATAGTGGACGTGGCAGTGCCTGGAGATAGCAGAATAGAAGAGAAAGAACTGGAGAAGATAACAAAATACAAAGACCTACAAATAGAAATAGAAAGACTGTGGCAAAAGCAAGCAAGGGTAGTACCAATAGTAATAGGCTCCTTGGGTGCAATCCCAAAACAACTGGAGCACCACTTGAACACCATTGGCATTGACAAATTCGCTATTAGTCAATTGCAAAAGGCGGCCTTACTAGGAACTGCTTCCATCCTGCGACGATATCTGTAATACCATCAAACATCCACATCTGCCTATCCCAGGTCCTGGGTAAGGACTCGATAGGTAGACAAAATGCCAAATCCAGTCTGAACATCTGGCTGACTGTGCGATGATCCATAATAATAATAATAATAATAATAATAATAAAAAGCAATGGATAGGAAGACCAGAAAAATAATGACAATGAATCATGCCCAAGAATATATATACCCAAGAATGCTATATATATACATATATATATATATATAATATATATATATATATATATATATATATATATATATATATATATATAGGTCTTTGGTTGTTCGGGTTTTCTCCCGCGTAAAATTGGAAGTGTCTTGGCGACGTTTCGACGAAGTCCATTCGTCATCTTCAGGCTGGTGTTTTCAGCTTCGTGCTTTGAGCAGCAATGTGTGGTCTTAGCTGTTTCTTCCTTTTAACTGCCAGTGGGGGTATGAACTGATTGGGTGGGAGCTTGGCTGTGTTCTGATTGGGTGGAGGTGTGTTCTGAATGGTTAGGGGCTTGGCTGTGCTCTGATTGGCTGGGGGAGTGTTCTGTTTGGTTGTGCTCAGGTTAGTCTGAGTTGCAGAGGGGTTTAAGATTTTGGGGTTAGGGAGTCGTTTGTCAATAAGGGCAGGTTTCCAAATGGCTGGTAGGCGGGAGGTATCATCTCGCTTGTTCATGCTGTGTGGGCGTTTTTCTATCTCGATGGCTTCTCTGATTATTCTGTTATTAAAATGTTCACTTTTGGCAATGGTTCTGGTATTTTTAAAGTCAATTTCATGTCCTGTGGCTTTAAGGTGTTGGACCAGGGAAGATGTTGGTTCCTCTTTTTTGACTGAGTTCTTATGTTCTTCAATGCGTGCACTTATTCTTCTGTTGGTTTGTCCGATGTATATGGTGGGACAAGTGGTGCATGGGATTTCGTATACTCCTTGATTTTCTAATTCAATTTTATCTTTGGGGTTTCTAAGGATGGTGGATATTTTTCTGTTTGTGCAGAATGCTGTTTTGATGTTGTGTTTATGGAGGATCTTACTGATTCTGTCTGTGGTGCCTTTTATGTATGGGAGGAGGGCTTTGCCGTTTTCTTGTTCTTGTCTTGGATTTTAGTGGGGGTTTCTTTTTGGATTAGGTTTGTAATCTTATTTCTATGGAATCCATTGGATGTTAGTACATTGGTGAGAGTGTGTAGTTCGGGTTTTAGGTGTTGTTCGTCAGCTAAGCGTTTTGTTCTGGAGATGAGTGTCTTGGCTACAGAGTTGATCTGTGCTGGGTGGTGGTGTGAGAGAGCGTGCAGATAGCGGTTTGTGTGTGTTTTCTTCTGGTAGATGGTGTGTCCTAGGGAGCCATTGGATTTCTTGTAGACTAAGACATCTAGGAAGGGAAGTTGGTTATTAGCTTCTGTTTCCATGGTGAACTGTATTTTGGGGTGTAGGCTGTTGAGGTGTATGAGGAAGTTGTCCAGTTTTTCTTTCCCATGTAGCCAGATTATGAAGGTGTCGTCTACGTATCTGAGCCAGAGTTTGGGTTTGTGTTCAGATTTTTCTAGAGCTTGGGTTTCAACGTGTTCCATGTAGAGGTTTAATGAATGTTGGATTTGGGCAACCAGCTGGGAAGTGAATGAGCAAAGTCCGGTTGCAGGAGGTGCCCATACTACTGCAAAAGCAGTGGTCCTCCCAGAGCCTCCTGGGTCTGAAAACTGACAGGCAATTGAAGGAGGTGCCCGTACCTGCTGGCTTGGGGCGGCAGGTCCTCCTGGACCCCTTTTTCGTCTGAAAGGTGACAGGTGATTTGTTCCCTGGTTAGGAGATGCCCGTACTCTATGAGAGAACCAGAGTCCTCCCAGACGTCTTTTTTTTTTTTTGTCTGAAAACTGACCAGTGGTACGGCAGGGATTGTGCTGCGGGAGAGACCTGACTAAGCCAATTGAACCCCACATTGGAAGGGGAACATGGGAAGCTGTAGTTCAAGGGTCAAATCCAGATCCTCCCCTAGGAGACGTATCCAAGGTGTGGGATGAGAAGTGAGTCCCTGTCCTAGCCTGTATGAAGGAGATACGAGTAAGGGAGATATGTAAGGAATGGGTTTTGCTCAGAGACAAAGCTGGGAAACCAATTTGGCTATATAAAGGTACTTAAAAGGGAAAGGAAAATAAAATATAGGAACATTGTTTTATATGTAATACATTTAAGATTTCTGCCTGCCCTAATTTGAGCTGAGATTTATGGTGGGGATGACCAGGGTGTGAAAACTAAAGAGTTCTACTTCTCTTTCCTTTCTTCTTTTTCTTGTCTTTGTATGTATATGTATGTCAAAGTCTTTGTGTGTTAGGTAAATGTAACTGTTAAATGTCCCTAATCCTTAGAGAAAAGATTTTTAAATTCTTCCAGGAAAAGGGAAAAAATGTTAAAATAAGCCACCAAAAGTAAAATAGACTAACCCTAGTTTGCCTGTCGAGCAAAACAGGATGAAGGGAAATGTATTCTTTTTTTTTTCCTTCTCGCCCCCCTCTCTCTTTCTCTCTCTGTGTTTTTAAGAAACAGCCCAAAGTTATCAGAAGGGAATGTTTTAAGTTTATCTACAGCAGGGGTGTAAACTCAATTTCATTGAGGGCCGCATCAGCATTGTGATTGCCCTCCATGGGCCAGGCGGATGTGGCCAGGATGGCGTGGACTACTGGATGGGTGTGGCTGGGGTGGGTGTGGCCTGCTGGGTGGGCATGGCCATCTCGACATCACTCGCTTCAGGGGTGCCTGGGCAGCACCAAGGCAGATCTGAGAGTCTCTGGCAGAGGAGGGTGGGACCAGGACGAGCACCGGGACATGGTTCCTCCCACCTTCCCTTCCTTCCTTCCTCTGTTCCTTCTTTCCTTCCTCACTCCCACCATCCCTTCCTTCTTCCTACCCTCCCTTCCTTCTTTCCTGTTCCTTCCTTCTTCCCTCCCACTCTCCGTTCCTTCCTCTCTCACACCCTCCCTTCCTTCCACTGCTGCTTCCTCCCTCCCTCCCACTCTCTGTTCCTTCCTCCCTGTTCCTTCCTTCCTTCCTTTTTTCCCTCCATCCCTTCTTCTGTTCCTTCCTCCCTGTTCCTTCCTTCCTTCCTCTCCCTTTTTTCCCTCCATTCCTCCCACCCTCCATTGCTCCATTCCTTCCTTCCTTCCTCCCTCCATTCCTTCCTCCCTCCCTCCGTCCCTTCCTTCGCCTTCTCATCTCTTTCCTTCCCCCATGCTAGGAAAAGGTGATGGAAGAGGGAGAGATTCTCAGCACTAACATGCTGCTGCCAGCCATTCCTATACCATGTGGGTGGGTGGGGGCGGTCTTGTTGAAAGGGATGCCTTGTGGCTGCAAGGCTGGAAGTGCTGGTGGAGTGTGTGTGGCACTGATCTACAACGTGGTTCCATCAAAGCCAGAATGCACTCAGCCTAAGATCCACTGGAACCAGCAAGAAGCTGCCCTGCCACCTCTATCCTGCCCCCCGGGTGTGCACACAGGAGATGGCCAGCGTCGGCATCCTGGGTGAAGTCAGCCTGCAGGGTAAGACAGCCAGCATGGACACTTGTGCACACACCAGGGGGCAGGGCTGCCCCGTGGATTTAAGGCTGAGCGCATTCTGGCTTTGATGGACGCAACCAGGTTGTAGATCAGTGCAGCCCCCCCTCCCACCAACACTGCCAGCCTCACAGCCACGAGACTTTCCTTTCACTGGGACCGACCCCCCCACACGGGATAGCGAGACTGGTGGCAATATGGCAGCGCTGGCAATCTCTCCCCTCCCATCACCCCTTCCTGATTGTGGAGGAAGGAAAGAGATGAGAAGGAGAAAAGGAAGAAAGTGTAGCAGAGAGGATAGTTGGGAGGTAATCGGCGCTAGCTGGGATTGGCTCTTTACCGGAGCTCTGCGGATTCGGCAGAGAGGTCGGGAGCTCAGGCAGCCTCTGCGGTGGCTAGCAGTGGGGCAGGACTCTTGGGGAGGGATTTTTAAAAGGGAAGAGGAGATTGATTGGGGGAAGAAGATTTTATTTTCTCTTTTCCGGAGAGACAAGCCAAGAGGAGGAAGAGTGAGGTAGGAAATTTTTTCTCTGGAGAGAATAAAAAGCCTTTATGCCAACTTCCTACCTCTGTCCTGCCCCCCACATGTACACATAGGAGACAGCCAGCACCAGCATCCTGGGTGAAGTCAGCCTGTGGGACAAGACAGCCAGCAGGGATGCCGGACTCCACTTGCACACGTACCCAGGGAGCAGGACAAGGCTTCCCCATGGATTTAAGGCTGAGTGCTTTCTGGCTTTGATGGATGCAGGTTGTAGATTAGCGCCCAGTCGGCCTGAACCGGGCCGAGATGTGGCGGGCCAGTTCTTTGGTCTTTCCAGAGCAGGTCCCCAGACCGGACGGAACCACATATCGGGCCGGATCTGGCCCGTGGGCCTTGTGTTTGACATGTCTGCTGTAGAGAAAAGCAACCCAAAGAGATTCTTCTGTTTTCCAGTCACAATCTCCAGGACTATAAATTCCAGGGACATCAAAGAGTTTAGTCTATAAACTGTGTCTGGGCATCTAGCCAAGTTCTCACACTCCAATCACAAAAGCTTGATATTTTTTTAAAAAAAACAAAACAAGGCCAAGTGTAGTTCTTAGTTTTGCCACTAGATGTCACTGGATGTCCATTTTATATTTTCCCAGCCAAGCTTTACAAAGTTTGCAAAGTTATAATCAGATGGTTTCCAAACAGAAAATAAAAAGAAAAGTTTATGAATGTTAAAACTTCCCAAAATATTCTTCTTCTGTCTCATTTAAATATCTTCACAATATTGTTGTAAGTCTCTTTAATTTCCCCCAAAAGCTTAAACCACCACTTGTATTTTCCAGGAGGGAGGAATGAAGGAAAGTTCCCCCCTCCCTATAGCTTTGAGTATTTCTTGCTTTTCGGGAGCTTTTTTCCAGAACCAGAATTTTTTCTTGTAGAGAGATAAGGAAAATAGTCTCACTCAAATCAGTTGTTTTGCTTTCTGCTTAGCTGTAATCTTTTTCTTCCAACGATCAGCAGCTTCTGATTTTATTTTCTCTTTTCTGGAGAGACAAGATTTAAGGTTGAGTGCATTCTGGCTTTGATGGATGCAACCAGGTTTTACATCAGCACCCAGTCAGCCTGGACCGGGCTGAGATGTGGCGGGATGGTTCTTTGCTCTTTCCAGAGCAGGTCCCGGGGCCGGACGGAACCACATATCGGGCTGAATCTGGCCTGCAGGCCTTGGGTTTGACATGTCTGATCTACAGGAAATGTTTCACTCTTTACTGTATGTCTTTGAATGGGTTTCATCTATTTAACATCTATAAAGTTAATCTTAATGTCTTTTCAAACTCTGCCTGCAAGTTATCCACCCATCCCCCATCCCATTTCTCCATTTCTTATCCTCTGATCTCCATGTCTATGTCTGACCAGCAATGCCTCTCCTGGGAGAGTCATCCACAAAGGGGGGGGACCCTGTTCTCATATTTTTCAGCCCCGCACAGATGACTCAGCAACCTTTGGAAACAAAACACACTGACCCAAGTGCTGCCTCCATTCATTTGAGCCAGGGAATTGGATTTGGATCCATCCATCCACTAGAAAGTCACCATGCAACCAGAGAGGAACAGATCTGCCCAAAGCCTACATCACCCAGATGCCTGTGAAAGCTGCAGAGAAAGGAAAGACTCCTGGATCCATTGGCCCCATTTGGGAATGGTTGGCACAGCAAGTCCTGAATACCTTGGACCTCTGTCTAGTGGGAGGGAAATTTGTCCAGGATGTTTGTATTGCCTGTTTGTATTAGTAGCTGCATACACACACACACACACACACACACACACACACACACACACACACCATTCAGAATCACATTCAGGCTATCCTCTTCACCTACTTCCACATAAAGCTCCCCAGGCTGATTCTTCTCTGTGACACTAAGGCCTTTGCATGCATATCTTCCTGCAAATTCCATGGGGGAGGGAACCATGCCCGCACAGGCAATTTACAATTCACATATCCTCTCTGAAGAAATAGCAGGAAAGAGATCTCCAAACCTAAGTGAATATGTTGCACTGGTGGACAGAGTGGGAGTCCTAGGGTGCATTGTATGCAATTTAAGAAATATTAATAGCCTGGCTTGCATACTGGCTAACCTCAATTGGACATCACAAACCTGGATGTACTAAACTAAGAACTAAGGCAGGTTCAGGTAGAAACCCTTGAAAATGGGTAGCCAGTAATTAATTACTAAGGCAAAATAGGGCTGTGAAGAATTTTGGAAGCATATGCTTCAAAAAAACCTGACTGGAAAGCTCACAGGAAGTGACATCCAACATCTAAAAGGAATTGGCACAGAACTTTTGCCCTGACTTTTAGACTTTATGGGTTGAAAGCTCCCCTTCTGAGAGCCACTGCAGCAATCCTTTTCTGTGGCCTCTATCAGTGTCTTCCCTTTTGCATTAACAGTTTAAAAGCTGTTTTCCCACATCCTGGAACCCCCCATAATAGCACCCATCAAGTCTCCCTGACCAAATCAATTCTTAATCTTGTGTCAGTAAAAGTGTGTCACCCACACTTATATGGCACAAGGGGGGGATTGTAGAAAGTCAGCACTTCCCCCTAGAGAAGGAAATATTTGGGGGGGATATTAAAAAAGGCAGAATATTGTATTTCCTCAAAGGATCTTAAAGACAGAAAAGCAGGCCCAATTTTTCTTAATAGCCCCAAGCAGAAACTGAGCAAGCCAGCTGTGTAGAAAAGCAGCTTTGATAATCTCATTCAGGAAGACTGGGAATTGATAGGATTAGAAAGACAAAGACCCCTAAAATCTACGTCCCCGACCCAAAATCTAAATACATGACCTTTAGGACATAATAGGATTAACCCACCATCATTAGAATTCCAAAAAGGCACACTGAACCTCAGGTACATAATGAAGCTCAGTTCATTGCACAGGAACAGGAACAATCTCAAATAGGAGCAACTCCAAACAGAAAACCCTAAAAAGGTATAAAAAACCACCCACTCCCAGCTCCATTCTGTCAGCTTTCCCAGAACTGCATGATGTTGCTGTTCTGTTGTTCAATAAACTGAACCTTCTTTCCTAACCAGCCTCCATTTTGTTTATTAACGCTTTGGACTTCACCTGAAGATTTATCTTTCAACAGTGTATTAGCAGGTAAACCCTATTAGAGGCTTCATACAAGACAAAACAACTCACCATTCTAAGGTTGCACATGAGTATTACTTTATTTCAAAACTCCTCTACAAAAATTAACTTAGTCTCCTGAGTATGGAAAAAAAGAATGGCAGAGAACAGAATGGATACCAGAGACTGAACCTTGCCATTGACACTGGCTCTACCAATGTTATCTACCAAGCTAATTTATTAATTATATGCAGATCTGTGTAGCATTATGAAGGTTACACATTATTTTTACTCTTTGAGAGACAAAGGGACAATGAAATAATGACATTGTCTGAAAGGACCAAGTGACATTTCTGTTCCTATATGAGGGATTAATAGGCCAGGTTATTTGTGGGACTACTTCCTTCTGAGGAGATTTGCCTATTCTACTAAGTTGGGTAAAGGAGGTCCATTACAGGCCCCTTCCCTTAAATGTTAACATCTAATGGGACCTATGAAATATATCTCCTCCACAACAGCTCTGGCGCTAAGGAAGTCTTTTGAAATCCAGTAGGCCCTTTTTTCTTGAGGTTCCAAAAGACCATAAAAAGCTGGCTCTTGCCCAAGCACTGAGATAGGGTGATTGAGGCCTGAGGAGAGTGGTGTTGGATGCATTGAAAGAGAATGGTTGTGAATGTTTTATGATATTTTGGTTTCATATCATTACTGTGAGCTACACAGAATTGTCTCTCTTAAAATGGACAGCCATAAAAAATAAAAATTAGTACAACTGTTCTTACAATACTATGATAAAATATTAAAATTGATATTACCAAAACCTGGTATTCTGTTGCTAAGTTTTGAAGGTCAGTCATGAGGGATTTTAAATGTACCAAAAATGGAAGTTAAAAATGCATATTACTTATTCTTGTTCTGCAAAACACTGAGTACAGGAATAAAGCTAAATAAATAGAGTCGTTTTGATATTAATGTCAATAACAATAAGATAGAACTTATATTTTGATATAATTAGCTTATAATTAATAAGCAGCTGTTACCAATAAAATTTATTTTCTATTGAATTTATAGATATATTTATTCTGTAAACAGAAGATATGAAGAGGAGAAATAAAAGCAGGTCCAAGAATAGACCAACAGTTCATCTAACATACTGTAATTATGGAGAACCCCTTTCGTGGAAAAATCTACATACCCACAGTAAATTGGATTCCAATTTATAAAAATATAAATTAGATTTATATTATAGCCAGAGTCAAACTGGATGGCTTCAGAGCAAAAGTGGCATTGTCTTACCTGAACGCCTTTTCTCAGTACAGAGATGGAGAATCCACCAATAGGTTCTCTGTCTGCCTGCTCTTGAGACTAAGTAGCCAAACTTGACACACACACCCTTGCTAGGAGATCCAGTGTTAATGAGGGCGAAGTGGCTGAAGGTGGACGAGGTGTCAGCCTAACTGTCCTAAAGGGTGGGTGTGGATTCTCCATCTCCATACTGAGAAAAGGTGTTCAGGTAAGACAACGCCCCTTCTCCAGTACAGGAGATAGAGAATCCACCAATGGGACATACCAAAGCCTCACTGTCCCGATGGGTGGGAAACCGATAAAGCCGGAATAGTGTCCCCAGAGACCACCTGCTGAAGGATCCTCTGACCAAAGGAGGCGTCCACCGAAGCAAAGCGGTCAATCCTGTAATGGTGAACAAATGGGGAGGGCGAGGACCATGTTGCAGCCCTGCAAAACTCCTCGATGGACGTCTGAGTGGCCCATGCTGCAGAGATCGCAGCACTGTGAGTGGAATGGGCCGTAAGATGACTTGGAGCTGGCAGGGAAGAGTGGTACGCCTCCTCGATATAGGCCCTGATCCAACTGCCAATAGTGCCAGCGGAAACCTTCTGTCCCAGAGAAGCCGGATGGAAGGAGATAAATAGGGCCTCAGACCTACGAAAAGGCTCCATGCACTTCATGTAACGCCACAGTGCTCTGCGGATGTCCAGTGTGTGCCACTGCCGCTCCAAGTCATGGGAAGGATTGGGGCAAAAATTTGGCAAGATGACTTCCTGTGCTCTACGGAAAAGCGAGTTTACCTTGGGCACAAAGATGGGGTCCAGACAAAGGACTACCTGATCGCCATGAAAGATACAAAGGTCATTCCTGGCTGATAGAGCAGCCAGGTCAGAGATACGTCTCGCTGACATGATGGCAATTAAGAACACAACTTTAAGGGACAGGTTCCGCAATGGAATAGTTGCTATGGGCTCAAAGGATGGTTTTGTTAGAGTGCAAAGGACATGAGGCAATTCCTAAGAGGAGTACCTGTGTACCATGGGAGGCCTGGTGTTGCACGCATCCTTGATAAAGGCGCGAATCCTAGTATGGTGAGCTAAGGGAACTGAATCCGCACAAGTGAGTAATGTTTACAGGGCCGCCACCTGTCTGCAAATAGTCGCAGGGGCCAGATCTCTGTCCAGACCATCCAGAAGATAATCTACGATCTGAGGGATGGTCAATTTGTAGATATCCAGTTGTTGCCTTCTACACCAATGGCAAAAAATTTTCCAAGTAGAATCATAAATGCGATTGATTGCAGGGCGACGAGAGGCCTGAATCATGGTAATTGCATGGGGGGGGAAATAATTCTTGTGTCATGATGCTGCGCTCAAGCGCCAGACGGTCAACTGAAACCATTGAGGGTCCGGGTGTTGGAGGTACCCCTGGTGTAAGGACACGCAATGTGGAGGAATCTTCCATAGAGGAGACCGGGAAAGATTCACCAAGTCGGCAAACCATGGCCTCTGTGGCCAGTACGGTGTCACAAGAATCACCTCCGCCTTTTATAAAAGTGATTTTAAAGTACCATTATGGGCTATACCTTGGCATGCGATAGAAGGAATAAAAAGAGGGGTTAAAATGGATATGGTGTCTTATAGACAGTTACTTAAATGGGATGGACAAAACTGGCAATTAAAATCACGGGAAGAATTAGCACAAGAAAATTTTACTTATTCTTGGTTCCAATATAGGCAACTACTAGATAGATGGAAGATGGATTGTAAGGTGGGTTTTCTTAGAGAAGATGAAAATCTTATTAAGCAACTGAAGGATCAAAGACAAACCCACATTAAGAGAATTTATGGGGTTTTAGTTGAATTGGACTCAGAAACGGAACTAATTAAAGATTGTATGATTAGATGGGCGCAGAACTTTGGTGAGCCAGTCTTATTGGACACCTGGGAAACTATTTGGGTGAGAAATGTCAAATTTACTCAAGCACAAAATTTAAGGGAGAATTTTTATAAAATGTTTTATAGATGGCACCTTGATCCACAAAAAATGTCTTATATGTACCCTGACGTACAACCCAAATGCTGGAGATGTGGTTATAAGGAGGCTTCTTATTATCATATTTGGTGGTCATGCAGAGAGATAAAAGCATTTTGGATCAAAATATGGTGGAATATCCAGAGAATTTTTAGAAGGAGGGTAAAATTCACTCCGCAATTATTTTTGTTAGGTATTGTTACAGATTGTGATACAAAGGAGGTTGTATTGATGCTAAATTTGATTACAGCCGCGAGGCTGTTAGTTGGACAATATTGGAAGAAGGAATCTTTGCCTACATTGCAGGAATGGTTTTTTAAAGTAGCTTATTTGGCGGAAATGGCAAAGATCTCGGCTTTCTTAAAGCAACAAACGCAAGAGAAGTTTCTTGCTATTTGGGATAAATGGATAAAATTTATACAATTTAGATTGAGTATACAAAAATATCATATAGCTTTTTCATAAGTTTTATTTTCATATATATTATAGACATCTTTTTTATATATATAAATATAAAGTTTTTATTTTAATTTTTATCTTTATTTTTTAAGCCTATATTCTGCTCTGGGAAGCTCAGGGGGGGGAAGGGAGGGTTTTTGGGAGGGGTCTGGGATGGGGTTTTTTTTTATATATATGTATTGTTTAATTTTTTTTTTGTATATGTTGTTCTTTGTTTTGTATTGTTTTTGTTTTTTCTGTAAAATTTATAAAACTTTTAATAAAAAAAAAAAAAAAAAAGAATCACCTCCGCCTGCTCCTGGAGTAGTTTGCAGATGGTTGCCGGTATGAGTGGGAGGGGAGGAAAGGCGTAGAGGAGACCTTGTGACCACAGGGTCTGCAAGGTATCCGTCCCTTCCACTCCTGGAAGGAAATAGTGGGAGTAGTACTTGGGGAGTTGGGCATTGGTTGACGACGCAAACAGGTCGAGAACCAGATGGCCGAATCTGTGGGAGATCTCAGAGAACAGATCTGGATGCAACCCCCACTCTGAGGAATCCACCATAGAGCGACTCAAAAAGCCTGCTTGCTGGTTCTCGACCCCTGAAATGTGTTCGGCCCTGAGGGAGGCCAGATTGGACTCTGCCCAGGAACCCAGGAGTCGTGCCTTGGACATAAGAGACCTGGACCTGGTGTCCCCCTGATGTGTGCTTTGGATGCCACATTGTCTGTGAGGATCAGATGTGACGTCCCCTGATCCACTATTTGAACTGGCGAAGAGCTAAGTGGATGGCCCTGAGCTCCAGCCAACTGATGTTGTGTCTCAAGTCTGCGTGGGATCAACGCCCCTGTGCAAACTGAGACTGTAGATGGGCTCCCCAACTGAACAGACTGGAATCTGTCATGATAGTGATGCGGTCCAGTTCCTTAAAGGGTGATCCCTTGGTCACCGCTTGTGAGAATCACCAGCGCAAGGACCTGAAGATGTGAACCGGGATCCTGACCTGATGGTTGGATGTGCTGGCATTCACCCCCTGAAATGGTAAAAGGAACTATTGGAGGTCCCGCAAGTGTAGTCTGGCCCAAGGAACTCTGACTATGCATGAAACCATCTTTCCCAGGAGCTGGGAGAGCAAGACCAGTGGAACGGTATGGTCCTGTACACCCGACGAGCCAGATCACTGATGCTGACTAATCGCTCCTGAGAGAGATAGATCATGCAGTTTGTGGTGTCTATGATGGCTCCCAAGTGCAGAAGGTTGTATGAGGGAACCGTCTGGCTTTTTTGAATATTGACTGAGAAGCCATGTCGTTGGAGTACCTGAATTGTGTATTCCAGGTCCTCCTGAGCTGCCTGGAAGGAGGACGCTTGAATCAGGATGTCATCCAAGTAACATTGTATGCGTATTGGTACCTTCCTCAAGTGAGCGGCTATTATGGCCAGGATCTTGGTGAACACCCTGGGAGCCGAGAAGAGGCCGAAAGGAAGAGCCTTGTACTGGAAATGACTGCCCCTGTAACAGAACCTGAGGAACGTCTAGTGAGCTGGGTGGATAGGGATGTGGTGATACACTTCCGTGAGGTCTATTGATGCCAGAAAGTCTCCCTGTCTGATGCCCCCCAGGATGGACTGGAGTGACTGCATCTTGAACTTTTTTTAAATGATGTAATAGTTTAGACCTTTGAAGTCCAGAATCGCTCTCCACTCCCCTGAAGCCTTGGGAACCACAAAGAGGATGGAGTAGAATCCCCCTCCCCTGTGGTCTGGCGGTACTGGTTCTATGGCCTGAATCTCCAGAAGATGTTGAATGGCCTCCTGCATGAGTCCCTGTTTGAGTGGATCCCTGTTAACAGGACAGGCAATGAATCAGTCCGGGGGCTTGGCTAGGAACTCCAGGGACAGACCAAACTGGATGGTTTGTAAGACCCAGGTGTCCATGAATATTCAGGTGCTGTAGACAGACGTGATGGCAGCGCTAAGCGCTGCACCGAAATCAAGCTCAGAAGGAAAGACTCCAAACATCAGGCAAAAAAAGGAAAAAAATCAATCAATTTGAGTTTATTGCCTTCAACGGCAACCAAAATGGTGCCCACGGATGTTCCCGGCTGTCTGGGATGATCCGGAGGGCCTGAACTGAACTAAAAAGTTCCAAGCCTGCAGTGAGATCCTGCATGTTTTAAAGAAATGGGGAGGAGAATGAGGAATATTCCAGGCAAAACTGCCCAAAGTATTTCCCCAGAGCCCTGGGGAAAACAAGAAAGGAAAACTGCAGAAGCCTCCCCCCACCTTTCACTCCCCAATTTTGTTAATTAAGATAGCACTGATTCGAGTGTTACTAAAAGATTTTAAGGGAGGATTTTAAATTAGAATTTAGAATAAAGGGAGATTCCAAATAATATTTCGTTAATTTAGAGGAAAAAAGGAGAATTCATCAATGGATTTCTAACCTGCTATCTATTGAGAGCCAAACCTGATACGTCTTCAAGAGCTGAGACCATGTTAAGACTGGATCTCCTAGCAAGAGGGGACATGTCAAGTTTGGCTACTTGGTCTCAAGAGCAGGCAGACAGAGAAAACCCATTGGTGGATTCTCCATCTCCTGTACTAGAGAAGAGGTTGAGTTATGGATATGATTTTTTTGTTCAGTAAAGAACAATTACAAAAGATATATACATTGAGACATTGTTCATCCCACTTATTGGGAGAGATATATATATATAAGTGAAATATATAAGTACATTATGAGTAAGGCTGCTGGATGGTGTAGTGATATAGAGAATGGGAAGGAGCCTGACATGTAGGTTAGAGGACGCATCTAGAAATTCAGTCTGAGAAGCCTAAAAAGGTATATTTGGATAATAGGTCAGAAATATCCTGTGCAATATGTTAGAGAAAAATCAAGAATTTATAGCAAATTCTACTGAAACCCTGAAGTTAAAAAACAATCTATTAAGAGAGAAGAAAAAAAGAATTAAATATGGCTTAAATCTGATAAGTAAAAAAAATGTATCTGGCACCAACCTTATGTCTATATCTAAAGAATTATGATAAAATAGGCTAAATTTCATTGGAATTGTTGCTGCTGCTTAATAATTATTCTGTCATATATTTGGATCTGGCAGCAAAATCAAAAATATTTTATCATGAACTGCTTACAAGGAATAAAAGATAATACATTTAAATGGAAGCTCAAAATCCTTTTACATTTTTGTAAATAGTTTTCATTAAAAGAGCATTTTATAAAGATTAAAAACTAAAGAAACATAAAATAAGAATCAGAAAAAGAAATAAATTGTAAAAAAGGTAAAAGAAAAAAATGAAGGGTAGTGAAAAGGAAAGAAAAAGAAGCACACGTAAAGAAATTATTTCCAATCTTCTTTGCAGCGATTACAAACAGCAATTACCATCTCTACCATCCATATTACTTACCGCAGTTCCTTTCTTCCCATAAACTAAACTTTTCAATCAATAATTCCCAAAATCAACAATTCATTTGTATCCACTTTCAGAAAAAAAGGGATTCCAGTCTTTTATAAAAGTAACTGTAGTTTCTTCCTTAATCAAACAAGTCAATGTAGCCATTTCTGCACTTAAGTCTTTTTCAAAATCCCTTTCTCCATTATTGGTGTTTCTGTATCTTCCAAGCCTGTGCATATAATATCTTTGTTGCAGTTAATACTGTATATTAAACTAATAATCCATTAAAGTTTTCTACTTTACTGTCCATAAGCCCAAATAAGAAAAGTTTCATTTTGAAGTGCTAGTTTCATTTGAAAGTTAATTTTTAGAACTCTGTACTACCATACATATTTGTATCCAATATCTTTTTGTTTTTTAACCATTCATGATAAAAGATCTCTTTACTGTTCTCACTCTTCCAACAGTGATTAGAAGTATCTTTACCCACCTTATACAATTTTTCTAGTGTCATATACAGGGAGTCCCTGATTTACAGCACATCATTTAGTGACCACTCGAAGTTACAAAAGCACTGAAACAAACTTATAACCATTTTCACATGTATGACCACTGCAGTATCCCCATGATCACATGATCAAAATTCAGATATTTGGCAACTGACTCATATTTATGACAGTTGAGTGTCCCAGGATCACATGGTCCATTTTGGGGCCTCTAACAAGCAATGTCAAAGAGGAAGCCAGATTCATGTAATGTAAACACTGTAGTGATTCACTTAACACTTAACAGTCTCAAGAAAGTCATAAAATGTGGCAAAACTCACTTAACAAATGTCTTGCTTAGCAACAGAAATGTTGGGCTCACTTGAGCTCATAAGTTGAGGACTACCTGTAACAACAGTGCATCATTTTTAAAGAGTTTTGATTTAAAATACAAGTCACCGTAACTTTCAAATATTTTAACCATATTCTCTTGCATTGACCTTTTCAAATACTATAATCAAAATTCTTGGCCTATTTAACAATACAAGAATCTTTGACATGATCGTGATAGAGCCCAGAATTATGGTTGTTAAGTTGTATGATCATTAAATAAATCATTATGTACTATGCACAATTTTGTGATCTTTTTGTGGTGAACATCAAATAAGCTAAAATACACATTCAGTTATCGATTCTACATAACGTAATCCACAGAGTTCTTAGGAGCAATTTTTTTGCTTTTCCTATTTTGATTGCTTTAATATTTGTTTGGAATTTCAGTTATGCTTATTGCAGTGCAAATGATGAATGAGTTTTTACATCTGATTAATGTGTTAGGAAAGGGGTCCCCAACCCCCAGGCCATGGCCAACTACTAAACTGTGGCTTATTCGGAACCAGGCTGCGCAAGAGACGGGTCAGTAGGCTCCCAGCTCCACTTGCGCAAGCAGCACCCCAAAGGCTTCTCTTATTTCTTGTGTGAGTGGAGTTGCATGCATGCCAGCCTGTCACTCAGGCCTGGTTCCCCTCTCCCTTCCCTGTGGGATGCCTAGTGTCTACTCCCGATGTTCCAAAAGTGGAATGGAGCAATGAGAGCAGAGGCTGAGTGGAATGAGCATGCCCTGCTCATATCCGCACCTGACAGTAGTAGTAATTACAAAAACATACATAATCAGATACACTGATTATGGCAAGTCACATTTTTTGGCTCCTAGTCTCTCTGAGCTCTCATATCGTTTGTAGTTAAAAATAACATAAACTTCCTAGTAGAATTAAGACCTAGCATCAATATAAAGACCAATGTAATATGTAATCAATCAATTTCAGTTTCTGATTGCCGACAGTAATTAAATGTAAATATTCATTGCATGAGTATTAGGACATCTGCAGGTTTCTTTTTAAAGGGACATAGTGTCTAAAAGTGTACAATTGAAGCCCCATTTCTTTTACATATTTTATGATTAAACTACATTTTGTATTGGCCTTTATACTTATATAATAGTGTTAAACTTATGGCACACAAAAAAAGAGCAGGGTTTTAATCATGGATGTCCTCTTTTTTTAAACTCTCTACCCCACTGCAGACACCCAATGTATATCATCTTACACATTCACTGCAAATAATATGCTTTAAAATTGCTCTGGACTGGTAATACAGAAAGCATTAAGGTTCCAGTCAAACAAAACATATGTTTGGTTTCTTAAATTGACTGGATGTGATTTGGAAGTGTAGAAAATAAACAAAAAATATAAATCATGCCAAGAACTTCAGTTTAAGGAACAAGAAACTTTATTGTTAATCTGTGGTGATTGCTCAAATTATGCTCAAAAACAAAAAAATAGAATAAAAACTGTAAAGGAGGGTGAACTGATTGGGTTTTTATATTACCAATAATATGGGGAAAAAACAACAGGGGAAAAAGCAGAATGAGTGAAAATATTAAATGTTTTGATTAATTGGTATTAAGAACCCTGGCCAGTCCTCCCCCCAAAAAACCCATTCCAATATAAAACTGAAAGTGGATACTGAAGGACCTCTGTACTGAGTCTTTTCAAATTGACAGCATATCACTGACAATAGCAGTAACCTGTTTCCAAAAGTCTTTTCTAGCAGAGTTAAAGCAAAGTGGGACACAGATTTTCTGTGAAAATCCCCTATCTTGGCATTCACGGATGCTTCTTCTTTGATTGTCTTGAATTGCTACCTGTCCCAGATGTCTTTGAAGGCAACATTAAGTCTATGATGGATCTGACCTCCTTGAGCTGAGATTCTTTTATGTCTTTCTCCATTTTCTGCTCTGCTACTTTATTTCACTGCAATGTACACTACATGAAACAAAGGGAGTTCTTCCTACTGTCCCTAGCTATTTGAAAGCAGAAAGGAGAGGGGAAAACAATGTTAAGGATTATATTCCATCTGCAATGTGGAGTTTTCCTCCAGAGACAAGCTTCTTATATTTTATAGTTATAACTAGATAGGTTTTACATGAAGACAACCTAAAAAACTGGAAAATCAATATAGTTGGAAGCCAAGAAAAGAAGGCTGCATGTCAAAGATAACTTTAAAGTACTCATACTACAGAGATATATTAAAAATCACATTAAAAGATAAATAACCACAAAGTAACATGCCACATGGTTCTCATTAAATAATTACAGTAACCATAGAAATATCTTTATTAAAAATATGTTATGCCAAAGTTTATTTTAAATACAAAATAACAGGAATGAATTTAAAATAAAATTAGATGGAAAGCCTAGGTCATAAATAAATATATCCTGGGTTTGTATCTTAATAGCATTTGTCTCATGATATTTCTGCTGGGTTGATTTACCTGACAATGCTTCTGTTTGCCTATTTTATTTAATGTAAATATATTTATTTAAATAAAACTGTTTCGTGTCACCATCTCTGAATCCATTTGGATACTGGCTGTGCAATTCCCCGACAAGTTTATATGCCAATCATGCTCCTTCCTGAAAAAAAAATCTCCTAAACTATTTATTTTGTACAATTCTGTTATCTGTTTTCAGCTTCAAGCTACACGTAAGGGCCTTCCTCAGCTAACCACCCAAGAAAGCAGAACTCTTGAAACAGGCATTGTCTCAAAAGGAAACTGTCAAGACTATATCCTAAAGAATTTTTGATGGAATTATAAAAATATATAACAAAAATAATTTTTTGATTGAAAAAAAAACTGAAAAAAGAAATAACTGCTGACATCTAGTGGAGAATCAGAGCATAGAATACTAACAATAAGGACTCAGAAATTAGCAGAATGCCTAGAAATAAAGAAAAAGCTGTTCTTTTGAATTGCAAATAACCTTGAAGACAGCTGGGATCAAAGGAAAAGCCAGTTATAAGATTAAAAAAATGTCTGAAACAAACAAACATACAAAAAAACACCTGGACTGTTGCTTAAATCTAAGAACTGTTTATGGAAAAGAAAAACCTTGGCTTTGGCTAATCTTTTAGAGGAGAATCTACAGGAAGAATTTAAACTGGCTTAACACACTAAATTGTAATTTTGACTGACTGATAAACTGATTTTTGAATTAAAACATTGATGAAAAATTATTTGGAGGGGGGAGACAACATGGACATCACATACGTATCAAAAAATGACAGGACACCACATTCAATATTTGCCCCTGAAGGACTTAGCCTGGAAAATCAAGGGCCTCCAGAAGCAATACTTCAAGATAAGATAAATACTTTCCAGGAGGAAATATATGTAATGTTGGGACAAATACAAATGACAATAGACTCAAACCACAAGGAAATTCGAAACAACTTTGATGATTTAAATAAGCATATTTCCAATCTAAATCCACAATTAAAAAACACCCAAAAAATAACAATGAATGAACAAATAAATCAGATAATAGACTACAAATTAGAAGAATATGATCAAATTGATGAAATAACAAATGAAAAGAATTACAATTTAACACAAACAGGAAAAAATCTATAAGGTTCTGATACAAAAAGAAAAATGGAATAGACTATAGAACTACCAGGAGAACCATTAAAGTTTGGGAGACAGAAAGTATTCATCTTACTTATTTCATCTTTTGTATTCCCAACAACATTTGTAAAAATACAGGAACCGCCAAGTAAGTGAATTACATCAAGTTGGAAAAATATTCGGCAAAAGAAGAAGACCACAAATAGATACAAGAGATGGTTCTCAGAGGAGCCCAATCCAGAACTGTTCTCACTTTCTCTGGGTCCATCTCTATTCCCTTGTTGGATATACAATAGCCCAAGTAATCAATATGATCTTTGTGAAATACACACTTTGACAGTTTGGCATACAGTTTGGCAGAGCATTTTTAGTACCACTCTGACCAGCTTAATGTGCTCATCTTTGGTTTCAGTGTAAATAAGGATATCACCAGGTAAACCAAAACCCCTTTATACAGGCGATCATGTAGGACCTCATTAATCAGTTGCATGAATACTGCAGGAGCCCCTTGTAGCCCAAATGGGAAAACTCTGAATTGGAAGCAACCAAGTGGGCAATTGAAAGCAGTTTTCCATTCATCCTCTTTCTTTATTTGTATGTAATAATAAGGTTCTCTCATATCTAATTTGGAAAAAAAATCCCTTTCAACAGGTGTTCTAACAGATCTTTCATTAAAGGCAGTGGATAAACGTTCTCCTTTTTCTTTCCTCCACCTTGGGTAAGGGGGACCTTCAGGGATTTTTCTTCCCATCCTTCATTTTTCTGACCCTGAGTGACTATCTGGCTCAAACTTCTTCACTAGAAGGTCCAGCTTCTTCCAGGTCCCTGCAAAAGCTTTCATCTGGTTTCAAGATCCTCGGCCCATTTCTCTGCCTGGAATTCCTCCATGTGAAGTTTAGTTGTGACTATCCCGGTAGTGCAGCAGCTTCTCCAGGTTGAGTACTATGCTGATCTCACCTTATGTAAGGACCCATCTCAGCTAACCATCCAAGAAAGCAGAACTCTTGAAACAGGCATTATCTCAAAAGGAAACTTTTATTAGGGGTTCTTGACAGTAGGGAAGTCAAGGCGAGGTCTGGAAAAATCACGCTTAAACAGTATAGTTAAACCAGCAATATTCCTCCTCTCATCAAAGTCATAATGTCCATTTGAAATCCAGCCAATTCACAGGTGGCACGATGTGCAGGTAACTGACATAGTTGGCTCGCATCTCAAGGTTTTCTCCAGTTTTGTTTCTTTGTAACCATCTCCCTCATAAGGGAGAAACATTCCTTTCTCAAGTGGATAGAGGTGGGAGAAGAAAAGTAGAAAGCAAAAGTTATCCCAAGCGAAAGCAAATATACCCCCTCCCCCCAACAGAATGGCAGGCCCCAAAACAAAGTACAAGAGTAAATATGCAAGGAAGACAATAAGGATTTTGGGACCTAAAACTACACTCAACTGTTCTTGTATTTTGAAGTGACTAATGAGACATTCATGGACATGGAATCATTCAATGTTGTGCTTCAAAATCAGAGGTAAAATCACAATTTTAATTCCAAATATTTCCAATAAAACCCAATACAATCATATTAAAAACTCATTACAATGAAACCAGCTGGACTGCTTATGTCTGAAGAAATAACTTGACTATCAATATCCATACCATGTATCAGGAAAAAAACAAAATATTAAACAATAAATCTTTATAATCTCCAGCTCTAGAAATACAGATCCATGTCATTAATATACAATATCAACAATGTCAATCACATATAACTAAAGCTGATTATCAGCAGACAGCCAGAACAGGCAAAGATGACGTCAGGAAAGCAAAGGCTCAGAATGATTGAAGACTTGCAACACAAATCAAGGACAATAAAAAAAGTTTCTTTCAACATATTAATAACAAGAAAAAAGTAAAGGAAACTAAAGAGAAACGATGGCAAGGAAGTAACAGGCAGTAGGGAAAAAGCAGAGCTGTTTATTCTTTGCTTCAGTCTCGCCACAAAAAGAAATAGCCCAACATACCAAAAAAAAAACTACTGCAAAAGACAAACTAGAAACAAAAATTAAAATAAGCAAGAAAATTGTAAGAGAATACCTATCTGACCTTAATGAATATAAATCACCAGGACCCGACAGATTACATCCCAGAGTTCTGAAGGAGCTGGCAGATGTTATCTCAGAACCATTGAACCATAACTTTAAAAAATCCTGGAGCATCAGGGAAGTACCTAATGATTGGGAAAGGGCTGATGTGCTTCCCATCCTCAAGAAAGGTAAAAAAAAAAAAAAAAAAAAAAACAGACCCAGGGAACTACAGACCAATCAGTGTAACATCAATACCTAGGAAGATCTTGGAAAGGATAATCAAAAAACAGATCTGCGAACAACCAGAAGCAAACAAAGTTATAACCAGTAGTCAGCACAGGTTTGTCAAAAACAGATCATGCCAAACCAATCTTTTTAAAATATATAATTTTTATAGGGTTAGGGTTGGTTTTTTAAAAAATAACATTAAAATGATGTTGTGGCAACACAGGCGCAGGGTAATGAAGCTTCGTTTCCCACTGGGGCGTCCGAAAGGACTGAAAGTCATCCCGCAAAGGTGATGGGCCAAAGGGCGAACATTTTTAGATTGCGGGTAGCTGACCTGCTTGATCCAAGGACTGGCAGGAAGAAAGGCTGACCACACCCATGCTGTCAGCCAGAAGCTGCTGATTGCTGGAAGAAAAAGACTACAGCTAAGCGGAAAACAGAACACCTGATTTGAGTGAGACTATTTTCTTTATCTACAAGAAAAAATTCTGGTTCTGGAAAAAAGCTCCCGAAAAGCAAGAAATACTCAAAGCTATAGGGAGGGGGGGGGGACTTTCCTTCATTCCTCCCTCCTGGAAAATACAAGTGGTGGTTTAAGCTTTTGGGGGAAATTAAAGAGACTTACAACAATATTGTGAAGATATTTAAATGAGACAGAAGAAGAATATTTTGGGAAGCTTTAACATTCATAAACTTTTCTTTTTATTTTCTGTTTGGAAACCATCTGATTATAACTTTGCAAACTTTGTAAAGCTTGGCTGGGAAAATATAAAATGGACATCTAATGACATCTAGTGGCAAAACTAAGAACTATACTTGGCCTTGTTTTGTTTTTTTTTTAAAAAAAATATCAAGCTTTTGTGATTGGAGTGTGAGAACTTGGCTAGATGCCCAGACACAGTTTATAGACTAAACTCTTTGATGTCCCTGGAATTTATAGTCCTGGAGATTGTGACTGGAAAACAGAAGAATCTCTTTGGGTTGCTTTTCTCTACAGCAGACATGTCAAACACAAGGCCCACGGGCCAGATCCGGCCCGATATGTGGTTCCGTCCGGTCTGGGGACCTGCTCTGGAAAGACCAAAGAACTGGCCCGCCACATCTCGGCCCGGTTCAGGCCGACCGGGCGCTAATCTACAACCTGGTTGCATCCATCAAAGCCAGAAAGCACTCAGCCTTAAATCCATGGGGAAGCCTTGTCCTGCTCCCTGGGTACGCGTGCAAGTGGAGTCCGGCATCCCTGCTGGCTGTCTTGCCCCACAGGCTGACTTCACCCAGGATGCTGGTGCTGGCTGTCTCCTGTGTGTACACGTGGGGGGCAGGACAGAGGTAGGAAGTTGGCATAAAGGCTTTTTATTCTTTCCAGACAAAAAATTTCCTACCTCACTCTTCCTCCTCTTGGCTTGTCTCTCCGGAAAAGAGAAAATAAAATCTTCTTCCCCCAATCAATCTCCTCTTCCCTTTTAAAAATCCCTCCCCAAGAGTCCTGCCCCACTGCTAGCCACCGCAGAGGCTGCCTGAGCTCCCGACCTCTCTGCCGAATCCGCAGAGCTCCGGAAAAGAGTCCAAGCAGTGCCAATCCCAGCTAGCACGATTACCTCCCAACTATCCTCTCTGCTACACTTTCTTCCTTCCTTTTCTCCTTCTCATCTCTTTCCTTCCTCCACAATCAGGAAGGGGTGATGGGAGGGGAGAGATTGCCAGTGCTGCCATATTGCCGTCAGTCTCGCTATCCCATGTGGGGGGTCGGTCCCGGTGAAAATAAAGTCTCGTGGCTGTGAGGCTGGCAGTGTTGGTGGGAGGGGGAGCTGCACTGATCTACAATCTGGTTGCGTCCATCAAAGCCAGAATGCGCTCAGCCTTAAATCCATGGGGCAGCCCTGCCCCCTGATGTGTGCACAAGTGGAGTCCGGTGTCCATGTTGGCTGTCTTGCCCTGCAGGCTGACTTCACCCAGGATGCCGGAACTGGCCATCTCCTGTGTGCACACCCAGGGGGGCAGGCAGAGGTGGCAGGGCAGCTTCTTGCTGGTTCCAGTGGATCTTAGGCTGAGCGCATTCTGGCTTTGATGGAACCAGGTTCCATCATCAGCGCCACACACACCCCACCAGCACTTCCAGCCTTGCAGTCACGAGGCATCCCTTTCAACGGGACTGCCCCCACCCACCCACATGGTATAGAAATGGCTGGCAACAGCATGTTAGTGCTGAGAATCTCTCCCTCTTCCATCACCTTTTCCTAGCATGGGGGAAAGAAAGAGATGAGAAGGCGAAGGAAGGGACGGAGGGAGGGAGGGAGGGAGAAAGGAAAAAAGGGAGAGGAAGGAAGGAACAGGGAGGAAGGAATGGAGGAAGGGAGGGAGGAAAAAAGGGAGGGAGGAAGGAAAAAACAGTGGAAGGAAGGGAGGGTGTGAGAGAGGAAGGAAGGAACAGAGGGTGGGAGAGAAGAAGGAAGGAACAGGAAAGAAGGAAGGGAGGGAGGAAGGAAAAGAGGAAGAAAGGAAGGAACAGAGGTTTGAGAGGGAGGAAGGAAGGAACAGAGGAAGGCAGGGAGGGAGGGAGAAAAGAAGAGGGAGGAAGGAACTGAGGGTGAGAGGGAGGGAGGAAGGAACAGAGAAAGGAAGGAAGGGAGAAAGGAAAGAATAAGGAAGAAGGAATGGAGGGTGGGAGGGAGGAAGGAAAGAAGGAACACAGGAAGGAAGGAAGGAAGGGAGGGAGGGAGGAAGGAAGGAAAGAACAGAGGGAGGAAGGAACTGAGTGTGGGTGGGAGGAAGGAAAGAAGGAACAGAGGAAGGAAGGAAGGGTGGGTGGGAGGAACCATGTCCCGGTGCTCATCCTGGTCCCACCCTCCTTCACCGGAGACCCTCAGATCTGCCCCGGTCCTGCCCAGGCACCCCTGAAAGGAGTGATGAGATGGCCACGCCCACCCAGTAGGCCATGCCCATCCCGACCACATCCGCGCAGCCCACGGGGGGCAACCACAATGCTGATACGGCCCTCAATGAAATTGAGTTTGACACACCTGCTCTAGAGGATGGATTACAATTAAAACAAAAATTGTTTTGAATTTATCGGACTTCCTTGGCTTATAAATACAGCTTGACCTTGAATTTTATAAAGAAAGTGGAGGACTTGGACTGCTAGACTGGATGGCATACTACCAAGCAACTATATTAACATGGCTAAAAGAGTGGATAATGATTAGAGATAAAAAAAACTATTATACCTAGAGGGGCATGACCTACAACTTGGATGGCATACCTTTCTGTGATATGGGAAGAATAAAATACATAGATACTTTCAAAACCATTTTATAAGAAATGCACTTCTTCTACAATGGGGAAAAATAAAAGCGAAAATCTATATTAAAATACCTGCATGGCTTTCAACAATGGAAGCATTTGCTTACCCAAATTTAATTAGCTATGAGAAAGTTGGGACCTATAAAGATATTTTGAACAATGAAGGGAAACTGAAAGACCGACAAGATTTACAAGAACAAGATATTGATTTATCTTGGTGACCATACTTGCAAATTCAAATGAGATATGAAAAAGATGCTAAATCAACGGGATTTTATAAACAACAGACAGAATTTGACCAGATACTGCTAAAAACAGATGAAAAAATGATTAAGAAACTATGCCAAATCAATCTTATTTCATTCTTTAATAAAGTGACTAAACGCTGTGGACATAGTATATTTAGATTTCAGTAAGGCATTACACAAAGTAAACCACATCCTGTTGCTTAGTAAGCTAGAAAAAGATGGGATAGACAACAATACCATCAGATGGATCTGTAGCTGGATGATAAACTGTACTCAGCGAGCAGTCCTTAATGGTACTACATCCACATGGAGAGAAGTAAGCAGTGGGGTACCACAAGGCTCCATCTTAAGGCCAGTACTCTTCAATATCTTCATTAATGACTTAGATGAGGGAATAAAAGGAGAGCTAATCAAATCTGCAGATGACATTAAACTGGCAGGAATATCCAATACTCCAGAAGACAAGCTCAGATTTTGACAAACTTGAACAATCAGCTCTAACCAATAAAATGAGTTTTAATGTGGAGAAAAGCAAAGTTTTATATTTAGGCAGAAAAAATCAACGGTTTAAGTAATGATTAGGCATGACTTGGCTCAAAAACAACAACTGTGAGAGGGATATTGGAGTCCTAGTGGATGATCATTTGACTATGAGCCAGCAGTGTGCATCAGTAGCCAAAAAAGCAAATACAATCTTGAGTTGTATAAACCAGGGCTTTTCAACCAGTGGTACGGGTACCACCTGTGTACATTGGCACCTGGCAGGTGGTACACGATCATCCTAGAAAAGTGGTAGTGGGGGAGGGGAATGAGCTGAACCGGTGGCAACACCGCACAAGCCTGAGCGAGAGATGGGTGGAGCTGCAGGGCTGTCAGGGCTCAGCGGAAACGCCAGGATCAGCGCCAGGCTCCAGCTGGAGCTCAGCGCTGATCCTGGCGTTTCTGCTGAGCCCAGAAGAAGCAACGATCAGCTGGAATATTGCAGCATCTCCAGGGTCTTGTGATTTACATTCAGATGCGTGGCAACTGATTCATATTTATGACGGTCACAGTGTCCCAGGATCATGTGAAGTGACCAAAACCTGCTGCGACCATCCAGCAGATCAGTGGAATAAAAACCAAACACTCCCCATCCCATCCCTGCCGCCAATCCTCAACAGAAATGCTCACAACAATGAAAACCTCGGACAGGAGGAAAAGCGCTGCCGGGCGGGCAGGCAGGTGTCTTGCTCGGCTGTGGTTTGGGGGACACTTTTTTCAGTGCCATTGTAACTTCGAACAGTTACTAAGCAAACTGTTGTAAGTTGAGGATTACCTGTACTTTATCCCTTTTTTCCTTTTTTTGGTCATCAAGTTTTTGACATTTCGCTAGGCAACTGGTGGTACTCGGATGTTGCCATATCCTAAAAGTGGTACAATGGGTGAAAAGGTTGAAAAGCCCTGTTGTAGGGTAGGCAAGGCGGGTTGTATGACGTGTGTGAGTTCCAGCACTTTTTTTTTTTTTTTTTTTTTAAAAAAGCACTGGGTAACACAATATGCCATGAAGGACTGAAATCCTTCATCATCCGCAAGATCCCCCTGCTCAAGAAAGCACATGTACAGGCCCATCTGAAGTTTACCAATGAACATCTGAATGATTCAGAGGAGAACTGGGTGAAAGTGTTGTGGTCAGATGAGACCAAAATCGAGCTCTTTGGCATCAACTCAACTTGCCATGTTTGGAGGAGAAGGAATGCTGCCTATGACCCCAAGAACACCATTCCCACTGTCAAACGTGGAGATGGAAGCATTGTGCTTTGGAGATGTTTTTCTGCTAAGGGAACAGGACAACTTCACCGCATCAAGGGGACAATGGATGGGGCCATGTATCATCAAATCTTGTGTGAGAACCTTCTTCCCTCAGCCAGGGCATTGAAAATGGTTGTGGATAGGTATTCCAGCATGGCAATGACCCAAAACACATGGCCAAGGCAACAAAGGAGTGGCTCAAGAAGAAGCACATTAAGATTCTGGAATGGCCTAGCCAGTCTCCAGACCATAATCCCATAGAAAATCTGTGGAGGGAGCTGAAGGTTGCCAAACATCACCCTCGAAACCTTAATAATTTGGAGAGGATCTGCAAAGAGGAGTGGGACAAAATCTCTCCTGAGATGTGTGCAAACCTAATGGCCAACTATAAGAAATATCTGACCTCTGTGATTGCAACAAGGGTTTGCCGCCAAGTAGTAAGTCATGTTTTTGCAAAGTGGTCAAATACTTCTTTCACTCATTAAAATACAAATCAATTTATAATTTTTTGGAAATGTGTTTTTCTGGATGTTTTTGCTGTTATTTTATCTCTCGCTGTTAAAATAAACCTATCATTAAAATTATAGACTGGTCATTTCTTTGTCAGTGGACAAATGTACAAAATCAACAGGGACACAGAAACCACAGAAACAGAACTTTTTATTACTTCAAAACATATCCTTTTATTTATTAAATTTATCTGTCATCCATTTCAACATAAGTGACTCTGGGTGGCTTACAAACATTAAAATTAACATACATTAAAATAATAAAACAATTTTAAAAAGATAGCCAAAATTATCTTGGCTTTTATACATCATACATTAATCTAGTGCAACTATTTAAAATAGTTACTAGAACTTTGTACATAGTGAACAAAATGAGCAAATTAATCTAACCCAGTATACCATAATAAAATATTCTAATGGGCTGCTGCTATTAAGCAATGCATTCATGAGCTGCCACATCACATTTGCAAAGAAACAAATCAAGTTAAATGAAACCATACTAATCAACACAGAGGAGGCCTCCTGAGAGTAAATACAAGCCTGAAGATTAATTAAGATGTTTGAAAATGTAAATATAACATGGGACCTAAAAAGTCCCTATTTGTTTTACTTCTAAGAATTGTTACAGGATAGGATATTTGAGATTTAAGCATATTTACCAGATTGGGCCACATATGAACAGAGAGTGCTAAATTCAACTTAAGATCTTCTGGAGGTTTCAGAAAGCTATCCAGATGTCTGGGTAAAACCTCCACAACAATGCACACTTCAACTATACATGGCAGGTTTAATACAAGTTACAGATCTGGTAATAATTGAAACAGTGGACAGCAGGGACATCAAGCAGCAAACTGTCCAGTCCCCTACCCCCAACAGCAGAGTAGACCGGGACCAGCAGTGAGAAAGAAACCAGCCCAAGCAGCGAATGAGAGAGAAATCCAATTGGATCACACAGGAACCTGTTGCCCAAGTCACATCTCCCATGCAGGAGAATGCCGGGACTCAGGCTGGGCCTGCTGCCGCTCTACCCGCTTACGACAGCAATGATGGAGAGAATGACCCAATGGTGAGTTCACATGTCCCACCTTTCTCTCTAACTGCCAAACTCATAATCCCTAAGATCAGGGCACAGGTAGATTTAAAAGTGCTAGACGATTCTGGATGTTCCCGCTGCATTATTAGCTTGCCATTTGCCATAAAAATGGGCATACAAGCAAAACTGCTCTCCAACCCATGAGGTTTGAGCAAGCCAATTGCTCCCTGATGGGAAAGACTTTAGTCACACAATTAACTGAGCCCCTACGCTTAGAAATAGGTGAGCACTGGGAGTTCATTCACTTCCTGGTGGCTCCAAAAATGACTGAGGCTCTGACCCTAGGATTAGCTTGGTTGGACAAATGGAAGCCATTAATCTTGTGGGAGAATGGAATGAGAACTGTAGGCTACCTATAGGGCCCAAGCCCCCCATTGATCCAACGGATGTTACAGGAAACTTTAGCCCACCCAATGAGCGAGTGCACATGGCTGCCTCACTGCAACCAGGTGAGCCACTCATCCCCAATGAGTACCGGGACCTAGCAGAGGCAATTAGTGAGAACAAATGTGATGCCCTGCCTCCCCACTGATCCAATGATTGCTCCATCAAACTCTTGCCAGAAGCCAAAATCCCATGACCAAGAATGTATGCTATGTCCCCCCTCGAAATGGAGGAGATGCAGCGATATGTGGATAAAAACCTATTGAGGGGATTCATTGAATGGACCAAGTCTGCTGTGGGATCCCCTATATTGTTTAAAGAAAAAAAAGATGGGTCTCTTCGTCTCTGCATCGATTATAAAGGTTTGAATGTGGTGAGTGTGGAAAATAAATACCCCCTCCCCCTCCTGAAGGACTTACTAACCCACCTGGTTAGTAATTAATTAGACCTGAGAGAGGCATATTACCGGGTGAGGATAAAGGAGGGAGATGAGTGGAAGACTGCTTTCAACTGTCCCATGGGGAGGTATCAATTCAAAGTCATGGCATTTGGACTATAGGCGGCACCAGCCGTATTCATGCAGCTGATTAATGAGGTCCTACATGATCATTTATACAAAGATGTTCTGGTGTATCTTGATACATCCTGATATACAGCACGAATATGACTGATCATTTTGAGTTACCCATTGTACACTATCACTTCAAAAGTAGGGAATATACAGGATGTCAGCAAAAGGAAAACTTAACTACTTCTCTCTTAACTACTTCTTGGTGCAAGTATTGCTGTTTTGATTTCATGCCTCTATATTTCAAAACGTAATTCTCTATGAAGAGAAAGTAGGAATACCTATACAGAAGGAGCCAAATATGAATTTAATGTCCCAGTGGGTTTATTGACTGATTTTATTTAGATCTCAACCTTCTACACAATTGGAAAATTGAAGGCAAAAATACTTAACATGTAAAAAACATTTAAAAACAAAAATCTAAAGAAATAAAAACAATAAAAATATTAAGTAATAATTAAAAGTCTGATGAAACAAAGAAACCTCATTCAGAAGGAAGAGAAAGTGTGATCTATAGTTGTTACTATTGTTTGTTTGTTTGTTTGTTTGTTTGTTTGTTTTAGCCTCTCATCTCTAGTGACCACAGGAAGAATTGGAAGCAATGAATGAAAATGTCCTCTCCCATTCAGCTGTAACAGTATCAATATTTTCAAAATAGGCTCTCCTGCAAATCTAACCTCTGAGCAGGTTTGTAGCATTAACCACTACACCAAACTGGCTGAATATAGCACTGGCTTGCTCACTCTCTCATATTTATTCTTACAATGTATTTTTCAACTGTTCATGTTGTAGCTCATTGTTTTGTCACATTAGCATTATAAGAATTAACACACTGATCTACATAATTCAGCGGAGGATTGTAGCAACCCATAATCAATGGACCATATGGGGCCCTGGACAGCTAATGATGCAGATCATAAACTTTTAACATTATTGTGTGATTTATATACATTATATAGTACACATTTATATACTATATTATCTTTTTGATCTGAAGTTTAGATAGCAATTATATTAACTAAAATGTATTTAAATATATTAAAACTGAAAGCTCAATTTTTATCTTCAAACCTACAGAGTGAAATAATTATACATCACCCAATTTTCATCTTCAAATCTATACAATATAATAATTATATAACTATAAGTCCAAAAGACTAGGTTGCAACCTTATTCTGCTTGTACTGCACATAACTTCAAATGCTAAATTTGTTATTTTTTGACCTGCAATGATTAGAATTCTCTTTGGAAGCAGTGTTTTATAATGTGCAGGGGGCTGAATTCATGAAAGTAGCTGCATCTTTTTCCAAAATTCTTCCTAACTGAGTTTCAAGTACTGTAAAGTACTAATTATAATTGACATGTAATAGAAGGAAAAAAGAAATTTCTGTTTTCAGGACTTCCTGAGAGAATTCAGATTAATGTGTCCTTTGGGATCCACCTTCCTTCTAAGATCAGAAAGCAATGACAAAACTTCTGTTAAGCATTCTCAAGGGGCAGAATATTTTCATCTTTCAACCTGGTATTACAAAGCAGTTTAAATCCACTCAACCTCTTCCCAAGATAAAAAGAATAATTGTCAGCACTATTATAAACAAGACACAGAAGTGAAGAAAAATATTAGAGAAGAAAGTCATAGGGGAAATAGAGGAACTTAATCTAAGACTGCCAATGTATAGCTCTTACTGCATATGTGGGTGAAACCCTTATTCCATCCTATTAATTAAATACCAGAGTTAAAGGACAATAACTAGGGCAGGGGTAGGCAACCCAAAACACTCAAACAGCCACTTGGACCCGTTTCCTATTGAAAACAAAACACTGGGAGCCACAAAATGTTTTTGATATCTAAAATGAAGATAACACTGCATATTTAACTCTTTGTCAGAAAAAGAAATCTGGATTTGTAAATGTTTCGCAGTAGTGACTTGAACCTGCTTAATGCCCCTAGTTGGGGGGCTGCAAGGCAAAAGAGATTGTAAAAAGTAGAACTGCAGAATAGCAGTCAAAATTCCAAAGTGTAATCAATCAGACCGGTCTGTCTGAAAAAAACTTTCGGGGTCTGTGTGTGTGTGTGTGTGCATGTGTGCGCAACCAGCGGCGGCGGGAACAGGAGGATGGCGAAGGTCACCATCACCTCTCCAGCCATGCTCAGCCCGACCCGGCAGCAGCAGCGGGAAGACGGCCAAGAGGCGGCAGGCAGCAGGTGGGAAAAGGGTCGGGCAGGCGCCACAGGGAATCTCTCGAAAGAGGCCACAGAGGCCCCCGGCGACCCTCCCCCCGGGCTAGCAAAGGCGGCAGCGGAGCAGGGTGAGGGGAGACCCGCTGGGCAGGGAAGAGGCACCCCGAGACTGGCCACCCCCACCTGCGGCTCCTTACCCATGTTCTGTCTCTGGAGGATGGCAAAGGGATACCTTTCCAGCAATCCTCCCAGCTCTTCCTCCGCTACCACCACATGCAGTCCAAAGAAGGAAAGAGGTTTGTGGGGCTGCCCACAAACCTCTTTCCTTCTTTGGACTGCATGTGGTGGTAGCGGAGGAAGAAGTTCAACCAATCAATTCAAACTTCGTGAGGTTTTTTGTGAAAGGTTTGAATTGGTTGGTTGAACTTTTTTAGTTGTTTTTCAGACTGCACATGGTGGCGGCGGACAGAGAGCTGCAGGATAGGGCTGAAAGAGCTGCATGCGGCTCCAGAGCCAATCCGTGAACTAGGGCAAGGGCAACTATAGGCAAGGTTTCCCCAGTTGCAATGTATGGCTGTGAAAGTGGACCATAAGAAAGGCTGAGTGCAAAAGAATTGAGACCTTTGAACTATGGTGCTGGAGGAGACTCTTGCAAGTCCCCTGGACTGCAAGGCGATCAAACCGGTCAGTCCTAGAGGAGATCAACCCTGACTGCTCTTTAGAAGACCAGATCCTGAAGTTGAAACTCAAGTACTTTGGCCACCTAGTGAGGACTCACTGGAGAAGAGCCTAATGCTGGGAAAGATTGAGGGCAATAGAAAAAGGGGACGATAGAGAATGAGGTGGTTGGATGGAGTCACTGAAGCTGTAGGTGTGAGCTTAAATGGACTCCAGAAGATGGTAGAAGACAGGAAGGCCTGGAGGAACATTTCCATGGGGTTGCGATGTGTTGAACACAACTTCGCAACTAACAATAACAAACTAGGGCAAATGTCCTGAAGGATATCTGGAAAACAACTATTCCTCTAATAATCTAATATTTTCTAGTAGATTCTGGGCACTCAGACTTTCAATATATATAAAAAATAACACAATCCTAAAAAAATTAAACCAATGTGATTTATAACCTTCAAAATGCTGCATCAGCAAAAATCTATTTATGAAAAAATGACTAATGAAAAGTTCATATAGCTATACTACAAAACTTATACATTGGAGGTCAACTCCACTATCAAAGTGCCTCCTAATGGATGGGGCAGGAATTCTCTTTAATTGTTTCTCTAGCTTTCCATAAGATTGCAAAAACATTTGTCAATGCTATTATCTTACCCACTAAAACAACATAAACATATATAAATATGAATTCAAATTTCCTACAGGATTCATTTTTAATGAAATAAAAGAGGCTATCTAACTTATGCTGATATTTTTCTGAAGGTGTTTTTTCCATTCTGAAAACTAAGATCACTTTTGGTATAAACAAAGGCCTGAAGCAAGTACAAGTGGTACATTGGTAGGAGTGATGGTTAAAAATACCACCCCTTGAGGGGACGACAGAGATGGGAATAATAAAAGATGCCTATACCTTGACAATCCAATACTCCACTTAAAGTAGATATCTGTGTTTTTACATTTTCAGTCCTCATAACTTTATCTATTTAAATATGAATATACTTCATTCATTTAAAAGATTTCCAACTCATTCTCCAAGCTACAAAATGGAAAGTTAATGTCTAAATATGCAACCAGGCTCTGAAATATAAGAGACTTCTTCCTGGCGATCACCAGATGCACTACATTGATGAAAACTGAAAATCAATGACAATGATTAATCAAGTACGATTAATCCAGTGTCACAATAATAATTCTGCCCTGAGTCCCTGAATCATCTCTGGCAAAAGATGTAGAGAAGGAGGGTGATATAACAGCATTTATATCACAGAATTTTGATTGCTTAACCCTGGAGCACAAGATCATTGAATTTAACTGGAAAAAAACCCTGTAAAGTTGGGGTTACAAAGAATATATCCACCTGAAAATACTCAGATAAAGAGCTCTTTCCAGGTCTTGAATGAATGTATGAATGAACCACTCTGTCATTTATTTGGATTTTTTAATCTAATATCTGGCTAGGACATGGCATTGTTTTTAAATTAAAAAGTGATTTTAGCACTTGCTGAATATATTCTTCAGATTTTCCTCTAATGCCCTTTTTTTGTTGTTAACTGTGGTGTACTTATAACCCGATGAGGGGCATGATTCATCATCATTATTTTTCTGGTCTTCCTATACAGGGCTTTTAATTCTGCTTGGATCCTGTCCCCTATTCCAGTTCAGATTTTCCTCTGATACTCTTTTTGTGTGTGTGTGTATCTTTAACTGTAGTGTACTTACCATCCAACCTCTTTTCTTTGGAAATAGAATGTCAATATCACTGTATGGATGAAGGGCATCATCATTATTTTTCCAGTTTTTCTATCCACGGCTTTTAATTCTGCTTGGGTCCTTTCTCCTATACCAGCAGTGTATCTAATGACTGGAACTGCCCAGATGTTAATTGCCTTGATGGCATTTTCTACATTGAGTTTGGATTTTAAGACCTTCCTCACTCTCATGATGTATTCACTTCTAATTTTCTTCTTGATTTCAATGTGCTTGATGCTGTCAACTTTAAGGATGCACAGGCATTTGTAGTGATCATCTTCATTCAGACTCTGAATATTACTTCCATAAGCATCTTGATTTCTTCAGTTTTCACTAGTTTTGCTAGGATGCTAGTTAGGATGGCATGTTTGTCCACTCCAAAGTCAACTGCAATGTCTCGGCTGTAAATATAGACAGTGTTGAACAGAGATTCTAGCTCTCATCCTCCTTGTAGCAGGCCAGCCTCACAACCATGTCAAGATATTGCCTCATTAGGAGTAATTATTATTAGTATTAGAGATGGTTGCATTGTCAGCCAGATGCTTAGATTAATTTGGCATTTTTATCCACCTGTCAAGTCTTTCCCAAGGACCCAGAATAGACATATATATGTTATAGGTGGTAAAAATATCATTGCAAGAAGCTGCTATTATTATAATATTATTTTTACAGTGCCATGTACTAACTATTTGCTTTGAGATTTGGTACTGTCTTGTTCCTCCACACTTACAAAATTTGTTGAATTCATAGACTTTCATGCCAGCTTTTTAGTTTTTATAGAAATTCTCACAAAAAAGAAACAATGTGAATACAGATGCACATATACAAATACAGTTTCATTCCTTTCCTAAAATTTGAAATCTCTAAGCAGATTTGCATTCCAAATTAAATCAACTTAAAAGCTTGATCAGAGATTGTAATTAAGACACACATATGTAGGAATAGGAATAGGAAATAGGAATTATGTTGTATTTTTTCCTCAGTGTCATTGAAAACTGCCTTCACTTTTAAATTTAAACTGGATATATATAAAAGCACAAATAAGACATCCTGAAAATGCAACATTTTCCAACCACAGAGAATGAAGAAATTACATACAAGCTACAGTAGTTGTTCTCTCCATCTGTTCACCAAAATTAGAAAGAAACATAAAACAGATGTCTTGCATGCAATAAAACCTGTAGCAATAGGAGGACCATCTTACAATTACATAATCAGAAAGCATTCAACATTCAGCTCATCACAAGGACTATTTTAACAATAAACACATAACTTTAGAGCCCTGAACCTTTCATGTTTATTCTGTCTGAGGGCATTCTCTTGCTTAACTGAATATACAATAAGGTTTTCTCCCAAGCAATTTATCTCCTCAGAACAGCAAAATCTTGTGGCAGGGCAAGGCAGGACAGGACAGAGAAGAAAACAAATCAAGAAATGAAGTTAGATTGAAAAACTCTTTATTCACATTCCTACTGATATGGAAGCAAGCAATAATACAGAAAGAGACTTTCCCTTGTCATTTGCTCTAATAGATGCTAGGATTACGAAGGATAAAGGATGTTATCAACAGATAAGCATATATTGATAACAGGAACCCAGGTCACTTCCACACCCTACTGTGGGAGGGGCATTCTGTTAGAAAGTCTACCAAGTAGTTCTATTGGAGAATGTGATTTATAGCTAAATAGGGAGGTGGGAACTATTACAATGAATTACTCTGAATCTTTTAGATTTGGTTTCACATTTGACCATGCCAACATTATGTATCCAATAAACATGTTCTTTGAGGAAATCTCATGCCCGGAGTTCAGATTTATTTGGTTTCATCAGTTATAACCTTGACATTAAATCAAATCTCCTAAAACCCCTTTTATTTGGGGTCCTGAGCTCCGGTCACCTACCCATTGCCTTTGGGAGGATGGCAAAGACTCAGGGAAGATTCCAAGATAGAGAAAAAGGAAGAGTTGGCCGCAAACATCAGTGTGGCTCTGGCTGCCGGAATGCAGGTGGGAATTGGACTGCTGGTGGCAGGGGCTCAGCCGAAGACCCATGTGATCCAGCCTGAGAAGTTGGTGCTGTAGAAAGGAACTCTGACCCTTGGAGACCTCTGTCAGGCAGGGGCAGCCCCCCAGCACAGAAGCATTCTTAAAGCTGAGTTCCCACTGATTTTATCCCATAGTCCTCTGTCATCTGTACTGAAGTGGAAGGTGAAGAGGCAAGCAGGATGGGACAAGTCCAGGGAATGGAAGTGTTTGACAGCACTTCCAAGGCTACTTGATCGAAAAACTGTGAGAGAAGTTTGATTGGCTCGATGTCAAGGAAGTGACACTGGTTGCACAATATGTGATTTCAGCTGGAGGGGAGGCTAAGGTGTCACCATTGCTCCTGTCGCCTCGTCAAAGTCCAGTTCCAACTACTATGGCCAGTGCAGCTTCCTCACAAACCAAACTAGCCTCAGTGTTGAGTCCAGCACCTGGGCAAAGTCCCATGTGAGATCAGTGGCCCGCAAGCTCAGGGTCTCCCAAGGGAGGATTTTAGAGAGTGGCTTGGCCACAACCCCAGTACCAGTGACCTGCCTTACACTTCACATACTGGGCAGCACAGCCTGTAGGCCCATCTCCCATCAAATCCATATTTGATGGGACCTGGAGAAATTACCATTTTTCCTGAACAGGTATGAGCTCACCTAGATTGCTTTGCCCCATCTATCCTGATGACTCCGTGATGGTGAACATAATGCAGCCAACCTAAAGGGGGAAGCGCCGAGTGGATGACCAGCCTCCACCATGAGCAAATGCCAGAACTGTGGGACATAAATTTATTCATGGATCATCTGAAAGCTAGATCTGAAGATGAATCCCAGGCCTTGCAGGCTGAAATAGAGATCCATAGCCTGAGGCAGAGAATATGTCTGGGAATTCCAAAAAGTTGCTGGTAGAATTCGACAGTGGCCAGAACAATCGCTCATCCACTGCTTCAAAGAGGGGCTGGATTGTGACTTATTCCAGGTGTGCACCTACGAGGGATTCCTGACCAACTCCGTGAATGGTACCGTATGACCATGACCCTGGATATTGAGTTGGCCCATTGCAAGAGACCCAGCACCACTGAACAGAAGCTGAGGTGAAGCCAGGAGAGATGCTCATTGGGAGCACTCCTGCAGCCAGCTGCAGTGCTCATTGGGAGCACTCCTGCAGCCAGTACCCGCCAGGGCTCCCATCAAGTGCTTCAGGTGTGGCGCATGCCTGCCATTGCTGCCAAGCCAAAATGGCTCCCATGGAGGGGATGAGATAGACAGAACTGGGCATGTCAAGATCAAGTTGTCAAGATCCCCTCTCCCTCCCAGAGAAGAGAGGGAAGTCCGACTGAATGCCTGCAGTTGCTAGCACCCTATGATAGTGACAACGATGCTTCAATGGTAAATCAAGCCATCCCACCCTTTGCCAATGCCGCCAAACTTATAGTACAAAAATCTAGGGCCTAGACAGATTTAAAAGTCATAATAGACTCAGGCTACACAAGATACCTGATCAGTCTCCCAACTATGCTTAAAATGGGAATCCATGCCAATCTATTGCCCCTAGCCATGAAATTTGAGCAGGCCAATGGGTCTTTAATGGTAAATTCCCCTGCTATCACTTAACTAAACCAGTGTGCTTGGAGATGGGACAGCACTGGGAGATCATCCGCTTTGTGGTAATTCAAAAATGACTGAGACTATAATTCTGGGGTTAGCATGGCTTAACAAATGGATCCTACCATTTGGTGAAAGAATGAGATGAGGACCTTGAGACTAGCAACAGGGCCCCTCCCATCTTCCAAGGTCAGTCAGATAAAGAGGATTACACTGACCAAGAAGGGAGAGCTAATCGAGCCACTGAAAGCCATCATGGATTAAGTGCCAGGGGTCCAACTCATCACCAGGGAACACCAGGACTTAGCAGAAGCTTTCAGTGAGGAGGAATGAGACATACTTCCCCCTCACTGAGCTACCGACTATGCTATTGAGATACTGCCAGGGGCTAAACTCCCAAAACCCAAAATGTATTCCATGACCTCCAGAGAGATGAATGAGATAACTACATAGACAAAAATCTAGCTAGAGGTTTTATTGAGCCTGCCAAATCAGGGATATTATGTATCCCAAAGACATGTTCTTTGAGGAAATCTCGTGCCTCAGAGTTCTGATTTATTTGGTTTCATCAGTCAGAACCTTGACATTAGTCTTCTCGAGGGTTAGGGTTAGGTCTTAAGATAATGTACAGTATCTAAAATATTATTATTTTAGCCTGATCATTTAAAGTTTGAATGAAAACTTTGGTTTGAATTATTCAATAATCAACTTGTTTATTTGCTTGACTATCCATGGTATCTTTAGAAATCATCTGACACCAAAATTCTGACTCATCAATTCCCTTTCTCTCTCACAATCTCAACATTCAACTTTCACTTCCATACAATATTAGAGGGGAAATCATGGTCTGCACAATTCTGATCTTCATAAAAATAGACATAGCATTTGAACTATTTTTTCCAAACCCTTCATTGCTGCTCTAACAAGTTTTAACATGTGGCATATATTTTTTATACTGTTAGATCCTTTACCTTTTGATAGTAAATAATCTCACTGAGACACATACTTATACTATTTTTTAAAGAAAGAGACACAAAAACAGTTGTAAAATTCTCTATGATTTTTGTCTAACATTTCTTCACTTTCTGTGAAGTGATGATCCATTGTGTCAGTCATAAATAAAGCAGTGATATGTAGTCTGTGGCATATTAATATGACATATTTCAGGTAATGTATCGGTTGAAAATGCTAACGCAAGATACCAAGTGATAGGAAACAGACCAATGTTTTCTACATACTGTCTTGCATAAATTGGTTCTTAATCTCTATTTTGACAAAATTACATTTTATTTATTGATTGCTATCTGTAATACTCTGTCATCTGCACCTCTATAACTATCTGGTTTGGCATAGAAACCAAACAAGACAGACATAGACTTCAACAGACAGTTGTATTGCATAAATAATAATTGCAAGCAGCCTGCTTTCCATTGTGAACCTGTACAATGCACAAGACAGAAAGAGGGTTGTGAATATATCTACAGACCCCTCACATACTCGACATATGTTTCAATTTCTTCCCTCAAGATGATGCTATAGTGCAGTGGTGGTGAACCTATGGCATGCGTACCAGAGGCAGCACTCTGAGCCCTCTCTGTGGGCACATGCGTCGTTGTCCCAATCCTAGGCCTTCAGTCCCATCCATCCGAGCAACCTGCATCAAAATATCCCTGGGCAGGTGGCTTTTTAAGCTGGGTTTTATAAACCTTTTCACTTTAGGCCAGGGGTCGGCAACCCATGGCACTGGAGCCGTATGTGGCTCTTTTATCCCTCTGCTATGGCTCCCTATCCTCAGCTGCTGTGTGCAATCCCAGAAACAAAAGAAATTTGTAGGACTAAAAAAAAAGTTCAATCAATTTCATCTTCTCACGGAAAAAAAAAGATCTTGCAAAGTTGGAATTGATTGATTGAACTTTTTATTTAGTTGCACAAACTTCTTTTATTTGTGGGACTGCACACGGTGGCGGAGGAAGTGATGGAAGACCGTGCCAGAGCTGGAAAGAAGGTGCTGCTTGGTTCCGATCAGGGGCAGGAAGGTGGGATTTCTGCCAAGAATCTTGTGCGGAGCAGGGGAAATGGGCCAGGTGGGGAAGCTGCGAATGCCGCTGCCATGAAGATTGGCAGATCCCCCCAAGCAGCCATGATCCCCCCTCCCTAGCTAGCCACCATTGCCTGACCTATTCCTTGCCTGGCCAGCCAGCTGGCACAAAGCCTCACTGCTCTTTTCCTCCTCCTCCTCCTCTCCACTCAAGCAGCCGCCAGCGGCTTGTGTGCCTTTGCTCCATCTGAGTTGAAGAAAGCAGAGGTGCAGCAGCAGGATTGCTCTCAAACAATAAGAGCCAGGTGCGCTGCTCACTCATGTGTGCTCGCCTTATTGAGAGCAATCCTGCTGCTGCACCTCCACTTTCTTCAACTCAGACGGAGCCGAGGAGCTGCTGGTGGCCTCTTGAATGGGGAGGATGAGCTTTGCTGCTACTGCTGGGCCCCACCTAGGCTACACCTGCCGCTGCCTCTGAAACTCCACCTTCACCACAGGGTAAAGCAGCATCGGAGTGGTCCGTGCTGGGGGGAAGCAGCAGTGGTGGTGGAGCACTCCGTGGGGGGGGAAGCATCAGCAGCAGTGGAGCGCCAACCCATGGCTGAATGGAATACGATGGCCTCCTTGAACTTACCATTTTGCCACATGTCAGAGCAAAGCCTTTCCCACTAACAATAACTAAGACAGGTGTTCCCGTTTTAAAGTAACCCCACAAAACCCCCACCCTTCCCCCCCAAAACACAAGCTGCACACCTCCTAAGCTGACACTTAATCAGAAGGTTGCCCAGACCCTACCCAGAGGTGAGCGGCCGAGTTTTGCCATACCCAGAGCTTCAGGAATGGATGAGAACTACCTTTTAAATGAAGGTGGGGGAGGGGAGGGGAAATTCTTTGGACCATAGCTTTTTTCATGCTAGTGTTCCCTCAGATTTTAATCCCATGAAGGTGTTTGGTTATTTTATTAAGCCATTGGTGGTAGCCTTCATAGTGCTGTTTAATAATTTTACGTGGTTGGCTCCCATCCCCTCACTCCCCCGTCACTTCTGCTGAGGTACATCTTGGTTCATGTTTATTCATGTTTATCCTGCCTTTATAAATAACTCAAGCCTAGTACTCTTTCCTCGACCTATTTTCCCCAGCGCAATGACAATCCTGTGAGATGAAGTTTGGTTGTGAGGGAGAGATTGACCTCAAGTTGTTCAGAGTGACTGAAAGTTCATGCCTAAAGCGGGACTAGAACTCACAATCTTCCTGTTTCTAACCTAGTGCTTAACCAACAATCCAAATTGCCTTTCATGTTGTCACCTTGTGGCTCTCTTGTTGAAATTCGAGCAATGGAAGTGTTTCTTTATTATTCCTCTGAACAGATCAGCTTAAAAGAGAAGAACTCTTGATTGTGAGACCATTTTAATCTTTCCAATTAGGATTATTACAATTATTTTGAGTTGGAAGTACTTACCACTTACCTTCTTCCATCCTTAGCAATACTGAAATGGCTAATAGTTTTGCTGTTTTTATTGTTCTCATAGTCAGATCCAGGAAGGTTTAAATGATCTCAATTATGTCTTTAGTGGTATCCTTCCCAAAGTAATGATGGGTATATCACACTTGTCTTTTTGACTGCACTGTAAAAGTTCAAATCTATATTTTTATGATATAAAGTCATGAAATCCTAATTTACTTTGGGAAATATTGCCCTCAAATTTACTACCCAAACATGCATATTTCTACACATGAGGATAAATAAAATGGATTCTGTGATTTAGCATCCATTGCACAAAAATGTATAATCCAATATATATCCACACAACAAAGCTTTATATTTTTCCCCCACAGGAACTTTAAAGTCCATAGAAGTCAGCTCTTTAGTCAAAGATGTATTCATAATGAATCACCATAGTACAAAAATGTTATTTTCTACTATACCAGCAGATAGTTACCAGAAAAGACACTGCTGGGGTACGGAGAACCAGTTATTCTCCCCCTGCTCAATAAAAGAGGAACACCCACTTACCCAGCATGTAATTAACCTGTGGAACTTCTTGCCACAAGATGTAGTGATGGCATCTAGCCTACATGGACAAATTTCTAGAGGAAAAGTCCATCACGGGTTACTACTTCCTTATTATAAATGTAGGCCACTGTGAGATACAGGAGCTGGGCTAGGTGGGCCATTGGCCTGATCCAGAGGGCTCTTATGTTCTTATGTTCCTATGTTCCAGCCACTCATACAGCCAGCCAGCACTCTACACTGCACAACACAGGCTGAGGGAAGCAGCACAGAAGGTGACATCAGTGAGGAAGAAGTTGGTGTGTGTGCTATGTGAGAGGACAGGACAAACATGGCACTCATTGTATTGGGATTGTCAGGGGAAATTTGTGTTGGCTGCTGTCCATAAGAACCAACCTGGGCTCTTGCTACTGGGAAAATGAGAGCTTGTATGGATGATGAAGGTCTGCACTCCTCCTGTGTATGGGAACTGTGTGCTACACATTCTATAACCTGCGTGAAACACTTGAGAAGATAGAAGGGATGACAAAGGACAACACAGTTAGTTCTGAAAATGAAATCGTTGAAGAGTGGAATTCTCTGTCAAATAATTTTAAGTCAATGAAAGCACTTGGGATTGCTTTCCTTATTTTATCATCTTATGCTTGTGAGCAGTTGTTTTCAGCTTTGAATTATATCAAATCTGACATCAGAAACAGACTAACATATGACCTGAGTGCTGCATATGTTGCTCTCAAACTTACAAAGTATGAGCCAAGGTTAGACAAATTATCAGCATGCATACAACAACAAAATCACATTAATTGTTCAAAAGCATGCCAAATGCAAACTTTTAACTTTCAATAAAAAGTTGTTTGTATCATTGAAAGTTCTGTTATTGTGTTTTTCTTTTAAGACAAAAAATGTTAATGTAAACCCTAACCCTAACATAAACTCTAACCCTAACTCTAAAACCTCAGTATTCAGGTTAAATTTATCAGGTTATGATAAATAAGTGAGTTTTGGATTGCAGTTTGGGCATTCAGTCTCTAAAAGGTTCACCATCACTGCTATGGGGCAATCAGACAACTAGACACAAAGACAGTTTTTCCCCCATGCTATCACTCTGAATTCACACAACATTGTCAGGGATATCAAACCACTAAGTAGGGCTGTATTACTTATTATCCTTCTCATCTGTCCTGTTACCTATTTCCTTAGATTCTTATGACTATAATTTGTTGCTGTATCTCATGATTTATATGGATTGCTTTAGTATCCTATGACTATCATTGAGTGCTGTATCTATTATTTATGACAATTGTATTTTATTATGATTATGATTAATACTTGTTGCTTGTATGTACACTGAGAGCTTATGCACCGAAGACAAATTCATTGTGTGTATCCAATCACACTTTGCCAATAAAGACTTCTATTCTATTCTATTCTATTCTATTCTATTCTATTCTATTCTATTCTATTCTATTCTATTCTATTCTACTCTACTCTATTTTTAAAAGAAGACATACTAATGTCAAAGGATAAAAGTTTTTTTTCCATATTTAAAGTAGGCTTTAAAATATATGTACTGTACATCTCATTTGCAGTTATAAAAATATATACTGTTGTGAAAAAATCACTGCAATGGTCATATTTTAACATTTGTAGTGCATTATATAATCCAAGAGACAATAATCTACAATATCTCTAACTGAAAACTACTACAAAAAAAATATTTAGACATCAACTGTTTTAGATGCAAGATCTAAAAAGACCTATAAGGCAGGAAATATTTGATAACAACACTTCACAAAAAATATTGAGAGCTGGAGGGAGGAGACATTCTACACTTGTTGCAACTTAATCTTAGTGAATTATTTATCACCTCTATACCCATCTAATTTCATAGTATTTATTCCTAAGTGAGAATAAATCAGATTCAGGCTATGAAACCATTTAGCTTTCATCTTAATACAAATACAGCAAACTGTGATTTTGATTATGACCTAGCAAAGTCACATTTATCCACAAATATTAACACATAGGATATTCTGATCATTTGCTTTTTAACAGTTTTTCAGAACAATAAAATTTTAAAGATAAGGATACTCAGTAAAGTTTAGTGGGGAAGCTACTAATGGGCACCTGTCTTCTCCAGTGTATTAAAAATCTAGTATACATTCAAATCTCAGTTACAATTTAATACAAACACAGAACTGAAATGTTTTCCATTAACTTCAGTGTAAACTAATGCTCTTCCTTATCCATATCATTTATCTTTTATTATCTGATTTTGTTTTTTAAAAAGACTGTTCAATAATTACTTTTGTGCAAGACACACTTTGTCAGTAGTCTGATAGGTAAACATTTTTCTTTATTACTAGCCTAACTGATGAAGGAATAAAAGCCATAATGAAAAAGAGGAATGCAGTAATTAGCTATCCTGAATAATAACTTTTTGCCTCAAAACTTTAACATTCTGAATGAATTTGGGAAGGAATATCAAAGGAGTAAAGATTAAGAATGACCCCCAGTCTACCCGCTTTTCATGGGACTTAGTTTATCATCTGTTATGAGAGCATGAAATGTTAAATGGAAAGTACAAATCACAGAAGGTGATAAATCTATTACCTAAAGATACAAGCTAAAACTTCAAGATGTAGAAACATATTTTTAATAGGCAAAGAGTGTGGAGACATTTAAAGCATTTTTTTCATCTGTTTGTAATTGGAAGTTAGTTGTATAACAATCACTAACATCTGTGCCCAGGGATCACTTAACTTTTTAAACTGTATATTATGCCTGATCAAGAATTCCAAAGTTGCAATTATAGTGTTCTGTCATTTTTACTACATTATAGTTGGGAACAAAGCCAATGTCTTGTCTGCACACTTCTATCACTATAAAAAAATAACATGTCAAAAAATTATTTTCAATTTTTGTGAGAGAAAAAGACATAACTTTTAATCCTTCCTACCATGTCCTACCCTCTGCATGCTATTAAGTCTAAGAAAGTTAGAATACATTTTTTTAAATTTCTTGTACAGTTTTTAGGATTGAGCCAGAGCAGCACAAAGATACAATGTAGCAAAAAATGATTCAATCCATTTTATTCAGAAGGCATTTTGGAATATGCATCTTTTGTTAACTATAAATTCTTTCTTCCTCTCTCCTTCTCTCCCTACCACCTTCAATTTCTCAAAACCAAATTACAAATTATATAATCAACTTTTATCTATGAACTTTCTTGCAGCAATGTTAAATGTAATGGAAAATGTAATGGAAAATAAGAGCTAGTAAAACTTTTCTCACATGTCTTTAAAAAATGAAGATATTGTAAGTTTTAAGTACTTACGATAAGAAGGGTCCATATAACCATTCCTGGGATCCATGGCAAAAACTGTCCCACGATAAGGTACTGAAGGCTCAGGAAGGTGTGATACAGATCCATGGATCTCTTTTTTGATTAAAGAAGCCCTTTCTTCACTAGATGTGGAAGGTTCTTCACTGATTTTACTGAGGCCTTGTCCACTTTGTGGCTGCATTGTAATTGCGTTTCTTCTCTCTCTGTGATAGGTTTGTCTAGGACTTTCATCCTCTAGGGAGCAAAAGAGAAATTGGGAGAGAAGCAAATGAAACTTTTAGCCCAACTATGGCATTCAATCAAAGTTTTCTTTACAAGTTTTCCCAGCCCTCTAGGATGATATATGCTGTCTTTAAAGAAGTAGGTACATGTATGGTTATGAAAGAAGTTTCCTAAACAAAACTTATGAGAAGAAGGGGCAAAGAAACTAAACCATTAAATGCAAATTGGATTTGTGCTGGACAGCATCTTCAACCCATTCCTTAATGAATTTACCAGAGAGGCCATTAATCATACAGAAATGCTGACTGGTTCCCCCACACCACATTTCTGGGACAAGAGGGCTTAGAAGTTTTGAAAAAAAAAACAATTTGTCACAAATCACAGGAGACCCCTGCTAGCAGAAACTATATCAAACTTAGCTACCCACTGTGCTTTATACTTCCCAGCATGGTCCTTCACATCCAAAAAGAGAGAGTGTTGGAAAGAGAAAGCTCCTTGCCATTAAGGAAAAATATACTTATTAAATAAAAAAATTGAAGTACTTCTAATAAACATGCATTGAACATATGAGACCATGAGGCAGAAAAGTCACAAGGTCAGAATTTTCTACTTGAAAAGTTATCTCAGTATGTACCTCAACACAGACCATAAAACATGGTTGGCAAGTGTATAGATCCAATCCAATCAATATTTTTTTCTATAAGTACAGTAGTCTATATTCTCAAATATCATATCCTTGTTAGTACATTCAAAAAAGAGAACGCACTTGACAAAGTTTACAAATTAGCACTAGAATTCACAGCAGAATGGTTCTGAAAAATCCAAGTAGAACTCAATTAGAAATTGGGGCATATTTTTTCCCAGCTAAGAGAAGCAAACTGCTTGCCATATTCTATTTCTCTTTCAGTGGCACCACATCTCATTGAGACACTTAAACAAAATTACTGTAATACAGGTGGCTTGTTTTCATTCTGACATTTAAAAATGCTAGTAACCTCTCTAAAATGCTTCTTAAATATCTGCAATGAAGATTTTGTCTTTAACGAAAGGCAATTTCCATATCATATAAATGAAAATACATTTGAAGCATTTTAGGTACTCATCTAAAATATAAATAAGCAAAATTATTTATAAACATAATCTATCAAATCTGGGGATTACAGTTGCCTACAGTCCCTAGATCAGTGAATATCCATAACCAACAGATGTTTACATAAGTTTCATATACTGTTACTACTATATAATGTGTGAAATTACCTATGTCCCATTTATTTATTGTAAATAAGGAAGATCAACCTATTAAATTCAAATATATAAATACGTCTACTTATTGTTTAATAGTTATAAAATACATTAAGAAAAAAATTAGGCACTATTAATGAAACAATGTAACAATTAGATGAGTAAAACATTATTGAAAGTTGGAGAGAATATAATTTGTGTCATAATTTGGAAAAAAAAAACTACCATAGGGATTTTTACTTTTTAAAAAGTTTTAATAGGTTTAAAACCATTTCAGATGTATGATATATTTGGAATACCTAATGTAAACTTTGAAACATTTGAAGCTTTGATGTTACATTAATTAATTAATTAATTAATTAATTAATTAATTAATTATAGTAGTAAAGTTGGAAGGGACCTTGGAGGTCATCTAGTCCAACCCCCTGCTTAGGCAGGAAACCCTATACCATTTCAGACAAATGGCTGTCCAGTCTCTTCTTGAAAAATTAAAATTAAAATAAGCATTTCTTCATTTGCCAAATGCCATTAATTTTCAAGATTAATTCTCTTGGATTGAAAAGCTGGTCCTGTAAAGTACAAATGAAGGCAAATAAATCCAAGACTTTTCTCTTTATTTGATATATCCAAGAACCTTTTGGTGAATAATAAAATTGCAATGAAATATCCAACATGCTTAGAAATAAAACAGACTACCATTAACTCTATTCTCTAATTTAACCACTTTTTCATAATGTATCCTTGCAGCTTTCCCCAAATTTTCACAAGCAAGATCTATTTTCCTTTGGAGGTGGAGAAAAACAGGGAGAATTTTATAATATTCGGAAAGTTTCAGATAATCAAGCAAAATTAGGTTAAAATGCTGTGCTAAGTGATCTTGTGTTTAACTTATAAATGCTAGAAAGGTTATGGAGTCATGTTTAACCCCTATTCAATTTACCCCATAATATAATATTCAGGTAAACCATTACTTTGTACTGATCATCCTACCGAAACAACTAACATTTACTAAGAACTGTAGGCGTGAAGTTCATTTCAAAATAAACTGCATGAGATGGTTGATTTTATTTATTATAGATACATTAAAATTTTCAAAGGTTTCACCTTCTTTTCTTCCTGTGACTGGATCTCAACTACTTAACCAAAAGATTTTATACAGAAGTGCTATACAACTTGAAGCTTCTACAGTCTAATGGGGTAAAGGGGAAGGGAACAGAGTATTTGATGATTCCAAAAACATGAAGAAACTCAAATCTCTCTTTCTTTCATAGAAATGGAAAACTGCTGGCCAAAATAATCATTTTTCCTGCCCTTTTGTGGTTTTTTTGTATTAATTAAGATGGGTTAATCTTTAGTAAGAGTTCATTTTATGTCCTGCACTGCAAGAACTTCTTTTCAAAGGGGCAGATGAAAACTTTGACAGTGCACGCACTCCAGAATACAAATAGCCAAGTGGTTTGAAATAGCACTCTCTACACTGAAAGGAAAACTTTTGGGTTAATAATTCTACCAGCTCTTATAACTGCAGTAAAACCACTTCAGTGAGCCAAACAGTGAAAGCTGCCTAATCTTGTTCTGTTTCAGCTGAATTGTTCAATAAAATTTAAGAGTCTCTGCAGACAAGCTGTGCCAGGCCAAATTATTGACAGAAACACACAGTCCACCATGGCAACAAGTGGAGGTCTATAGCAAAAATGTAAGCAAACAAGCTCCTTCTCCAACAGCATCTGCTAATTGAATCTTAAAGCCAGAATTGTTACAGCTTGTCTATGTTTAAAGTGCTGCATCTTCTGCCACCAACAGAAAGTGTCTGTTTTGCTACCCTCTACCAAAGGGAGAAAAAATAGTAAACCAAATGCCAACTGAATGCCACATTAGTTTCAGTCATAACTGTTTCATACATTTCTTCAATTTTATTGTAGCACCAGAAACAGAATGCATTTCCAACATTCCATGTGTTCATTCTATTTGCAAGGACTAAACTGAAGAACATTCAATCATTTAAAACTTTCTAATTCCAAATAGCACAAAACATATATTGGAAAGGGACACTTTTTCCTCCAATACAAATGGCTTGAAACAAGAATATACTGAGCATGTGCAAAGTGTTTTCTACAAACCTAATCTCTGAATCTAGGGCAAGTCTTCCATATCAGAACTGTAGATTCCAGATATATTGGAGCATTAACATTTCTCATTTTTCAAGCTATGCTTTTTATGACAAAATATACCAGGACACAGTCTTTCCAATATATGTCTTGATTGTATGCAATGATATAAACAGAACCAAAGATAGAATTTATTTAGCTATATTTATCGCCAAAAGTCTTTTCCCATCAAAACATATGATTATAAATATTCATGTTGATCAGATCACTTTTAAATATAGAAAAACACATGCATACAAATAATGGGTATGTTCACATGTTAAACTTAATTCAGTGAACTTTTCTCCTTTTTTCAGTGGCTATAACAATACAAAAGACAAATGAAATACAGTTTTTTTTAACTTAAAAAGGATCTTCATATGTTTAGTTGAAAGAGAAAAGTATTAAATTTTAAATTGCATTTGTCTTTATTGTTATTATGTTGCAAGCAATTAAGGAGAATCTATTAGTTGTGATTCTTGTAGGACACCAAAAATATTAAAGTTAGGCAAGGTACTTACAACTCAATTGAAAGTCTCTTTCTTTGCTTTCTGGAAGCTCTTCTCTTCACTGAAATTTTCTAGCTAGTGCTTTCGTAGCTCTCTCACTTTCTGCCTCTAGTTCCCCCCCCCCTCTCTCTCCCTCCCTCCCTCTCTCCCTCCTTCTCTCACAGAGGGTGTGCTTCTCCCATCAGAGGAATTAAAATTGGTTGGTGCCATGCTAAATTTAACAAGCTCATTGGTATTCTTCTGGTGTGCTTGGTAGTGAACTCTCCCTATTCAAGCAGCTCTCTCAAGCCAAAGGGTCAGGCAGCTAATCACTAAATCAAACTAATGTCACCCTATCACAATCGGCTAAGAGAAGGAGGGTTTATTATTTCAGTTTATGCTAAATAAACGGTTATACTAATGGTGTTCAAGCAAGGTCAACAGCATCTTCAATTATAACACAAACTTAACACAAGTTGTTCTAAACCAAAGTGCTCTGTATTGACATAAGCATGAGCTATGCTCTGCAGATTGCCACCGACAGGCTTGTATCGGAATGAATATTGTACATTTCTCCTTCGTTGTCATCTTCTTTTTAAGCAAAGGGTAATCTTTTCTTTGCCAGAATTGGTGACTTGCTAGAGACTGCTCATTCACCTCTCCCCAACCAGCAAGCTGCTCAGCTCAATTCACCTCACACAAAGGCTGAAGACTAGACCTCAATGGACCGAGTGAAACATGTTCAAAACTAGGCTCTCTATTGTGACTGAAATTCTTAACATCTTTTCAAAAAGCGGAGAATGCCTTGAGGCTAAAGGAAGAAACAGGCTAATTGTGAATTGGGAATACTGAGCAAATTTCAGAGCCCCTTCCTCCTAGCTTTTGAGGTTGAAAGCAAGCTCTATCCTTTCATGTTTCAAAGTCCTTTTTCCTCCCACAGTGTCACAGAAGGATTTGAAAAGAAGGTAATTGTGCTCACAGTCTCCCTGATCAGAGCTTACGTCCTATTTCTGGTATTCTGGAATACTTCTTGCAATAATGGTGCATGTAGCCCAATCCCTTAACCAGGCTGCACTCAGCAATTGCTCATTAAATGAACAATTGCTGGTATAAAATGCCTTTTATGTTCAAGGTCTGGATATCAGATAAGTATTCTAGTACTTAAAATTTCATTTACTAAGGAAACTTGCCATCATTAAATTACCAAAATGGAACCAGACACTAGTACTCTTCCCATAGAGTAGCACTTATGGCAGATACATCCAACTCTTCTTTCCACTTAAAAAAGTACAATGCAATGGAAAAATGCTCAATACAATAGATTACTAAGAAGGAAGAGATCCCCTATGTGTAAAAAGATGTCTACATTTTGGAAACCCTGGGCTTCACATCTGAATAATATAACCTTCTATGTGCTATTTCATTTATACTATTCATGTAAATCTCCTATATCAAAATATACCAACTAACCTTATTAAAATTTATAATTGTCTTAATATTAAATATTAAAAATTAGGCATAAAAGCCAGCTGGGTGTCTCTGGGCCTGTCTGTCTGTCTGTCTGTCTGTCTCTCTCTCTCTCTCTCTCTCTCCTCCCCCCCGCAAGTCATCTCATAGTGTTGTTGTGGTATAGAAAATAGGAGGAAAGAACATTGTATGTGTGTGTTTCCCATCTTGATATATTTATAAAAATAATGAGGAGGGAAATTTACACATCTATTTAGAAACTCTGTAAAATAGTCGTAAGATTTATGGAAACTAGTGGCTTGTATTCTAACTACGAATGCCTAGGATCTGACCATTCAATTAAATTCACTTTAAGAAAGAAAGTTTCTATGAAACTTATTGTTCTAACGGCATGAAGGATTATCTTTGGGGAAACAGTTATTCTTAAAGTAACCATTTTCTGAATACAGACACGGAAAATCTTTCTCAAACTAGACTCCCAGCCCATTATAAGCATATAAATCAAAATTATCTAAGTAGACTAGCTAGCACATACTTGATGGAAGTCAGAGCCCCAGAGAAGGAAATATTAAAAGGGCAGGAAAATATATTTTTCCTCAAAAGCATTTTTAAAAGCAGAAGCCAACTCTGCCCCCAAATCTCTCTATCCCAAACAGGAGCCAGCCTTATACAAATGCAAATGTAAAACCATCAGAAAGTTGGAGCCAGAAAACTCAAGAAGACAAAGAGACTTAAAATCTGCATACCTCACCCAAACTCTAAGAGTCATTAGCCCAGCCCCAGGGAAGCAGGATATGACTTTTGGGACATAATAGGATTAAACCACAGATACCAAGGCCTAGAAAAGCACTCAGACTTAGTTCAAAGTTCATGCCACAGGAACAGGAAACTATTACAAACAAAAGGCTAGAGAGGGTATAAAAACCTACTACCCATGTGCTCAGCCCTTCTTTCCTCTGGTCTGTCCTGTAAGAACCATCTTTCTGCCTCTTCAATAAACTGTAACCTTCTTCCCAAAGCAGTTGCCATGTTGTTTATTTGTCCTCGGCTTGGATGAACCAGGATGAAGACTTTAATCCATCACACTGAACTTTCTTCATATGTGATACTTGAACATTGTACTAATATTCTGTACTTTATTGCTTGTCTTTATATTACATGACTTCACAATATTAGAATATATATATGGACATATATTCTTTTTTGTAATGAATTTTTGACATCAGTAATTTCTCATATTTCCTTTGTTGTTGAAATGTGTACTGCATCATACAATTCCTTCACAATCTTTTATTTTTTCACCTTGATAAGTTGTTGCAGTATTTTGCTTCTCTTTCTATAACACAAAATGTCTATGCTTATAAAAAAGAAAAATGAAAAGAAAGGAATAAGAAATACTCAGGAAATGGACCGGATGTTCCTGACTGTTGCACAAAGAATTAGATAATAAGAATATTTTCACATTAAATTTAACAGTTTAACATGTTTTTCCAAAGTAATGACAATCTGAATCAAATGAAGTGAATGGAAAATGTCCATTACTGTCAGAACAGAAACTAGTATCAAATAGGCAGAAAAACTCTCCTAAGCTAAAATACTTCAGATAGAATAGAATAGAATTCTTCATTGGCCAAGGGTGGTTGGACACACAAGGAATTTGTCTCCAGTGCATAAGCTCTCAACAGGTGAAAAATCATGATCATAATCAACATAAAAATACATTCATCATAAATCATAAGATACAACACTTAGTGATACTCATGGTATACTAAATAAGCAAACAATATAAATCATACTAGGATACTAAATAAAACAATATAAAACAATTTATATTGTTTTATTTAGTATCCTAGTATGATTTATATTGTTTGCTTATTTAGCAACAAAGTTATAGTCATAAGAAGATAATGAGATAGGTAATAGGAAAGATGAGACTAATAATAGTAATACATCCTTATTAGGTAGTTTGACAGTGTTGTAGGAATTAGTTGTTTAGCAGAGTGATGGCATTGTGGAAAAAAACTGCCCTTGGGTCTAGTTGTTCTGACATGCAATGCCTTATAGCATCGACTTGAGGGAAGATGTTGAAACAGTTTATGTCCAGGATGTGAGGGGTCTGTAGATATTTTCTGGCTCATGCATTGTACAGGAAGGCAGGCTGGTACAACTGTTTTTTTCTGCAGTTCTAATTATCCATGTCTGTGTCTGTGTCTGTCTTGTTTGGTTGCAGTGCCAAACCAGACAGTTATAGCGGTGCAAATTCCTTTGTAGAACTGTATCAGCAGCTCCTTGGGCAGTTTGAGCATTCTGAGTTGGCACAGGAAGAACATTTTTTGTTGTGCTTTTTTGATGACATTTTTGATGTCAGGTGTCCATTTTAAATCTTGACATATTACAGAACCTAGAAACTTGAAGGTCTCTACTGTTGATTACTGTGTTGTCAGTATTTTAAGAGGGGGTAGAATACAAAGGTTTCTCCTAAAATCTACTATCATTTCTACGGTTTGAGTGTGTTCAGTTCAAGATTGTTCCGGCCACATTACTAGGCTAGTTATTCAAACTCCTGTCTGTATGCAGATTTGTCATTGTCTCAAACGAGACCAATCTCTGTTGTATCATCTGCAAAATTCAGTAATTTAACAGAGGGACCCTTTGAGATGCAGTCGTTGGTATATAGAGAGAAGAGAAGTGGAGAAAACACACAGCCATGGGGGGGCTATGCTAATTGTACAGCTATCTGATGTGATTTTTGTCTAGCTTCAGCTGCTGTTTCCTGTCTGCTAGAAATATATGATTCATTAGAAATATATCATTCATAATTCTTAAAGAGTCTCCTGTACAAAACACATTGACACATTGCATGTCTATTTGCATTTCACAAAAGTATATAACAGAAAATAAGGACTCATCATTTCTATTCTCAAATATTTTTTTTCTTTTTTTCGTTTTTACCTTGGGTGGTTATCTTTAGGAGTATTAATATAATTATAACTCTATCTCCAAGTTCTTTTTTGTGTGTATGATTCTCTTCTCTGTGTTAACTTAGTCTCTCTGCCTGTTTCTATAGGAAATACACTGTTTCCATTATGGAAGGCAAATTACCAGGCCATTTAAACAAGGTAAAAAAGGAATAGGTATAAGAATATAGGTAGTCTTCAACTTATGATCATATTGAGGCTACTGGTAGCTAAATGAATTTTAACCTTTTTTGCAACAGTGAATGTGGTGGTCATAAAGTGAACGCAGATGTAATGCAGTCATTAAGCGAAACCATTATTGCTAAGGGCATTTTTTTTTATCAGAAACCAGAAATGCCAATTTCTATTAAAAAAAAAGTCATAAATTATCAGGATGTAGGTGTGGACAGAACAGCTGTTACAACTTCAAATCTGGGTCTTAAGTAGCCTGGGGGAGTCTATTGTAACTTTGAACTGTTGCTAAGTGACCAGTCATAAGTAGTAGATTACCTATATGTATATGGCAATGTGCATTTGATCATGTGCAAATGTCAGGTAGAAAAGGGCAGTTAAAAGTTTGTTAAGACATGTGGAAATACACTATTTTGTTCCCTTGCAATGCAGCAATATATAGGCCACATTTGCCATTACTTGCTCCCATACCAAAATACCTTACATCCCATGTTTCTCTATTGAACGGACATCCTTTTAACTAGAAGTTAAACAATATATAGTTTACAATCTATGTTTGTGTCTCTAAAGGATACCAAATCCGTGTTCAGTTCTTGAACTGGCAAACCACTTAAGAGAATTTAATATATTGGAAATCAGCACCACTTCTGCCTCTCTTAGGGCTTTTCTCAGTTTTTTATGTATGCAAATGCACACAGGAAGATAAATATGGTGGGGATAATCAGCAGCAGGTTCAGGATATTCATCCAAAGTATTTCTATACTATATCCATGGATGGATGGATGGATGGATGGATGGATGGATGGATGGGGGGGAGGGAGGGAGGGAGAGAGAGAGAGAGAGAGAGAAGGGGGGCAGACAGACAGACAGATAATAGAAGAGAAACTATCTATCCAAATGCATAGATTAAAATGAGTAGTAGTTTTAAAAAAATAGAAAACTTAATGTGGATAGGTTATTAGTTTTAAATTTTCATTTTTAAAGCATTTGGTAGGCTGAAGTTTTAGAATAATTGCAGAAATAAGAAAATATAGAAAAATGACCATCAACACTCAGTAGGAAAAATATAAGGTAGCCACTTTAGTCTTCCCCAAATATTTGCTTGGTTCTACATTAATAGGATGTCAGCAAATATTCAAAAAATATGATTCACAGAATTGCAAGTACTGAAATATTTAATTTTATCTATGCTGTGCATTCTAATTTAGCATAAATCACCTAAAGCATAATAGAGCCTAAAAAAACAGATGCACATTTATCAACCTGCCCTCCAAAAGCAACTCCCGAGCCATTATTTATAATTTTTGAGGTGGCAGAATAAAAATTAATAACCTGAAAAGTTATATTTATCTGTTTAATTAATTTAATTCTATTTAATGCCAATTATTTAGTTCTGGCCATGCTCTTTTTTTAGATTATGGCTGCCAGCATATCGTTTAAAGTTCAAAAGTAGCTCTTTATCTGAAAAAGGTTACACTTTTCTGTTTTAAAACAGAAACAATGTTCCTCAACAATGCAAAAAGAATCCCAAAACAGAACAACTGTACAACAAATGCCCATTTTATAGATTTCCATAACAATATGAAAGACAGCATAATATTAATAAATTCCACTTTAATATAATAATGAAATAACAAAAAAATAAGAATAGAACTTATATTCCTGGTTCCTTTTATTTTCTAATAGCTGTAGATTTCCAGAAATATTTTTGAAATGATTTCAAAATGATTTAATAGTACAAATTATATTCTAAAGAAAGCATAGGTATTTTGATTAATTTTTAATTGCATCCAAACTACTATTTGTCTTCCAAAAACTCTTAAAGCTAGATATCCATAGTCACTGGAGACAAAGACATCAAAACATACTTTTCTATCATTTAATTCAAATAGTTTAAAAATATTCTTTCCTACAAAACAACAAGGGAACTATAACCCTAAGAACAGAAATTGGTTAAAATGTTCATCTATTAGCCAGTCACTAAACCAATAGTTATCGCTTTACTGACTGACTGACTAATTAAGTTAAATAAAAGGAGCTACCATAAATTCCCAGGAGAATTAAAAATGATGTTTCTCATCCAAATAGATCCTGTGTACATTCCTATGTGTGAGTTATCGGCTCACTTTTCAGTTTTAAAAATGCATGGCAGATTTTTCAGGTATGTTATTGTTCTGCAACACCCACAGGATACATCACAGATGTCACCTTTCAAAAGTGATTGCATGATACTATGTAATTCAATACTCAAAAACAGAAATATATGCCAAATATAGGGGTATTCATAAATTTGTGTCATTAACAACATTTCTGAAAATCCAGTTCTACTTTTTGTGAATCTTCCTTACCTATTTATTTTGAATTTGTATGCTCAAATGCTATCTAAAGTTGAGTATTTCCATATACAAATTAGTAAGTCTGATGAAGAATGAAAGCAAAATCAGAAATTTAAAATATTCTCATTTACTTTGACGTATGTAAAATATTAGACTTGTTCTTCATTCAACAGCCATACACAAGTAATGGCAAACATATTTACTAACTTTGATTGTATCTAATATGTCATATAACAGCATATCTTAGCAAATGTGTCTTTCTAAAAGCATTTGTAGTAAGACAACTATAAAAGCAGATAGAGGTTTCCCCACTAAATGGGGACTCTTGGTAATTTCTTTTTTTCAAAACTCAATCTTTGTTGTAGTATGCAAGGAGAAGCAAAGTCTTAGGAGTAGTAAAGGACGATAAGCAAACTCCAAAGGAACAAATGGAAAAAAAGCAAATTATTATGACTTGATACATTTCCAATATACCACAACTACAGAGGTACATAAGGCTAAGGGAGGGAAGAGGAAAATATTACACTTTTTCAGCAATTTCAAACGTATAAAAATAATCTTTAAACATTACCATATGCTAGGTCCATCAGAAGCATTTTTCTGTAAATATATTATACAGTAAGTTTATATAGAAAGCATGTCCAGGATCTTGACAGACTTGAACATTGGGTGCTATCTAACAAAATTAAATTCAATGGTGTAAAAAGCAAGGTTCTACATTTAGGCAAGAAAGACCAAATGCACAGGTATAGTATAGGTTTTACTTTGCTCAATAGTAGTAACTGTGAGAGGGCTCTTGGAGTCCTAGTGAACAATCATTTAAATATGAGCCAGCAGTGTGCTGCAGCTGCCCAAAAAGCCAACACAGTGGTAGGTTGCATTAACAGAGGGATAGAATCAAGATCACATGAAGTGTTAATACTACTTTATAATGCCTCGATAAGGCCACACTTGGAATACTGCATCCAGTTTTGGTCACCATGATGTAAAAAAGATGTTGAGACTCTAGAAAGAGTACAGAGAAGAGCAACAAAGATGATTAAAGGACTGGAGGCTAAAACATATAAGGAACGGCTGTTGGAATTGGGCATGTCTAGTTTAATGAAGAAACAGACAAGGGGGGGCATGATAGCAGTGTTCCAATATCTCAGGGGTTGCCACAAAGAAGAGGGAGTCAAGCTATTCTCCAAAGCGCCTGAAGGCAGGACAAAAAGCAATGGATGGAAACTAATCAAGGAGAGAAGCAACCTAGAACTAAGGAGAAACTTCCTGACAGTTAGAATAATTAACCAGTGGAACAACCTGCCTCCAGAAGCGGTGAATGCTCCAACACTGAAAGTTTTTAAAAAGAGACTGGATGGCCATTTGTCCGAAATGGTATAGGGTTTTCCTGCCTGAGCAGGGGGTTGGACTAGATGACCTCCAAGGTCCCTTCCAACTTTATTATTATAATATGTACATGAATTATTTTGGTATTGTGGGCTTAATCCAGAAAAGCCACTCATAGCCATTAAATGCCCCTCACATTTGTCTGAGAGTAGAAGACTAATTTAAAGAAAAGATTTTGTACATATGTAAAAAATTAGGTAGATCCAAGGTAAATTATGTTTGGTAAATTACAATATGGAGTTAGTACTGGCTGTGGTCCTCAGTGCATATTTCAAAAAATGCAGAAGCCAGGAATCTGCTTCTGAGAAGGATATACCTAAGTATAAAAGGACCTAACCTGGTCTAAATGTTCTCTATTCAGACTCCATCAGCCATGTACCTCATCAGCCTGTTTCTAAAGACAAATATTTTGGACATGGTCTTATTAATATTCAGGGAGTTAATTTCACAGGAGGATCTAAATCTACATGGCAATCTTCTCATCCTATATTGATATGAGACATCAATACTATATCATCTGTATAGAACAGGATGTTCAAATGTTTATTTTTAATTTTAGTCACATTGTGGATCCTTATAATTACCATATAAGTTTAAATGCTGAACCTTAATTAGATAGAGAAGTCTTTTCGGGCCCATGGATTTCTTCCATAATACAGTTTTGTTTATTGAATCAAAAGTTGTGCTGAGGTGTATATAGGTGCCCTTTAATTGTGTATTTTTCTGTAAGGTGATATAAAACGAAATGATTATTCATTGTAGAGTGGGCTAAGCCTAAAACCAGATTGTTCTTCAGCTAAAAAATATTTTTATGTTTTATAAATCTTTGAACTTACACAAAAGTTCTTCAGCTAAAAAATATTTTTATGTTTTATTAAGGTGACCAACCGTCCTCCTTTTGGGAGGACAGTCCTCCTTTTTTGAGTTCTGTCCTCCCTCAAAAAGTGTCCTCCTAAATGTCCTCCTTTTCCATATACCATCCTCCTTTTGTGAGTTCTGTCCTCCCTCGAAAATGTCCTCCTAAATGTCCTCTTTTTCTATATTTGAAGACTAATCTGCAGGGCTTTTTTCCCCCCATAGAACGCTCAGAAGGCATTCCGGGACCTTTTTTTGATGTTTTTTTTCAACTTTTGCCTGAGCTGTGCTACTCCTCCATTGGCTTTTGAAAGCCAATAGGAATTGCTGCTGAGTGAGCCAAACTTTGCAAGTGCAAGTTGCAGGAACTTTGCACCCCTCACTGTTACCCAACTATACCAACTCCTACTTAGTTCTGCAGATAGCTGGAGGAGACTGGAGTGGTAAGTTTCTCTTGATCTTCCCTGTTCGGTTCTACACAGGGATGCACAGGGTAGGCGGTGGTGCTGGGGAGCAGCTGGGGGATGGCTGCAGGGCCGGAGCCAGCACGGCTGGTGCTTTACGAGCTGCGGGGCTGGCTCTATGGGGATGCGCAGGGTGGGCAGTGGTACTGGGGGGCGGCTGGGGGGCAGCTGCAGGGCCAGAGCTGGGGCAGCTGGTGCTTTGCCTTTGTGAGCCATGGGGCCGGCTCTACGGGGATGTGCAGGGTGGGCAGTGGGGGCAGCTGGGGGGGTGGCTGCAGGGCCGGAGCCGGCGCGGCTGGTGCTTTGCCTTTGCGAGCCGTGGAGCCGGCTCTACAGGGATGTGCAGGTTGGGCAGTGGTGCTGGGGGGCGGCTGCAAGGCCAGAGCTGGCTCAGCTGGTGCTTTGCAAACCGCGGGGCCGGCTCTCCATGGCAGGGCAGCGGTGCTGGCGGGGCGGCTATGGGCGGGGGCATGGCGGGCAATTGACCTTCCATGGGCTGCGCCAGCTGGTGGTCTACGCAGTGCTGACTTGCGCTGCCACCACCTCACCCTGCGCACCTACATGGCCGTCCTGGAGCACCTGGCTCACAACACCTGCCTCCGCTGCCCACCCCCGCGCAATCCAGCCGTGTAGATTTTTGGACAAGTGAGAAATCGAGATTGAATGTTGATACTCTAGCTGCAGCACTTGCCGTAAAATTCAATATGAAGGATATTTCTTGTTCAGATATTTCCAATATATTGTTAGAAGATGATACATTGACAAAAAATATTCATTCAGTGGAAAAGTACTCATTTAAATAATTAATAGGCATGTAAGCATAATTACAATATAAAATGTTATTGTTACAAATGTTTTTATTATGCATTTATCATATTATAGTATATTCTGTATTATTGTTGCAATAAACACAATGTTTCTTTTATTTACGATATTTTTTTCTTCAATTTATTCGTGTCCTCCTTTTTGTTGTAAAAAAGTTGGTCACCTTAGTTTTATAAATCTTTGAACTTACACAAAAGTTATTTGGCATATAATGCTTTAATGTCAACCAGACTGATCTATCTATAATCAGATGGATCACTTTTATTTATTGCTTTATCTACTTATTTGTATCTCACCTTTATTATTTTTATAAATAACTCAAGTCAGTGAACATAGCTAATATTCCTTTCACCTCCTATCTTCCCCACAACAGCAATCCTGGAGGCGGATTGATCTGAACCTTATTTATAAATGAAATTCACAACAGAGTTCTCAGGCTGCCAGAATGTGGCACAAATTATTTTTATAGGAATAAATAGACCTGCTGAAAAGAGTTCCAGCAACCAACATGGCATCTGAGTCAGTTCAGGAGGTACAAGATCTTCACCAGGAGCATTATTGAGGTTCTGAATATAAATAATCCTATCTAGCTCCCAATTAGATACCAAAGGTTAAGTGAATAGTGGCTGCAAGCTGGACATAATTTGTTATAGAGATCTTTCTGTCTACTACAGCTGCAGCCAGTAAATACATGATCATAGTTTCTTGCAGATAGAGAGACATGTAGGATATCAGAGGAGTACTTACATTCCCTCAATGTTCAAGCAACCAAATGTAGAAAATAACTTATTCATATTTTTTGCTTTAAATCTAGGATTGAGTAAAAGAAATAATACAAAGTCATTGCATGTAATACATTTCTCATACTCTAGTCCAGGGCTTTTCAACATTTTCACCCATTGTACCACTTTTAGGCAACATCCAAGTACCACCAGTCACCTAGCAAAGTGTCAAAAACTTGATGACCAAAAAAGAAAAAGGAAAAAAGTGATAAAGTACAGGTAGTTCTCGACTTACAACAGTTTGCTTAGTGACTGTTCAAAGTTACAATGGCACTGAAAAAAGTGCCCCCCAAGTTTCGGCAGAGCAAGACACCTGCCTGCCCGCCCGGCCACACTCTTCCTCCTGTCCGAGGTTTTCATTGTTGTGAGCATTTCTGTTGAGGATTGGCAGTGGGGGCGGGGTGGGGGTTGTTTGGTTTTTATCCTCCCCATCTGCTGGGTGGTTGCAGCAGGTTTTGATCGCTTCACATGACTATGGGACACTGTGACCATAATAAATATGAATCAATTGCCAAGCATCTGAATGTAAATCACAAGACCCTGAAGTTGTTGCAACATTCCAGCTGATCGGCGCTTCTTCTGGGCTCAGCAGAAGTGCCAGGATCAGTGCTCCTTTCCAGCTGATTGGTGCTTCTTCAGGGCTCAGCAGAAGCACCAGGATCAGCACGGAACTCCAGCTGAAGCCTGGCGCTGATCTTGGAGCTTCCGCTGAGCCCTGACAGCCCTGCAACTCCAGCCATCTCTTGCTCAGGTTTATTGCGGTGCTGCCACTGGTTCAGCTCATTCCCCTCCCCACTACCACTTTTCTAGGATGGTCACGTACCACTTGCCAGGTACCAATGTACCATTGGTGGTACCCGTACCACTGGTTGAAAAGCCTTGCTCTAGTCTGAGCTCAAACCACAGTGGTATGGTTGTTTACTGGATAGTTTGTTCCATGCAACCCACAACCATGGGAACATGAAAATTAACTTACTCATATAATTTCTAGCTCAACTTACTAAGAATGCAATTATGTCATTAAAATAAATGCTGCAAAAGCTGCAAGGAATTCTATCATCTTTGACAACACCTACTGAATCTCTAAAGTCAAGCTTAAGTTACAGAAACATACTCTAAAAGAATATTATGTCCCTTAGAATTGGAGGAACAATCACTTTTTAATGAACTATTTGCACTTAGCAGAAGAATACAAAACAGAGGAAGTAAAGCTAAGGAAAGTGGAATCAGCCAATCACTATTTATTTCTTAATATTTCAGGCTTCTAAGACCTCATTTCTGTAGATAAATTGATGAATGAGTTATACGATAATCCATCTTTGACCAATTGTCAGACTTGTTCTCCCATAGCTTAACTATTGATACAGCTATTTGTTTACTGATATGGAATCTAACCATTTTAAACAATCTGAATTACAAGATTCTTGATTAGCATCTGGAGAACAGATTTGGACATCTGGTTTCATACACCAGCATGGAAAGCACAAGAGAAAGGTCAGGCAATAGGGAGATTACATAAAATGATCAAGAAAAAATTAGGATGGAAGAAGTAGGGCTGCAATAAAGAATTAAAGAATGGAATTTGTAGATGTTCAAATATTTGTGTTTCCTAGGTAATGCTGTCTTAATCATATCAAACTGTCATTTCAAATAAGAAAGTGGTGTTGGGTTCTAATCCATCTTCTCATTATTTGCAGGTGCCCAATATGGATTTTTGCAGATTTTTTTAAAAAAAGGAAAATTAAAAGGGACTAATGTAGAGTCAAGTGAAAAAGAAACTCATAGAGGTTGAGGAGTATTTCTGGATTATTTTGAATCATATTGTTCTTTCATTAATTATATATATTTTTGGTTAATCTATCAATGTTTCATTATATTATGAGTCATCAAATATTACATGCAGTTCACATCTGGAGATGAATGGATCCACATACTTGTAATTAGGTATAAAACATTTAATCACCTAGGAAAAAGTATTATTGAAGAAGTTGAATTATACTTTTAAATTTTAATCTGAATATACAGTATTTTCATGAATGACTTTTAATGTTTAGTTGGATGAATACTATGGCAGTATCATTCAGTAATGCAGTAGAAAAATCAGGAGAAAAAGCAAATGATTCTATAAGCAAATTATATTTTCCTTTAATGAAATATAAACCTGCTTACAATCTAAAATAAAATGGTACAGCAAATTAAAAATTACAATTAAACTTTATTGAGTACTAATGGACTGTAATGGTGAATGCATGTGACTGATATAAAGACATTACAAAGATTGTAAATATGGACACTGGTCACAGAGATACATTTTCATCACCAACTTCAAACAGCTGCTGCTGGAGAACGACACTAAACAAGATCTTCCTGTTTTTGAGTTTCTTATTATCTCTATCTCTAAATCTTGATGTATGTGATATGGAAAAAAATGGCAGCTACTTCAGCTGGAAATACTTCAAAATATTAGATTTTGAACAGTATTACCCCATTTGAAAGCAAAAAAAATTTATGGCATTTTTGTTTTGTTTTGTTTATGTTTTCAAAGATTGCTGTGTTTAAATGTAAATTGCAGGTTTGAATGTGCCTGAGCCACTATTGGTAAAATGTGGAGGTAAAAAAATAACCCATTCTCTCTCCCACTCATTTCTCCATAACAACAGACTGAAAAGAAATCAAACTTTGTGAAAAAGATAAGGTTCAATTTGATTACTGAGTCTTCAATTCTTACAGAATCACTTGCTTAGCTTTCTTCAGTCCACTTGCCTATATCCTGGTTTTAGATGTATATTTTTTTCTCAGAGACATTAGCATCCCAACTCAATTTCAGTTTTCTAAAACTCCCTATATAAGGATCAAACAATTGGCACTTGCAGACAAAATCTCAGTATTCATATTTCAGGAATGCTTATGTATTCTTAAACATACAGTATGTTATCAGAATCCCCCATCTTCAATGCGAAGACTCTATTTGCCATGAATTAATAAGTGAGGACCGAATTTCAAACTTGTGTCAACTAGAGTTTGTGAAGCAGACAAAGATGAGAAGATGATAGTATAGTTCATATAACCTTTCTGGGAAATCATAGACTAGGTCATTCCATTAATATGATTACAGACAATCTTTCTACAGAACAGAGCATGTATGATCTATCTTTCTCCAACACAGAGCTTCCTCTTGCATACTAATAAATGCATATTACTGGCAAATATAAACAAAAATAAGTCCTCTTTCTTCTTCTTAATTGAATAATAATAAGAAAGAGGAATGCACCTTGCATTCTTAGCTCTATCTGTTTAAAAAGTATCTACAACACTTCAGCACTACTTGAATTAATTATTCCTAAGTAATCAAAGCACATCATGTGGATACATCTCTGATTTGTTTTTTAAAAAATCTTTTCCTACCTAGAAATGTTTATGTTTCTGCATGAATGGCACACCTGTGTTAAGAGTACATACGGATTGTCCAGTTACTGAAGTATCTGACTAAATAATGACTTATAATTACATGTATACTATGCAGAAGAAAAACAGCTGCTAGTATTGTTGGACAAAATTCTGAGCAAATATTCTACAGACTTATAATTGATGAAAGTTAGCCCCCAGTATAACTCATGCAATTGCAGTATAATACATAACTTCATAAATAAGCAGAACATAATCTTCTTAAACAGGGGATCCTTGGTATATTTCATTGCCCAAACTAGGTACCATCATCAGTGCTACTATGGAATGGAGTCAATAATTCAGTCTAAACGGGCTCAAGACTAGTCGAGACTGGGTCAGGGAGGTCCCAGGAGGAGAGGTGGAGCAAAATTGGACAACTAGTCTGGAGGCAGAAGACGAAGTTAACCCATTGGTGGAATCTCCACTCGCACGCTGGAGAATGGGGGTTTGCTTTCAATTTATATTCTAGTAGCTTGTCTTGTGAGTATTGATGATAGTGGTTCTTTGTTTGAGCTTTTAGCATTTTTGGTAGTTCTTTGATTGAAGAATTGTTTACTTCTTGATTATTGGTCTGATATTCATCTTGGTATTAATTAATGCTCACCTGGGTATTGATTGCTGGTGGGGAAGTTTGTTGATTGTCTTTTTTGTATGGTATATAGATATTGTTTGTATCTACTGATGACCAATCTGTCAGAGTACTACGCTTCCAAGAACTCTCTAGCACTTTTGGACTTGGCTTGGTCTAGATGGTCACAGTTTCCCAGTAGAAACTATGATTTAAGTCTGTCCATGTACAGTGAAATTAAAGTATTTTCATCATGTCTTCTTAGTATTCATGGCTGTCTTATGCTAGTCTTCTACCTGTTTGCCATAGATAATGGCTGTTGTTATCTTTATATTGTTTTAGGTAGTTGACTTTTTTTCTTGTGAGACTGCTGGATCTTTTGGTTTATTTAGAATGTTTTGAAAGGCTTTAGTTGGTTTGTATGCTATTCTGATGCAATGTAGTTGTAATTACAGTTGTTCTTAATGTATGGCAATTTAATTCTATGAAAAGATTTTTTTGCTGTTTTGTTTATTTTTAATACTTCATTTTTTGAGTCGATCTGGAAATATCTGAAGAGTAAGGAATATTTTTATAAGTCTAAGGTGACTTACCTGCATAGGCCTTTGACTATCTAGACATAGGTTATGCTTCTGTATGGAGCCCATTTACTAAGTCCTGAGGTTTCATACATATCACAGGATCTTTATGTCTGTATGAGCATATGTGTAAAGTTTATAATGGATTTTCTTTTAATTAAATAGCTATCATAAGAGAAGAAAAGAATTGACATACAATTGATTCATCTGGCTCAATGGATGGAAAGTAAGCTGGGACAGTTCAAAACCCAGATTGCCTGGTGTGTTAAGGATTCATTTGGCCAAATCCATAGCTGCATAAGAAACTGACAAGCAAAGATATCAACAAAAATAAGCATATCAGAAATCAGTTTCTGGAGAAGAGGAATTTATTACCTAAAACCTTAGCAGCCGTCCAATTTCTGTTAAAGAAACTTAAGCACTGATGGTTGTTTATTATTATTATTATTATTATTATTATTATTATTATTATTATTATTATTACTAGTAGTAATAATAATAATAGTAGTACTAGTAGTACTAGTACTACTACTACTACTACTACTAGTAGTAGTAGTAGTAGTAGTAGTAGTAGTAGTAGTAGTAATAGAAAGGGATTTTGGTGGTCTTCTAGTCCACACCCCAGTTCAAACAGGAAACCCTATACCATTTCACACAAATGGTTGTCCAGTCTCTTCTTAAAAACTTCCAGTGTTGAAGCATTCACAATGTCTGGAGGCAGGTTGTTCCACTGATTAATTGTTCTAACTGTCAGGCAATTTCTCATTACAGCACATATGTTTGAAGTATTCCATCCAAATGCAATTGGCTTATCTTACCATTACAAGCTATCATGAACTTGATTGTTTCTGCTGTAAAGACATCTGAATCCTGAATAATCAACATGCATTGGATATTCATCTAAATAGACATGAGTAAAAATATAGTGAAATGCACATCTTTATTTCTGTTCTGTTGGATAATACTTTATAAGTTTTTATATTTCATAATGTTTTTTAAAATTTTATAAACTGCCTAGATATATGTGATTAGATAGGTAATATATAACAATTTAAACAAACTGAATTGTTATATTTGTTTAATCAATTGAATTAACAAAGAGTCAGAATCAAGATCATATGAAATGTTAGTATTACTTTATAATGCCTTCGTAAAACCACACAATTTGAATATTGCATCCAGTTTTAGGGCCACAATATAAAATAAATCTATATTTTATATTTTCACTATATTGAATGTTGCATCCAGTTGTGGGGCCACAATATAAAATAAATCTATATTTTATATTTTCACTTTATTGAATGTTGCATCCAGTTTTGGTCACCACAATGTTAAACATTATGTAAAGTGATTCTATGCCAAAATCACAAACAATGTTTAATGTGACGTATCAGTTGAATTCCTGGATGAAAGGCAAGACTCAAATGCAAGACATAAAACAGATAAGGGATTAAAGTTTTTAGTGAAAAAGGTCAATTAATTGTATAAATAAATCAAGAAATTTATTACTATAGTGCTTGAAATTGTGCTTGAAAACAATCTGGCTTTAGTTTCATTGTTTTTATTTGTTTAATCAATTGATCTGGCTGATCATTTGCCAAATGATTTTGCCAAGGTAAGAAGCATTTATATAACAATTAACTATGAAAATTGAGGGAAAAGAGAAAAAATTGAGAAAAAGTTGTTTTAAAAACATAAATCAACATAGAAGATAAAAAGCAGCATACTTTTGAAATATAAAGAATGGGAAATTTGCATAATTCTATATTTAGATGTTATACTGCTACCACTAAGCAGGTTTCATATTTTTCAAGGTAATTAGTCTCATAACTTTAGGTATTATATCACCTAATAGATTGGTATGGCTTTATTTAACATTGCATAGAATGATTTAGTTGTAGTCAAAACCTCTTTGCATTCTCTTAAGATAATTCTAGAAACATAAAATTTTATTAATTCACAAGCTTTGTCCAAATTCCATGGAATCCCAACTTACCATAGAATGTAGCCAGATGACCCCTCATTTTTGGCATTTGTGAATTTGAGCTTCGGAAATTCTTGCAATATTTTGAAAAAAAGCCTTACTGTAGTAGCTTTCATGCTGCTAAGGTAACATTAGAGAACTCAAGAAATACTATTGAATTCTCTAGAACTTGGTTTACAGATTCCTTTTTATCTCATTGGGCATCTTAGAAAGTTAATTTCTTATTAGAAACAAGAATTTAAAGTATTGAGTTTTGGACTTTGCCATATACATAGTAGTTAGTTCTGAAGGCTAATAGCAATAGCACTTAGACTTATATACCACTTCACAGTGCTTTACGGCCCTCTCTAAGTGGTTTACAGAGTTAGCATATTGCTCCCAACAATCTGGGTTCTCATTTTACTGACCTTGGAAGGATAGAAGGCTGAGTCAATCTTAAGCCAGTGAGACTCAAACTGCCGAACTGCTGGCAGCCGGCAGTCAGCAGAAGTAGCCTACAGTACTGTGTCACTAATGCTCTTAATGTTGCAGCTGTGCCCAAGCATGCTAGAGTATAATGGAAAAAAGATGATGCTATATCATGATCTTTGAGATTCACACACATGGCTTATGTGCATATCAGAATTCTTGGTGGAAGTCCTTTCCTTGACCAGCATCATGCATGATTAGTTGATTGATGGAATATTCTCCGGCTTCTATCACAAGGCTATCAGAACTAGGGAAATTGCACAGCAAGTAATCTAAATTCTTCTAAAATATATTGAGTCCTTTTCCCACGCTCGTTTTCTTAGTCTCTGCAACTGCCGATATACACCATCACTGAACTCACCAATGCCGAACATGGCTTTCTACCTAACCAAATATTTGTGGTTTTGTGAAATAGTTTCATAGTTGGCAACTTTCTGTTGCATTATTTTTGCATCCCCAGAACACTTTTGCTTTTCAGCATATCCTTTTGGGACAGATCTTGCATCTTAACTTAGTGTTATGTACTTCTTAGTAGATGAATTTCACTAATAAATAAAATAAAGAAATTGAACAGTTCCCGTTTTAGTTTTATCAGAAAAAGCTATAGTTATTTGGATGATGATGATGATGATGATGATGATGATGATGATGATGATGATCACAGTCAGCCAGATGTTCAGACTGGGTTTGGCATTTTTGTCTATCTATCGAATCTTTACCAAGGACCTGGGATAGGAAGATCTGGATGTTTGATGGTGTTATAGATATCGTCACAGTATGGAAGCTGTTTGCAATTGACTGATGGCAAATTTGTCAATGTCAATGGTGTTCAAGTGGTGCTCCAGTTGTTTTGGGATTGCACCCAAGGTACCTATTACAATTGGTACTACCCTTGCTTGCCTTTGCCACAGTCATTCTATTTTTATTTGTAGGTCTTTGTATTTTGTTATCTTCTCCAGTTCTTTGTCTTCTATTCTGCTGTCTCCAGGCACTGCCATGTCCACTCTCCAGACTTTTTTGTCTTTCTTGTTGACAATTGTTAAGTCCAGGGTGTTATGTCGCAGGTGCTTGTCTGTTTGAATTCTAAAGTCACAGAGCAATTTAACTTTTTTCATTTTCTATGACTTTCTCTATTTTATGGTCCCACCAGGTTTTTGCTTGCAGGCAAATGATTTTCCAATGCACCATTGTTACTACTTAGTCATGCCGCTGCTTGTAGTCAATCTATGCAATCTTCTTGCAGCAGCTTACCAGGTGGTCCACTGGCTCTTCAGCTTCTTTGCATAGGCGGCACTTACTGTCTGTTGCTGTCTTCTCAGTTTTGACTTTGTATGCATTTGTCCTTAAGGCTTGGTCTTGTGCAGCCAAAATTAGTCCCTCGGTCTCTTTCTTCAACTTTCCTGCTCGTAGACATTGCCAGGTCTTATTATTATCTGATTTCCCAGCTATTTTTTTTAATGTACTGGCCATGTGTATCTAATGAACGGAATTGCCCAGATATTTATTGCCTTCATGGTATTTCCTCCATTGAGTTTGGACTTTACCATCGTTTTTTTTTTAAGTTTCTTGATGTATTTACCTCTAATCTTTTTCTTGACTTCAGTGTGCTTGATGTTATCAACTTGAAGGATACCTAAGTATTTATAGTAATCTTCCTCATCCAGACTCTTTATGTTATTTTCGTAGGATATCTTGATTCCTTCAGTTTTCCCTATTTTCCCTTGTTTGATAGTAAATGTGGCACATTTGTCCAAGCCAAACTCCATTGCAATATCTTGACTATATATATATATATATATATATATATATATATATATATATATATATATATATATATATATATATATGGACAGTGGTGAGCAACGATTCTATTTCAGATGGTGTTTTTCCATACAGCTTCAGATCATCCATGTAAAGGAGGTGGGATAGTCTGGCAGATGTTTTTGATGTTTGATAGCCATGTCCTGAGTTATTCAGTATTGTCGACAGAGGAAACAGTGCAATAACAAATAGTAGTGGTGATAGTGAATCTCCTTGAAATATTCCTCTTTTGATATTAACCTCTCCCAATCTTTCACCATTGATCTGCAACTGTGTTTTTCTTTGTGCTATCGATCTTTGCACAAATTTTCTGATGTTTCTACTGACTCCTGTTATTTCTAGGCACTTGATTATCCAGTCATGTGGCAGAGAGTCAAATGCCTTTTTGTAGTCACAGAGAGTCTTCCTTCTCTTGCTATTTTCCAAGATCATTTTGTCTATTAGGTGCTGATCTTTTGTTTCTGTGCTGTTGGGGCGGTTTCCTTTCTGCTCAGGTGGAAAGAGATTGTTTTCAAATAGATGCTGTTGGGACTGCATCAGCTCCCACACCAGTTAGCAATTTGAAAGTTGTTGATAAGCTGATAATTGGTCTGTAGTTGCCTGGTGTTGCCCCTTTTTTCTGGATCTTTCATTATTAGGTAGGTTTTCCCAGTTGTTAGCCACTTTTCAATTTCTCATCCTTCTCATCCATGTTGTTGAACTTCTTGGCAATTAGTGGGTATAGAACAATTAGATGTTTCAACCAAAAAACATGCATTTCATCTTCACCTGGTGCTGACCAATTCTTGATCTTTCTTGCTCTTTTCTCTACCATTTCTGCTGTTATTATAGTTCTTTCATTTCAACTTCTGTTTTATTTGCATCCACCTCTTTTAACCAAGCTGCATCCTTGTTGTATTTCTTTGGGTTATCCCATATCTGCTTCCAGAACTGCACTAGTTCTTCATTGCAGTTTCTTCATTGATGGATTGGTAGAAATGTTTCTGATTGGATTGAAATTGGAGGTTCTGACTATAATTTGCAATTTGAGTTTTGTATCTGCTGATCTTCCAGGCTATAGCTATTATTTGCTGCTTTAGTATTTCCAGTGCTTCCTTGATCTTCCTTGTTTCTAAGTCAGACATGTCAAACTCACAATGTCACATGATGTGCAACGTATCGGGACGGTTTTACCATTGCTGGCAATGGGGTGGACTTCTGAATGATGCGTCCGGCCCATGGGCTGACAGTTTGACACCTCTGTTCTAAGTGGTATTTCTTAATTAGGTATTCTTTGGTCTTCATGTTCTTCAGCTTCTGTTCTTTCATCTGTTCTAGCTTGCTTGCATCTGATCTTAAATGACTAATCTTATTTTCCAGTCTAACCTTCCATTTTGTGGTGCACTGTTTTTTTTCTTTTTTGTTGATTTTGCATCAGAGGTATTCAATTATAACTGCAGCTGGGCTGTACATTAGTTGGTTTGTTTCTTGCAGTGAATTGGTGCCTATACTTGATATTGCAGTATTTGCATCTTTTAATGCGTGTGCTAACTGTTTCTTTGGAACAAGCTTCAATGCAGGCAGCCTTTTTCTGTTGTTTTTGTGCTGTTCTAGATACTCAGTTATTCTTTGTTTCTTTGTTTCCCAAATGCTTTCTACAAGCTTTCATATTTTCTCTATTTAGCTTTTGTATACTTTCATAGAATTCTGACAAGTGTTGTTTAAAGGATCAAAAAGTTACAGATATGAAATTCTAGCAAAATATTTCTACTTTCCATTGCTCCTAATTATTATAATTATTCTCTCTAACCTATTTTTTCAGTTCAAGAAGCCAAATATATCTCCACCTCATTTTTTGCAGCTCCAGATTGCTGAAGCATCATTGCATAACTACAGAAAAAAGCTGGTCACTTATTAATTAGATGCAATCAAACAGGCTGGACACTGAGTAAGTCTAGACAAATGCTTGACATCCTGCCCTGATTTTAGTAATAATTCATACCTCTTCCAAGCTCTTTCCAAAGTGGTTAATTAGTGAGAGATTAAAAACAGTAAAAGTGTTTTTAATATAAACAGCAACCTGAGGGAAGAGATGGAATAAATGTAAACTTCTAATAAAAATAAAATATGTGAACCACATTAGAAAGTGGACATACTTTATGCACATATATAATTATAGATTATATAAAATTCATAAAAATAAATTATTTCTAAATGTTGAAACTATGACAATCATGAATCATGCACATATAATGAAAAGTTTGAACATGTTATTTTTCCTTTATGTTATTGTACATTTATATACATTTATTGTAAACACATACACATGACTTCCATTTTGACTTTAAGTTCTATATTTATTTAAAATACTGTTAAATACTTTTTCTATGTGAGATTTGCCTTAGTTAATTACAGAAAGCTGTAAATAATGATTTAATAGAAAAATGTAGTTTACATATTTGAAGACAGTATGTATGTTCTTCAGAACATGTTTATTATTCCTTAATGTTCTGCAAGAAAGTCAGAGGACAACACCCACCATTCAGACATGTCAAGATGAGCTATAGTAGCTGCAGCTTAAAACAGATTATGGAAAGTCTTTAACTCCTTACTTTCTAAAACAATACCCTGGAGTAAACTTTTTTCCAACACTACAGCCTTGTAAAGTCTTTAACTCCTTACTTTCTAAAACAATACCCTGGAGTAAACTTTTTTCCAACACTACAGCCTTGTAAGGACCCATCCCAACTGATCCCTCAAGAAAGTAAAACTCTTGAATTCATGTGGTTCAATCAAAAGAATTTTTACTGAGAGAAAGTGGTTGCAGGAAAGTCCTCACAAAGCACAAAGCTATTCTTTCATTTTCCCAAAATCCCAACCCCCTGACCAGTCCACCGGCAGTCAATATGATGCTGCAAAGATGTTTTGAGAATGCTGAGGTGCTAGGCAGATAACAGGTCACTCTCAGGCATGATGGCTTTGGAACCAGGCTGGAACCAGCTGAGAAGGAATCAGCTTCATCTCCAAAGAAAATCCCCAACCCTCAATCCCATGCATTATTGTAAAGCAAAAGTATCTCAAATATGCCAATGATTCCCCCCCCCAACTGAATGGCAGGACACAAAGGTGGACCTGACAAGCCTTATCTCAGATACACCATGAATATGACAATTCAGGAGGGACTGCAGGAAAATTTTTCTAGACCTAGGAGTCGTTTCCCCCCTCCAGGAGCCCTATTCCCTAAAGAATCCTCTGCTTCAAATGGGAGACAGAACCCCAGACCTCCTCATTACATACAGTTCAAGGATGGTGTCGGGATCTTATGATTCAGCCCAGAGCCAGCCAAATTTAGGGCCACCTTCACTGGCCTTGCCATTCCCCTAAAGACTAGTTGTGAAAGAGAGCCTCTCCACTCCCTCATCATAGGGCAAAACTAACTAATCACAGAGCTCTCATTTAGAGGGTCAGTAGTGCAGACATCAGGGACAATATCATTGAAATAGGGGGTAAAATAATCCCAGTCAAGTTCACCAATAATATGCAGGTTGAGGTAGACCTTTCTCTCTGGACCATTCATTTACTATTTGCCTCAGTTCCCTTGTCCCTTGTCTTCTATAAGCTTGGAGCCACATTAAAGTGCTCCCCTGATGGGCTCATCTTAGACATCCCAACTAAACACATCCATTGCACAACCGTTCCAGGCCCCTTCAAACCAATTACACCCTGATCTTCAGGACCTGTCCCCTTCACTATGGGGCTGGGGCTTCACCAAGGTGGGCTTCCTTAAGGAAGCCACCCCAGTTAAAATACAGGTCAAAGCAGGACAACCTCCTTGCATTTCCCAGTACAGAATCATGGCTGAGGCAATTGAACCAATTAGAGAAGTAATCAAGGCATATATAGTGCAAGGAAAGTGCACCTCCCCTTGTAATACTCTAATCTTCCCAGCCCCAAAGCCCCGAACTGATTCAGAAGGCAACCCCATTTTTCATTTTGTGCATGATTTGAGGCTTGTGAATGCATACATAATATCTACTGTAGGGCCCCAGTAGTCCCAAACCCAGCCACTATCATCACTGGAATACCACCCTCAACAACCATCTTCACAGTAATAGATCTTTGTGCAGCATTTTCTTTTAGCATTCAAGTAGATCCGGCTTCCCAGTATCTGTTTGCTTTTACATGGGAAGACTAGCAATACACTTGGACTTCCCTTCCTCAGAAGTATACAGAATCATCCACTGTGTTCTCTCATATCCTAAAGGCAGACCTGTCAACCATCCGCCTGCCACGTAAATCAATCTTAATCCAGTAGGTGAATGACTTATTATTAGTTTCAGAGATAGACAATGACTGCAGGACTGATATCTGTCACTTACTCCACTGTCTATTAGAGAGGGGCACAAGGCATCACCCACAAACTCCAGTATTTACAAAGGGAGGTGACCTACCTAGATTATGTCATTTCACCCTGGAGAAATAGACAAGACTTTCCACAGCAAGAAATTCAAACCTCACTCCATCACTGACTAGAAAAACTGCCCAGAGCGGTTTTCGCAACAAGTTAAGTATATCAGAGATACTTTTGTATCTCATTCATAGAAGTGAAGCACTTATTGAAAGAGGATACCCAGTGTCTGGAGCAGCTCCATTCAGAGGGAGAAAGTGCCACTATAGCCTATTCACCAACAGAATGACTGCCAGCTACAGGTTTCACAAGAAGCCAAAGGCTAAAGGGATTAAAAAACAAAGAATAACATTTAATCTACATTCCCCCACTTGACCTAGAGTACAGGACATGACCCCTCAACCTCAATAGGAGCTGACCCAGCACAATTAAAATATTAAAAAGCACACATACAAGCCCATTGCACAACAAATCTGGATATTTCAATTACAAAGCCCAGAAACCATATAAAAATCCATCTGCTCACCAGACCAGGTTGTCAGCTGTCCCAGAACTGATGCTGAATCACTTCACTTCCGAATAACCCTTTCTAGCAGCTGGCTTCGATCTCCTTTATTTCTGCTAGGGTAACATTTCTGTTTTTTGTTTCCCAGCTGGAAGAACGAGCCCAGCATTCAATTTCCAACAAATATTTTATTATTTTTCAACAAAGACTAAAAAATAGTTTTGATTTTGTGCACCCCTGAGAAGATCTTATGTGATATCCAGAATTCTTAGGACCACACTTTAAGAAACACCAAATCTATGATATTAGAAGTTGTTTCCAGATATTGCTCTGAAAGAAAAGTAATAAATAAAATAAATAATGAAATAAAATGAAATAATAAAATAATATAAAATAAATAATAATAAAATAAAATAAAAAATATAAGTAAAATAAAGTAAAAAAATACACAAGCCCAAGTGATTGACGAGATGTTTTATCTCAGTACATATTTTGCATGCACAAAGTTGAAGGTTGATAATCACTTTATATTGAGCCAAAGCACAGATCTTGCTTTTCTACCCAAGTTTAAAAATAAATTATCTCAGTATTCTAAAATGAAGATTTTACTGCCCTAGGGGATAGGAAGGACTGGGAATCGGGAGGACAAGTCAAAAAAAGGCAAGAGGACGTCGTGGCAACAATATCAAAACCCATCCCTTTGTAGAGGTATGTGATGGTGCCACTGCTATCTTGTCTTCTTTTACCCTCATATATATCTCCGATGGCATTGAAAGGAAACTACGCTTTTTGCTGAATATGCAGAAAACACCATGAAAAATGACAGACAGTAACCATCCATGCTTTTATCATGCTTATTTGACAATAATTGATCATCATTATGTTAGCATTTCATCTTAAATACTTATCCTTTAAACATAAAGATTAGTATGCTATGCATATGCATGTTGTTTACCTGATGTCAACCTCTTGAAAGGAAACTATTCATTTATTTACAAGTATAACAAATACATGTAGAGAATGATTGGGATAAGAAGAATCTGCCAAGGGAACCAAAAATCATTAGTTGTGTCTTTGTTTATAAATTGTTTGAATAAGTCATATTGTTTGAATTATCTAATCACTCCATTATGCATCACCAGAGGCTATTAATTCTCATCCCATGCATAATCAGGGAGAGATAAAGGCAAGCCCTTAAGATAACAATCAAAACTTTCAATCTTAAACACAAAAGGATCTCAGATGGTACTTAGTTTTTGTAGGCTACGGAATATTGAAAGAAGCCTTATTTTTTTCCCTATTCCACAGAAATAATTACTGAAAAAGCAAGAGGTTCTTAATACTTATTATGCCTTAAAAAAAAAAAATACCTCAAAAGCAGTAAGCATGTAATATGATAAAATACATCCTCATCTTTTGAGAATACTGTGTATTATATATCAGCTTTCAGATTTACACATTCCATGGATGTACTAGTTTTCTAGGTATAGAGATATAAAAACTATATATATAGTTTTTGGGTTTGGGATTTCTGGATCAGAAATCCATTATTGTTTCCTTTCCTGTCAATTGTTGTTTAAATAAATGTAATAAATTCAGTCTCTAGAAGGGGCGTTGGTCTTACCTGAACGCCTTTTCTCAGTACGGAGATGGATAATCCACCAATGGTTTTCTCTGTCTGCCTGCTCTTGAGACCAAGTAGCCAAAACTTGACATGCCCCCACTTCCTGTGCAGTCCATTCTTAATGAGGGCGAATTGGCTGAAGATTGATGAGGTATTGGCTCTCAGCTCCCTACTAGCAGCCTGATGGCCTTGGGATGGGTGTGGATTATCCATCTCCGTACTGAGAAAAGGCATTCAGGTAAGATCAACGCCCCTTCTCCAGTACAGGAGATGAATAATCCACCAATGGGATGTACCAAAGCCTCACTGTCCCGAGGGGTGGGAAACAGATAAGGCTGGTAGATTGATCTCTGAGACAACTTGCTGGAGGACCCTCCTACCAAAGGAGGCGTCCACCGATGCAAAGCGGTCTATCTTGTAGTGTCGTATAAACAGGGAAGGTGAGGACCATGTCGCGGCCTTGCAAACTTCCTCGATTGACACCTGGGTAGCCCATGCCGCCGAAGTTGCAGCGCTTCGAGTGGAATGGGCCGTGAGATGACTTGGGGGCAGCAGGGATGATACATTGTAAGCTTCTGCGATACAGCTTCGGATCCACCTTCCAATGGTGCCAGCGGAAACTTTCCGCCCCAAGGTGCCCGCTTGGAAGGACACAAATAGGGCCTCCGACTTGCGGAAGGGTTCTGTACGCTTTATTTAACACCGCAAGGCTCTGCGGACGTCCAATGTATGCCACTGCCGCTCCCGGTCATGTGTTGGATTTGGACAGAAGTTTGGGAGAATTACTTCCTGTATCCTGTGAAAGAGTGAATTCACCTTCGGTATGAAGGAGGGATCTAACCTAAGGACCACCCTGTCGTGGAAAATGCATAGGTTGTTTCTGACTGACAGTGCGGCCAGTTCCGAAATTCGTCTGGCCGATGTGATGGCAATCAGGAATGCCACCTTTAGCGACAGATGTCGCAAGGAAACGGTCGCTAATGGTTCAAATGGTGACCGAATGAGCGCGTGAAGGACTCACGGTAGTTCCCAGGACAGGTACCTGTGAACTACGGGAGGTCTGGTGTTATAGGCACCCTTGATAAAGACGCGGATCCTGGGGTGGTGAGCTAAGGGAACCGAATCCGTGCAGGTGAGGAGGGTGGACAAGGCCGCCATTTGCCTGCGGATGGTTGCGGGGGCGAGACCTCTGTCTAGTCCCTCCAAGAGGTAATCTACTATCTGAGGAATGTAGAGTTTGTGTAAGTCAAACTGCCGTTCCCTGCACCAAAGGCAAAAATTTTTCCAAGTGGAGTCGTAAATGCGATTTGTTGCCGGACGGCGTGAAGCTTGAATCATGGTCATGGCCCTAGGAGAGAATAGTTCCTGTGCCATTATCCGGCGCTCAAGTGCCAGATGGTCAGTTGTAACCATTGGGGTTCCGGGTGACTGATGGTTCCCTGGTGTAGGGACACTTGATGAGGGGGAGTGTTCCACGGGGGTGACTGAGACAGGTTCATCAGGTCGGCGAACCACGGTCTCTGTGGCCAATATGGTGCTACTAGGATCACTTCTGCCCGCTCGTGTATCAGCTTGCGGATGACCGCCGGTATGAGTGGGAGTGGGGGAAAGGCATAAAGTAGACCTTGAGGCCACTGAGTTCTTGGGGCGTCCGTCCCCTCTGCTCGCGGGTTGAAGTAGCGAGAGTAAAATCTGGGGAGCTGGGCATTGTCTGACGATGCGAACAGATTGAGGATCGGGTACCCAAACCTGCGGGAGATGTCTAGGAACAAGTTTGGGTGTAGCCCCCCACTCCGAAGGGTCCACTGTGGTGCGACTTAGGAAGTCCGCTTGCTGGTTGTTGACCCCCGATATGTGTTCCGCTTTTAATGACTTCAGATTGGGCTCTACCCAGCTGAATAGGAGTCGTGCCTCTGTCATCAGGGTTTTTGATCTGGTCCCCCCCTGCCGATTGATGTGCGCCTTGGCTGCTACGTTGTCTGTTAGGACTAGAACGTGGCGGCCTCTGGTTCTGTCTTTGAAGTGTTGCAAGGCTAGGTGGATAGCCCTGAGTTCTAGCCAGTTGATGTTGTTTCTCAGATCCGCGGCGGACCAACGTCCCTGTACAAACTGAGATTCCAGATGGGCTCCCCAACCGTACAGACTGGCGTCTGCAGTGATGGTAACTCTGTCTGGTTCCTTGAAGGGTGATCCCTTGGTCACGGCCCAAGAGCACCACCAGCATAGCGCCCTGCGGATTTGCAGCGTGACCCTGACTAGGTGGTTGGATGTGCTGGTGTTCTGCCGTTGGTAAGGGAGCAGAAACCACTGTAGGTCCCGTAGGTGGAACCTGGCCCAGGGTACAATGGCTATGGGCGATACCATCTTGCCTAATAATTGGGAAAGTGTTACTATCGGAACTGAGCGCTGTCTGTGCACCCGGCGAGCCAGTTCCCTGATGCCGGCTACCCGCTCCTGGGAGAGATAGACCATGCAGTTGGTTGTGTCTATCGTGGCCCCCAGATGCAGCAGCCTGGACGAGGGAACTGTCTGGCTCTTCTGAAAGTTTACTGAGAATCCATGTAGTTGGAGGACGCGAATGACGGTCCTTACGTCCGCCTGAGCTGTCTGTAAGGATGTTGCTTGGATTAGTATGTCGTCTAGGTAACATTGGACGTGTATTGGGATTTTTCTCAGTATGGCAGCTACCACTGCTAGTATCTTGGTAAATACCCTGGGTGCCGAAGATAGACCGAAGGGGAGAGCCCTGTATTGGAAGTGTTTTCCCCTGTAACAGAAATATAGGAACCGACGGTGGTTTGGGTGGATGGGGATGTGAAGGTAGGCTTCCGTGAGGTCTATCGATGCCAGGAAGTCTCCTTGTCTAATGCTTCCCAGGATGGACTGAAGGGATTGCATCTTGAATTTTTTGTATGTTATGTAGCGGTTGAGGTTTTTGAGGTCCAGGATTGCTCTCCATCCTCCTGAAGTCTTTGGAACCATAAAGAGGATGGAGTAAAATCCTCTGCCTCTGTATTCCGCTGGGACCGGTTCTCTGGCGAAAGGACTGCCTACGAAAGTAAGGTGTGGTACGTTTGTCCGACCTTTTGTTCAAGTGTGCCATGACCTTCCGCTTGTCTTTGTTCTCTACAAGATAAGGGCCCAAGGCCTCCCCAAACAGACTGCTGCTTGAGTAAGGGGCGGCCGCTAGCCGCCACTTAGCCTTGGTGTCAGCTTGCCAGTGTTTTAGCCATAGCATTCTCCTGGCAATTACGTTGGATGCTATGGATCTGGATGAAAAAATTGGCTGATTGGAGCGTTGCGTCTGCAGCGTATTCCGTGGCTGCTACCATCTTAGCCAGGTCCTGGTGCGTTCGTATGTCCTCCATAGGAACTATGGCTTGTAATTGTTGCAACCAGATGAGGGTGGCCCGGACAAAAAAGGAGGCCGAGGTGACTGCTTTGATGGCCCATGCCGCTGTCTGGTGGGTTTTGCGAAAGGCTTGTTCCCACTTTTTGTCATCTGCCTTAAGGGCCTCTACTAGGTCCCCAGCCATGGCTGTCTGGGAGACGAAGGGGGTCCAGGCTTCATCTACTTTAGGTATTTCTAAGGCCTCATTGAGGTCTGCGGCAGTGCTGTATAATTTTTTGTCTGTACCACTCACTTATGGGAAGGAAGCGGGAGAGTCCCATTGCTTCTTGATCCCTTTCAGGAAAATGGCGGGGCAAGGTATGTGGTGCTGCGTTGTCACTTTTTCAATGAATATGGGTCTGGATGTGGTGACCGGTGTCGCTTGCAGCTGAGGAAACTGATCCGTCCCTATGTCCGCAATGACTGTGGCCTTGCGTAGTATCGTGAGGAAGCGGTTGTGATTAAATAATCCCCCTGAGGGGGGCTCAGGGGGAAGTTCCTCATCCTCTGACATAGAGATCTCAGGTTGATCCTCCTCTTGTGGTGAAGAATAACCACTCATGGAGGACTGGGCCAGGGAGGCGGTTCCTGAATGCCTGAGGACTCTGAGGGGAGTTCCGAGTGTGGCATGGCTGAGGTGGAGGGCCCCTGGTCGTGGTGGGTGGAGCGCTGTGCTAGGGCTCGGTCCACCATTTTGGTTAATAGGGCCTCTAGCTGTCCATCTGCCCAGATGTCCCCTATGTCATTACCTTTAGTGTGGTGACCGCAGGTGGAGAGGTGGACTCAGTGGTTGTGCCTGCCGTCATGGTTTTTTGTTGGGTCGATGTGGATGGCGAACCCAGTGGTGGCGGTGTTCCTGGAATGGACCACACACTCTGGGTTGATGTAGATGGACCCAATGGTAATTCCATCTCGGTGGCCACCATTTGAACCAAATCCAATCGGGCCTGCCCCTGCGCTCTGGAGAACTCCTTCTCCAGGGCCTGGTGCCTACGGCTGACTTGCTTTTCGGCCAACTTGGACGGCCTCTTGAGCGAGTGTTTTGTCTTCGCTTTGCACTTGCCTGCCGCCTTCTGGCCAGAAGATGTGTTGCAGCCGTAATTGGGAGGTGGAGGGGTCGTGCTCATGGATTGAGGCAACGAGGGTCCCTCCATCCTGTTTGAGCAGTCCCAGAAGAACTAAGAAGATGCTCAGGCAGGCAAGTAATTGGCGGGAGCGAAATTGGAACAAGTACCAGGACTGTTCCCCTGATCACCCGACCACAACAAAAATATTCTCTCTGGGCTAAGGTCACGGTAGGGAGGTACTGAAGGCACGTTTGGAACCACTCTTTGGGTTCCGCCTGGAGGCCTTAGGTGACCAGGCACCGTGCACCAGTAGAAAAAAGAAAGGGGAGGCAAAAAATATCAGTGGCGATCTCAAAAGGGTCTGTAGGCCTGACTTAATACACAACAAAGGTATCAAATGGTGGTCACCTAGAGCGGAATTTATTCTTATTGATATTATTACTATTATAATAATAGGAATAATAATAATAATATAATAACAACAACAACAACGATGATGATGATGATGATAATATTGTGTGTTCTGCCTTTAGGCCTGTTGGCCTTGCAGTAGCTTAATTTTTAGCTTTAATTAATTTTTTTAAAATTTATTTATTTTTATTATTATTATATTTTATCCTATTATTATATATGTATATCGGGGATGGAGCGCTGGCTGTGCGCTCCTATTCCGCCGCTATCAGGGCTTCCAGATATGTTGTGGAGCTTCTTTGAGCTCCATTTGCCTTCCTCTGGTAAGAGATGGCAGCCGCGGCTCATTTCTTTCCGAAAACAGGTTCCGCGGTTCCCAGGAAGGTTCTCTAGCCCCCGGTTCTTAGTTGGGGCTTACTCCCTTCCTGTGCTTCTTTGCTTTTTAAAAGGAGGGCGGCCACGGCTCGTTTTCCTCCGAAAATGAGCTCCGCGGCCTCCCGGAAGCTGCTTGTGCCCAGGGATTTAAATTTGGCACGCTGGTGACATTTTAGGGGAATCGCAGCCGGGGATTGCCTTTGTTGCCTGAAAGCAGCAACTAAAATGGCGCCCGTGGTTGCCCTGGGCTGCTAGGTAATCTCCAACGATCCGAATTCAAGTTTGAATCCGGACCTGGAGATAGTTATTTTTTCCCCAAATTGAGGAAAAAATCCCTTGGAAGGTTGGGGAGAAAAGCTCAGCAAGTGGTCTCTGCTGATGCCTTCTTTCCCCTTTTCCATCCCCAGAGCCCTGGGGCTGGCTGGGATCCGTGGGGAGTTCCCCCCCCCCACACTCCCTTTTTTAATTATATATGAGATCAGGGATGATCCCAAGGAAAAAATAGTGGTTGGGGAAAAGGTTCAGCAAGTGGTCTCTGCTGATGCCTTCTTCCCCCCCCCCTTTCCACCCCCAGAGCCCTGGGGGTGGCTGATATCTGTGGGGAAGTTACCCCCACACACACACCAATCCCCCTTTTAATTTTAGGTTTGAGATCAGAACTGATCTCCAGAAAAATTTTGTGGTTAAATTCATATAGGTGGCAATTTTTTTGGAAGGGAAAGCCAATTATTAAGGGATAATCAATCAATGGATTTCTTTGTCTAACCTGATAAGCTGAGAGCCACGCCAAAACGAGTCTTCTCGAGCAGAGACCAAGTTAAGAATGGGCTCCACAGGAAGTGGGGGCGTGTCAAGTTTTGGCTACTTGGTCTCAAGAGCAGGCAGACAGAGAAAACCATTGGTGGATTATCCATCTCCTGTACTGGAGAATAGATCTATCTTCTGATCAGAATTCAAACAGAAGTAGTTTCCAGTTAACTGTAATAAATCCATCCAGTTTACCTCCATCTTCTCTTCATAGAGGAAAGGAATTACTTCATAGAGGAAAGAAATCTATCTCCCTTCCTTCCAGGTAAGGCTGTAATGTTGAAGAAGTATGCAGACTTAAATTTCGGAACAACAGAAGAAATCCACTTTTCTAGTTCTTCAGCCATCTCTTTGTTCTTAAACTGGATCAAGGCCCTTTTGTGTATCTCTATCCAAAAATAAATGTTCTTCTTTGAAGAATCATTAAAGTTTGGCCAAGTTTTTGTAAGAGAAATCCAGCTAGAAGCTGCATATTTCCTCACTGCTCTTTCTTAAATTTCAGCCATTTTAATCTGTGGAACTTAATCAGTGAGCAAAGAACAAAAAGAAATATTTTCCTCTATATTTCAATCAAAGATTATAACAAAAATTCAATAGAAATAAATTCCAGGTATTTTCCAAATTCCAAAATACAGAATCCAGTGGTGAGAGTCTAATGTCTCTTCACTACTACCCCAAATGTTGCCATGCTTTCCATATGGAAAGGACAGAGTTTATCCAAAACAGCATATATCAAAAGGAAAAAAGAAAAAAAAGCAATTAAGAGCCTAGAAAGGGGGTTGAAATAAATCAGCATTCAACTGCTGATTAACTTTTAAAGCAAAAAGCAAAATAAAACAAAGTCAAAAACTGAAAGTGAAACTTTGGCATGCTCAGAAAACAAAACTACCTGACAGGAAAATGGATATACCAGTGACTTTTCAACCTCTTCTGGGGGAAATTGGAATTTTCAAGACCCCCATTCCCTACTGGGTCCATGATCATCCAAACGTCATCTTGAGTCACTCCTAAGTGCTCCCATTCAAAACCAAAGACCCAGCTTTAGCAGTGAAATCAGCAGATTAAGAGAGAGAAAAAAATCTTACTGAGCAGCAGCCATCTTGAGAGGAGGACCAAAAACATCCCATCCAGTCCATATTATACTGAATCATCTTTTTTTAATCAGCTGATTCCAATAAATACCATCAGAAATGGAACCTATGTTTACGATTTTATTGACACGAATTATCTTCAGGTCTCCATGACTTGGTAAAACAATGGTACATTGTAATATAACATAAAATTGTATGTCCTATATATCACAAACTCAAACAAAATTCCAAGAAAAGGAGCACTAACAACATCTTTATCAAAGTCTGGAATATTTAAAGTTCTGGTTGCTTTCTTCACTAGTAACAGAGCGTGGAAAATCTTTCACAGTCCAAATAGTACATTTCACCTCAAGTAGATCTACAGTATTTATTTGGAGGGAGAGTGCTATATGCACTATGTAAGATTTTTTTCCCCAAAAGAATAAAATTTACCTTTTCAACATAAATTAATAAATTCCCTCAAGAGATGAAATTTTCCACATTTCCCATTTCATTTTAAGAAAGACAACTGCATCATACATATTCTGAAGCTAAATCAAACTCAAGAAATAAAATGTATTAATTTATTATTTGTTAAGCTCAAAATTAATTATATATATATATTCTATCTTATGCTAATATTGGTTCCACAAAAATCAATTAAAATGTTAGTTATTTTTTTAAAAAAAATACTGTACTTTAATTTTCTTTACAAGAAAGCAAGTAATGTATTTCTACAAAATATTAACGTCTCATCTTTATTCTTCTCTGAACATTTATTATTGCCCCTTATTCAGGGATCCAGACTTGACATTGTTGGTTGAAGTTCCCATTCTTGTATTAATGAACTTCAATATCAGCTTTTATATGGTGCAATATCTTTTTTGTTAATAAAACCAATAATAATATAAGGAGTTCTGAATAAGCTGATATTAAAGGTCAAGCTTTTTTCCAAGGCCAATCTTTTCTAGTGTTCATACTACAACATACTTGGCATGCAACAGTGTAGCCAGTGTTTTAAAACAACTTTCTATGAAATATTATGTAAAATCCTAGTTTAGTGAATCCTGGCTGAGAAGGGGTGTTGTCTTACCTGAACGCCTTTTCTCAGCATGATGATGGAGAATCCATGAATGGGTTTAGACTGTCTTCCTGCCCAATTAGATTAAATCTGACGAAGTAGCCACGCCTTCTGCTGGGCCTTAGTACCTCCCAGACACGATGAAGGCAAAGCTATTGACAATAGTCCAATGTGTTGGCTCCCTTAGCCCTAATGCAGGCCCTGATGGACCTAAAGGGTTGGTGTGGATTCTCCATCATCATGCTGAGAAAAGACGTTCAGGTAAGACAACACCCCTTCTTTAGCATGAGGATGGAGAATCCAAGAATGGGACATACCAAAGCTACCCTGTCCCTATGGGAGGGAATCGGTCTGGGCCTGTGTCCCACTTGATGGTACCACTTGCTGGAGCACTCTCTGGCCGAATAAAATTTCCGCGGAGGCAAATTTATCCAGCCTGTAATACCTTACGAATGGGGAAGGTGAGGACCAGGTCGCTGCTCTATAAATATCCTCAATAGATGCCTGTGATGCCCATGCTGCTGATGTTGCAGCGCTGCGGGTGGAGTGAGCGGTGATATGGCTTAGAACTGACAGGGAATGTGACTGGTACACTTTTGCCCCATGGAAGAAGGTTGAAAGGAAATAAAGAGCGCTTCTGACTTGCTGAAGTCCGCTTGAGGTAATGGCGCAATGCCCTTCGAACGTCCAAGGTGTGCCATTGGCGCTCTAACATGTGAAATGATTGAGGGCAAAAATTTGGGAGAATCACTTCCTGTGATCTGTGGAACAAAGAATTTATTTTGGGTATGAAAGACGGATCCAGGCGAAGGACCACCCTGTAATTGTGAAAAACGCATAGGTCCTCTCTGACAGAGACAGCAGCTGGTTCCGAGATATGTCTGGCCGACATGATGGCTATGAGGAAGGCTATCTTCATGGTTAAGAACCGTAGTGAACACGTCTTGATGGGCTCAAACGGTGGCGAGGTTAGGGCCTGCAAGACCCGCGGGAGTTCCCAAGAAGGAAAATGATGAACTGCGGGTGGCTTGGTGTTGGTCGTGCCCTTGATGAAGAACCGTACCATGGGATGCTGAACCAATGGCATTGGAACTGTCACATGCCAGCACCGTGGATAGAGCCACCACCTGCCTGCGGATGGTGTTGGGTGCCAGGCCCTTGTTGAGCCCCTCCAATAAATACTCAAGGATTTTTGGAATGGTGATGGTCGAGAGATCAAGGTGGTTCTTTGTGCACCAGTGACAAAAGTTCTTCCATAAGGAGTCGTAGATCCTGTTGGTTGAGAGGTATTTGCAGGCCTGAATCATGGAGATTACGCCCACCGAATAGGACTCTGGACCACTGAGGGTCCGGGTGCTGCAGAGCCCCCTGGCTGGGTACCACACAATATGGAGGCATCCTCCACTGCGGAGAGATGGAAAGGCTCATGAGGTTGGCAAACCATGGCCATCTCAGCCACTGCGGAGCAATTAATATCACCTCTGCCTGTTCCTGCGGTATCTTCCGGAGAATGGCCAGGAGCAAAGGGAGAGGGGGAAAGGCATAGAGCAGGCCCTTGGGCATGGATTGTAGAGGGCGTCTGCCTGCTCCACCCCTGGAGACGGGAACTGGGAGAAAAACCTCGGGAGATGGGCATTCGCTGGGGAGGCGAACAGGTCCAACACTGGAAGTCTGAACCTCTCCAAGATCTCCCTGAATAGATCAGGATGTAGGCGCCACTCTGAGTGATCCACTGTCGACCTGCTCAAGGAGTCCGCCTGCTGGTTTGCCTCTTCTGAGATGTGCTCTGGTTTGAGGGAAGAGAGGTTGGTCTCTGCCCAAGTATTCAACAGCTGGGCCTCAGTCATGAAGGGTTGGACTTGGTACCCCCCTGCCAGTTCACATGGGCTTTTGCTGCCACATTGTCTGTGAGCACTAGGAGATGTTGTCCCACCACCCTGTTGCTGAAATGGCACAGTGCCAGATGTATGGCAATGAGCTCTAGCCAGTTTATGTTATGTTTGAGGTCCAACTGTGACCATCGACCCTGAGCTAATTGTGAGGGTAGGTGTGCCCCCCAAGCCGAACAGACTGGCGTCCATTATTAGGGTAAGCCTGGCTGGTTCCTTGAATAAAGAGCCTTTGGCTACAACTGGGGAGGTCTACCGCTGAAGGGACTCTAAGGTTTGCAGTGGAACAATTACCTTCTGGTCGGAGGAGCTGGTACCCTGTCTTTGAAATGGGAGCAAGAACCATTGGAGGGTTGTGGAGTGTAGCCTGGCCCATGGCACTATTCCCATACAAGAAACCATCTTTCCTAACAGTTGGGAAAGTGTGGCCAGTGTGACCACACGCTCCATTCGTATCTGCCTGATCAGGGCCCAGATGCTGTCCTGACGTTCCGGCGACAGATAGACCTTGCAGAGATTGGTGTCTATGATCACACCTAGGTGAAGGAGGCGGATTGAAGGCTCTGTCTGGCTCTTTTGGAAATTCACCGAGAACCCATGGTCTTGAAGGGTCTTGATGGACAAGGCCAGATCCGACCAAGCCCTCTGCAAGGAGGTGGACTGGATGAGGATATCATCCAGGTAACATTGGATCTGTACTGCGACCAGCCTTAGGTGAGCGGCCAGGGCTGCCAAGATCTTGGTAAATACTCTTGGAGCAGATGAAAGACTGAATGGTAGAGCCTTGTACTGGTAATGATAGTTTGCGTAACAGAACCTGAGGAACCTTCGATGGTTGGGGAGGATGGGGACGTGAAAGTACGCTCCTGTGAGGTCAATAGACATTAGGAAATCGCGCCTTCTGATGCTGGCCAGAATGGACTGAAGTGTCTGCATTTTGAACCTTTTGTAAACAAGATGAGAGTTTAGTCCCTTCAGGTCTAGTATTGCTTTCCATTCTCCCGAAGCCTTTGGAACAACAAAGAGGATGGAATATAAACCCCTTCCTAGTTGTCCAGCCAGTACTGGTTCTATGGCTCTGATTTCCAAAAGGTGATGAATGGCCTCGCTCATAATCCGTACTTTGACCGTATTTCTGGGAGTTGGGCAAGAAATTTCTGGGGGATGGGATGAAAACTCAAGTGGAAGGCCACACCTGATGGTGCTAAGCACCCAGGCATCTGTGGTGATGGCCTCCCATTGGTGAATGAAAAAGGTGAATTTGCTGCCTATGGGGAGACCATAGACCTATAGACCAAAAAAGGGAGAGGGGTCCGGAACAGACTCCTCATCTTTGGATAATCGGATGTCCATTAGTCCGTGCTCCTCGGGGCCTGAGTCTCTGTCCTGAGAGGAGTGATCGAAAGAGACAGAGTCAGGATATTCCGGGGCTTCTGTCTGGAAATGAGAAGGAGTTATGGGTGTTACAAATTCTGGCATGGGCCTCTGGTTGAATGAGGAGGCCATGCCCTGGGCAAATGCTTGAGCGAGTAACGCCTGAAGCTGCTCTGGCCACGCCCCAAGATTCAGTGGAACCCTGTTGGTGTGAATGTGGCCTTCGGCACTGACTGGACCCTAGGCAAAGGGGCTACCCATTGGGGGCTTGGCCCCTGATTAAGAGGCAGACCTTCTCCCTGCCCAGCCTCACCTACTGGAAACCAGGCCCGTTGAACTAGGGAGCCGAATGGGGCCAGCTGCGGGTTAAATAGTGAACCTTCATGTGGGACTGGAGGGGCTTGGACCATCCCACTTGTGTTCAACTGTTGAACCTTAGAGAATTGCTTCTCTAAGGCTAGGTGTCTCCTGCTGGCCTCTTTCTCGGCTGCCTTAGAAGGCTTCTTACCAGGAATAGCTTTGGCCTTGGCCTTGAGCTTTCCTGCAGCCTCCAACTTGGAGGACTTGGAGTTCCCTGGAATTGGATTGCCGGGAGCACCCTGCGTGGTCTGAGGTGCCGCATTGTCTGCCATCATAAAGGAGATATCTCAGTGGTGTTCTGAGAGGTATCTCAAGGAATGGGAGCAGAGCACTGGGTTGTGACTATGCGTCAAGGAACTGGAAACCAATGATTGCTCTAGGGGACAGTGGCTGCAAGGTCCCCTTAATGGACCCTGGTGTGCCTGTAATGCTCCAGATGGCTGACAATGTCTGATAACGTGCTCCTGGCATGCTGGGAGGTGAACGGTGGTGGCAAAACCACAATTGATAATGCCAGAACACACATGTCCCACTTAGTGGCAAATCACCTCAGTGATAAGTACCTGCGCACAAGACCTAGGTGGTGGTGGTTGGGCCAAAAGGTGTGCCAGCACACTCTAATGTTGTGAAATTTAGCTATGGACTCTTGGCTATGGTGACTGTGAGCTCACAGGCTAAGATCCTCTTGATCCCCTGATAGGTATCTCGAGGGATGGAGTAATAGGAGGTTCCAGTATTCATGCTGCTGTAGGAGCTCTGCACCTATTAAGCTGCATTGCTAATGGGGGACGGCCCCGGGACTAAATTTTTCTTATGCATCCTGTTTGTATTGGAAGGAATTAGCTAGAGGTCAGGCCGGCCGGAGCTGATCCAAAATGGCGGCCACTGGACAGGGGCCTTTGCGGAGCTCCCTGATCTTGCCGGGCCATGAGCTCCGAATCGGGGCCAAAAAACCTGGTGTCTCACTGATCCACTGGCCTCCTCGCTGTGCCTGTGGCTGTCTGCTAACTTGGGACTGAAGCGGCAAACTTTTGGGGGCCAGACTACGCTGATCACGTGGTCCCCAAAATGGTGGCCGCGACTTGCATGCCAAAGAATGGGACCGCAGTGGAGGCTTTAGGCTGAAGCTCAGGTGACCGACCCTCTGCTGGCCTAGTGATGGCCCTCGGACCTCTGCGGGTGCTGGGCTCAAAGGGAACTGACCGCACCGTCAAAATGGCGGCCGCGGCTGGTGCCGAAAACAGGACTGCAGCAGAGGCTTTGGGGCCGATGATCAGCTGGCTGACTGTCAACTGGTCTAGCGCGAGCCCTCCATTCCCTACTGGAAATGCTGAGCCCAGCGTTGAATGGACGGCCTGTAGCCTGTAGTTGATTTGGCTTAGTTAAATCGGAGGGGAGAGAATGGAGCCGCTGGGCATTTGGAGCAGCACTGATCCCAGTGCTGTAGTGGGTTAGAGAATCTACGAAGGGGAAAAAGGAAAAAGACAACCTGACCAGAAGTCTGATAAGGGAGCCAACCATAATTGTGTCCTCCTGGGCTGAAGACTAAGTCATGTCTGGGAGGTGCTAAGGCCCAGCAGAAGGTGTGGCTACTTTGTCAGACTTAGTCTAATTGGGCAGGAAGACAGTCTAAACCCATTCGTGGATTCTCCATCCTCATGCTGGAGAATCACAATTACCTTTTGAGTGCTAGCCCTGAGATAGTTTCTGGCAGTTTGTCTATGTAAACAGAATCAGTTTTAAAGTCCTCGATGAAACTACATCTATATGGAAGGAAGGAAGGAAGGAAGGAAGGAAGGAAGGAAGGAAGGAAGGAAGGAAGGAAGGAAGGAAGGAAGGAAGGAAGGAAGCAATGGGGTATCCCAAGGTTCTATTTTAGGCTCGGTACTTTTCAATATTTTCATAAATAATTTAGTTGAGAGATTAGAACGAGAACTAATTAAATTTGCAGACAACACCAAACTGGCAGGAATAGCCAATATCCCAAAATATAAGCTCAAAATTATTTATGTCATCTCAACAGACATGAACACTGGGCTCTGTCCAACAAAATGAAATTCAATGTAGAGAAAAGTAAGGTGTAACATTTAGGCAAGAAAAGTAAGGTGTAACACTTAGGAAACAAAAACAAAATAACAGGTACAGATTAAGTGAATCAGTCTCAACAGTAGTAACTGTGAGAGGGATCTTGGGAGTCCTACTTGACAATCATTTAAATATGAGCCATCAGTGTACAGCAGCAGCCAAAAAAAGTCAGTGCAATCCTAGGATGCATTAAGAAGAGATAGAATCAAGATCACATGAAGTATTATCCTTAAAAAGTCACCTCAAAAATCCCTTAAAAAGCCACATGAACAAACACACCTGAGACAAACACCTGAGACACACCCCAGACTGCACCCCCCCCAAAAAAGAAAGGAGAGTATTGGTAATAGGAGATTCTATCCTCAAAGGAACAGAATCATCTGAAGACCAGACATACAATCCAGGGAGGTATGCTGTCTCCCTGGAGCAAAAATCAAAGATGTGGCTGAGAACCTAACCAAAATAATTAGGCCCACAGATTACTATCCCCTCCTCCTCCTCCTCCTCCACATTGGAACGAATGACACTACAAACAACCTGAATGCAATAGTGAAAGACTACAAACAACTAGGCAACAAAGTTAAGAAGCTAGGAGCACAAGTAGTGTACTCGTCAATCCTCCCAACAAAAGGTCAACACCTACTGAGGGAAAAAAGAATTTTAGAAATAAATCACTGGTTAAAGGGTTGGTGTAGCCAAGAAAAATTTGGTTTCCTGGATCACGGTCTGCATTTTCTACATGAGGGATTCTTGGCAAGGGATGGGCTACACCTCACGAAAACAGGCAAAAATGTACTTGGAAAAAGATTGGCCCAACTCATCAGGGGGGAGAGTGACCAATCTCTAGAATCTCTAGAATCCAAACCCAATCACAAATCCCAAGAAAACAAAGCAAACAACGAGGTAGGCAGTGTTGAGAAAAAAGAAAAACTCAAACAACAATCAGGACATACAGGAAACATACCCACGGACAGGCATAAAAGCCTTAAATGCTTATACACAAAGGCTCAAAGCTTGGGGAACAAACAGGGTGAATTAGAAACAACAGTACACGAGGGAACGTATGCCATAGTTGGCATAACAGAAACCTGGTGGGACGAAACCCATGAATGGAATGGACAGATGGATGGATACAAATTGTTCAAACAAAACAGGTCAACAAAAAGAGGAGGGGGAGTTGCACTATATGTAAGAGAACACTACATATCTGCGGAAACGCACATTACCCAAGACAAAATCTTTCCAGAATGTATAGGTATCAATATAAGAGAAAAAAAGTGACATTACCATAGGTGTATATTACAGGCCACCCACCCAACCAGAAGAAACAGATGAACTCTTTGCCAACCAGTTAACCAACCTAGCCGACAGCTTTGTCACCCAAAATGTTGAGAAGGGAATTAGATGCAAAGCTATACTGGACATACAAATAGAGAAGAAGTGATAGAGGGAATCGAAATTGCCGGAACCTTGAGCAAAAGTGACCACATCATACTGGAATTTAATATAATGCAAACACTACAATAGAAAACAATCTAACCAACGTCCTAAACTTCAAAATAGCTGACTTTGACAAGCTCAGAGAGAATCTAGGAAAGATTGCATGGATGAAAATCCTAAAGGGGAAAATAACCCAAGAAGCATGGGAAACCCTGAAAAACATGATAACAAAGCCCTGATCAGCACAATACCATTGAGAAAGAAAAACAAGAAATCCAGAAAGAAATCAACTTGTCTGAAATGGTATAGGACAGGCATGTCAAACTCATGATATCATGTGACATCACATGACGTAACAGTAAGTTACAGTTAGAACATGCAAAGAAGTAGTCAAGGAAAGCAAAGGCTCAGATTTGAACAAAGACTTGCAACAGAAATCAAAAACAATACAAAAAATATGTTAACAGTGTGCTTAGTGACTGTTCGCAGTTACAATGGCACTTTAAAAAGTGCCCCCCAAGCCACAGCTGAGCAAGACACCTGCCTGCCCACCTGGCGGTGCTCTTCCTCCTGTCCGAGGTTTTCATTGTTGTGAGCATTTCTATTGAGGATTGGCAGCAGCAGTGGGGGGGAGGTGTTTGGTTTTTATTCCCCGTGTCTGCTGGGTGGTTGCAGCAGGTTTTGATCACATGACCCTGGGACATGTACCGTCATAAATATGAATCAGATGCCAAGTATCTGAATGTAAATCACAAGACCCTGGAGATGCTGCAACATTCCAGCTGATCGGCGTTTCTTCTGGGCTCAGCAGAAGCGCCAGGATTAATGCTGCTTTCCAACTGAGGGGTGCTTCTTTAGGGCTTAGCAGAAGCACCAGGATCAGCGCTAAGCTCCAGCTAGATCCTGGCGCTGATCCTGGCGCTTCCACTGAGCCCTGACAGCCCCCAAACACCGATCAGCTTGAAAGTGGCACTGATCCTGGCGCTTCCGCTGAGCCCTGACAGCCCTGCAACTCCAGCTATCACTCGCTCAGGCTTTGTGGTGCTGCCACCGGTTCAGCCCATTCCCCTCCCCTGCTATCACTTTTCTAGGATGGTCATGTACCACCTGCCAATGTACCACAGGTGGTACCCATATCACTGGTTGAAAAGCCCTGGATTAGAGGACCTCCAAGATCCCTTTCCACTCTTGTTACTCTATTATTTTCTGGAACTAAAATATGCTGGGACCTTGGCAATTCAAGCATCCAACTCATGTGTGTTTCTTAAAAGGGGCAGGGATTTGGATCAACCTGGTATTAAAAAGTACTCTGAGAGAAACAGAGGAAACTACTCTGGTAGTTTCGTCTGGTGCACCAGTTGCAGCCTTATTTGGACCGGGAGGCTCTATTCACGGTTACTCATGCTCTTGTCACCTCAAGACTGGATTACTGTAATGCGCTCTACATGGGGCTACCCTTGAAGAGCGTTCGGAGGCTGCAGCTGGTTCAGAATTCAGCCGCGAGAGCGATTGTGGGTGCACCAAGGTACACCCACGTGTCACCTATCCTCCGCGAGCTGCATGGCTTCTTATGGGTCTCCGGACGCAATTCAAGGTGTTGGTTATCAACTTTAAAGCCCTTCATGGCTTAGGACCAGGTTACTTATAGGACCGCATACTGCCGCATAGTTCCCAGAGACTGGTGAGGTCCCACAGATTGCGCCTCCTTCAGGTCCCGTCGGCCAGACAATGTCGGCTGGCAGCCCCTCGGGGAAGGGCCTTTTCTGTGGTGGCTCCGACGTGGTGGAATCAACTTCCCCCCAAGATTCGAACTATTCCCACCTTGCCAGCCTTTAAGAAAGCCATTAAAACTCTCCTGTTCTGGCAGGCCTGGGGTTGATGTCCCCGGGGAGGGGGGCGGATACGATTGGGACATGCTGTATGAATGCACTTATTTTTATTGTTATATTTATTGTTTTAATTTATATGCCGCTCCTAGGGATTGGGCGGCATATAAGTTTTATTAAAATAAATAAAATAAAATAAATAAATAAAAGAAGGAAAAATTACTGGTACAATTTTTGAAATAATAAGTAACAGGAAAACAAACTAGCAAGTGCAGAGAAAACAGGATAGGATACTGCTTGTCTTCCTTTTCTTCAAGGCTACTGTTTAACCAGGGATGTCAAGAGGATTCTTCCAATCTCAAAGCTCTGCTCTCAGTGATTTCTACAGGGTGTGGACAAAAAAAGAAGATGATGGCCATGATGGTATGATCAAAGTTCAGTCTGTTATTTATGTACATGGTCAAAGCTATCATTATGACTTTTTTAACCACTACTTTTTGACCACATGTGTCTACTCTTCATTGCCAAGTCAGTTTCTGACAAAACATTTAGTACACAGAAATCTCTGAAGTTTCCAGTGTAAATTTAAGTCTATTTCATTCAATCTACAAAAATTTTAAAAGTAAATACATAGTCTGATTTTTATAGATAAACTTTTAGGTATTGAAAACTCCATTGCAAGTTGCAGGCAAATGCTTGCCTTGAACATTTTGGTATGGGAAATCTAATTTGGCATAAATGAAATTCATAAAACCAGTTATATTCAGACTGACTTCTAAAATACTAGAAACAATACCTTACCTAGTTTTGTCTTCCTTTGTTTTCCTCCTAAAGACCTCCATCTCAGCATGAATAAACTTGAGATCCCAACTTTAGTCTCAAAATCATCAAAGAAGCCCTTTTTGCTTGATCATTGCATAAAGGCCACTCTCTCATAAAGGAAGCAAGGCCACAATATATGTACATCTTATATTATGCAGATGAGCTAGACTCTCACACAATTACTTACACATTGTAAGACAGATATTGTAAGAGAAAGTCTCAAAAATGAACAACAGGTTATGCAACAGCATATCCTCTTTTAATTTCCCTGCTCACCTCTCAGGAAGTTAGGAGTGGGACTAAACTGATCATTTAATTTAATAATGTAATCATTACCAAATCCTTTTGCTAGGCCAGCAGAAAGTCTAATCTACCCTGCTACTAGGGCCAACACTTTCCGGACCCACTCAGCATGTGATTTTGTGTACCCTTACACATCAGAGCTGCCCTTTCACTGCAGAAAGTATGAATATGAAATAAAAACATGAACATGAAATAGAAGAAAATGTCTTTGAGACTTCCAGTTTTGTGTCACGGTGAGATGGGACACAGGAAGGCAGAGCTCTGCCTTCTAGGCCCGATTTCGCCTTGCTGGGGGCCCTCAAAAGGGCCTAAAGTCACCCCAAAAAGGCGATGAAGAAGGAGGGGTGTCTTGTTGATCATGGAGAGCCAGTGGTCTCTCCGTTTGATCCAAGGAAAGCCCTCTAAACTGGCAGGGGAAAGACTGGCCACACTTCTGAGGCCGGCCATTAGCTGCTGACAACTGAAGAACAAAAGCTTTAACTAGCACATCGTAAACAGCATGTTCAGACTGGGTGAGACTATTGATCCTTTCTTTACTATTTTACAACTGAATTTCCTGGGAAAGGCTCCCAAGATGCTTAAAATCTCTGGATGTGAATGGAAGCAGCATTTTAAAAAATTTTATGGGGAACAGAAATACACAATACTGAAGTGAAAGTAATACAAAGCTACAGTTTTCAAAAATCTGAGACCTGAGATAATTGTTAAGATTTTCTCTTTGGAAAAAAAACTATTTAGGTGAAATATAAGAAATCAACCCTTTGTTTTAAGAGTGGAAAATGGACTTTGAATGACATCTAGTGATGGATTTGAGTACAGCACTATAACTAACTCCTTGGTGACTTTCAGTTTAAGGGAGAACAGTTGGCAATAAAGGAAAATATTTTAGCATAGTTATCATCCTGACCTTCATGGACTATAAATATCTACTGAGCTTGGACTTTTAATCTCAAGAGCTAGTGGGAGAGAAAGAAAAATTTAATTTTTGAATATGTCTGGCTACAGGGAGGTTGAACATTTTGAACACTTGGAACATTGTGGAATACAACCTTGCCTAACTGATAATTTTCAGGATACTTGAGACAAAGGATTACTACAAAATATTGCTATTAGGACGGGATTATAAAGGCTATATATATAGACCAGAAAACTGGAGGAAATTCTGTTCCATTTTTCCTGAGACTGTGATACTAGAGGATTTCTAGGAATGATGCCTCAAGAAAAAACAAATACCTTTCAGAAGGAAATTCTCTCTATGCTACAGCAAATTCATCAAACAATTCTTGTACACAAAAGGCACATAAAAATGAGACATAATGAAACTAAAAATAACCTAGATGATATAAAGGACCAAATCTCCAAATTGGAAAGCTCCCAGACAACAACTACAAAGTATGAACATATAAACCAGAAATCAGAGGGTGAAGCAGAAGAAATGGACCTAGAGATGGAGGAGATAGGAGAAGAGAAATATGGACTGCCATACATAAATAAAATACTGCAAGACCTGCCTATAACAATGAAAATACAAAAGACCCTTTACCCCTTTCTCCAAAATACACCTGATGGCAAGGAAGAAGATTCTAGAAAATGGAACATAGAGCGGGCAGAGGAAACATCTACGGAATTTGAATGGGTGGAGTTCCTCCCCAAAAATAAGAGAATTGGTATGAATAATTTTTTAGCTATATAAATGTAATTAATATTGAGAAAATCATAATGACAAAGATACTTTAAATATTGGTGGGAAATCAAACTTTAATAAGAACACAAAAACAGAATATTGACTTATGAATTGATATTATTTCTATAATATTAGTAAAATATGATGAAGATGTCTATATCTAATTTTATATATATCAATATATACTATATCAATAGTACTAATAATTGTAATTGTTTAATGAGGAGGGAAGGGGAAAGGGAAAAATATGGAGAAGAAAGGAAGATCAAGGAAAAAGTACTGGATTGTGCAATACTGAATAGATTTATATTGAAGAAGTTAATGTTAAATATGTGAACCCAGACAACATGTTGTTTACTAAGCTCTAAAGATTGTAATTTTAAAAAATTAATAAAACCTATAAAATAAAAAAGAAGAAAATTTCTTTGAAGCCTTGGAGAAAGACTTTCAAAAAATTATTGGTGACCTCCAGGAGAAATTTCACGTGAAAAATGAGAAATCCTATGTAGTGCCAAAAGAAGTTCTGTGAGTATGAAACACATTTCTCTCTAAGTATAATTATTTTGAATCCAGAATAGAATTGAGTACAAAGGAAGAGGAACTCTAGGAGAGATTTACAATCTTTGAAATTACTACAAATCAGAAAACTACGCAAAATAGTACCAAAATTCAACAATTTTCTTATTTCCATTATGGAAATAGCCAAGCAAATTAAACCTTTATGAATATCCAAACTGCTGTCATGAGGTTTCTAATATTATTTCATATTGCACTAGCCTCTGTAGAAGGGAACTTTCATTTCCTACTGTATTTAGAACATATCTTAGTCACCAATACATTCTTTATATAAGGAAAAAGTGACATTAAGATTTCTATAGTAGACATGTTGTAAAATTCTAATATCAGTTTAAAGCAATGATTGCTAAGTATACTACTTACCTTTGAAAAATTATTATAGTTAGAAATACTAACAGCAACAATATAAACCCACAGTTGCCAGTTCTTTACTTGATGTTGGCCTTCATAATGTATCAGCATAATATGTAATATATTGTTGTTGTTGTTGTGATGATGATGATGGTTGGTCACACAATCAGACAGGAAAGCTGCCTTTTTGTATTCATGGTGATTTTGTTAATGCCAATGGTGTTTAAGTGGTGCTCCTATTGTTTTGGGATTGCACCCAAGGCCAATATTACTATTAATATTATCCAAGGTGGTGAACGCACTTCTCCTATTTTACCCCCAACAACCCACTGAGGTGGGTTGAGCTGAAAGACAGTGACTACTCAAAGTCACCCAGCTGACTTCGTGGCTAAGGCAGCATTTGAACTTGCGGTCTCTTGCTTTCTAGCCTGATGCCATTGATTGGAAGCTTTCTCCCTTGCTTACCTACTCTTCTCTCACCCTGATTTTTTTTCTTTTTTAAGGAAGAAGTCACATGGGGCGAAATATCAATTTCTTCTTCACACATTTTCAAGAATAACAGAAAGTAAACTATTGATTTCTTCTTTGCCTGAATTCAAACAACTCTTAAAAGAATCCCTAGTTTCCTCCTTCAAATCACCAAGGGAAAAAAGAATAAGGAGTCCAGGTCCTCTACAACCTTATCAGCAACTCCCACCAGTCTGGATCTTTTCTCAACATTGTCATATGAGGCCAACTTTGTCTCATTCAATTGATCTCACTCTTCCCTTTCCATTCAGTTAGTAGTATCTGTTAGTACTGAAGTAAGAATAAAAGGCAAGTCAAAAGACTTTGGCATATGAGGTTACCAAAGACAGAATGAGGCTGGGGCATGGATTTCCTCAGCTATTTCCCATGATCTCCCTATATACAGGCATTCGGGACTTTAATTCAATTCTTACCACACAGAAACTTCAACTTCTGGTTGCATATATATAATCAGAAAATCTATAATATATATAAATTTTGTGTACGTATTTCCCATATTTTCTTTTTCAATCTTAATATACAGACTGAAAAATAGTTATGGACGGTCATTAAAACAGCTAAGCAAGTACTAGCCCACAGGTCAGCAACCTGCAGCTCCAGAGCTGCATGCGGCTCTTTGAGCCTTCCCCTATGGCTCCCAGCCTCCTCTGCCATTTGCACAGAGAGACAAGAGAGAGAGAGAGGCACTTGCGCTTCCCTTCTCTCTCTCTCTCTCTCTCTCTTTGTGTGTGTGTGTGTGTGTGTGTGTGTGTGTGTGTGTGTGTATGTGTGTGTAAAAAAGAGTGGACTCATAGTACTCTCCGACGAGCTGAAAAGCTTATTTGGGCGGAGCTCCTCCCTTTGCTGCGTCTCTGCAGGAAGCAGGAAGGGCAGGAGAGAGCTAGCTAGCCCAGCTAGGCTGACTCAGGAATTCTGGAAGTTGAAGTCCATGAGTCATAAAAGAGACGAGGTTGCTTACCCCTGAGCTTGTTGGACAACAGCTTGAAGCTTGCCAGGTGAGCAGCAGATAGGAGGGGGGAGGAAGAGAGAGAGAGAAAGAGAGGGGGGGGAGAGAGAGAGAGAGAGAAGAGGAGAGGAGAGAGAGAGAGAGAGAGAGAGAGAGAGAGAGAGAGAGAGAAAGAAAGAGAGTGGGGGAAGAGGAGTGGCAGACCAAGGGCAGATAGAGAGGGAGGGAGGGAGAGAGACAGAGAGAGAGAGAGACCCGTTTGACATCTAAAATGAAGATAACACTGCATATATCCTTTTTTTACCTCTGTGTGTATGTAATTTTATTCTCTTAAAGCATTCTCTTGGTGATCATTGTTTTAATAGTGTGGATATTCCCAAGAGTCATATTTTTACTTTTATTTTTAATGTGTGTGTGTGTGTGTGTGTGTGTGTGTGTGTGTATACACACACACACACACACACACACACACCTATAATAAAGGTAAAAAAGGATATATGCAGTGTTATCTCCATTTTAGATATCAAAAGGGTTTTGCGGCTCCCGGTGTTTTGTTTTTGGTGGGAAATGGGTCCAAGTGGCTCTTTGAGTGCTTTGGGTTGCCTACCCCTGATCTAACCCAATTGTTACGGTATGTTCATGGTCCAATAATAAAAAGAAAAAGGAAAGGGAAGTCCTTAAAACTGTCTCCTTTGATAATACTCTAAATTTTTACTCTTTCAATGTTAACATTTTTTCCTTGTGTCTATCGATTGAAATGCAACATAAAGTATGAATATCTTATGGATACAAATAAATATGGAAAATGGTTGTTCCAGAAATTTTAACATTTTTCCAATATATCTGAAAATTTACTATAGATTTCACATGGCAATTAAATATTATTCTCTCAAAGAAATAATATAGTGATTCATTTTTATACTGCCATATCTTTAAATATGAAAGTTGTTTTTAAATTCAAATTATCACTGACCATTGGGAGAAAAAAATGATTAGTATTTGTAGACAAACTTCTATTAATGGCTAAAATAAGGATTTAAAGAGATTTTGGTCACCACACTATAAAAAAAGATATTGTGACTTTAGAAAGAGTACAGAAAAGAATAACAAAGATGATTAGGGACTGCAGGCTAAAGCATATGAAGAACAGTTGAGGAATTGGGTATATCTAGTCTAGTGAGAAGAAAGACTAGTGGTGACATGATAGCACTGTTCCAATATCTAAGAGGCTGCCACAAAGAAAAGGGCGTCTATCTATTCTCCAAAACACTTGAAGACAGGACAAGAACCAACAGATGGAAATTAATCAAGGAGAGAACCAACTTTGAATTAGGAAGAAATTTCCCAACAATGAGAACAATTAATCAGTGGAAAGACTTGCTTCCAGAAATTGTGAGTGCTCCAACCCGAGAGTTTGTAAGAGATTAGAGAACCATTTTGTCAGAAATGGTATAGGTTTCCAGCTTTAGCAGGGGGTTGGACTAGAAGCCTTAAGGTTCCTTCCAACTCTGTTATTCTGTTTCTGTTCCTTATTAAGAGTTGGTTTTAAAAAACAAAACAAAAACAAAAAAACTTGCTCTTTACAGCTCAGTAGATTTTTTTTTTAAAAAAATCCATCTCTCAATAGTAGGTTCAATTTTCAATAATGCTTGGGATTTAAAATCCTAATTGTTAATATTAACTGATTTGAGAAAATAAGAAAAAGATAACTTTACAGAATTCTGAAGAACTTTGTTTTTCTTCAGTCAAAGTTTAGTGACATCGTGAGCCTTTGATTACATTTCAGAATGAGGGATAAAATAATTCTTTGCCTGCAGTGAGGAATTATTCCTCCTCCTATGGTTCAATTCATAATGAATAAGCTAGACATAAGTACTACTACTGTTTCTAAAAGACATATCCCTCACACCCAAATATAAACACATATTTCCTAAATATCCTGCAAAATGAAATAAAATAGTTTTGATAATAATTTATTGTATATTATTAATCGTATTGGTATTAATATATATTTTTCTTTTCTCTGTTTCAGCATCATATAATGTATGGTACCACATTGTATAGATTATATGTAGATTGCACATTGTCAGGGAAGAGTAGAATATAAATGCCAGGATAAATAAAGTAAAATTGAAAAGTTTTTGTGACTGAATTATCCTTCATACAAAAACAAAAGAAAAACAAATAATGAATATTAAAATAATAGGGAAGAAGAATATAAATATAATCACATGAAATATAAACACATGACAGTAAAAAAATGCTCTATTCCAGATAGAGATTTATAATTTCAACAGCAACTCCTCCTAACACTTGTACCATATAGCAATTATTTTTATTAGTTTAAATTCTCAACAAATAATCCACACTTCACTATATTTCAATGGGGTGACAATTAATGTTATATTTGTATTTTATTAATTAAATATTCTGGAGTCTAAAGCATTTATTCTTTTCAGAGCTAGTAGAGAATTATTTACAAAATAATTAAATATAATGCCCTTTCCACAGCTTTCTCATCAAGGCTTAAAGACTGCTTGTGTATTATACAAAGTGAAGCAACAAAATTTGAAAATTATACTCACAAGAAAAAATGTCAAGAGACCTTAAATATTTGAGGCTTTAGTTTCACTTCTCATATATTGCACCATACATACACACACACACACACACACACACACACACACACACACACACACACACACACACAGAGTCATATTTAATGAATCTAATTGAGTTTCTTGAATGGAATGAACTGTCATTTATTATCTTTCTCATCTGGTGATCAATGATTTCATTAATAAGATAAATAACAAGGCTGCCATATTATTGACTGTTATGAAAGATGATTCCAGTTTCCTGCTCCTTTTTCCAAGCTCTGGGATTCTCTATGGCAGCTCTGAATCCATTCAATATTTTCCACAGACAGAGAAAAGTGAAAATCCATTTTGAAACCAATTTCAATTAGGATCCAAAAGCTGTTATCACAGGTGTCACAGAATGGGCCTGTAAGTGAAAATGTCGCCTATCCATTCTGAAATGAAACCTTATCAGAAGCTACAAAGATGGTTCAGGACAGCCTATCTGTAAATTACTTTTCACCCTGTGTTAACTCAACCCTAGTTCTGTCATATGGAAGGCTTTTCCATCCACTTGTTATAATCTAATGACTAAGTAGGCCATGCACCAAAACCACTTTTATTCTGTTCTAGTTTTCCATCCCATCACAGTGACAATAAATCCAAAAAATTCTAGACAAGCCACTTATATAGGCAAATTAAACCTTTCTTATTTTATTTTATTGGGCATATGGATTTGCATTTGGAAGACTATCTACAGCCACTGCATTCCTGGTGATTTTTCAGTTGCAAACTCCAAGGCCTAGTTATTTCATTAATTCAGCACCCAAGTAGAGAGGCTTTTCTCTCACATCTTTCAGACTCCTTTTAGAAAATTATCCCATGACGGAGGATTTATTCAGTAAAAGACCTCAGACTTTCAGAGACAACAAAAGAATCAAGAGACTTTCTGGTCCACCTGCCTGGCAAATGATGAGGCAGGGAAAAGCCTCCCCTAGAGAAACCAATCAAACCATTGTGTGGCACAGTCAGACCTTTTCAACTGTCAAGCCAGGAGAGCAGGAAAAGAGATGAAAGAACTCAGGATGAAGCTACCATTTACCGAACCATATGGGAATGGTCTCCAAAGATTTAATAATTGGGATGAAACTCAACTTTCTGCAGAGGGAGGCAGAAAGCATGAACACAAGAGAAAAGGAAAGAGAAGATAGTACAGGTCACGCTTACTGAAAGACAAACTTTTCAATGGGATTTCTCAGAGGAGAGAGGGAAGGACACAAAGAGAAATAAAAACTTTAGGATTGCTACCACAAGTCTTTCCCTGGTTAAAATGGAAAAGAACACAAAATGTTATTAGCATCAGTGAAGCAGATTTTCTATTTTACCACTGATGTTAAGGATTCCTTCAAAACAAACCTTTTCATTTCAATGTTTCATATTGTCAAAGGAATTGGATCAAGTTTCAAAGAAAGTAAACATCAAATAAAACCTTGATAATCTTTCGAGTTATATTTTCCACATAATGGCTACAATATAAAAAAAATACTCCTTTTGGCTGTCAAAATAATCTTAAGTAAAAATAAACTCTAATTACTTTACACATTATAATCAATAAAGATATGTGTCACAAAGATTGTTAGGATTGAAAAATGTTTTATAAATCTATAAATAATTATGGAATTTGCCTATCCAAAATATATCCAAGGAGTTTATAGGAGATAAGCCAGTGTAATTTTGTTGGGCATGCTGCTACCTCTATTAACGTTAATAATGATTAACCTGTTAAACTGTGTTTAGTATTTAACTGATCACTATTTTGCTTCACAAAAAATTACGTAAGAAATGTATTATTTTTTGAAGTTTACACTGTAATGATTTTTGGAGAGTACACTTTAAATAAAAGTTTAGAGCCACAAAGCTAGTTATGTGTGATTTTAAGAATGCTCCTCTGCGATCCCACCCAGAGCTAATTCCCAGAAGTCTGCTTAGTTTTACACACAGGATATAACAGAATTTAGCTATTTCAAAGAAACTGCATCATACTGATACAGTTGTATATGAACATTTCAGAAATTCTGGAATATTTTATCAGTTAAGGAGTTATAAAATGAATGAATCCTTACAAAGGATAAAATATAACAGGATATATTACAAATTCTGTCAATTTCATGCAGTAGTTTCTTGAAGGAATAAGCCTATGTGAAACAAAACACGTTTTAAAATATACAGCAAGGGACAAATTAATACTACTCCCTGATCTGGGAAAAGAACTAGATCTTTAGTGCCTTCAAAAGGCAAACAATCAGAACCAATCAAATTTGATTGAGAGTATTCTAAAGCAAGGACCACAACCCATGGCCTATTCGCACCCGGACTGTGTGAGTGACAGACTGGAGCATGCACACGTAGCCCAACTCACGCAAGATCAGGCACCGGTGCTTGCAGCCCCACTTGTGTGAGCAGTGGACACTGGCATTTGCAGCCCTACTTGCCCACTGCTCACAGAAAAGATGTGTCCATATGTGTATGTGCACACCTGTCTCTCGCACAAAACCATCCCCTCCCCCCCCTCTTACTCTGCCCAGCAACCAACTGGAAAGATTGGAGAATGCTGTTCTAAAGGATGAAAAGGCCCTGGAATCTGGATCTTCAAAAATAGAATTTAGATTATGTTTCTATCATTGTTTTTATGCAATTTTAAGAAACCTGTATATGCAATTTCATACTTATAAAACAGTCTTAATGCTACACAGTAAGTTGCTAATATCAAAATACAAATGATCAAATATTTATCAAAAGATAAGGTTCACCAAATGTAACGGATTTAAAACAGATATGGCAATATAATACCCAGTGATTAATTTATATTTTTTAAAATACACAAAGAATAAACATTTTTTCTTTACTACCCTGTAATCCATTTTATTGGATAGAGTCTGGCAACTGAATGGGGCTCAGCATTTACTGGTCCGATGCCCTTCCTAATGCCTATGCAGAGTTCACAGGAGATATTTTCTCTTTGCACCCTGATGGTGAAACATCTGTCACTGCCTAGGATTGAATTCTCAACTTCTGAGTGGGAGGTGAATGTCTTCACTTTTAGACCAACGCGCTACTCACAAAGCATAACAATTAATTAAAGAAAAATTATTAAATGGCGATACCATGGATGTCCTATCTCAGTGTCTGGAGGCTGTTAGAGTCTGGATGAGGCCAAATGGGCTCTAATTCAATCATAGCAAGACAAAGTGACAATGGACATTTGGACCCTGGAGACAAGCTTCTTCCATCTTTAGTTTTGAAAGGTATTGCACTACCGTACACAGGCCCAATGCACAATATGGGAGTCCTCCTAGACTCACAGCTTTTGCTCAAAGAGCAGGTGGCAGCCATGGCTAGGAGAGCCTTTACACACCTTTGCATGATGCACCAGTTCTGCCCATTCTTGAAGTGGGAGGCTCACATTGACTCACATCTTGTATCCTCTTATTTAAATTACTGTAATACACTCTACACAGGGCTGCCGCCCCTGAAGAGCATTCAGAAAGTTCAACTGGTGCAGAATGCAACTTCATGGGTACTAAATGGTGACAGACATACAGTACATGTAACACCACATAGCTGCAGGAGCTAAATCTGTTACCAGAGTCCTTTGGGATTGGGCGGCATATAAATAAAATTAAATACAAAAATACAAATACAAATACCATATGTTTCAAGGTACAATTCAAGATGTTGATTGTCATCTTTAGAGCCCTACATAGCTTAGGATAGGGTTACCTGAGGGACTCTTTTTTCAAGAGTCTCCATCCATCCAACTCAATCTAGCAGATCAGTCAAAGTATGTTCAATTAGCAGGAACTAAAAGATGTGACTTTTCTCCAATAACTCCCTGCTTTGTGGAATATCCTCCCCTCAGAGTTTAGAATAGCTCCAACCCTGTTGGTCTTTTGTAAAGTTCTAAAAACTTGGCTGGGTTTCGGTGTCTGGGATGTTGAATGTTTAAGGAGCCAATTTCTTGGCATTATTGTTAACTGACCAAGCATCTGACATGCTATGCGTATTTATTTTGGATAAATATTTTTGGTTTAGTTTTCTATTGTTTTAAAATGTTTTATTGTTTCAATTGTATATTTGTTGAACTGCAAGCCATACAGAGTCATTGACTGAGGTGGGTGGCTATAGAAATTGAATAAATAAATATAAATAAATAAAATATATTTAATTCCTCTTTATTAAAGTTCCATTAATTAAAAAAGGCCATACACGTAGTTATCGGTGTTGTGTCCTGAGCCTGCAAAGGCAGGCTCGGGACATTGCAATGGCCCCGGGCAGTTGCAAGCTGCCTGGGACCAGACTGGCTGGCGCCAGCACTCGCATGCATGCACAAGGCGCGAAGCGCGCCTAAATGTTGCTTTTTGGCCCGGGGATCCTCTTTAAGAGAGGTTGAGAGGTTTGTTCTGCTCAGTGTTGTAACGGGGGCTACTGAAGACCAATAAAGAGTTCCTGAAACCACAGAATGTCTTGTGCCGTCATTGCCATTAACCGAGGACTCAACAATCGGTAAATATCCACTTGTTCTGCTACAATTACAAATTTCATCAAGTACGCCACTAAATGATATACCAACAGTGACTTTCAAAAGGCAGCTTCTTGAATGCAAAGTCAATGGAAAGTCACCAGGATGATAAATGACAATCACATGACACTGTGACCATGTGGGATTTGACTATTGGCAGCAACTGGAATGGTCATGTGGCATCATGTTTTACTACTGTGTCATTTAGCTGTTTCTGTATTGCACAGCTTGCTTTAGGATCTAGTTGGTCAACTCCTGCTCTCCTTTGGACTCATCCTCCTCATCAGAGAGCAGTTCCATGTCCCGCTTCCAGCCCTTTCTCCGGCTGCTTCAGGTGAACATTACTCACTTTTCCTTCCCACTCTTCTCTCTTCCATCTTGGCTTCACAGAGCTTTTTGCCATGATTATTTCTTCCATCTATCTGGAGGAGCTTTCTTCAGGGTGATCCTTTGTAGTGCACTCTCCCCAGCATTCGGTCTCATCTTGTTTGCTACCATGGAGGGACATGCTGTGCACAGTCCCCATGGTAGGGCAGTTGCATCTCTGGGTTGACCTTTTTGCAGATATTGCTTAATGTAAGGTTTTGCCTCAGATAGTCCTCCCAAGAAAGTAGAACTCTTGAATCAGACATCATCTCAAAAGGAACTTTTATTGAGAGACAGTGACAGCAAGGAAGCAAAGCAAGATCTACATTTTCCTGTGTAAAACATCACACTAAAGCAGACATGTCAAACACAAGGCCCGGAGGCCGAATGTGGCCCATGAAGTGGTTTCATGTGGCCCGCGAAGCCATCCTAGAAAGAGTGAAGGAATGGCCCCCTCTGCCTTGGCCCTGGCCCAGGCCAGCCGGGAGCCAATGTACAATTTTGTGGTGGCCATCTATGCTGAAATGCAGTCAGTCTTAGCTCCATAAGCTCCCCCCGCATGACCTGAGAGGAACACTGAGGCTCCTCCAGTGGACCATGCCTTGGCACTTGCCCTGGTCCCACCCCCTTCTGCCAGAGAACCTCAGATCTGTCCTACTCCTGCCCAGGCCCCCACAGACACCCTTGATGCGAACAATGTAGAGCTGGCCACACCCACCCAGTAGGCCACACCTACTCCATCCACACATTAAAGCATCCCTTACAGACCCTACTTCAATGGTCAGAAGTCTGGTTTGATTTCATCCAATCCTCAGATGCAAAGTTGTTATGGGAACCAAATTGATAAGTGCAGGCACCATTCTCAGGGTTTCAGTTTCCTCTCAATCTCTTGATCTCCTCCCCTTAGCACAAAGATAAGACAGATGGCCCAGGACACATTCTTTCTTCTGGTTACAATCTGTACCATTCCCCCCAGCAGAATAGCAAAGCAACTTCTTCCCCCTTCCGAACAGAATGGCAGACCCAAACAAAATGAGGGTCTGACATTGCGATTATTAGCCAGTTACAAATCCATCTGGTGCTGATGCTGTCTAGCCCGCATTTGTCTAATAGTAGATTCTAGTCTACTTTATCAAAAGCCTTACTGAAGTCTGAGTAAATTATTTCCACAGCATTTCTCTGGTCCACTAATTTTGTCACCTTGTCAAAGAATGCAATAAAGATTTGTCTGGCATAATCTGTTTTGACAAACCTATGTTGCCTTTTGGTTATGACTTTGTTTGCCTCTAGGTGTTCGTTGATTATCTTTTCCAGATTCTTCCCAGGTATTGATATCAGGCTGATAGGTCTGTAGTTTTCTGGATCTATTTTTTTTCTTTTTTGAAGATGGGAACTGCATCAGCTCTTTTCCAGACCTCTGGTAGTTCCGCAATGCTCCAGGATCTTTGAAAGATATAGTTCAGTGGTTCTGAGATCACATCTGCCAGTTCTTTCAGAACCTTGGAGTTTAATCCATCTGGTCCTGGTGATTTGAACTCATCTAGGGTGGATCATTCAAATTTACTCTGGATGACCCAACTGTAGGACCGTGAAGTGAACAAAGAAGTAGACTGTTTTGACTCTCCCAAGTAGAGTAAGAAAATAATATTTATCAATAAAATTATATGGACCCTTCAAAATGTGAACAATACCATAATAATCTAAGAGCATGATGTTTCACCATTTCTATTTGGTACTGTTTGGTTCTGGATATGATATATCAAGAATAGAAACCCAACAGGAGTTTCCAATATGAGTGTAACAACATAGTTAAGTAGTAGTAATGGAAACATTGATTGAGGGCAATAGAAGAAGGGGACGACAGAGAATGAGATGGCTGGATGGAGTCACTGAAGCAGTAGGTGTGAATTTAAATGGACTCCAGAAGATGGTAGAGGACAGGAAGACCTGGAGGAACATTGTCCATGGGGTCGCGACGGGTCGGACACGACTTCGCAATTAACAACAACAACAACAATGGAAACAATAGCATATGTCAGATTGAAGCCACAGAAGCTAAAACAACAGTATCAAACAGAGTCCTGAAAACTGGCCTGATCACAAGAGGTGAATGCTAAACCATATGAGACATGATTCTAGGGACAAATCTCATAAGACAACAGCGGTCATCTTAGTGAAGTAGCTAGAGAACCATTATGAATTTCTCCTTCTGAAATAGACTCAGGATGTTCCTGCAGTGCAGCAAGTGATATCAGAGAGGAGTAGCATTGAGGTGTTGTGAGTATCAAAGCTGTGGAGGGAAGAGTTCTTTCTAGGGAAGCAAAAGCCAACAGAGCTTTGATTCTGACAAGACTAACAATTATTTAAATATGAGTCTTATAATACCAGTAGCATTACTTTTTAGCAGTGAAGTTAATTCAGCAAGCCATGCCCAACAAGCATTTTAAGAATATTTCAGATGGGGTTAGATTGTATTTTCATGATCAGAACACTTAAAAAATAATCATGAGACATAAGAGTGAAAAACATGATAAAATATTTCTGCACTCCACAAGCATAATAGAAAAAAAAAGGAATGAACTCTTTTGGGAGCTATCACTATATAGCTGGAGGGGAGAGGTAATCTGCTTTTTAGTCCAGCTAGACAACATTTCACAACATGAGTCTATACAGATGAAAGGCAATTAGTACAATCCATAGAGCTTATAAAAGATAATAAAAGCGTATTCCTTTTTCATAACTATATCATCCAATGTATAGGACCTAGTATCCTACTTTTTTATTCACATCATTGTTATTAAGAAATAACTAATTCTTATGTTGTCATACAGTTACAAGAGAAATGCCTCGAAACAGTTCAGGGTTTGAAATCCAAGCCAATATATGACACAAATTTAATTTTAACCAAAACACAAGTACTCATCAATTTCCAGTTTCTTTCCATTTGTTTTAGGAAGAAGGAGTTGATATTATATGTATATGTATATGTATATGTATATATATATATATATATATATATATATATATATATATATATATATATATATATATATATATATATTCAATAATGATGGTGAAAATGCGACTCCCGGGCATAATTATAAATGAAATGAATAAAGCGCGTTCACCAGGAGAGTTTAAAGTTAAAATACTTTAATTAAAGTATTTTACTATATTAAAAGGTTGCCAAGCTTTCGTTGGGAAAACTCCCCAATATCTTCAGGGCTGAGAGACCGTTTCTAACAAGGTGATTCAAACGGGTTCCATAGACGTCTGCACGTGGTTCCTAGACTGTGCTAGCATTCCCTGCTGAACAGCTGATAGGTGGGAGGGGGAATCAGAGTAAAGATTTCTTCTGTCGTTCTCTCGAGCACTTTTGTTCACATTTCCGTCGACCTCAGGGGGTATTGTTAAAGTTATGTTCCGCCCTCTCCCGGCAGTATTGGCTCTCGTTGCAGTGGGGGGATTTAGTTTGATGTCATTGTGTATCCTACCATGGAGGCGGGGCTTCATCGGCTGCAATTTAACATCTTTCCTCTGCTGCGTGCTCCCGTTTTTATTTTCGCTCGCATGTACAAGCATCAACTGGATGTGGTATTTTTCAATGTTTGAATCATCCTCCTCCATCATGGTGTCCCCCATGCTCATCTTCCCTCGTAGATCAATATTCAAGTTAAATCCCCCCCATTTCTGTGAGCAAAAATCTGTTGGTATTTGGGCAGATTCCCCGCTCATGTTACTTTCCCTTTTATCAAGCGAACGGGTCGTCATCACATGTTTTTTCTCCCCTCTCTGTATGGGATATCCACCTTTATTATTATTATGGGTAGTGCTAAATTTAGTGGTTCTATCCTCAAATTTCTTAAGCGCTCCAATGTCATTATTGTTGTTTTCTCCAATTAAAGGGGGTGTGGTTTCCCCTTGATATTGTTGGGGGGGTTTCTGGGTAGTCTATATCAGATTGTTTCTGGTAGGGAGGAGGTGTAGCTCCTGGTTTAGAATGTTGTGGATGTTGATTGTAAGGTTTGTGATATAAAGGATGATGGTTTGAGTTCCATTTTCGTAGCGCTTGTTGTGCTGGGTGCAAGTCAATGTGACGATTGATTGAGTTGTTATTCGAGAACCAGGCTTCTTTTAGCAGCCGACCTCCCTTCGTGGCATCACTGGCTATGATAAGGGTGTTATTGAAGTCAAACTGATGGCCTTGTTGTGCCATATGCATCCAAAGTTGTGAGTGTGGTTCGCCTCGTTTTATGGCCAGTTTGTGGAGGCGAGTTTTCAAGCGTTTGGCTGTTTCTCCCACATAGTTGCCGTCGCAGTTTTTGCAGTTGATCTTATAAACAATAGCAGATTTCTCCATGGTAGGTAGGGGGTCCTTTGGACGCATACTTTTTGATCGTAAGGTTTGGTTAGGTTTGTGAGCTACTTCTATACCATGGGGTGCTAGTAGTCTGGCTGTGGCCTCTGAGATGTTACTTATGTATGGGAGGGAGATGCGTGTTTTTTGTAGGGGGGAATCCCTTCTTCATTGGGTGGTCTGGTGCTGGAAAGTTGTACAATGTCGTTTGATAAATTTTAATGGATAACCGTTATATATGCACGTACGGAAGAGGTGTCTTCTCTCTTCTTTCTTATATTCATCCGTGCTGCAGTGGGAGTCAACGCGTTTAAATAACGTTTTTATGCAGCTGATTTTATGGGAAACAGGATGATTACTCTGGTAATGGAGGATTCTATCCGTGTGGGTTGGTTTACGGAATACCTTCGTATGTAGGTATCCATCTGGTTGACGGATTCTTGCAAGTTCTCTTGCCTTCTTAGATGTTTCCATCCACCGTCAATCAGATGGATACCTACATACGAAGGTATTCCGTAAACCAACCCACACGGATAGAATCCTCCATTACCAGGTTATCCATTAAAATTTATCAAACGACATTGTACAACTTTCCAGCACCAGACCACCCAACGAAGAAGGGATTCCCCCCTACAAAAAACACGCATCTCCCTCCCATACATAAGTAACATCTCAGAGGCCACAGCCAGACTACTAGCACCCCATGGTATAGAAGTAGCTCACAAACCTACCCAAACCCTACGATCAAAAATTATGCGTCCAAAGGACCCCCTACCTACCATGGAGAAATCTGCTATTGTTTATAAGATCAACTGCAAAAACTGCGAAGGCAACTATGTGGGAGAAACAGCCAAACGCTTGAAAACTCGCATCCACGAACACAAACTGGCCATAAAACGAGGCGAACCACACTCACAACTTTGGATGCATATGGCACAACAAGGCCATCAGTTTGACTTCAATAACACCATTATCATAGCCAGTGATGCCACGAAGGGAGGTCGGCTGCTAAAAGAAGCCTGGTTCTCGAATAACAACTCAATCAATCGTCACATTGACTTGCACCCAGCACAACAAGCGCTACGAAAATGGAACTCAAACCATCATCCTTTATATAACAAACCTTACAATCAACATCCACAACATTCTAAACCAGGAGCTACACCTCCTCCCTACCAGAAACAATCTGATATAGCCTACCCAGAAACCCCCCAACAATATCAAGATGAAACCACACCCCCTTTAATTGGAGAAAACAACAATAATGACATTGGAGCGCTTAAGAAATTTGAGGATAGAACCACTAAATTTAGCACTACCCATAATAATAATAAAGGTGGATATCCCATACAGAGAGGGGAGAAAAAACATATGATGACGACCCGTTCGCTTGATAAAAGGGAAAGTAACATGAGCGGGGAATCTGCCCAAATACCAACAGATTTTTGCTCACAGAAATGGGGGGGGATTTAACTTGAATATTGATCTACGAGGGAAGATGAGCATGGGGGACACCATGATGGAGGAGGATGATTCAAACATTGAAAAATACCACATCCAGTTGATGCTTGTACATGCGAGCGAAAATAAATACGGGAGCACGCAGCAGAGGAAAGATGTTAAATTGCAGCCGATGAAGCCCCGCCTCCATGGTAGGATACACAATGACATCAAACTAAACCCCCCCACTGCAACGAGAGCCAATACTGCTGGGAGAGGGCGGAACATAACTTTAACAATACCCCCTGAGGTCGACGGAAATGTGAACAAAAGTGCTCGAGAGAACGACAGAAGAAATCTTTACTCCGATTCTCCCCCCCCCACCTATCAGCTGTTCAGCAGGGAATGCTAGCACAGTCTAGGAACCACGTGCAGACGTCTATGGAACCCGTTTGAATCACCTTGTTAGAAACGGTCTCTCAGCCCTGAAGATGTTGGGGAGTTTTCCCAACAAAAGCTTGGCAACCTTTTAATATAGTAAAATATTTTAATTAAAGTATTTTAACTTTAAACTCTCCTGGTGAACGCGCTTTATTCATTCCATATATATATATATATATATATATATATATATATATATATATATATATATATTCACAATGTCTAAATCAAATGTGATGTGCTATTTGTAAGATATGGGCTGCACTTTAATAAATTGAGTGCTATAGTTGGATCCATTAATGGTAATATAGATAATCCTCAACTATGACCATAATGGAGCTTGCCTGTTATGGTTGCAATTGATGACAGCTGTAAAGTGAGGCAGCCTCACATAATGATTCTCACCCTTGCTCTCCCTGATGCGGCTGTTAAAAATGCACAACCATTTAAGCAAAACATGGGGTGCCTCAGGGGTGGAGAAGGCCCTGAGAGGACTAACACATGTTATATGTTCTTGAAGCCCACCTTCAAGAACATATAAGTGCCCATTCACTATGGCCCTATATGATAAGAAGTTTCATGCAAAGTGCAAAAAAGATGTAAATAGTAATAAGCCAAACAAATTAAAGGCATGAAATGAAAAAGAAACAAAAATATAGAAAAAGAACATTTAGATTTAATTTGCATTAAGGCCACCATCTCTATACCCTTTTAACTTTCCAAAACGACCCTGATTACGCTACATCATTACACTATTTTATATTCTATTGTATTCTTTCTTTTTAAGGATTTCATCAATCCACTCCAAATATTTTCTCCGTATTCATGACTTATTCTTCTTTCATTTTATTTTCCAATGAAATCCAGTGGAACAGCTTGCCTCCAGAAGCAGTAAATGCTCCAACACTGGAAGTTTTTAAGAAGAGACTGGACAGCCATTTGTCCGAAATGGTTTAGGGTTTCCTGCCCGAGCAGGGGGTTGGACTAGATGACCTCCAAGGTCCCTTCCAACTTTACTACTATTACTATTACTATTACTATTCTGACCAAATCACTTCTTTTGTATACCTCATTCATGTCTATAATCAATCTGCATTCATTCAGCACCCATCTCATTTATGACATGCACTTCTTTAGTACTTTATTGCCATGACTTTCAACTTTTTAAAAGTTGTTTCTCCTGACAAATCCCCCTTTCATATAATAAAGTGGACAGAAGCACACATTTTTATCTCCATTTCTAGCAATAGACCATGGCTACCTACTACCATCATTTGCATGTTTAATAATTTGTCCATCTCCATTTTCCCATCTTTAATTAATAGTCTATCATGGCACTTGTATTAATCTACTTATTACAGCATTTTTTCCATTTATACTCTACAATTTTTATTCTATTTTCTCTGTCAAACATAACTACTTAGTTCTTTGTTGCATTTATTTCAGATTCAAGATAATTGTAGTGAACTATTTATTGCATAACGTTTACATTCTCAGCTAACAACTCAGCATCATCTGTGTACCAAAGTGTATACGCGCCTCAATAACCATAACCTCCAACATAAGCATGTCTTTACATCTGTCCATAAATATACTAAATAAGGGGCTAGCTTGTACCCTTATCTTACTCTCTGTTCAATATTTAAGCATTCTGATATATCATTTGTTTTCATCACACATTACTGTGACTACATTCAGCAAACAATTCCATACTTTTATAAAACAATCTACCATTCTTGCCTACTTACTTTATCACAAATTTCTCTAAATCAAACATGTCCATTAAAATTTCTTTCCCATATCGATTCTTTTCTCAGTTACCTGCTGAAGAGCAAAACTCGCATATATGCCTTTTCCACCCAACATAAAATTTCACTGAATTTTGCATATTGTCACCTTTCATTTTCTTTTAACCTGAAATTTGAAGAATGCCTTCTCAGACATACTTCACAAATTAATCCCATATAGGCTTTTGTGTTCTCTCTTTCTACCTTTCTCTTCATATAGGATAACAATCAGAGAGCATCCTTCCATTTATGAAGAATGTATATAGTCCAGCCACTTGCTTAGTGCAGGACTCTACTAAATTGTCCTGAAATGTCCTCTTCACAACCTCCAAAAGAAAAGACTCCACTGGACATAGCTTAAAAGACTGTACCATCAGAAAAATTAAAAATTTCTTTTAATCTGAACCCTCAAATTAAGGACACATTTCCTGCGATTGGCTGCAAAGAAGAACAAATTTGTTCCATTTTGTCCACTTAGATATTTGCAGAATAACACCTCAAAGTAGTCTTTTCTGCCAGCTAGTTAATCCATTCCTTCTTATTAAATGAATTAAGCAATACTGGAGACTTAAATTTCTTTAAAGCAGCAAGGTAGTAAATCTGTTAAGGGCAGCTGCATTATTGTCTCCTGCCCAATGTGTGAAGAAGAATATACACAAAAAATATGTTGAGTAGTTACTCTGCACACATACACTTTGCTCACAATCATGCTTTGGTTGCACTGCCTTGAAAGTTAGCCAGAAACTTCATCTGGTCCAAAATGCAGCAGTGCACACAGTAATAGGGGCCCTTAGGTTTGTTCCTGTAACATTTTCCTTCCACAAGCTGCACTGTTTTTCAGTTTCTTTCTGGATGCAATTCAAGGTCCTGAACCTCACCTTTAAATCTTAATATGATAAATGGCCAGATTATCTATGGGACCACCTTTCCCTAAGGACACCTACCCATTCTACCAGGCCAGAAAGGATGGGCATCCTCCTAATACCTTCTTCTAAATATTGTCATCTGCTGGAAACTAGAAGGTGTGCCTTTTCTGTGGTAGGTCTTGTTCTATGGAAAACTTTGGCAGACTTCTACCCTCTCAGCCTTCCTAAAGGTTTGAAGACCTGGTTTTTTCCCCTCATGAGCTAGGGTAAGGTTGGATAACTGCACATTAGAGGATTAATGGCACCAGATATTTGTTGTTTTTAATGTTGTAATTGGTTCAGTTTTATAATTGGAATATGATTTTATATGTTCTAATTTTTTATTGGGAGATATTAGAAGATGGATGGTTGTACAAATGTCAAAATGAAATAATGAAATGAAATGAAAAAAGACAGAGTAGCTGTTAAACATTTTTATATTTCCTATTCTCCAGCATGATTGGATGGAGAACCCACGGATGGGTTGTCTTAATCTATCTGCTCCAATTAGACTAAGTCTGAAATTTAGTACCGCCACCTCTGTGCCAACTGCACCCCAGTTTTAGACTTAGTCTCTTTGCCCCAAGACGCGTTTTGTCTTCGCTCCTGGAGCAGAAGACTGTTTAATTCTATTTAATTACTTAGCTCAGGCTATTATTATTATTTGTTATTTTATTATTGATTCAGAATCGATTACATCTAGAAGAAAGATCAATTATCCCAGTCTGAAGCCTATTCAGGCTGACAGGGGGGGGGAACTTTTCCCTTCTTTGTTTTCCCTCAGTTAGGGACAGCAAGATCAAACCTTTGATTTAGGTCGTTTTCAGAGCCTCATCAAGCCTGAGGGAGCCTTCCCAGGTCCCTCGGCCCCAGCAGAGAGCAGCAGGTGAGAATTTGGGCGCGGCCCAATTTTCGGAGCCGGGAGGGCCTGTCAGGCCTTGGACGACAGCTTTTCCAGCCGGCCTAATCACATGCCACCAGCTGCTTTAGGAGCCCAGGCGATTCACCCGAACAAGGGCTCGTTGCAGCTTAGACCCTAGGCCTCAAGGCCTTCTTCCAACGGCCGTTTTTTAGGGCGCGAAATTGGCGGCCGCCATTTTGAATTGCCTCCCGGTGGCCATTTTGGGTGTGGCTGAAGCCCCCGGTGGCCATTTTGTGTGTGGTTGAGGCCCTCGGTGGCCATTTTGTGAGTGGCGGAAGTCACTGGCGGCCATTTTGTGGGTGGCTGAAGTCACCAGCGGCCATTTTGTGTGGGGCTGAAGCCTCGGCGGCCATTTTGAGTGTGCCTGAAGTCACTGGTGGCCATTTTGTGGGTGGCTGAAGTCACCGGCGGCCATTTTGTGTGGGGCTGAAGCCTCGGTGGCCATTTTGAGTGTGCCTGAAGTCATCAGCGGCCATTTTGTGTGTGACTGAAGCCCTCGGAGGCCCTTTTGTGCGTGGCAAAAGCCCTTGGCGGCCATTTTGTGTGTGGCTGAGGCCCAGACTGCCTGGAACTTTCTTCTGAAGGCAGTATTACATCATTGGTGGCAGGATCGTCGAGAGAGCAGGTTTGACCGGGGAGGGCCTGATCGATCCCAAGTGATCGGGGTGCCCATTAACTCCCCGCCCACCCCCATCTTGGGCTGAAGTATCTCTGTAGACTCCCTTGGTGAAGTACAGCGCCGAGGGGGGGCATTTTGCCAAGGTTGAGACCAGAGCAACTCATCATGGCAGAGAAAGGCAGCGAGCCGGCCAAGAGGAGTCGCCAATCAGAGGCAAGTGGTAAGAGCACCACCAAGCGAGCCCGGCCAAGCAGGGAGCCACAGAGGGAGGAAGGGTGCCAAAGACTGAGAGCGGCCTCCCCAGATCTGACAGGCTATCTAGATGACATTCTAATTCAGTCATCATCATGGCAAGGTGCCCAAGCAGACCTCGCCCTAGCCATCAAGGTTTTGCAGGAGCACGGTTTTTCTGTGAATTTCCAGAAAAGTCATACTGTACCAACAACTCGGCTCCTCCATTTGGGCGCAGTTATAGACACAGGCAACTGCACAGTCTACCTATCTCAGGACCGACGGAACTCTATCCAGACTCTTGTACGTCGGATCCGAAGGGACAGAGTAGTCACATTGGCATCCCTTTCACAACTACTAGGGAAGATGGTGTTCTGCGTGCAAATTGTGCCATGGGCACGTCTCCATGCCAGAGAATTGCAGTGGCTTCTCCTTCCATTTTAGAGACTTCATACCAGCACATCCCACCAGAAGGTCCAAGTTCCACGGTCGGTGTTGAACTCCCTTCGTTGGTGGGACTCTCCGGCACTGTCACGGGGAGCAGAATTCAAAGAGCCAGACAGGATCACCATCACCACAGACGCAAGCCTATTTGGGTGGGGGGCACACCTCCACACACACTGGGCCCAAGGTCAGTGGTCCAGGCAAGATCTAAAGAACAATATAAACTTGCTGGAACTAAGAGCCATACACATGGCCCTAAAGAGATTCAGCAGCTTAGTACAGGGCCAGCACGTCCTGGTCTTAACCGACAACATCACAGCCAAGGCCCATATCAACAGACAGGGGGGAACAAGGTCCAAGCCTCTCATGCAGGAGGCCAGATTGCTGGGGTCTTGGGCGGAACTGAATCTTGCCTCCATCAGGGCGGAGCACATATCAGGAGTGGCCAACCAGCAGGCGGACTCATTGAGCAGAGCCACCGTGGACCATTCCGAATGGCAGCTGGACCCGAAGATCTTCAGAGAGATCGTGGACAGGTTTGGTTCCCCAACCCTAGATCTGTTTGCCTCCCCAGCCAACTCACAGCTTCCCAGATTCCTTTCCAGGTTCCCGTCTCCATCAGCGGAAGAAACAGATGCACTCCGCAGTCCCTGGCCCAGGGAACTGCTCTATGCCTTTCCTCCCCTGCATCAGGAAGATCCTTCGCGAACAAGCAGAGGTCCTCCTGGTCACCCTGCATTGGCCGAGACGATCTTGGTTTGCTGACCTAATGGAGCTCTCCACATGCCCTCCATGGAGGATTCCAGCCAATCGGATCTCCCTCATTCAGGGGGAGTTACATCATCCGGACCCTCAATGGCTCCAGTTAACCGTCTGGCACTTGAGAGGCGGGCCTTAGGCCTAGACACATATTCGTCAAGGGTCATAGCCATGATCCAGCAATCCAGGCAACCCTCGACGAATAGAATATACGATGCCACGTGGAAGAGCTTCTGTAATTGGTGTTTAGCTCACAAAATTGAACCCTTACAGGCTGCAGTGCCAGTTATCTTGGAGTTCCTGATGGACGGTTTGGACAAAGGGCTTTCCACAAGCACCATCCGTAGGCAGGTAGCAGCACTCGCCCCGGTTATTTCCTGTGGCAAGGAACCCTTAACACAGCACCCTATGATACGCTCCTTCCTAAAAGGAGCTAACAATGCCAGACCACCAGCGGTACATAGATATCCCTCCTGGAACCTTCATCATGTTTTACAGGCTCTTGTCTCACCACCCTTTGAGCCAATTGACACTTGTTTGCTCAAACTATTATCAATGAAGGTGGCATTTCTGGTTGCTGTAACTTCAGCCAGAAGAATCTCTGAGCTGGCTGCCCTGTCAGTGAGAAAGGAACTGTGTATCTTCCATAGGGACAGGGTTACTCTCAGGTTAGATCCCTCTTTCGTGCCCAAGGTCAACTCCTTGTATCATAGATCACAGGACATAGTTTTACCGGATTTCTGTCCGAACCCATCTAATGACATAGAGGCTCAGTGGAACAGATTGGATGTTCGCAGGGCCTTATATTGCTATATACAGAGAACCTCATCCTTCCGCAAGACTGAGGCTCTGTTTGTGTCATTCACCCTTCGTCGTTAGGACAGAAGGTTTCCTCACCCACTATAGGCAGGTGGATTAGAGCTTGTATTTCTCTGGCATACCAGACTCAGTCACTACAAGCTCCCAGCCATATCACGGCCCATTCCACCAGGGGCGCAGCCACTACAGCAGCCTGGTCTACCCAGGCATCCATAGAGGAAGTTTGTAGGGCAGCAACATGGGCATCGCCCTCCTCCTTTGTCCGTCACTACAAGATGGATATATATGCATCTTCTACGGCTTCATTTGGCTGCAAGGTCCTAGAACACACATTAACATTGGGTGGGAACCAGGCCCAATCTAATTCCCCACCCTAGGGACACAGGGCTTTGGTATGTCCCATCCGTGGGTTCTCCATCCAATCATGCTGGAGAAAGGGGCGTTGTCTTACCTGAACGCCTTTTCTCAGCATGATGTGGAGAATCCACTCCCTCCCATTAGGTCAGTTGGCCTGGTCCCCATTTGTTCAGACGCGTCGGACTAAAGTCTGGGTATCGCCTTAGCCTAAAACTGGGGTGCAGTTGGCACAGAGGGGGCGGTACTAAATTTCAGACTTAGTCTAATTGGAGCAGATAGATTAAGACAACCCATCCGTGGATTCTCCATCATCATGCTGAGAAAAGGCGTTCAGGTAAGACAACGCCCCTTTCCCTCTTATTATTTAATCATCAGAGTCAGTTTGGTCTAGTGGTTAAAGTACCAGGCTAGAGTAAGACTGCGAGTTCTGTCTTAGCCATGAAAGTCAACTGGGTGACTTTGGGCAAGTTACTTTGTCTTAGTCCAACCTACCTCACAGAATTGCTTCTGTGGGAGAAACAGGAGGAGAAGAATATTGAATATGTTCATTGTCTTGAGTTATTTGTAAAAATAATAAAGGTGGGATACATGTTAATAAATGTTGGGGCACAGAACAACATATTCCTAATACTTCTTTTATTTCAAATAAACTTTTTTTAAAAATTACCTGATTTTAAATTCCAATCATCAATTTCTTCTGAGCTCCTAATTTTATCCCACAAGCTCAAACTACGATAGACACATTGCTTCTATTTCTTACACATCTTTTTGCTTCCAATTAAGTAACTATTCATCCATACAGACTTCACCCTTTTTCCATTTTTCCTTCACAAGAATATACAATTTCAACTCCTTATAATTGTTCTGTTAATATTGCAAGCAAAAGAAATGTAATAAAACCAGTGTATATTACAAAATGTAATAAAACCAGTGTATATGTATTGCCAGTCCTTGCAAGTATTGCAAGGACTGGCAATACATCATTCTCACTTCAAAGAACATTAATTTACTGCTACAATCAACATGATGTGCTTAAAATATGTTATAAACTTTTTAATTAAAAAAAGCTATAACAAATTTGTGAGCGCCTGCTTTTAAATTTGTTACCAGTGTCAATATTCATTCTTTATTCAAGTTTCAGCCTGGAACTGAATTTAATGGTCAAATCACTGAAATTAAGATTTTGTAATGGAAATGTTAGCAATTCTGCTTAGTTTGTGATTAACTAAATAACAATGCCAATATTCTATAGCAGCATAACATTTTCAGGAACCTGAATTGGCGAGTTATTATTAGGTTTCTGTGGATGAGAAATGTAAACACTAAGGGTACTTTTTAAATCAGAAATTTCATTGGCATGAATCTTGTGTACGTTGGCTACAATCTACATCTCCCAGTAGATTTAAGAAGGCCAATACATTTAATTCAATAATTTTTAAAACAGCTTTGTTCTCCCCATTATTCCCTCAAAACTACCTTCATGGACCTTTAAAATCAGGAAATTTAAAAAATCAGATATATTTTCTGTTAAATATTAAAACTACATCTGTAGCAGTTCAAACAATCCCGTGACTTACATAATCTGCAAGCATTTGTCTTGAAATATTCTTGATTCAATAATTGTATTCAATAGTTTGAACTTCTTGGATGTATATCAACATAATCAAAATAGGGTACATTACTTACAAAACAGTCTTTCAAAAATGCATGATTACAATAAACTTGTCAAGTTCCGACTGATGATCCCAACAAAGTAAGCACAGCTGAGTCATTCCAATCTCTAATGCAAAACTGTATTGAGTATAGCATATTGGCACTGATGAATAGAAAACCAGCTCTGGTAAAATTGGTGCCAGAACAGTAAATTAAAAGTGTAGAAATTCCCCTTCCCCCTGACAAGTCACATTCCCCAATTAAGCATTAGATAATTGCTATGAGAAAAATCTTCAGTTTCCAGCCAAATGATTCTCCATGACCTTGGTTCCCAGGCTGGACCATTCACAGATGTGCTGAGCACTCCAAACATCTCTCCTCACCCCTGCATCTGTAGACATGATAAAAAAAAACAAAAAATGGCTGAAGCAAAATAACATTTATTTGATGCTTGACAGGTTGCCCCCCTAGAAACCAGAAGGAACCTGAAAAATAATAAGTACACATTACTTCTCTTGCAAGGGCCCCGGTTTCTGGGGATACTTATTATGGAACATCTCTATTAAGCGATCCACCTTAACATTGGGCCTCTGATATTGTATAGCCCTTCAATTGAATTAGGTATTGTAACTTCCCCTTGTGGATCCTTGAATCCATTTGACTTCATAATGTGTCTTCCCCCCCATACATGATTATCGGGCTGGGAGCTTCTTTCATAACTGGCCTCATCCTAGACCCTGTGGCCACTTTAAAGGGAATAAAACCTGTGTAACTACATGCTGCACTATTATATTCTATCTCAGTAAATGCCAGGAGTCCTGTTCAGTTAGACAATGGTAATTTACATAACAATACAGGTACTCTTCCACCATTGCATTGGCTCATTCTGTGGCCCCATTTGTACTTGGATGGAAAAACTGAACTAAGCCCCTGAGAGGACCCAGTCATCCTTATAAGCTCTTGCCAGAACCTAGCAGTGAACTGGACCCCTTGGTCTGAGATGATGTGCATGGGCACTCCATGTAGCCAGTAAATGTGCTGCAGAAACATTTTTGCTAGCTTCTGGACTGAGGGGAGTCCAGGGCATGTGATGAAATGGACTTGCTTGTAAAACAGGTCCATGACAGTCCAAATCATGGTTTTCCCCCACTCCTAGTTCCACAATAAAATCTATGGTCATCTCCTCCCAGTATCTGGTCGGGTGGACAACTTGCTGCAGCAATGGCAGGCTCTTCCCTGGCATTCTCTTGCTGGTTGCACACACAGCACAGTTTTTCAACTACCTTTCAATGTCATTTTTCATTTTTGGCCACCAGAACTGATGGTTGGCTAGATACAAAGTCTTTAGAAATCCACAGTGGCCAGCTTGCTTGGTGTCGTGGCTATGTTGTAAAACTTGTAGCCGCAAGCTGTCTGGGATGTACAGCTTGATCCCTTTCCATGCCAACCCTTCCTTCAGGGTTAGCTCTCTTTGATGAGCCCCAAACCATACATCAGTTTGTAGCTCTTGTTTTAATTGCTGGGCAAAAGTGTCAGTGGAAGGTGAGCTTCTTTTCTTCTCTGGCCGCCTGGTGGTGGCTTGCGCTGCTTGCTGCCTTGTAGGGATGATGGAATTCACCACCTCTTCTCGATTACTTTTATATTGAGGCATGCGGTACAAGGTATCCACTACGAAATTATTCCCCATCAGAATGTACTTCAATGTACTCAGTTGAAATACTGAGCCAACTGGAAGGAATTACCTCCTAGTCCACCAAACTACAAAGGGTTCCTTCTCCCACATGGCAAATCGACTCTCGGTCTCGTTAAGCTTATAAAATGTGTATGTGCACTATTGCAGCTTTTGCCTCCTAGTTTCGTTTCACTGGAGAAGGACTGCTCCTTTGGCCACATAACTGGCATCTGCTTGAATTACAAACATCTCCTCAGGTTTTGGGTGTTTTAAAGCCGGTTTGGCCAGGAACAGCCCCTTTAATTTTTCAAATGTCACTTGGCATTCTATTGTCCAGTTCAAGGGCTGGTTCAGCCAGAGCTTCTCTCCCCCGTTTCCAATTTTCAACAGTCCTGTGATTGGCAATGCTCTGTAGCTGTTTGCTGGTCCTAGGAGCTTGCTATTCCAAGACAGATTTCACTTTTGCTGGGTCCATCTCCACCCCCTTGTACAACACTTTATAACCCAGGTAATCCAGGCTGGTCTTGTAAAACTCGCATTTTGACAGTTTGGCATATATTTAGCATCCAAAAGTTTTTTTAGCACCTGCCTCACAAGTTTCACATGCTCATCCAGTGTTTTGGAGTAGATGAGGATGTCATTCAGATACAACAGAACCCCCTTATACCGATGGTCAGGTAGCATAAATACAGCTGGGGATACCTGTAGCCCAAAAGGCATCACCTTAAACTGCTGCTAGGGGGCAGTTGAAGGCAGTTTTCCACTCATTGTCTTCCTTGTTTCTCACTCAATAGTATGCCTCCCTCAGGTCTAGTTTTCCCTTTGGTTAAATCTCCCAACATGTCCTTCATAAGGAGGAGTAAGTATATATTTCCCACGCACACTCCATTAATCCCACGAAAATCAATGTACAATCTCAGCGACCCATCTTTCTTTTCTTTGAATAGCACAAGGGCTGACACTCAGGATTTTGCCACTTGGATAAAGCCCCTCACCAAATTCTTCTTGATGTAGTCCTTCAGCTCCTTCTTTGGGGTGATGGAATACATCTTTGGCTTTGGAAGTCTCACTCCAAGCAGGATCTCAATTGCACAGTCACAGGGGTGGTGAGGGGGCAGTACGTCACACTCTTTCTCACTCAACTGAACACCTCCATGAGGTCTCAGTATTCTCTTGGGAGGGCCTGCTGCTTCTCCCCCTGCTCTGATGCAGCCTTGCTACTTCTGGGTTTTCCCTTTTCCTTTCTTTCCAGTATAGACCCACTCTTCTTCTCCCCTAGGAGGTCAGGGCTCCTCTTTTTCATTACTACTTATTTGGTGGGTTTTTTCCCAATGAACCTTGGGGCTCCACTTAGTTAGCCAGGGTAATTCTAAAATTACCTCCTCGGTCATTTTTGGGGTGACCATGAATCAAATAGTCTCTTGTGCAGTCTCTTGCACCTAGTCTCAGATGCAGTGGCTCAATTAAGTAGGAGGCAGTCAAGCTCCTCACCAGGGAGCCGTCAACCTGCTCAAACTTCATTGGCTGCCTTAGCTTGCTCACGCACAACCCTAGCTTCAGCACTGTTGGCAGGTTGATTAGACATCAGGTGTACCCTGAGTCTATTAGGGCTTTCACCAGCCCTCTCACCTTCAAACGGGGCACTACAAGGTCCAATTGGACTACAAGGGGGCTGACGGGTCCATCACCATTGGGTCATTTTTTTCCCTGTCACTTTCGTAGAGCTTCAACTCCGGCTCCTCTTTGGCCAGAGTTCCCTCCCCTTCAATTTCAGGGGGAGAGACCTGACAAGCCACATGCAGCTTTTCTTTCCCTTTGCTCAGCAGCTTTTTGGGCTTCAGAGGAGGCAGGGCCACTAGCATTGCCCTGGGTGCCAGAGCAGGACATGCTGCAGCTCAGTGGCCTTCCTGACTGCAATAGAAGCATAAGCTGGGAGTGTGTCTTGGGGGTTCAGCTGGGTCAGGAGATGGGGCCATTGATTTCTTTCTACCCAGCATTCTCTTGGCTCCTCTTTGGATGGCTCTTAAACCTCCCGTGCCCCTTGTATTCCATCAGGTCCAACTCCATCATCATCAGTTGGTACCAATCATTGAGTCAGTATGGTATTCCTCTAGTCAAGCATGTGTGGTGCAACTTGCAATTCAAGCCATCTCTGAAGTACGGGTCAGGAGTTGCTCTGGCCAATCCTCAGTCTCCTTGTGAGCCTCCTGAACTCTCTGATGTATTCCGCCATGGGCTTGGTTCCTTGCCTTATGTTGCAAATCTCCAACTCTATGTGTCGGGTCTCTATGGTATTGTCAAATTGGGCCTTGAGCTCTCCCAAAAATGTGCCAGGATCCCCAACTCAGGGGCTCCTTCATCAAGGAGAGCTGTCAGCCATTATGCCCCTTCCCCTTCAAGGTTGGCCATGATGGTATCCACATGAGCCTTATCATCAGCATACACTCCCCCATGTCAGTCCAAGTGCAGGAAGAACACCAACTTTTCCAGGTCACTATCAATTGATTGGAGGGAGTGGTGGAGATCTCAGGGCACCCCAATATTCCAGCGGCCATAAGGGAACATCTTTGGTTGAGTGCTATACATTTTCTATGGAAGCAGCTGTTGACTGGCTGCCCCGGAGAGCAAGGCAGCAGCTGGCTGAGGACTGGGAGCTCCAAGTCCCAGGCTGGGAAGAAACAGCCAATTAGGGACTGACTGTTCCCTCTGTTGCAGTTGCCACTGCTCTCAGTTGGGGTCGAGGTGATAGGGCTGGATCTGGCACCAGCAGTTGACTGGATCCCAACCGGAAGGATAGGTCCAGCCTCCAGATCAGGTCTCCTCCCACAACTCAAGACTGCTGAACCTCTCTTTCAGCTGCTCAACTGAAAGACTGCTGCATGATGCCAATTGCTTCCATTCCACTGGTCCTCCCCACTCTGAGGCTCTCCTGTTCCACTACTTCAGCTCCCAGGCATACTCAGAAGCTGGGAATTAGGCCTCGGCAGCTTTCTGCATTCCTTCTCACCACTTGAAATTCAATCAGCTGAAAGCTGTCATCGCTCCAATCTATTCCAGTGTCATCAGTGGCTCTGCACTTTCCACCTTCACCTTAGGATGTGTCAAAGCCAGCTGGATTCCAGAGTCACTCTTCATTCAATTCGGGGTTCTGCTTTGGCTGGCTTCTCCATCTCAGGCATCTTCTCCTGAGTCTTCACCTGTGGAGTTAGGCAGAAGGGGTGTAGGGGCTCAGGACCCCTTTGTTGGAAATGAGTTTAATGGAGAGCTGGTTTAATGTCAAGTTTCTGACTGATCCCAATGAAGTAACCACAGCTGAGACACTCCAATTTCTAATGCAATACTTTATTGAGTACAGCATATCAGCACTGATAAACAGAAAACCAGCTCTGGTAAAATTGGCACCAGAACAGTAAATTAAAAGTGTCAAAACTCCCCTTAGTGCAATTTAGTGCATTTCCCTTAGTGCATTTCCCAATTAAGTGTCAGATAATTGTTATGAGAAAAATCTTCAGTTCCCTGCCAAACGATTCTCCATAATCTTAGTTCCAGACTGGACCATTCACAGGTGTGCTAAGCACTTCCCCCTGTGTCTATAGGCAAGCTAAAAAACAAAAAAATGGCTGAAGCAAAATAATGTTTCTTTAATAGTTGACAAAACTCATGAAATAGTGTCAGGGACCAGATAATCTGCATATTTCTAAGAGCAAAGATCTATGGAAAGATACATGCTCAGCATTACAAGACAAGAAAGAAAGACCTGCACATGGATTAGAGAACAAACAAAAGTATACAATATCATCAAGAGAGTAAAAGAATTATAATAGAAATGGGCTGGTCGCATATCAAGAAGAATTGATATGACAGGTGGACCAAGGCAGTCATAGAATGGATCTTGATAAAAAGTGTCTATGAAAGAGACCTAAAACAAGATGGATCGACGACATCAGCAAGCATTGAGGGACCAATTGGTAAAAGGAAGCTCAGGACCGTATTGTCTGGAAACATGCAGAAGACATGCCTTCATCCTGCAAGTGGATGGACAATGGCTAAAATGATAATGATATTTTAATATTGTACTTGCCTATAAATTTTGATTCACAAAAATATGTTAAAAATAATAATTGCAAGTTGCTATACACCCTATGATTTATGCTGCAAATAGTACAGAGATACGTTTGAATGAATGATATGTTAGAATGTTGGGAAGGAATGGATGATTTTCTTGCACTACAACCAATTATTCAGCATGAATAGCAAACTATCTTTGATTTATTATTAGAAAAAAATAGCAAAATCTTAGTGCAAAATATTGATAAACCATAGTGTAACTTATAAATAAATTTCCTGAATTGCAGCAAAACCCAGCTATCTGCCATTCATGAGTAACTGTGCAGGTCTAAATAAGGTATAATCCAGAAAGTTGTAATTTATACATTTGGGGGGAAAATAGGTTAATCCATCTTTACATTAAGTAAACCATCCAGTCCACCAATTCTATTCATATTTTAAAGTTACCAGTGCAATTACCATTCTATTGTTATAAATAATTAAGAGACGTGAATAGCTATAATAGTATATAAATAATAAATATGTATAATAAATATATAACCATTATATTCAACCCTGTGGCATTAATATCAGTGACTACTGTACAATCTGTGAATAGCTTACTTAAGCTCATGTATACTCTAGCCAGAAAAACATTTCTAGTGGTAAGCTAAATTATCAACACGAGAACGTACAGTATATCAGCTTACAAATGTACTACAATACCACAATAATAATGTCCTTTGAAAAATATACTTATCAAAACATAATTAATCTTTTTCCAGAGTAATTAGAGAGACTATGTTTACTATGCATACTTTCATTTTTATTAAAATCTAGAATGGTTGGGAAAACAAAAATATTGATTCAGTTATGAATTTTGTTAATATTAAATAATGGTGATTATGAATTATGTGTTTCTTATTTAAGTAGAGATAATCAATTACCCCCAAATACAGAAACTCCTGTGTCCAAATGAACTCTAATATAAACTTAATCATGCTTTAGTCTAAATGAAATCACAGAGTCATTATTATAACATCTCATTAATTTCAATAAAACAATGTATGTTTCAAACATTTAGAGAACACTCTCTGCTTAATTTAATATAATCAGGTTGCTAAGGATTCTGGACTTGAATCAAGATATAGTAATTAATGTTGAAATTTGGCAGCAAACTACCTTTTCTAAAACAAAACAAAAAACTTCTGAAAGGTTCTGGAACAAAGGGAAATTGTTTAGTCTAACTGTTGCTTTCTTGCTTTTTGCAATCGGCTTTTGCACCAGGGAAATCTCATGCAAGCGTGGGAAACATGTACATGAGTATGATATACTGAAGGAGGGAATAAGGCAGTGTACAGGAATGATCTTTATGATGTAATGGCTCTGTTGTCTGATTTTCATTGGCTAACAAAGTTTATAAAGCAATGCTACCAACTTTCTAAGGTGTGGCACTTCTGGACATAACTCTGCCAGCATTCCAGATTGTTGACCACCCAGCTGCTTAATTTGATCAAATAAAGTGCTGCTTAATTAAGAATGCTTGAGTTATCTGACTAGATTCACATGATACCTCAAGTTCAAGTAAGGTACTGGGACCTTACATTTCTGGTGCCCGAACAGGGACTTAAAGGTTTTTTCTTCAAGGTTATTTCTCATTGAGACTCGCCGTGAATGAGTTCCATTGTAACTCACAACCTTCAGGCATGACATCCAGGAAAATTGGTGTGGCCAAAAGATAAGGTCAAGAGCGCTCCCAGACCTTTTATGTCTGGTGACTTTTAAATTAGCCAGCCCAGCAGACCTGAGTTTGTCTGAACCCTGAATGTTTAAGGAGACTTCTATCTCGTCCCAGTGAAGGTAGGAGGAGACAAGAACACAGGAAACACTTGGTAAGTAGAAAGAAACATTCTGGAATTAGGGGGAGGTAGGGAGTGCTGTTTGCATGAATGCAGGCAGGGTCTTGTCCAAAATACAAAGGGGGGCCTAGCTAGCCTCGATCTTGATAAAAAGACCAAGAAACCCTTTAAGGACAAGACAGGAGAAAACAATATGGGGAACAGGCAAGGCAAAATCGTTGTTCAAATCATCTTAAGGTAAACACACACACACACACACACACACACGGTAAGGGACTCCTGCATTAGAGACGGCTTGGCCAGTCCTCATGGTGATGGAAAAGCACCAAGAAATCTCTAGGGGGTCGTTCATTTGCACCGAGCAAATGAACTGGTATTTCAAGAAGAGGAGAAACCGTGCTTCCAGTAAGCTGCATATTAGCCCATTGGAATGCACTGAAATTGTGGCAGTAAAAATAATTTTCAAGAAAGCAACGTTGCAAAAATCTTGTACACCTCCATTTGGCTAGCTTATCTTTTTAACAAATCTAGTCACTGATGAACAGAATGCAAGTTTTTTTTCTCTAATCTGTCTCTACAAATGGACAATTTTTTTTCTGTTAGACAATGGTGCCATCTACTGTCCTTGGAAATCATCCTTATTGTCGGACATGAAGAGAGGAGGCTGCTTTCTATAGTTTTCCCCTTTGAATTTGCTGGGGGAAAATTGGAAGCAACCATAAATGTTTTCCTCCCTTTTTTGGAGAAAAACTCCAAATTAATGAATTTTAAATATTTGGCCATCCAGAAAATTAGGTTTGGGCTTGAAATGGTGAGAAAAATAAGAGATGGTTCAGGGCCCAACATCACATTTTGACTGGAATCACATTTTGATTTTTCTCACTTCTTGGAGGACAAGCAACAGGCCTGGAAATGTTGTCTTGATGGTATCTGTGTATATATGTGTCTTGGGAGAGGGATAAAACCCTCTAATATAACAAACAAAAAGGCTTATTTAAAAATAAATGGTTTGCCTGGAAAAAGTGTGAAAACGAAATATTTGTATGTGAAATTGTGTACGCAAGCAGTTTGAATTGAAGTGAATGTGTGAGTATGCTGATGTGCAAATGTGTGTGTGTAAGAGAGTTCCTCACCCCACTTCAGGCTGTGGAAGAAACAGTACATTGCAGATTTTGTTGTTGTTGTTGTTTTGGACTAAGCCAAAGGCATGAGAATCTGAAGAGAGAAAATTATTTTGTTGAAAGGATGATGTAAGTGAGATAAATTCAAAAAGGGCCGGGGTCCCTGTGCATTTTTAAAAAACAATTGTTCAGCTTTCTTCGTTACCTGCTTGCTACTTTTTTTTCTTTTTCTTTGCTTTGGAAGAAAGAGACAGAAAAGAGGAGAGGAGAGGAGAGGAGGGGGAAGATTTGGGTTATTCTTTTAAAACTTTTTTTTCTGCTTAACTCTGGCCTGGAAGTCGGGAGGGAAAGGACGAAAGAAGGGTGAAGTCTGAGATTGTAGTTTTTGGCTTCTAATTTTGCTCAGGGACAAAGAGCAAAGAAAACTTGTTTAGCAAGGTTTCTCCTTGTTGTAAATGTATCATTTTGTTTCCCTAGTGCAGAGCTTAGAAATGCAGAATCTGTAACATCCCGTCCCCCTCCCCTTTCTCTGCTGAGGCTTTAGTTCTGTTTGAAGTTTTTGGGCCAGTTGCCAACAATTGTGTGTGTGCAAAACGAACTGGCCTAACATGATAGATAACATAAACAATGACAACTGAGCTCTCCCTTCTGTTAAAGCTAAATATATTATAAAAGGAAGAACCTTAGGAAAATTATTCTGAATTGTTTTGCTTAGATTTGTAAATGTTTTCAAAAGGTTTGATGCTCTAGTTTCAGTCTTTATATATACATACACACATATATTTTCAGTACATTAACTCAGAATACCTCATTAAAGTTTTTTTTCTTTTGTGAAGCTGCATTGAAAAAAAATTTTTTTTTATTTCTTTATGAATGTTGATTCTGGAATAGCAAAAGTTGTGTTGAGCAAAAGGAATGAGCTGGGAGAAAGAAATCAGCTGATTTAGAACCTGCCCAGTTCTTGAACTCACTAATCTGATTAGAACATGAATTACAGATAAAGTTTTGGCCTGACTTGTTTATGGATGTTTATAGCAAAGCAGCTGAAAAAGGACATAGTGGATGTTGGATGTTGGAGAAAAGAATATAAGTGGAAGCTGGGGGGGGGGGTTCCCTCCCTGTAGTTAACTGAATTTGTTAGTAAGAAGGAGAACAGAATGTGGGTAGTTTTGAAAATTGGAAAGAAAAATTAATAGTAAAAGAGGAAAAGTTACTCATGTAAAGTTGAAAGAAGAGAAGGGATGCTGAAATGGAAGGGCAAGTACATGAAATGGGCTGAAATGGGACAGACAGGTACATGAAGGAAATGACTGTTGAGAGGGAGCAATTATGTGTTTTATTTTTGGCTGGACAGGTTGTGACATCTAGTGTTGAGGCCATTTCAGTACAGGCCTCAACTCTGGAAAATTTGCCCTGTCCTGTTTGAAATGATGGATGGGAGTTGCACGAAGGTTCAAGAATGTCAATGAAGAAGAGAAGAATGTTACTCAGTATTTGCATAATCTGGTACAGGTTTTGTCTTCTATTCCAGTACAGGCTCAGGCTGCCCTGTCTCTGACCATTATTGCTCCTGGAGAGTGGGTTCAGGTGAAAAGAAATGTCACCTCTAAGTACCAGTCCTGAGTGGTACTTAGTCCTCTTGACCTCAACTGCAGTGAGAGTGAAGGAATCAAGGCATGAGTCCATGGAAAGTCCCATCAGTCCCTCTCCAGTGACAAGCTCCGCAGCTAGATGGCTTGAAAGTGAAATTTCGATCTGCCTCACCTGTTGAACTGTTTCCATCTAACTAGGAGAAAACTAATTAGTTAAAAATGGACTGGACTACTCTGAACTTGGGTTGATAATGTATAGACTGTGTATTGCTACATTTTTTTACTTTGTTGCTGGTGTTTCCCCCACACCTTTTTCAGAACATGGGCCCAATAATTAAAGGAACAAAAGGGAGTTGTGTTTGTAATAAGACTACGTATTCCACTTGCAAAGTGGAGAATAGGATCATTTGTTATGCTTCTGTCAATACAGTAAAGCCCTACCAACAACTTCAGACCTGGACATACAGAAGGATGCACAGACTATACTTCTTGAGAAGAATAACACGAGACTTATGAATAGTGCCAGAGTTTCCTTTGATGCATGTAAACCTATTGACCATAATCAAGCTAAATGGACTAAGTGTGGGGCGATGGGGTGGAAACAGATCTACTCATTTCATGCAAAATACATTTATACATCCTACCCAACCTAACACAATCAAAGGAAGGAAAAATCCAATATGATTAAAGGAGTCAGCACTTCCTAGTGCAACGCTGAGTCCTGCAACCCGGTGTGCTTTGAGACATGACAGCAGTATTCCAATATCTCAGGGGCTGCCATAAAGAAGAGGGAATTAAGTTATTTTCCAAAGCACCTGAAGGCAGGACAAGAAGCAACGGGTGGAAACTAATCAAGGAGAGAAGCAACCTAGAACTAAGGAGAAACTTCCTGACAGTGAGAACAATTAATCAGTGGAACAGTCTGCCTCCAGAAGCAGTAAATGCTCCAAGACTGGAAGTTTTTAAGAAGAGATTGGACAGCCATTTGTCCGAAATGGTGTAGGGTTTCCTGCCTGAGCAGGGGGTTGTACTAGATGACCTCCAAGGTCCCTTCCAACTTTACTACTATTACTATAACCAGACCAGCAGACTTCTCAGCATCATTTAGACCAGCTATTGATTGAACTGGACACAAACTGGACAATTTATACCACCATCTCAAAAATATTTTCAAGTTTTTCATTCTTTTTATGATGAATTGGAAACCACAATTGAAATTCCCTCAGTATCAAAGAATCTTTTTATTGATCTGGCCCAAAAGAATCGCTTCATTTCTAAATGTGACTGTTATGTGTGTGTGGGTATTAGCATGGATGAACAATGGCCTTGGGAAGCACATGAAATAAATTTTATTGCCCTGACTAGTCAAAATCTCACTGGGAAAAGCCACTAATAGATCCAACATGTGGACTCTGATCACTTCCATGGTGGGAAGCCTCTGTTTTAAAAAGAGAAGGTTCTGGTAAAAACCCTGAGGAGACTTAGGTGTGAACATCTATTGTAGGTGAGCACCTCAGTATCCTTTTGGTGGATTACCACCAAACTCGCATGGCAAACATTTCCCAACTGTCTACCTTATGGACCAATCTAACAGATGCCATCCTCAACTGCCCCACACAGACCTACTACTTGGCAAGAAGATGGAATGTATAAGTTATAGGCCTCTTGTTTATATGCTTAATAGAATTGTTAGACTGCAAGCTGTATTAGAAATAATTACAAATCAAGGGCATTTAGAATAGGATAATGCTGCTTTGCTTCCCTATACTACGCTTGCATAGGAACCTCCATTAGCCTGAGGCGAGAAGCATACGTACAGAAAGATAAAGAAAATTAATTGGTTAAAATAATACTACAAAAGAAAGTTTTGTAAAAACAAGGGGGGTATGGCTTTCCTTTTACATGTTGCTGCCTGTATGTGGAGGAAATACATCCAGCTTCTATGGAAACCTGGACAGCTATCATGGACACAAGCTGGTTTGGAGAGATCTTTGGTGATTGGCGAAGCGAAATTTTTTTGGTTATGTTAGCATTTAGAGGTCTTTTGGTTTTGCCATCTCTGATTCTGTTATCCAAAGAACAGTTACTTCTACCATCTCAGGGATCATAGCATCCTCTGTAAGTAGTGATAAACCCCGTAAGCCAGCCAAAGTCCTATTATCACTGCAATAACAAAGGAATATATGTCATTGGTGACCAAGTAACAGAAAGCATTCTGTTACAAAATTAAAGGGGGGGGGATAAAGGGTTCTGGAACAAAGGGAAATTGCTTAGTCTAACTGTTGCTTTCTCAGCTTTTGCACCTGGGAAATCTCATGCAAGGTGGGAAACATGTACATGGGTGCGATATACTGAAGGAGGGAATAAGGGAATGTACAGGAATGATTGATGTCTTCTTTATGATATAATGACTCTGTTGTCTGATTTTAATTGGCTAACAAAGTTTATAAAGCAATGCTACCAACTTTCTAAGGTGTGGCACTTCTGGACGTAACTCTGCCAGCGTTTCAGATTGTTGACCACCCAGCTGCTTTATTTGATCAAATAAAGTGCTGCTTGATCAAGAAGACTCTGCTTGGATTATCTGACTAGATTCACATGATATCTCAAGTTCAGGTAAGGGACTGGGACTTTACTCTTCCAAAACATTAAACTGCAGGAAGCATTAAATATGAATTAATTCCCACCAAAATGAAAAGAACAGCTATACCACTGAAAAATTTTAGTGGTACATTGATACCACAGTTGATATGCTGCGGTAGCAAGGATAAAACTGCAACAGGGTAGATATGCATTTCAGCAGTTGACATGCACTCCCTAAATTGCTCTATTTCTTGAGACTGTATCCCAGGGGTCACAAAAGATAGGGACTTTCCTTTTCCAAAACTGAAGTAAGAGCTCCAATTTTAGATTCATGGTCTTGCCTTTTCACTAGCTTCCTAGGAAATGCTTTCCAAGGCAGAGATAAAGAGATAAATATATTTGTTCTAAAAACATTCAATAACATTCCACAATGCTTCCAAGTTCCTACAACCATCTGGACCAATACATTTAGACGATACATAGTTTAAATTAATTTAATCCACTTGATATAATAAAAATCCCTTCCTTTGGGGAAAAAAATTGGATTTGAATTAATTTTTCCATGTCATTTTATGCTGGTTATTATAAAGCAGTAAGACCAAATAAGAAGAAAAAGAAAAAAATAATAAAAAAATTCATCAGTTGATAGATTATGAAGAAAATTCAAGCAGAAAGAAGGAAATTAAGGTCAGCAATCTACCACTTTCTGATATTTTACACGATAGATCACATAATCTCTTCTATTAATCATTCTGCCTGAGGTTTACCTTATACTACTATAAAATATTCCAAAACAATTTTTATAAATTACATATTCACATTTCTAAACTATTTTTGAAATATAATTATTTTGTCTTCTGTAATTAAAGCAATCCAAGACATGCAGATTTGGTGGAGAGGATATTTATAATGGATGAGAATTGCTTCTTTTTTGTTTTTCAAAGAAGATGAAAAACCTCTTATTAATTTTTGACAGTGCTTCTATTGTCTTTTTTATATTAAACAACTACCTAATCAGGGTAAGTAATATCCATAGTAAAATAGTAAAATACTAAATATTTTATATTCTTTCACACTATGATTATTTTCCAAAGTACCACAAAAGGAATTTTCCATAATAAATATTACTGTTAATTACTCAAACTGGTTAATTTGGAAGAAAAAGCTAAATCTGATGCAAGAACAGGCCTCATTCTGGTAAACATGTTTTCCCATTCCCCCACCCAAAATCCAATCCCTAAAATCCTTGCTTATTAATGTTAGTTTTATTTCCAAAGAAGAACTGAATCCAAGTGCAAATACTCAAATGCAGCTAGTAAATCTCTACTATTACTTACCATTAGATGTTGTGCTGGAGGCTGCAGCTTTCTCACTGACCTCTGTTCGAGTGGGGTATTTTACTATGGGATTCTCAATCTTTTTCTTTTCACTTTTGACAGAGCTATGGGATTGAGCTTCCATGATGACTTCTCATTACTTCAGTTCTCTTCACGCAAATATCTGCATTAACAAACACATCTGTAAGACTTCCTTCAAAAAGCAGAAAAAGGCCAGATAAAAACCCCGCCATATTTCTCTTTCAAAAGACATGTTGCTTATTAGCCCTTAAAAGACACAGACCAACTCATAAATTCCATCAAATCAACTCTAATTTATTACCTTTATACCCTTATCCGGAACTTTTACAAGAGGTAGAAGTTAGGCTGAAAAGGGATGAAATCAGCATAGAGAGCTTAATTTATATCACTTGTATTATCCACTTCAAGATTCTGAGCTTGTCATATGGAAAGCTGACAGACCAGGTGCAAAACCCAAGAGCTGCACAATGGGGTGATCTCTGTTATTTGCCCCTGCTCCTGCCCATCTAACAATTCAAAAGCATGCAAATGGGAGTATATAAATAGGTACCACTTCAGTGGAAAAATAACAGTGTTCTATACACCTCAGTGTATAGTCATGCTGGCCAAATGACCGCAGAAATGTCTTTGGACAAAGCTAGCTCCCTTGAACAGAAATGAAGTGCTTTTCCTAAAGTGGGACATGCCTGGACAAGGGAAACCTTAACCTTTACCATTTTTTCATTTTTTTACATTTATGACTTAACATTTATATTTTTTATAAATAATATATAACAAATATTGTAAATCTTTAACATATTTGCATAAGAATATTTTGAAAAATTATCTTTCTTGCTCTGTTCCAAGATTCCAAACCTAGTAGCTGAGGACCAATATTTTAATTATATAAGATTAGGCAGAAGTTGAAATATAAGTATCAAGGCTCCATTTTCCATGTTTCCCCCAGCTGCTAAAACTGCATGACTTCCCAATGCCACCCTTTAGTTTAAGGATGTTTTCACTTAATTATATCTGTATAGGATTATCTCTTTCACATGGGAACAATTTACTACTTCTCCTGCTGGAAGACGACTATACTCAAAATTCTTGGGAATGTTTATGTCCTTGGTATCATTCGTACTCTACATATTCTGAAAACCTTTTAGTTGAATGTGCCTCTTCTGGTGACTATACCATTTTAAGTAAGTCTATCAACCGACTAAACTCTTCTTTTCCCGCCTCTCTTTCATTCTTTTTCCATTCTAGCTTATCTTTTCTTTCTGTCTCCTTCTGCTCTCCTTCCTCCTAATTAATCAAAATCTTTCATCTTGCTGATACTTTAACACAAGGCTTTTCAACCAGTGGTACGGTATCACCTGTGGTATATTGGCACCTGGCAGGTGGTATGCGACCATCCTAGAAAAGTGCTAGCAGGGAAGGGGAATGAGCTGAACTGGTGGCAGCACCACACAAGCCTGAGCAAGAGACGGCTGGAGCTGCAGAGCTGTCAGGGCTCAGTGGAAGCGCCAGGATCAGTGCTTCTTCGGGGCTGTCAGGGCTCAGTGGAAGTGCCAGGATCAGTGCCAGACTCTAGCTGGACCTCAGCACTGATGCTGGTGCTTCTGCTGAGCCCAGAAGAAGTGCCGATTAGCTGGAACGTTGCAGCATCTCCAGGGTCTTGTGATTTACATTCAGATGCTTGGCAACTGATTCATATTTATGACAGTCACAGTGTCCCAGGGTCATGTGAAGTGACCAAAACCTGCTGCAACCACCCAGCAGATGGGAGGAATAAAAACCAAAAACTCCCCCACCCCAGCCCTGCTGCCAATCCTCAACAGAAATGCTCAAAACAACGAAAACCTCAGACAGGAGGAAAAGCGCCGCCAGGCGGGCAGGCAGGTGTCTTGCTCAGCTGTGACTTGGGGGGCACTTTTTTCAGTGCCATTGTAACTTGAACAGTCACTAAGTAAACTGTTGTAAGTTAAGGACTACCTGTACTTTATCATTTTTTTCCTTTTTCTTTTTTGGTCATCAAGTTTTGGACACCTTGCTAGGTGGTACTCGGGTGTTGCAATATTCTAAAAGTGGTACAATGGGTGAAAAGGCTGAAAAGCCCTGCTTTAACATCTCTGTAATCATATTGGCTCAAGTAACTGGGCCTATCCCCATTTCTATTTTGGTTTAACCACAGACCTAAGGTGGATACTTGTCTCTACCAAAGTGGTTGTTCTTCTAAGGGAAAATCTGTCTTTTCTAACTTTTCCCTGTCTATTAATTTGGTGTAGGCTCTAATAAGTCTGGTTTCTGTAGCCAATTCCTGTAAAAACTGAGCCCTGTGAGAACCAAACCTCCTTTATTTTGCAACATCTTTTGAAGCCAAAGCTTGTTTTCTTTTCATGGAGTGTTTAATGAACTCCCTGAGTTTAAGCCCCCCTCACTTGTGTGGTTGCCATCTTTGTTGGATATCTCACCTTTATGGAACCTCACCTTTTGGATATTGTACCACTGCCATCACTTTGTCACAATTTATTTAAAATATACTGAAGTCAGTGAGTTCCAAAACACAACAGAGCCAACACAACAATACATGTCATACAAGCATTCCCATGCTAGTACTCAATGCTCATCACTGTTCCACTGATCCAGACTAGTACTCACTGCTACCATACCTATTCACTCTAGAAGAATTCAAATCATCAGGTCTAGATGGATTACATCTGAGGGTTCTCAAGGAACTAGTAATCATGATCTTAGAATAATTGAACTATCCCTTTCAAAGATCCTGGAGCAGCAGAGAACTACCAGAAGACTGGAAAAGAGACAAGATGGCTTCCATCTTTAAAAAAGGAAAAACACAGATCTAGGAAACTGCAGACCTATCAGCATGAAATCAATACCTAAGAAGATCTTGGAAAAGATCATCAAGCAATGAACTATCAAAAATAAATCGTGCCAAACAGATCTTCTTGCACTCTTTGACAAAAGTGACTAATTAGTGAACCAGTGAAATGTTGTAGATATAATTCACTTGGGCTTCAATAAGACATTTGATAAAGTAGATCAAACCTACTACTTGATAACGTAGAAAAAATAAGAGTTAAAGAGCATCACCACCTTATTAATTTACCAGATTAATAAGGTGACCAACTGTCCTCCTTTAGGGAGGACAGTCCTCCTATTGTAAGTTCTGTCCTCCCTTGAAAAGTGTCCTCCTAAATGTCCTCCTTTTCGATATTTGAAGACTAATATGCAGGGCTTTTTTTTTTCTCATAGAACACTCAGAACACTGTTCCGGCACCTTTTTTTGATGGGTTTTTTTCAACTTTTGTATGAGCTATGCTACTCCCCCTATTGGCTTTCAAAAGCCAATAGGAATTGCTGCTGAATGTGCCAAAACACCCAGCCGGCAGACTTTGCACATGCAAGTTGTCTGCAGCAAAGGTGAATTGGCAGGAACTTTGCACCCTCCCTGCTACCCAACTACACCATCTCCTAGTTAGTCCCGAAGATACCTGGAGGAAACTAACTTCCATTTGTTGTTGTTGTTGTTGTTGTTGTTAATTGCGAAGTCATGTCCGACCCATCGCGACCCCATGGACAACGTTCCTCCACGTCTTCCTGTCCTCTACCTCTGGAGTCCATTTAAGTTCATACCAACTGCTTCAGTGACTCCATCCAGCCATCTCATTCTCTGTCGTCCCCTTCTTCTATTGCCCTCAATCTTTCCCAGCATTAGGCCCTTCTCCAGTGAGTCCTTCCTTCTCATTAGGTGGCCAAAGTATTTGAGTTTCAACTTCAGGATCTGGCCTTCTAAAGAGCAGTCGGGGTTGATCTCTTCTAGGACTGACCGGTTTGAACGCCTTGCAGTCCAAGGGACTCGCAGGAGTCTTCTCCAGCACCATAGTTCAAAGACCTCAATTCTTTGGCGCTCAGCCTTTCTTATGGTCCAACTTTCACAGCCATACATTGCAACTGGGAAAACCATGGCCTGGACTATACGCACTTTTGTTGGCAGGTGATGTCTCTGCTTTTAGTATGCTGTCTAGATTTGCCATAGCTTTCCTCCCCAGGAGCAAGCGTCTTTTAATTTCTTGGCTGCAGTCCCCATCTGAGGTGATCTTGGAGCCCAGAAAAATAAAATCTGTCACTACCTCCATTTCTTCCCCATCTATTTGCCAGGAATTGAGAGGGCCGGATGCCATGATTTTGGTTTTCTTAATGTTGAGTTTCAAGCCAACTTTTGCACTCTCCTTCTTCACCCGCATCAAGAGGCTCTTTAGTTCCTCTTCACTTTCTGCCATTAGAGTGGTATCATCTGCATATCTTAGGTTGTTGATATTTCTCCCGGCAATCTTAATTCCAACTTTTGATTCATCTAGCCCTGCCTTTCTCATGATGTGCTCTGCATATAAGTTAAATAGGCAGGGCGACAGTATACAGCCTTGCCGGACTCCTTTTCCAATTTTGAACCAATCAGTGGTTCCGTGTCCAGTTCTCACTGTTGCTTCTTGACCCGCATATAGGTTTCTCAAGAGACAAATGAGATGGTCTGGTACTCCCATCTCTTTAAGAACTTGCCACAATTTGTTGTGATCCACACAATCAAAGGCTTTTGCATAGTCAATGAAGCAGAAGTAGATGTTTTTCTGGAACTCCCTAGCTTTCTCCATGATCCAGCGTATGTTGGCAATTTGATCTCTAGTTCCTCTGCCTCTTCGAAATCCTGCCTGTACTTCTGGTAGTTCTCGATCCACATATTGCTGGAGTCTAGCTTGTAAGATTTTAAGCATAACTTTACTAGAATGTGAAATGAGTGCAATGGTGCAATAGTTTGAACATTCTTTGGCATTGCCTTTCTTTGGAATTGGAATGTAAACTGACCTTTTCCAATCCTGTGGCCACTGTTGAGTTTTCCAAATTTGCTGGCAAATTGAGTGTAGCACTTTTACTGCATTGTCTTTTAAGATTTTAAATAGCTCAGTTGGAATACTGTCACCTCCACTAGTTTTGTTGTTGCTCAGATTTTCTAAAGCCCATTTCACTTCACATTCTAGGATGTCTGGTTCGAGGTCAGTGACCACTCCATCATGGTTATCTGGGACGTTAAGCTCATTCTTGTATAGTTCTTCTGTGTAGTTTTGCCATTTCTTCTTAATCTCTTCTGCCTCTGTTAGGTCCCTGCCATTTTGGTCCTTTATCATGCCCATTTTTGCATGAAACATTCCCTTCATATCTCCAATTTTCTTGAAGAGATCTCTGGTCCTCCCTATTCTGTTGTTTCCTTCTATTTCTTTGCACTGTTCATTTAAGAAGGCATTCTTATCTCTTCTAGCTACTCTCTGGAATTCTGCATTCAATTGGGTGTATCTTTCTCTTTCTCCTTTGCCTTTCACTTCCCTTCTTTCCTCAGCTATTTGCAAAGCTTTCTTAGACAGCCATTTTGCTTTCTTGCATTTCTTTTTCTTTGGGATGGTTTTAGTTGCTACCTCTTGTACAATGTTGCGAACTTCCATCCATAGTTCTTCAGGCACTCTGTCTATCAGATCCAGTTCCTTAAATCTATTTGTCACCTCTACTGTATATTCATCCGGAATATGATTTAGTTCATACCTGAGTGGCCTAGTGCTTTTCCCTACTTTTTTCAATTTAAGCCTAAATTTTGCAACGAGAAGCTCATGATCTGAGCCACAGTCAGCGCCTGGTCTTGTTTTTACTGACTGTATAGAGCTTCTCCATCTTTGGCTGCAGAGTACATAGTCAATCTGAGTTCTATGTTGACCGTCTGGTGATGTCCATGTGTAGAGCCGTCTCTTGGGTTGTTGGAAAAGAGTGTTTGTTATGACCATCGTATTCTCTTGACAAAATTCTATCAGCCTATGCCCTCCTTCATTTTGTACTCCAAGGCCAAACTTGCCTGTCATTCCGGTTATCTTTTGGCTTCCTACCTTAGCATTCCAATCCCCCATGATGATAAGGACATCATTTTTTGGTGTCAGTTCTATAAGGTGCTGTAGGGCTTCATAGAACCGGTCAATTTCATCCTCTTCAGCACCAATGGTTGGGGCATAGATTTGGACTATTGTGATATTGAATGGTTTGCTTTGGATTCAAATTGAGATCATTTTGTCATTTTGAGGATTGTATCCCAGTATTGCTTTTCCTATTCTTTTATTGACTATGAAGGCTACTCCATTTCTTCTGAGGGATTCTTGCCCACAGTAGTATACCTGATGGTCATCTGAGTTAAATTCACCCATTCCTGTCCATTTTAGTTCGCTGATTCCTAAGATGTCGATATTCAGTCTTGTCATCTCTTTTTTGACTACTCTAGCTTGCCTTGATTCATGGATCTTACATTCCAGGTTCCTATGGAGAAAAAACTTTACAGCATCGGACTTTCCTTTCACCACCAGATATATCCACAACTGAGCGTCCTTTCGGCTTTGGCCCAGTCGCTTCATTCTTTCTGGCGCTACTAGTACTAGCCCTCTGCTCTTCCCCAGTAGCATATTGGACACCTTCCGACCTGAGGGGCTCATCTTCCAGCGTCATATCTTTTTTCCTTTTAGTACTGTCCATGGGGTTTTCATGTCAAAGATACTGGAGTGTTTTGCCATTTCCTTCTCCAGTGGATCACATTTTGTCAGAACTCTCTGCTATAACCTGTCCGTCTTGGGTGGCCCTGCACGGCATAGCTTATAGCTTCATTGAGTTACGCAAGCCCCTTCACCATGACATGGCAGTAATCCATAAAGGAGAACTTCCATTTAGGGATGGAAAAATCAAAAAAGTGGAAATGCCATTTCAATGATAAATTGAATAAGGAATTTCCATTCATCACATCAAAGAAGGATAACATTGTTTTCTGCAATATTTGCAGCGGAGAATTTTGTATTGCAGTTGGGGGCAGAGCAGCTATTACAAAACACTTGACCACCAAGAAACATAAGAAATCATCAGATGCATCTGCTTCCAGTTGTAAAGTAACAAGTTTTTTTTAAAACTTCAAAATATTCTGAAGATGAAAAACAGTTAGTTGCAATGGAGGGAACATTTGCATTCCATACCATACCATAATTCACAATCAAAGTTTTTGTAGTATGGATTGTACAACTAAATTATTGAAAAAGTTTCACGATGCTAAATTTTCATGCGCCAGGACAAAATGCGAGGCTATTATTAAATCTGTATTTAAAAATTACTGTAACAAAATACTTACAGAACACTTGGAAACTGCAGCATTTGTAACAGTTTTATCTGATGCATCCAATCATAATGAAACTAAATTGTATCCAATACTAGTAAGATATTTTAATGTTACCAAGGGCATTCAAAAAAAAATTTAAATTTAGAATCCATTGAGGGTGAAACTGCTGAAATTTTGTCAAACCATCTATACAGAGTAGTAAATGAAAACAATTTGAAATCCAAAGTTGTTGCACTAACAGCTGATAATACAAACACCAATTTTGGTGGGCGAAGACGCAAAGGGGTGAATAATATGTATGTAAAATTACAAGATTTACTCCAAAGAAAATACTAGGAATAGGTTGTAATGCACATATTTTGTCAAATGCAATCAACACGGTGTCATGTGCTATGCCAATTGATGTAGAAGTAATAATAACTACAATTTATTTGTATTTTAGTTGTTTTATCATTCGTGTGGCTACTTTAAAACAATTTTGTGAAGAAGCGAATGTTCAATACAAAAAACTTTTAGGATATTCAAAAGTTAGATGGTTTGCTCTAACACAGTGTTTCTCAACCTTGACAATTTTAAGGCATGTGGACTTCAACTCCCAGAATTCCACAGCCAGCAATGCTGGCTGTGGAATTCTGGGAGTTGAAGTCCACATGCCTTAAAATTGTCAAGGTTGAGAAACACTGCTCTAACACCTGCTATAGAGTGTGTTCTACAATTATTTGAGCCTCTTCGTTCATATTTTTTAAGTTTATACAAATGTCCTAAAATCCTGGAATCGTTTTTCAATAATGAAATATCTGAGATATTAATGTATTTTGTACATAATCAAGCATCTATTTTTCACAAAACGATTCAAAAGATTGAAGATGAACACATTTCAGCTACAGAAGTTAGTCTTATTTTGAATGATTTTATCCTTCAATACAAAACTCAATTTGAAGAAAAATTTTTTCCTTTAGTTATAAAAAGAAAATTGTCAGACTTAGAGGAATCAAATCCAGGCATAATGGAAAAGTTTATCAAAGAAGTGCAACATTTTTATCAAACAGGTTTTCATTATATCGAAGAATAGTCTGAAACAAACATCACAGGAAATATTCAGCCTTTTCAAAAATGAAATATTCCATGTGAAAATGTATTTATTCTTGTTCAATTTATGTTGTCCTGCCCTGGAACTAATGCAGCAGTTGAAACCATTTTTCCAATTGCTAATGATTTTTGGAAAAGTGAGAACACTTGCTGTAAAATTCAATATGAAGGATATTTCTTGTTCAGATATTTCCAATATATTGTTAAAACAGTGGTTCTCAACCTGTGGGTCGGGACCCCATTTGGGGTCGAACGACCATTTCACGGAGGTCGCCAAACAATGCAGTCTGCCATTTTTTCCCCTTTTCCTTAGCTGTGCTACTCCCTTTTATTCTATTGGCTTTTGAAAGCCAATAAAATAGATTCTCTTGAATAGAGTCTAATTCTATTGGCTTTCAAAACCAATAGGAATTGTCCAGGCTGTCTCTGCCCTGCTGAGCCCGCCAAAAGTCCAATTCTGCAAATGGTGCTGCACCAGTTGAGTAGTCCTCGACCTACGACCGGTTGAATAGTCCTCGACTTATGGCCGGTTGGGGGTCGCGGCATTAAAAAGGTTGAGAACCACTGTGTTAGAAGATGATACATTGACAAAAAATATTCATTCAATGGAAAAGTACTCATTTAAATAATAATTAATAGGCATGTAAACATAATTAACAATATAAAATGTTATAGTTACAAATGTTTTTATTACGCATTTATCATATTATAATGTATTCTGTATTATTGTTGCAATGAATAAAATGTTTCTTTTATTTACGATATTTTTTCTTCAATTTATTTGTGTCCTCCTTTTCATTGTAAAAAAGTTGGTCACCTTAAGATTAATAAATGGTTGACCAACCACATTCAATATATAGTCCTTAAATATTTAATAAATAAACAATTAGAGGAGGAATTTATATCTGCTGGTCTAAAAAAAGATCAATGGAGTTGTCTTATATAAAACCCCAGTTTAAACCTAAATTACTTTTATCAAATGATTTGTAGTAGTTGAAATTGAATTTAAAGGAATAAAATCAATATTAGTTGGCTTGCATAGGCCAAATGATGATAAAAGTAAATTCTTTGAATATCTTAAAGTATTCTACTACCCTTTTTGTATGAAAATTGGTTTAAGTTAGGGGATTGGAATGGAGTGACTTTGCCAGCTTTGGACAGAATATCTATCAAGGGGATTAAACCTTCCAAGAGTAAAGACCTTATTTGAGATGATGGACAATTTAGTATTGGTGGCAAAAAAAAAAAAAAAAGATTTTGCTAAAGAATTTTTTTTCAGAAAGACATCAATCTTTTTCAAGGATTGATATGATATGGATTTCTAAAAACCTTGCAAATAAATTTTTAAAAGTTGATATTTTACCTAAATCTTTTTCTGATCACAATGCAGTTCTTTTGGTACTCAGAGGAAAGAGTTTGAGTTACAGATGGAGATTAAATAAATCTATTTTGCAAAAGGAGACAATTGTAAAAGACTGTAAAAAGAAATTGAATGAATATTTGGATAATAATTTAGGTAAAGGAACAAGTTTAATGACTGTGTGGGATGCTAGTAAAGCCGTTATGAGGGGTTATTTTATACAATACAGTGGAAAAGAAAATATCCCAGGAAAAGATATTGGATGAAATTAGATAAAAAGAAATTGATCTGCAAAAGACAGCTACAAACTCTAAAATTTCACATTAAATTAAATTGTTATAGCAATAATTGTCTATGTTAACAGTTCAAGAAATAGAAAGAAAGCTGAATTATGTGAAACAAAGTCACTTTGAGTTTGCAAATAAACCAGGAAGATGGTTGCCATATAAAATAAGAGGAAAGGAAAAAGACAATGATCGGGAAAATTTGTGAAGGCAACAATGTAATAACAGACAATGTGCTTATCAAAAAGTCTTTTCATAATTTTTATTCCAATTTGTATAAAAAGCAGCAGTTAGATATGTCTAAAATAGATGAATATCTGCTAAGACAACAGTTGCCTAAACTTTCACAAATTCAGAGACAACTGAATGACCCAATAACTGTCTTTGCAATATCACAAGCTATTAAAAAAATGAAGGCATATATTCATGAAGATCAATCTGACTTTCTGCCAGAAAGACAGTTAAGAAATAATGTGAATATTATTGAATACTTACAATATCATAATGAGAAATAGGAAGTTCTAATATTTTTAGATGGAGATAGGGCTTTTGACAATCTAAGCCGGACTTTTATGTTTAAAGTGCTAGAAGAAATGGATTTTAGAGAGAATTTTATTCAAGGAGTCAAAGTTGCCTATATGTCACAGCAAGCAAAAATTGTTATCAATGTAATTTAATCAATTTATGTGAAATTCAGTTGTTTAAGTGTTAGAATTAAGCAGAGATATTAGGCAAGATGAGAAAATAACATGTATAAGTATCAGGTTTATAAACTGAAGGCATTTGCTGGGTCTTGCAATATCAGAGAATATTTGATGAGGAAATGAGAAATAGCGCATTTTAAAATAAACAAAGTGCTGATTAAGAATATAACCTCTCAGGACTGTGATATATTGACTAGAAAGTCTGGTTTAGGGTCAAGAAAAAGATGAAATATTTGGGGATTATGTTAACAAACACAAACACAAAACTATTTCAAAATAATTTTGTGACTCTTTGCAATGATATATACAGAATTCTATGGTACAAGTTGCACTTATCACTATTGGCTAGAATTTCTGTAATTTTATTTTACTAAAGATGCTTTTTCTGTTTAGACATTACCAATACTTGCAACCAATATTCCATTTAAACAATGGCAGAGATTATTTCCAAGTTTATATAGCAAAGGAAAAAAAACTTAGAATTAGATATAAACTATGGCAAGATGCTAAAGAAAGGGGGGGTTTGGGTCTACCAGACTTAAATTTGTATTTTGATGCTTGTTGTTTAGTCTGGCTAAAAGAATGGGTGAACCTCCAGAACAAGAGGCTCCTTGATTTAGAACAGGGGTTCCCAACCAGGGGTGCTCGCACCCCCTGGGAGTGCAAGACGATATTCCAGGGGTGTGAAAACCTGTGTTTAGAAGTTTCAAAATTGTAGTGAATATGCATAATTTGTTATTTTGAATTTTTTTAAGGGGTAAGAGAATATATCAGAAGCATTCTAGGGATATGGGGTATAGAAAAGGTTGGGAACCACTGATTTAGAAGGTCATGAACTCAGGTTTGGATGGCATGGTTATTTATAGTATGGCAAAGTTAAAATAAATGTTGATTTCAACAACCATTTTGTTAGATGTGCCATTCTAAGAGTTTGGAATAAATATAAAAGAAGGTTTTCTACAAAAATGCCTCTTTGGGTGTCTCCCCAGGAAGCCTTTTTTAGAAAAAAATGGCGGTGAAGCTGGACTGGTGGACTTATGGTAAAATAATATCTTTTAATTTGAGTGACCCCACCCTCAAAATGAAATTCAATGGTGAGAAAAGTCAGGTTTTACACCTAGGCAAGAAAAAACAATTGCATAGCTACAGAATAGGTGTACCTGGCTCAATAGCAGTAATTGCAAGAGATATCCAGGAATCCTACTCAATGGCCACTTAAACATGAGCCAGCAGTCTTCTGCAGCCATCAAAAAAAGTCAATGCAGTCCTAGGCTGCATTAACAGAGGGATAAAATCAAAATCATGTGAAGCATTAATATTGTTTGTTAATGCCTTGGTAAAACTACACCCTTGGCAAAACTACATCACAGCTTTATTTTGTTGGTTAGAGAGAGGACTTAAAAGAGGCAGGACAACAGAAGCAAAGATTTTCTAGGCAGCCTGCCCTCTCACATAGGAATATAATAAGGATACCCATTTTTTTGAGTTTCCATCTTTAATGCTATATATAAAAGATATTTAACTCAAAAGGAGTTGTATCCAAATGATGTAGAAGAAACTAAAACTAAAACTTACAAAAGAAGCTTGATATATTCCCTGTAGACACATTCCCACAAGTCAAAAGCCATCTGTGAATAAGAGATTGGGCAGAAAGCCAACTCGTGCCTTTTACTTTCTGTAAAGCTGAAGCTAAACTGATCATCCATTTGACTCTCAATCCAAATATTTAAACTTTGACATTTACATCAGTCTAACCAAGCCACAATGAATTGTATCTTCAAGGATGATTGTGTAAACAGTTCATTTTGTTTGTTTTAGAAATGTAAGGCTAAAAAGGATTGTTGAAGTATGACACCTGGAAGAGAAAAAGAGAGCGAGGAAAGAGACAATGAGAGACTGATCTCTAATTAAATATAAAACCATTCAACAGCCCTACAATGTAATATACCACACAGCAATATATTGCTATACTAGTTTGAATCTTCTATTTTTAGGATTATTTGTTGCTGCTAGCTCTTTCAATAATTCTGTTATTCACATAACCCACTAGTTTCCAAGAAGACTAACACGATTTTCACATCTGTGTAATGACAGCCTGATACCCATACAAAATAATCCAGGAAAGAACAGAGGTTTTCTGGACTGCAATTCTGCCCAGCAAGTGACAATATGTGCTAGCAAGTTTTATAATCAAGAATTATTTTCTATTCAGCTTAGAACAAATATAGGATTTATATTTATATATTCATTTTAGCTATTTAACTTCTCTCTCTCTCTCTCTCGCTCTCTCGCTCTCTCTCTCTCTCTCTCTCTCTCTCTCTCTCTCTCTCTCTCTCTCTCTCTCCCTGTGTGTGTGTGTGTGTGTGTATGTGTATGTGTAAAACACAAGCAGCCCACAGCAGTTACAAAACGAAATATTCTAGTGCTAGAAGTGATCTCCAATACCTTAAGGGATCTACAACCAGTCTTTATAAATATTTGTTATCAATAAATCAATTTAACATTCAATTAGCTTTGGAGCTAATTAAAAAGTGTTGCTTTTCCCTTCAGAACACATAAGAAGCTGTCACACTGTAAGGATTTACAGCATTTTATTTTATTTGCTAAGTGCAATTTCTTCAAAAAAAAATAACAAAACCCTACATTTCTAAATTACTTGATCAGAACAAACTGATTGCATTTTTTAATACTTTCAGTATTTTAAATATTTTACAGCTGATTTTTTTTTTACAAATTGAAAGGCAGATAATAGCCTACTAACTGAATGACAAAATCATATCTTACTAATCCTCATAGGCTACAATCAGGAATATCTGGAAATCTTTATAAGTGGCTTATCATTAATCTCCTTAAAAGAAAGTTAAGGCAGGAAATTTTAAATTCTACATTATCTAATATTGCTGAACACACAAGAAAAGAGATTGTAATCTGTATTTACGCAGAATGAACTTTAGTTCTCATTAATGTGGGTGTATTTTTGCAGTGCCTAACAGATATCCAATGTGCATTATGTCACTTTTGCTATGCAATATTACTTTAAACTTCAGGTGAGAGGTTGCTTATTTTAACACTCTATGCAATGTGAAAAATCTATACTCATCTCAAATGAAAATCTTTTACATAACTCTGTGTGCCTGCTGCCATATTAAATGTTTTCACTTGGAGTCACTATTTGTTTACACCTTCAAAACAGTGGCAATTTTAGGTTATTCATAGGTGATGTTATAGGGATACTTTTCCACTCTTGAAACATTTCATATACTATAGTTGGAAATGTAAATTAATTATGCTATAAAAAGTAGAATAGTAAAAAGTAAAACTATTTTGAATTCATTAAATTTTCTGCCAGTAAGTAAGATTACATAGGAATGAATGCTGAATATTTAAGCATCTGTATTTATTTTAAAATAATTTTAAACACTTCAAATAAAGAAATAAAAAAACCATTACTAAAATTATTTTGCAAATTAAAGAAAATTTAATATTAAACTATCTGTATTTTTCTTTTATCTTTTTTACCTTTTTATTATTTTTTATCTTTTATCTTAATTTGTAGCTTACTTAATATTTTTATCTTTTATCTTAATTTATAGCTTACTTAGATGTCAGCGCTATGAAGTTCAAAGTAAGAGTTAGAATTTACATAGCCCCAAACCTTTTCAGATCTATCTTAAATCACCAAACAAAATATTAAACTGGAAAGAGTGAGAATATTTTTTGTCTTTTTTTTTGTCCTCATTTTATCTATTTGAAAGTGGAAGGAAGAAAAAGATAATAGAGTTTTGACATTTCCTTGATTCTACTGTCTGAATTATAACTCTTATTTATATGGCTGCCCATTTTACCTTGTTGGCTCTGTACATCTAACAGAAGTTAAAAATAGGTGTGTTTGTGTGTATCTGTGCATCTATGTGTTTCTGTTTCAGTGTTTCTGTGTCTGAGTGACTTTTGTGTATATTGCTGCTCTATTATCTCAAATAAAAGGAAATACCAACTGAGATCACCTAGTAGGTATTATTTGGGTGGGGGAGGGGGATGGTGTTCTCACTTGGCATCCTTGTGTCCAAATAATATTGTAATAATAACTTTGCCCAAAATGTATTATTGAAAAGCAGCAAAAAAATTACTTGCTTTGTAATTATAATATAATTCTGCTATTTCAATGAATGTAAAACATTTGAATAACAACAAAGATGAAGAGAAATGGCTAGAGAATAGTAAGTTTTATGTGCCCATTTTTCCTCTCCTGGTATGGAAGAACTCCTCAAAGCACACAAAATGTCTGTAATAGAAGTAAACAAACAGTTTTACTCACAGTTGTCACAGTTTAAGATGCTCACTAGGGAATTCTGAGAGTTGAAGTCCCTAAGGTTGTAAAATGAATGAATTATGAATTAGTCCAGATACTGGAAAATTTTTTATGCTTTTCTTCAAGAAGCATAGAAAAGAAAAGAAAAGTTCTGATTACAGAGAGTTCATTCATGGCTAGAGAGCAAATCATATCATGACATTATCCAAACACTACCTGAAGTGAAAAAAATTAAATTTGGGGCACAAAACCCCCTTATTTTAGTTTTCTTCTTTTTTTTAGGACATATTTTTTTATATTCTTAAGAATAGCACAAAGCTCTTTATGAAGAAATTCTACAGATTTAAAGAATGATTTCACGGTTTGCTTTTAGTATTGTTTACTTTATTGAAATAGACTACTATTTCTTAGGATTTAACTATATGAGCCTATTCCTGCCTAAACATAGTATCTATTGTTTACTACTAAATTTGTAGTTTCTATTTTTAATCTTTTTCCTGCTTCCCAAATAGCAAAAGCTAAGATACACACACATAATAATACAAGGTACAGCAGTTTGCGTCTTTTGGTTTTTTCTGTTTAACAAGTATACTTGCAAGCAAACTTTTACAATCATATAAAACAATTATTATTACCTAATCTTAAACAAAATTCACTTTGAAACAATAACATATGTTATCATATTTTGAAGTACTTATTTTTATGTTTTTTTCTTTAAAAATATTTTTTGCAGTTCTCAACCTTGTTTTTCAACATGGAAAAGATTGCTTAAGTTACTACCCCTGCCAGAATGATTGCAGTGCAGGAAAAAAAAGCAGTTCTGAACTTTCATAGGCTAAAAAAAAAAAAAGAGGGATAAACATTCCTACATGAAAGCAAACACTCATGGTTTTTTTCCATTCAACCATGCCTTATTCTTTTGCAATTTTCCCGCAGGCTTGAGCCCATTCAACAAATTAATCTGAGCCCCAGTTTCAAGCTAATCCTTCCCAGACCAACAACCTGCTTCCAGGTGCATCTCTGGTTTTCAAAACATTAACATACAAGCCTGCAATTTATACTTTATGGTAAAACTGAAATGATTCAGACAAGTTACTGGTACATGATCATTCAAGAAACAGAAATAATACATTTGAATGAAAATTCAGATAACTTCCTCAGATATATTCTGCACACTTCCAAAGCTAAAACAAGGAAAGTTTAACTCTTTTCCAAATCCAGAAAAGACTAACCATTCTTAGTCAATTTTAAAAAGTGCCAATGTGAAGTAATCAGGCAAATTCAATTGTGAATCCTTTTACATACTATTTGATTTTGGGGAGGAAGTAGCACAGATACCAATTTACTTTTTCTTGCATCAGCAGAAAATGCTCACCTGAATTCTAACAGTTGATATTAGATTTTGGACACTTGAACTAGAAAAATCTATATGAATAAGTACCAGGAGAAAACAAAGAAATTATTTACTACCAATAAAGGAGAATATTTGTAGCTCAGAGTTAAATAAAGGGTTCTTGATACTCCCTTGGCTTTGTTGTTTTCTTGCAGATGTTTCATTACCCAAACTAGGTAACATCATCAGTGCTAGTAAGAAATGGAGTTTGCTCTCAGTTTATATTTCTAGTGGCCTGCCCTGGGGTGGTCTTAGAGGTTCTTTGGTTGAACTGTTTATTGTTGGCTTATTTCACAGATCCTTGATTGGGATATGGTTTACTTGAATGTTGGTCTGATGTTAATCTTGATGTTAATCTATGCTCATCTGGATGCTGATTGCTGATGAGGAGATATTTTGGTGTTTTGTTAGCTTTTTTGGCTTGTTGATTGTCTCTTTTGCATAGTCTATAGGTATTGTTTATATCTATTTGTCTATATATGGCTAACTTTTCAGAATCCCAGGCTTCTAGAAATTCCCTGGAGTTTTTGGACTTGGCTGGATCTAGGATGGTCAGAGTTTCCCAATTGAAACAATAGTTAAGTCTGCCCATTTGTTGTGAAATTAAAGTGTAGGGGAAAAACCACGATACTTACATCAGAAGACAAGACCATGAAGGGTTGGAGAAAGCAGGTTTTATTTGCGCAAAGGTTCAGAGTATTCATATGACAAATTCTGAACCCTGAGTTACTCCCAGGGTGTCATTTTTATACAGCTTGTCACCCATGCTTTTACCCAAGGGATGACTTCTTATCTACCTTTAACATACTAAAAGAGAGAAGTTCATATTTTGAGACTACACACATAGGAAAAAGGGAAGTTTATACAATGTGCAGAAAACCATACTCCCCTACACGCGTAATATCTTACACCATTTGTGACTTTCAGTTGGCACTTCTTGTAAAAATGTTTCTTCATAGAATTGCACACAGGTCATCACGCTCAGCCAGTTTATAATATTAGTTAATGCTTTCAAAACATCACCTCTGTTAATTAAAATGCTGTTTATAGTATTTTTCCATCTCCCTTAATGGCATTTTCTACTTGCCACATTTCCCCCCTTTGAAACTTCACTTAAATCTCAGGATTATTGGGGAGTTTCATATATTGGGGGTCTTCATCTACATATTCCCCCTCATCCCATAAGGCCATAACCTGGGCTATGGCCCTTTTTTCCACAAGCATAGAAAGGCTATTAGAAATTGCACGTACAAAGATTGGTAAAATACATGGTAAAATTACACATCCAGCTACTATTAAGCCAATAAGGGCCACAATAGCTTGTAAGCCAGGAAGCTTTGGAAACCAAGAGCTAAATGTTTGGGCAAAGTCAAAACCTTTCCATTCTTGGTCAGCGTTGTGGGTTAGTTGTCTCATTTCAGTGGTTAATTGTTTAATAACCTTCCCAGTCTCATCAATTTGTAGACAGCAATTGGTAAGGTTACACTTTCCACACAATCCTCCCTCCTTGGCTAACAGGGAATTAATAACAATACTAATCAGCAATAGCACCATTACTATCCAAATAGTTGGCATGAGGCCCTTTCTAATACAGACAGTTTCTCCCATCCTTTGGCTGGGTTCCATACTTAGAGAAACTTAACACTAGCTGCGCGATTGCAGCTTCCAGGGCAGGGGGGGGTCTTGTTACCCATGCGCTGGGTGTTAGCTTCCGGAGTAACACCTGCAGGGGTTGTCTTCACCTCTCCCGTTCACAGGGGGACAGCTTCCGGAGTATCACCAGAAGGAGAGAGGCTCCTTCCTTTGCGGTGTAGAGTTAGCCTAAGAGGGTGTGTTCGGTCACTCTTCACTTTCCACTGGGCAGGGGCAGCCAATTCAACTCGGACCAATGGATCCACGATCTGATTTCAGCCACCTTAATAGCAAGGGGAGAACACATAACAACAGTATACGGCCCTTTCCACTTGGGGCTTAAAACTTCCCTCTTCCAGTCCTTTACCCAAACCTCTTGTCCTGGATGTATATCATGTGTATGTGTGACCAGAACATGGGGCCTTTGGGTCAAGACATATTGTTGTAGCCTCTGTACTACTGTATTGAGGGCTTGCAGTTGTTTCAATTTGACAGTGTCTGCCACTGGTCCAGTGTTCTGGACAATTGGCCTGAGTAGATTAGGGACTCTGCCATACAATAATTCAAATGGTGATACAAGTAACCCTCCTTGTGGGGCATACCGTACTGCAACCAGGGCCAGGTTTAAAGCATCTGGCCACTTAAGCTGGTTTCCTGACATATGTTTTCCAAGTTTTCCTTAATGGTTCTATTCACCCTTCCCCCTGACTGAGCATGGAAACTACAATGAAGTTTCCAAGTTATTCCTAACATAGCTGCTATCTTTTGGGTAGCTACCTATGGATAAATTCAGGACCACTGTCTGAGGACATCCTAGATGGCAACCCATACCTGGGAATAATAATGTGGAGCAAGGCTTCTGCAACCTCAGTTGGTTTTTTTTTTTGTCCTTGTAGGGATGCACTTCGGCCATCCAGTGTATGTACATATTATGACTAGCACTGCTCTATAGCAGTGGTACTCAACCTTTTTAATGCCGCAACCCCAACCGGTCGTACGTCGAGGACTACCTTACCGGTTGTAAGTTGAGGACTACCCAACTGGTTGTAAGTCGAGGACTTTCCTTGCCTGGGAGTGCCGCACACGCGTGGTGCCACCCCCTGCGCCGGCCGAGGTGTAGCTGGCAAGCGGCAGAGACGGAGCAGGCCGACCACCGGCTGGGACACCAGCTGGCCCAGCCCAAGGGAGGTAAGGCACCCACCGGGCCCCACGCTTGCCAGCAACCCTCCCTGCACCTGCCGGCCTCCCACCTCCCACCCCTGGCCTTACATTTTTAGTAGTTGCTCAGCAGGGAGGGGTGGAAACTTCCAGACAGCTCACCTTCGCTGCAGACAACTTGCAGCACCGTTTGCAGAATGGGACTTTTGGTGAGCTCAGCAGGACAGCTTGGACAATTCCTATTGGCTTTTGAAAGCCAATAGAATTAGATTCTATTCAAGAGAGTCTATTCTATTGGCTTTCAAAAGCCAATAGAATAAAAGGGAGTAGCTCAGCTAAGGAAAAGGGGAAAAAATGGCGGACTGCATTGTTTGGCAACCCCCATGAAATGGTCGTTCGACCTCAAATGGGGTCCCGACCCACAGGTTGAGAACCACTGCTCTATAGGGACCTGAACATGGCATGTCAGTAAAGTCAATCATCAGAGAATCAAAGGGGTAATTTCCCCTGGGTTGAGGAAGTTGAGGTCCTTGCCTTGAGTTGTTGGCTGCACAAATCTCACACATAGCACAAACATTTGCTGCAATGCTGTGTATTTTGTCAATACAGACCTCTCGCTTCAGGGCATCTGCCAACGCCGTCTTTCCCAGGTGCAGTTATCTATGGACCTGTTGCATTGCATCCCATGCCATATATCCTGGAATAAAGATTTGCTGGTCTGGCAGGATCCACCAGCTATCTTCCTGGCATGCTTCAAGCACCTAAATTTGCTTTAAGTCTTCCAGGGAATAGTTTGGTTTAACTTGCTCTTGGGGGACCCATACAGCTAGGCAGTTTGTCTGCACTGCAAGTGCCTTTTGTGCTGCAATATGAGCTTCCCAGTCTGCTTTATTATTTCCCAGCTGAATATCTGATACTCTTTACAGTGCATTACAGCTACTTCGCTGGGTTTCCACACACTATCCAGCAGACACAATATCTGTGATCCATGCTTAACATCCTTTCCCCCTGCTGTTATTAGACCTCTTTCTTTGTATAATGCTCCATGGACTTGCACTATCAGGAACGTGTACTTAGAGTCTGTATAAACGCGTTTTCCCTTTGCCAGCTCCAGGGCTCTAGTTAATGCATGCAATTCAGCCAACTGAGCACTGGTGCCTGGGGAAAGGGACTCAGCTTCCCATACATCCTCCAAAGTCACCACAGCATATCCTGTCTTCCGAGTTCCTTCTTGCATAAAGCTAGTTCCATCTGTATATATTGTAAAATATGGATTAGGAAGGGGAACGTCCTTCATGTCTGGGCGGCTAGCGTAAGTTTCTTCTATGGTTTGTATGCAACTATGTGTGGTTTCCAGGCCAGGTTCAGGTAGTAACGTAGCTGGATTCAGAGCTTTTGATTGTATTAAAGTAATGGGGCGTTGTCTTACGTGAACGCCTTTTCTCAGCATGATGACGTAGAATCCACCGATGGGTAATCTCAGCCTTCCTGCTCAGAAGAGACTAAGTCAAATTTTAGCCACGCCTCCCTCTGGGAGTGTCTTTCCAGTTTTTGACGAGGCGAAGCATCCATGACGAAGTCTGACCCATTGGCTCCAATAAACCTGACACTGGCCTAGACTTCCTGAAGGGGAGGGTGTGGATTCTACATCATGCTGAGAAAAGGTGTTCAGGTAAGACAACACCCCTTCTCCAGCATGACGCCTGTAGAATCCATGGGTGGGACATACCAAAGCCACTCATGTCTCCACCAGGAGGGAAAAGTCTAGGCTTGTGTCCCCTGAGAAGAAACTACCTGCTGCAGGACCCGCCTACCAAACAAGGCATCTGTTGCTGCAAACTGATCAATCTTATAGTGTCTTACAAAGGAGGAAGGGGAGGACCAAGTCGCTGCCTTATGTATCTCTTCAATCGAGGCCTGAGTGGACCAGGCCACTGAGGCAGCTGTGTTGCGCATAGAGTGAGCTGTAATGTGTATAGGACCTGGGAGAGACTGAGAAGTATAGGCTCGAGCAATACAGGCTCTGATCCATCTATCTATGGTTGAAGAGGAGACCTTCTGACCCATGGTAGAAGGTCTGAAGGACATGAACAAAGCCTCCGATTTACAGAAAACCAAGGTCCTCTTAATATAAAGATGCAGAGCACTGCGTACATCCAACTTATGCTACTCTCTCTCTAATCGATGAGACGGGTTGGGACAAATATTTGGAAGAACCAAGTCTGGGACTTGTGGAACCAAGTATTGACCTTTGGGATGAATGAAGGGTCCATGCAAAGGACCACATCTTCGAAAAAAGTACATAAATCATTCCACACTGAGAGTGCAGCCAATTCCGAGATTCGTCTAGCAGAAGTGATAGCTACTAAGAACGCCACCTTTAAGGAAAGAAAATGAAGTGAACAAGACCTGAGAGGCTCAAAAGGGGGGAGTCAGGGCTTGCAATACCTTGGGTAGATCCCAAGATGGGTGTTGATGCATCGGAGGTCTAGCATTGACTGCCACTTTCAGGAATGCACTAACTGCTGGATGTTGTGTCAAAGGAACCAGGTTGTCCCAAGCCAGGACCGTTGATAGGGCCGCTACCTGCCTGCGGATGGTGTTAGGTGATAATCCCTTATTTATTCCCCCCAAGAGATATTCTAATACAGTGATTCTCAACCTTTCTAATGCCATGACCCCATAATACAGTTCCCCATGTTGTGGTGACCCCCAAGTGGGTGTGGCCACCAATAAGAGGGAGTAGAACAGCTAGGGAAAAGGGAAAAAAATGGCGGACAGCATGGTTTGGTGACCCCCATGAAATGGTCATTCGACCCCAAATGGGGTCCCGACCCACAGGTTGAGAATCACTGTTCTAATAGGAATGGTGACCGACAGCGGCCTGAGATGCTGCTTAACGCACCACGTGCAGAAGTTCTTTCACATGGCATCATAAATCCTATTAGTCGAGGGATGTCTCGAGGCCTGAATCATAGAGATCACCCCTGATGAATATGATTGTCTAGTTCAGTGGTTCTCAACCTGTGGGTCGGGACCCCATTTGGGGTCGAACGACCATTTCATGGGGGTCGCCAAACAAGGCTGTCCGCCATTTTTTACCCCTTTTCTTTGGCCACACCCCTGGCACCCAGTGATGTATAAGTGGTTGGGGGTCATCACGACATGGGGAACTGTATTATGGGGTTGCGGCATTAGAAAGGTTGAGAACCACTGGTCTAGTTAAACTTTCCCGCTCAAGTGCCAGGCGGCTAATTGGAGGCACTGTGGATCTGGATTTTGAAGATTCCCCTGGCTGAGGGCCACTCGGTCCGGAGGAATCCTCCACGGTGGCGAGAGCGACAGGTCCACAAGGTCGGCAAACCATGGATGCATTGGCCAATGTGGAGCAACTGAGATTATCTCGGCCCGTTCCTGAATCAATTTGCGAATGGTTGCCTGTATCAAAGGAAGGGGAGGGAAGGCTTAAAGCAGACCCTCCAGCCACCGGCATTGGAGAGTGTCCGTTCCCTCCATTCCCCGAGTTGGAAACCTGGTGAAAAACCTGGGGAGCTGAGAGTTTCTTGGACAAGCAAAGAGATCCAGTTGTGGATGATCAAACCTGATAGAGATCTTCCTGAACAGTTCCAGATCCAGACTCCACTCTGAGTGGTCGACCGTGACCCTGCTCAGGGACTCTCCTTGTTGATTTGCCTCCCCCAATATGTGTTCTGCCTTGATGGAACACAGGTTGGACTCTGCCCACAGGGCCAGAGCCTCCAGCATGAGGGACCAAGTCCGGGTCCCTCCCTGCTTGTTGACGTGAGCCTTGGCAGCAACGTTGTCCATCAGAATGAAGACGTGTTGTCCCCTCACTACAGAGGAAAACTGATGGAGTGCCAAATGTATGGCCCTGAGCTCGAGCCAATTTATGTTGTGAGCTAGCTCCGATCAGGACCACCTGTGCCAGATGAGTCTGTAGATGGGTGCCGCAACCGAACAGACTGGTGTCTGTGGTCAAGATGAGTCTGGGGGCTCCTTGAAGATGGTCCCCTTGGTCATTGCGGATGAAGCCCACCATAGGAGAGAGGATACAGTGGGGTGAAGAACCGTCACCCTTCTCATGGATGAACTGAGGTTCTGTTTCTGGAAGGGAAGGAGAAACCATTGAAGGTTTCTGGAATGAAGTCTGGCCACGGAACGATCCCCATGCAAGAGACCATTGTTCCCAGCAGTTGAGACAGCTGACCAGAGTAACTAGCCTCTCTCTCCGAATCTGATGTTCGAGCTTCCGGATGCTGATCCGTTGCTCCTGCGAAAGGTAGACCTTGCAAAGGTTTGAATCTATTATCGCCCCTAGGTGAAGGAGGCGTCTTGTAGGAGTGGTGTGACTCTTCTTGAAATTCACGGAAAACCCGTGATCCTGAAGAGTATTGATTGTGATTTCCAGGTCTGACAGAGTCGACCTGAAAGAACTGGATTAGAGTAGAATGTCATCCTGGTAGCATTGTACGTGCACCGGAAACATCCTGAGGTGGGCTGCCAATACTGCCAAACTTTTTGTGAAGACCCTTGGAGTTGAAGAGAGACTGAAGGGGAGAGCCCTGTACTGGTAATGCCGGTGCGCATAACAAAACCGAAGGAATCTGCGGTGTTCCGGGAGGATTGGGATGTGCAAGTAAGCCTCTGTCAGGTCTATGGAGGATAGGAAATCCCCTTTTCTGATGCCGGCCAGAATGGACCTTAGGGTCTGTATCTTGAACCTGTATTTTAAGAAATAATTTAGACCCTTTAGATCCAGTAATGCCCTCCAACCTCCCGAGGCTTTGGGTACCATGAACAGAATGGAATAAAATCCCTGTCCTTCCTGTTCCTGTGATACCTGTTCTATTGCCCTGATTTCTAACAGATGGGAAATGGCTGTGGCTACCAATTTTGCCTTGACTGGGTTTCTTGATACAGGACATCGCATGAAACAGTCCGGAGGATTTGAGATGAATTCTAAAGCGAGATCCCGTTTTATGGTCTCCCTGACCCAAACGTCAGCGGTGGTAAGCTCCCAAATGTCGCTGAACAGTGCCAACTGCCGGCCTATGGGAGAGTTCTCCCTGGCGTCACTTAGACCGTCTGTAGGGACGGCCCCCTATGCCCTGGAAAGGGCGCTTGGACTGGTATTGGCCTCTGGCTCTGGTGTTCTGCCGGTCCTGTTGGCGATCCTGTCTAGGGGGAAAGGATTGTGAGCCTCTGGGCCATTCCCAGGCCTGCCCAGGCCAAAAGGGCTGCCTCCACTCCCAGGAACCACTGGAGCGGAATGTCTGTCTACGAAAATCCTGCTGAGGTCGTCTATCTGACCTTTTGGAGGGGTGTGCCAGAATCTTTCGTTCATCTTTGCCCTCTATTATGTGCGGTTCAAGAATTGGGCCAAATAAATGTGTACCACTGTACTTGGCCGTTGACAGACGCCACTTAGACTTTAAGTCAGTCTGCCACTGTTTTAGCCACAGCAATCTTTGAGAGGCAACTGTGGCTGCAATGGATTTAGCAGAATACCTGGCTGAATGAAGTGAGGCATCTGCCATATATTCTGATGCTGCCACTAACTTTCCCAATGTCTGATGTGTGCATACCTGGTCAGGGGGAACGAGTGCCTGAAGTTCGCAGAGCCACATGATTGAAGCCCTTGCAAAGAAGGAAGATGAAGTCACAGCCTTAATCGCCCATGCCAAGGCCTGATGAGCTCAGCGAAGGGAGAATTCGAACTTCTTGTCCTCCACCTTCATAGCCTCTGCCATATCCCCTGGAATAGCCGATGTGGAAAATAAAGAGGTTAGTGGAGTGTCCATGGATGGCACCTCTAAGAGGGAACCAAAAGAGGAAGAAACATTGAAGAGCTTCCTTTCTGTGCTATTGGGGGTAGGAAAAGTGGCCAGGGATGACCACTGTTTTTCCACAGTAGCCCGAAATACATGTGGACAAGGAATTTGTTTCTCCTCCACAACCTGTTCCCTGAACAGTGCATTAGACTCCTGGTTGGTGGAGGTGGAAGGTTTGTCGTCCTGTGGCGAGGAGAGGTTAGCTGTAGTATGGGCTTTCAGAAGTAAAGACCTGAAAAGGAAAGGATCAAAAAGACCCAAGCTTTGCACTTGTTTGGGCATGCCTCCTCATCCTTTGACATGGGCATGTCAGCTACCTCTAGGTCCACTGACCCTTCCTCGCCTAATTGTGAAGAGGTCTCAGAGACACCAGAACCGGGAACCGTAGCACGTCCTGTTTGAGAAGGAAGCATGGATGGAGGAGATGGTGGTTGTAAAAGCCTATGACTCCTAGAAGAAGACATAAATTGTGTAAATGTATGCTGCATGAATGCATTAAAATGATCTGACCCCAGAGCCTGTTGGTCCTCTGAACTAACTCCAGCCACAGTTGTGACCTGCGTGCTTTCATAAACCTGTTGTGTTAAAGAAGAAGAGGAGGAGGAGCGGGGGGGACCAACCTGTTCAGTTTCCCCCTGAGACCATGCCCTAGGGGCATCATGTGAAGGCGCATATGGAGGCTCAAATGGAGAACGGTCCAGTGAAACGGGGGGAACCACTTCAGCCTCACTGGACATGAGCCTTTGAGCTTTGGAGAATTCCCTCTCCAGCGCCAGATATTCTTCTCGAGGCCTCTCGCTTGGCTGCTTTGGAAGTCTCCTTAGGTGCCAAATGCTTTGTCTTGGCCTTTTTCTTTCCCCCGCTTCCAAATCAGTTGATCTGCATTTTGCTTGCGTGGGGGGAACAACAGTGTCTTGTGATGCCTGGAGCGAGGAACTGTCTGCCATTGCAGTCAGGATATTCCAAAGGATATACCCGTAAATGGGGGGGGAACCCAAACACGCAGATGTGGTTGTCGGAGAGGAAAACAACCCACAATATGAACAACAACAATGGCAAAACAGCCAGACAATTCACTAGAACTGCCTGTCTAGGCCTGTGGCACCGCGCCACAAATTAAATGGAACAGGTGGATTCTAGATAAAATTCTCCCCTGCTCAGTATACCACACTAGTAAATGGAATATAACCTGATCCTCAGATAGTAGAGTTGGACCAATGAGCAATGCAATAAGGGGTCATCACATAACTAGTTGATTGTATTTATGGTATCCTGGAAATGCATTAATATGCTTCCCTCCAGTAAAGGCCTGACATAGCAGACCCAGTCAACAGTAAAGCAGGCCCCAATGGACTGCTAGGAACACGAGGTCCTTACAAGATGGTGTCAACACCTGAAAACATCCAGTCAAGATGGCGGCCACACCTTGAACACGTGGTCAAAATGGCGGTCACACCTTGCAGTCTCCTCTAATAGTTGCAATAGCGCCAAAAAGGTCTACCAGACTGCCTGGAAGGGAAAGGCTCTAAGGGTTTCTTCCTAAAATCCCCCCCCCCCTTTCATCACAAATAACTTGCTGTTAGTCGCACAGCCTCTGCTGCGATCCAGCAAACGCCTGCTTCCAAAGGAACCTCGTGGCATCAAAAGCAACTGAAAACAACTCGCTGTTAAGTGGAAGGGAGTCCCTCCAGTTACCCGAGCTCCACGGAAATCCTTATCCTCCGCAATTCAGCTGTTCAGCTGATCAGCGTTCCCACTGATCAGCTAGATCGGAGCCAAAAGCCCCGGTTACGATCGGCCTGGAAATAGCTCACACAGGAGCCTAGTGGGCTCATAGAGCCTAGAGGCCAGATCAATCCTCAAATAATTTTAGCAATTTGGATCCAAATTTAGAAATAAACACCAAAATTTAGAGATCGTTGGATTCAAATGAATCCAATTAGTGAATCAATCAAATTAATTAATCAACCTAATCTGACTGAGGAGCCCGAAATTTTGTGTCCTACTGAGATAGACTAAGTAAAAAAACTGGGAAGACACACCCAGAAGGAGACGTATACATATGACAAATTCTGAACCCTGAGATACTCCCAGGGTGTCATTTTTATACAGCTTGTCACCCACGCTTTTACCCAAGGGATGACTTCTTATCTACCTTTAATATACTAAAAGAGAGAAGTTCCTATCTTGAGACCACACACATAGGAAAAACGGAAGTTTATACAATGTGCAGAAAACCATACTCCCCTACACGCGTAATATCTTACACCATTTGTGACTTTCTGTTGGCACTTCTTGTAAAAATGTTTCTTCATAGAATTGCACACAGGTCATCACACTCAGCCAGTTTATAATATTAGTTAATGCTTTCAAAACATCACCTCTGTTAATTAAAATGTTGTTTATAGTATTTTTCCATCTACCTTAATGGCATTTTCTACCTGCCACAAAAGGATTTTTATCATGTCTTCTGACTGCTAGTTGGTGTTCATGGATGCATTCTGCCAGTTTTCTGCCTGTTTGTCCCACACAGTAGTTGTTGCAATCATTACACTGTATGTTGTAGATTACTCCTGTTTTTATTTTGAAGACTGCTGGATGTTTTAGTTTACTGAGGAAGTTTTGAACGTACAGTTGGCCTGTGCGCTACTCTGATTACATGACTGTTGGCGGTTTCTGAAATGTTCTTGATATATGGCAATGTTATTCTTTTTTAGATCTTGTGTTGGTTGTGCTGTATTGGGTTTCAATCTTCGTGTACTTGGCTTAGTCTGATGTGCTATGGAGAAATGTGGTCATAGATTCTTTGGCTAATTCTGGATCTATGGAGAGGAACAGTGCTGAGACATCAAATGAGACCATGATTTCATTCTCATCTATAATTACATCTTTGATTGTTTGAAGGCACTGTAGCAGAGAGTTGATGGAATGTTTGCATCCTCTTGTGAGATGCCCAAACTTTTTTGTTAATTCTTTTGTGATGTTATATGTAGATATCTCTACATACATCACAAAATGATGTAATGATATGATTGGACAAAGAGGTGTGTCAGACTTGTGTATGTTAGGGTGTCTATAGAAGCATGGGAGGATGGGTCTACTGCTTCTCATCTGTTACTGTTCCTCTTTGATAATTTGGCATTTCTTAGTGAGATCACTGAGAGTTCTCTTGATCCAGTTATCCAGTTTTTATATTGTATTAGTATTTACTGGGATGTAATTTCTTTGTCTTCTAGTAGTTATTTTGCTTTTTGTAAATATTGTTATCTGTCCATAATAACAGTGATTCAGTCTTTATCTGTGGGAATGATAATGATAGTCTGGTCATTTTTTAGGTTTCTGAGAGCTGCTTTGTCTTCTGTTGTGAGATGATTCTGTTTTCATTTTCTTCTGGTCTGTGGAATAATGGTTTGTCTGATGTTTTCTTAGATCTCAGTGGGAAGTCCAGTAGTTTTAAATGCTCCTTCTAGATCTGCAAAGAATTCCAGGTTATTGGTATCCTTGTGCTATAGTTAAGTCATTTTTATAGAATCTTGTGTTTTGCAGTGATAGTGGATGGCTGGACATGTTGACTATCCATTCAGACTCTGATGCTTCTTTGATTCTAGAAATGAATTTGAGTTTACTTTGCAGCTTGATTTTTCTTTTTCTGGCATGTGTCTGGGAACTACTTAGGATGGTAGTAGCCAATCTCTCTATGTGCTCTGATGTGATAGTCTGCTCCAACTATTCCTTGAAGTTCACTTTCTTGGGCTAGTTTCCATCCAGCTGAACAGTTGGTTGGAGGTTTGTATCTTGATACTAGTAGGTAGGGCATGCTCTCATAGAAATTCACATTGGAAGAAAAGTTGTTCCTTAGTGGAAATGTGCCCGGGTGGAATTGCAATGGAAACTGTGACCATCCTAGACCAAACCAAGTGTAAAACACCAGGGAATTTCTAGAAGCCTGACACTCTGACTAATTACTTACTTATGGAGATAAAGTAGTGGAGGGAGTGGAAGTTATAAGGAATTTTGATGGCGAGCAAGCATGCCATATTAGGATTCACTATAATGCAGACAAGGGTAACTGAACAAGGTTAGAGTAATGTTTTAGATTTTAAGAGAGCTGACTTCAAAAAATTAAGAGAAGAACATTGAAAATATACCATAAATGGAAATGCTAGAGAGAGAAACAGTTCAGAATGCTTGGGAAACTCTGGAAAAATGAGATAATAAATGACAATCAAAAATAATACCACAGAGAAAAAAACAAGATGAGACTAATATGGTTGCTGAGAGACAAAAGGGACAAGTATAAAAAAATGGACAGAGGGACTTGTAACTAGAGTAGAACACCAGCAAATAGCCTAAAACTGCATGGAGTCAGGAAGCTTAACATTCAGACTGAACTAAAATATGCAACATATGGCAAGAATACAATAAAAAGAAATCTTTCCATTATGTAAAGAGCAATAGAAAAAGTTAAGGAAATGGTCCGCTAATTTTAAAAAATGGCAAGATGACAGACAGCAGGGAGAAAGCAGAACTGCCTAATTCTTTTTCTGCATCTGTCTTTATGCAAAAGGAAAAAAATAGATAAACCTGTCAAAACAGCATTATGGGAAACAGAAGAGGAATGCAAGTCAAAGTCACTCCAAATCACAAGATGGGAGGCAAATAAATAATAATAATAAATAAAAATAACTAAGGAATGATTAGAGAATACTTAGTTGCTCTGAATGAATTCAAACCTTGTGGTCTGGTTTACATCGCAGAGTACTGAAGAAGCTGACACATGTGATTTCACAAACCATGGGATGAAATCCTTTGAGAACTCTTGGAGCATGGAAAAGTGTCAGAGGACTGGAAAAGAGCTGATGTGGTTCTAATCTTTAAGGGGTGGGGGGGTGGGGAAGATGACTATAGATCTATCTATTTGATACATGATTAATATTTCAGAAAAGATAATCAAGCTCCAGGTTTACGAACACTTAGAAGGAACACTTAGAAGTGGTTACTAGAAGCCAGCATGGGATTGTTAAGAACAGATCATGCTAAACAAGCCTTCTTTGATAAAATGAATAAATTAGTGGACCAAATAGATGCTCTGGACATTATATACTTAGATTTTAGTAAGTATTTAGTAAAATAGACTACAACTACTTCTTAGTAATGAATCAACTGCACCCAGCATGTAATCTTAAATGGAATTATACCTATGTAGAGTGAAGTATGCAGTGGGTTTTCTCAAGGTTCTGTTTTAGGCCCAATACTTTTCAACATTTTAATAAATGACCTAAATGTGGAGTTGAAGGGGCACTCATAAAATTTGCAGATGACCGAAAACTGAAGAAAATTGCTAATACTTCAGAAAATAGATTCAAGATTCAGAAGGAACTTCACAGACTAGAGCACTGAACCCTATTTAATAAGATGCAGTTCAGTGGAGAGAAAAATTAAGATAGAATAGAATAGAATATCTTTATAGTCACTGTGTAACTCACAATTAAATTAAGTGCTGACCACAGTGCACAGTACTCACAAGTAAAAACCACAAATAAGAACATACATTATATACACACATCCTTCACATTCTATTCACCATTATGCTGCCCCTAATATTGCACTTCAATGTTGCACTATACTGTGGTATTTAATATGGTTACAGTTCTGGGGTAAAAACTATTTTTCAGCCTATTATCTTTGTTTTTATTATCCTGTATCCTCTGCTAGATGGTTATAGTTCAAAAAAAAAGAATGTCCAAGATGAGTCTTTAAGAATATTTTGAGCTTTCCTAAGACAACAGAAACAGTATAGTTTGTCCAGTGGGGGAAGGAGACGGCAGCCAATAATCCTCTGGGCGATGGTAATGACCCTCTGGAGCGCTTTTCTATCTGCTACTGTGCAACAAGCAAACCACACACAAATGCAATAGGTTAGAATGCTCTTTATAGTCACCAGGAGTTTTTCATTCAGTTGTTATTTCTTGAGAAGTCTCAAGAAGGGGCATTGTCTTACTTGAACATCTTTTCTCAGCATGACGATGGAGAATCCACAATAAATGGGTTGATCCTTGTCTTCCTGCCCAGAGATCAAGTCAATCAACCTTTGCCATGCCTCTTCCCTTGGGTTACAAGACCCAGTCTCGACAAAGGTGTAGCCGTTGATGACCTTACAATGTGGTGGCTCAAAAACCCTGACACAGGACCTGACGGACCTAAATGGGGGGGAGTGGATTCTCCATCATCATGCAGAGAAAAGCCATTCAGGTAAGACAACGCCCCTTCTCCAGCATGACCGATGGAGAATCCACAATAAATGGGACATACCAAAGCCTCACTATCCCTGTGTGTGGGAAACAGTCTGGGCCTGTGTCCCACTATCTGACACTACTCTCTGGAGAACTCTCCTACCAAATGAGGCATCTGCCGAGGCAAACTGATCTAGTTTATAATGCCTCACAAAAGGGGAAGGCAATGACTACGTTGTTGCCCTACAATTTCCTCGGTCGATGCTTGCATCGCCCACACCGCTGAGGTTGCACCGCTGTGAGTTGAGTGCAAAGTGATCCGACTAGGAACTGGCAAGGAGTGTGTCTGATATGCCTCCGCAATACATGCCCTAATCCATCTGCCAATGGTAGGGGCAGACACCTTCTGACCCATTGAAGAGGGTTGGAATGAAACGAAGAGGGCCTCAGATTTGCAGTTTGCTTAATGAAGTGACATAAGACTCTGTGGATGTCCAAAGTGTGCCATTTACGTTCCAAGTCGTGGGACGGCTGAGGGCAAAAATCTGGCAGCACCATTTCCTGCGAAACAAGGAATTGACCTTGGGAACGAAAGAGGGATCCAACTACAGGACCACCCTGTCGACATGAAAGATGCATAAGTCATCTCTGATGGACAGAGCTGCCAGTTCAGAAAAGTGCCTAGCTGATGTGACAGCTACTAAGAGGGCAGCCTTAAGTGTCAGGAACCTCGGGGAACAGGTTCTGACGGGCTCAAAAGGAGTAGAAGTGAGAGCCTGTAGGACATTGAACAGATCCCAAGTGGGATATCTGTGAACCATGGGCAACCTGGTGTTGGTTGCTCCCTTAACAAAGGAGTGCATCATGGGATGCTGAGCCAAGGGCTCTGAATTGCCATATGTAAACACCATGGACAGAGCAGCCACTTGTCTGCAGACTGTATTGGGCATCAGGCCCTTTTTGAGCCCTTCCAATAGATAATCCAAAATCTTTGGAATCGTTATCATCGATAGACTCAACTGCTGCTCACCACACCAGCTAAGAATTTTTTCCAGGTGGAGTCATAAATCCTGTTAGATGAGGGCCTTCTTTTAAGCCTGAATCACAATAATGTCGTCTGACAAGTAGGACTCCTGTATCAGGAACCACCGTTCAAATGCCAGGCTATCAATCGGAGCCGCTGGGTTCAGGGTGATGTACAATCCCCTGGCTGAGGGGGCTCCAACCTGGGGGTATCCTCCACGGAGGAGAGATCGAAAGACCCACAAGTTCGATAAACTGCGCTGTCTGGCCAGTGTGGAGCCTCTGTTCATTCCTGCAGTATCTTATGGATAACTGCCTGGGTCAGAGGAATAGGGAACGCAAATAACAGACCTCTGGCCACGGACTGTGGAGGGAATCTGCCCTTTCCACCCCAGGAGGTAGGAGCCTGGGGAAGAACCACGGGAGCTGAGAATCCACCGGAGTAATAAACAAACCAGTACTCGAAGGCCGAACCTCTCCGATATCGCCCTGAAGAGCTCTGGAGGCAGGTTCCACTCAAAGTGAGCCACTGTCACCCTGCTCAAGAAATCTGTCTACCGATTCGCTTCTCCCAAAAAGTGCTCAGCCCGAGGGAGGAGAGGTTGTTCTCAGCCCAGGTTCCAAATAACTGGGCTTCGGCTCTAAGGGATCTGGAACAGGTATCCCCTTGCCAGTTGACATGGGCTTTCACCGTCACGTTGTCTGTGAGGACTAGAACATGTTGTCTTGCCATTGCCTGTGGCGTAGAGCCAGGTGTATAGCTCCGCGCTCCAACCAATTTATGTTGTGTTTCAGGGCTGATCGGGAGCCAAACAAGCTGGCATTCAAAATCAGGATGAGCCAGGTGGGGTCCTTGAACATGATCCCCCCTGGCTATCGCTGGGGATATCCACCACAGGGTCTGAGATAGAATCCATACCCTTGGGTTGGAGGAACTATCGCGATGCAGGAACTCATATTTCCAAATAACTGAGAAAGCATAGCCAGGGCAACTACCTGCTCCCCTTTTACCTGGATGACCAGGAATCGGATGCAGTGTAGACATTGGCCAGATAACACTGGATACGCACCGGACGGTCCTTAAATGAGCGATCATCACCATCAGGACCTTGTGAACACCCTGGGGGCTGTTGGGAGGCCAACGAGTATGGCCCTACAAAGAAGTGTTGGCCTGCGTAGCAGAGCCTGAGGAATTACCGATGTCTGGGAAGGATGGGAATACATAGGTAGACCTACAACGGATTGAAGGACCTCAGGAAGTCCCCCCCCCCATTCCGATGCCGGCCACCGCGGATTGGAGCATTTGTACCTTAACCTCTCATATGCCAAGTGAGTATTTAATCCCTTGAAAATCAAGGATCGCCCTTCCATAGCCATTTAGTGGCAATAAGACCAACCTAATGGTAACGGACAGCTTCCTGGAGGTGCATTGAGAGGCTTGAGGTGCATTGTTGTCTGCCACTGCATTGTTGATCTGCCAGTAATCAGAGATATCTCGGTGGTGTGCCGAGGGGGATCTCAAAAAGAAACATCTCAGTGGTGTGCTGAGAGGGATTTCAATAGTAAGGAGCAGAGTACTGCTAGTGGCAGAGCCACTCAATGGAATAACAGTTGTACTCAAGGGTTACACACAAATTAATGGTACTACCCTCACTCATGCAACGCTCCTGGTGGCAGCTGAACCAGAAAAGGCTCTGGTCTGTATTGCTGTGGTGATCAAATCAACTCAATGGTAACGGCCAATTCACAAGTAACTCACTTAGTGATGGTAAAACCCACTTAATTGCAATGGCCAGCACACTAGTCCTAGTTAGTGGTGGTAAGACCAACTTCATGGTACATCCATCCTACTTTCTCCTGTCAGGATAAGGAGGTAACCAACTCCAGGCCGGGGCCTTGTGAGCCCAAGATAGCTGTTGTTATGCTCACCTCTCCTGGTAAGCCCAAATCTCTGAGGTCTGAGATGATCCAACAAAGGGAAAAGAGTCCAAGCAGATTAGAGGCAAGGAGTGCTGAATAGAATGGAGTCTGACCCTTAATGCAATAATTAAGCAGACTTCAAATGCTTAGCGATGTGTGTTTCTGTTTGGATGACTCGGACCTTTTTTGTGTCCGGGAGAACTGCTGGAGACAATTTGAGAAGTCAAAAATGAAGTGTTATCTGCCACTGCAAATAAGAAATATCTCAGTGGTGAGCTCAACAGTAAGAGGCCAAGGACTGGATAGTATTTGATGGCTGCAATAGCCGGAGCGCTCATGACCCTGATAGTGGGTCTTAATCGAAATAGTCAGTACGCCAATGAAAACAGTGGTTAATAAAGGCCAACTTGATGGTCCAGGTAATGCACTGCACTGTTCTTGATGACAACAAACCAGTAATGGCACGGTTACCGCCGCGGTAAACCTCACAGCGGTGACAAAACCAGTTCAGGGTAGGACCAGCACATATAAAAATTCACTTAGGGGTGGCAGGTCAACTCAGTGGGCACAGACAACCACATGCGATCCACTTAGTGATGGTAATGGCCAGCATAACTGATGTTGCTTTAGAGGCAGCAAGATCACCTTGATAGCAAAAAGTTGTAAACAGAGGAAGGTCTTTAGCTCAGACACAGCTACACTCTGTTGCTTTGTGCCTCGGAGCGTTATTACTCTAGGGCCTGAGCCTCCTGCCGGACTCTTGACAGGAAAAGACCTTGGTCTAAGTTTACCGGCCACCTCCTGATCGGAGGACTTGGACTTTCTTTTCTTGGAAGTGCTGGGGGCATCTTGTGAAGTTTGAGATGCCACGTTGTCTGCCATTGCAATTAGAGCTATCTCAGTGGTGTGCTGAGAGGGATCTCGACAGAGATATCTCAGTGGTGTGCTGAGAGGGATCTCAATAGTGAGGAGCAGAGTACTGCAGGGCCACTCAATTTAAGAAACAATGTAATCAGGTTCAAACGTGGTTGCAGAACCAAATTAATGGTGCTGCCCTCACCCATGCAATGTTCCTGATGGCAGTAGGACCAGTAAGAGCACAGTCAGAGCTCTGGTCAATTCAACTGTGTCAGCAAAACCACAGTTGAATTGGTAACAGCCAGTTCACAAATAGTTTACTTAGTGATGGTAAGCCAACTCAATGGTAATGGCCAATTTGCATGTGTTTCACTTAGTGATGGCAAGACCAACTCAATGGTAATGGCTAACTTGCATGCGTTTCACTTAGTGATGGCAAGACCAACTCCACGGTAACATCCAATGCACATGTGGTTTACTTAGCGATGGCAAGATCAACTCAATGGTAACAGCCAAGTCACATGTAGTTCATCTAGTGATGTCAAGACCAATTCAATGGTAACAGCCAGGTCAAATGTACTTCACTTAATGGCGTAACTGCCAGCACACATACGCTTTCAGAATAATCTTGAGGCCTGTGTGAGGCCAAAAATGTCAGCTTGTCTCTGTTTGCCTATCTGCAGGCTAGTTTTAGACTTAATCAGGCATCTGTGCAGTAATTAAATCCAAGTGCAAGGCAGTGAATTTGCTGTCGTTGCATGAAACAGAAGTACAGAAGCTAGGCCCGATTGACGGTCATGATTCGCGGCCTTTAAAAATGACCACCATTCAGAATCGTTGAGATCTAGGGCCCTTTTGTAAGATTGCATCTGGAATTGTAATTCCGTTGTCGTCTTTCTGGTGTCCTGATGAAATTCAGTCCAATCGGACAAGACAAGTTGCTCTGCCCCTAAAGGAAGCAATCTGACCGAATCAGCCAAAAATAATAGTAGTAGTAGTAGTAGTAGTCGTCGTCATCATCATCATCATCGCTGCTTCTTGTGCAGCATGACCACGTGGCACCCAAAATGGCGACCGCTGCTGGCAAAAATGAAGAAAAGCAGCTCCAGCCAATGCCCGGGAATGGCCAACAACAAACCGAAATCACTTGAAAAGCCTGCAAATGACAGACATTCACATGCTTCCAAACAATGCAAAATGGAGCGAACAAGGAATGATCGAGCACAGCCAGATTTAAAATTCTGTTGCTGCATTTCTCTGGTGACTTGCTGCAAATTCAGTCCCATCAGGCAATGCTGAGTTTGCCCCCTGAATGATCAATCAAACCTAAGCAGACAATAAAACTAACTGCTGCCTCTCTGCAGCACGCTGACTCCTAAAATGAAAGTAGCTGGGGCTTCAGCTTCACCCAAACGCCTGGGAACGGCCAAAATGAAAACTGTTCTGAATTGCTTGGAACCTTGCAAGCAGAAGAAAAACAGCTCGCCCCAAAACGCTCCCAATTCGAGCGCAAAGGCAAAAGAAACAAGTGAAACTCCCACATGGCCGAGAATGGAGGCTTCCGTTGAAGCCTCAAATCTTCTGAACCGGCTGATTTAGTGCTGTGCTGTTAACAGCACAGCGACTGGGAGAAAACACAATAGATGGGGAAAGCAAAGAAAATATATGACCTGATCATTGTCTCTGCCTAAAGACTGAGCCAAGCTTTATCATGTCTCATACGAGCGAAGACCAAGTTGAGACTGGGTCTTGTAGCCCAAGGGAAGAGGCGTGGCAAAGGTTGATTGACTTGGTCTCTGGGCAGGAAGACAAGGATCAACCCATTTATTGTGGATTCTCCATCAGTCATGCTGGAGAAATATAATCCCTGCTGAGCCTTCTTAACCAATGTTATAACATGAGCACTCCAGGTCAGACCCTCCTTTATGGCAACACCCAGAAACCTAAAGCTTGCCACCTGTTCCACACAGTCTCTGCTAATGATCAGGGGCTGAATGTCTGATTTATTCCTTCTGTAATCTACTATAACATTGGTGGTGAACCTATGGCACACGTGCCAGAGGCGGCACTCAAAGCCCTCTCTGTGGGCATACACACTGCTACTGCCAGCAGCTTTGCAGGTCCATTAGGCTGCCACCGCCACCTGGAGCGGCAGCCCCACCCAGCACAAAGGATGCAATGCAGCCAGTTAGCAAGCTCAAGTAGAGGTGGTAGAGCACGTCCACGCCCAGGAAGCCAAAGGCCACCGAGCAGGGAAAGCCGGCTCCCCATTGGCACCATGGCCACCCAGTCCCAGCTAGGATTGCATGCCTCTCCCCATCTATGCTGGGCTTTCTGCCTCACCCAATCCACCAGAGACCTCCTGGATCTCCCCTAACCCTGCCCAGCCCCCACAGGCATCCCCCATGAGCAACATTGAGATGGCCGTGCCCACCCCAGCCACGCCCACCCAGTCTGCCGTGACAACTGCAGCTATGCCCACCCAGTGGGCCAAGCCTCCATGCCCCCCCTGACAGCACCACAATGCTGATGCGGCCCTGGCACTTTGCAATAAATAAGTGGGTTTTAGGTTGTGGTTTGGGAACTCAGTTTCTATAGGATTCTTCATCACTGTACTATAAGCTGCTTGGTCTTAGTTGTGTTGAGAACCAAATTATTGTCTCTCCACCACAAAAGCAACCACTCCACCTCATCCTGATAAGCAGACTCATCCCCCTGGAGATAAGCCCCACCACTGTTGTATCATCTGCAAATTTAACAATAATATTGCTGGGATGGGTGGGGGTCCAGTCATAAGTGTAGAGAGTGTAAAGTAAAGGGCTCAACACACAGTCCTATGGGAGCCTATATTAAGAATAAGGGCTGAAGAGATATAGTTGCCTAATCTAACCTTCTGAGAGCCGCCAGACAGGAAGTTCATAATCCAAAGGCAGATTGAATGTGAAAGTCTGATACTGACAAGTTTAGATATCAGTGTGTATGCAAGAATTGTGTTAAATGCAGAGCTAAAATCCACAAAGAGCATCCTTACATAAGTTCTCTGCTGCTCCAGATGAATCAGAGCATATGGAGAGTGATGGCTATGGCGAACTCTGTGGATCTTTTTGCTCTGTATGCAAACTAGTGACTGTCAAGTGTGTATGGCAGGCAGGACACAATGTGCCTGCGGACCAGTTTACCCAAACGCTTTAATATAATAGGGATGATCTATAATCCCTGTTAATAAAGGACTTCTTTGGTAATGGAACAATGATGGAGGCCTTCAGATAGGATGGAATAGTGGACTGGGATAGAGACCAATTAAAAATCTTGTAAAGACCTTAGCCAACTAGTCTGCACAGTCTTTAAGCACTTGGCCAGAAATGCCATCAGGTCTAGCAGCCTTCCATGAATTTACAGCTTTCAAGGTAATCCTCACCTCATGCTCCTCCATGATGAGGGGAGGGCTGCAGTGGACTAGTGGCTGTATTACAGCTGCCTCAGATGGCTTCACTTCGAAGCAGGCAAAGAAAAGATTCAGCTTTTCTGCCAATGAAGCATCCCTGTCAACAGGAGTGATGTTATTGGGTCTATAGTTGGTGATTGGTTGGATCCCCTGCCACACCTGCCTTGCATCATTGTTATGAAAATAATTTTCAGTCTTTCTGTTATAATCTGCCTTGGCCTGCTGAATGCCTCTCTTCAGACTAATTTTGGCAGCACTATATTTTTCCCCTGGATTAAGATCCTGCATTAGGTAGGAAAACCCAGATACCCAGGTATAAGAGAATATAAGAGAGTATCTGGCTCAACTTAGTGCCTATAAGAGGAATCTAGGTTTCCTGGTGGCCCAATGGCTAAGTACAAATCAGCAGCATGCTGCAGCTGCCAAAATCGTCAACAGAGTCTTTGGTTGCATCAACAGTGGGAGAGCATTAAGATCAATGGAACAGATAGTACTGCTTTACTGCACTGAGGAAGCCATATTTCGGATACTGCATCCAGTTTTGGTCACAATGCAAAAAATATGCTGAGACCTTTAAAAAGTGCAGGGAAAACCACCAAAGCTAAATCCTATGAAGAACAGCTAAAGGAATGAGGAATATTTAACTTAACAAAGAGAAGACCAAGGAGAGACATAATACCAGTCTTCCAATATTTAAAGAGCTGCCACAGAGGGAGTCAATTTATTTTTCATAGTACCTGAGGATAGAAAAAGAAGTAATGAATGTAACAACCTAGAAATAGGGAGAAATTTCCTGATAGTGAGGGATATTAAGCAACGGAACAGCTTGCTTCCTAGAGTTGTGGATATCCCGCCCTTGGTGGTTTTCAAAATAAGACTAGTAAGCCATTTATCCACATGGAAGGGGCGTTGACTTACCTGAACGCCTTTTCTCAGCACAGAGATGGATAATCCACGCAGTGGGTTGAGACTGTATTCCTGGCCAATCAGATCAGTCAGCCAAAGTTGCCATGCCCTGTCCTGGACCATGATTCTCCAGTCTTGACTCGAGCGTAGCCATTGACTGACAGTAAGACGTTTTGGCTCCACTAAATATATCCTATTATCCTAGTCTATAAGGGTGGGTGTGGATTATCCATCTCCGTGCTGAGAAAAGGCGTTCAGGTAAGTCAACGCCCCTTCTCCAGCACTGGAGATGGATAATCCACGCAGTGGGACATACCAAAGCCTATTGTCCCTTGGGTTGGGGAATAGACTGGTCCCGTGTGTAACTTTGGTCTAGAACCTGCTGGAGAACCCTCCTACCGAAGGAGGCCTCTGCAGAGGAGTACTTGTCGATTTTGTAATGGCGAATGAATGGAGAGGGCGAGGCCCAAGTGGCTGCCCTGCATACCTCTTCAATAGAAGCCTGCATGGCCCATGCTGTTGAGGTGGCAGCACTCCTTGTGGAATGGGCCGTGATATGCTTGGGGACTTGCAAGGACTCCGCCTGGTATGCCCCAGTGATGCATGGCCTAATCCACCTACCGATGGTAGAGGACGAGACCTTCTGGCCCCTAGTAGCGGGGTGGAAGGATATGAAAAGCGCTTCTGAGCGTCGGAATTCCGCTGTGCGCGAAATGTAATGTCTTAGTGCCCTTCGTACGTCCAAGGTGTGCCATTGCTGCTCCAGGGGATGAGCTGGGTTTGGACAGAAGTCTGGTAGGACTATTTCCTGTGATCTGTGAAAAAAGGAGTTGACCTTTGGAATGAATGGTCTATTCTTAGGACTACCTTGTCCCTGTGAAAATGACACAGGTCCTTCCTCGTTGAGAGAGAAGCTAACTCGGATATCCGTCGAGCTGACGTGATAGCTACTAAGAATGCTACCTTATGGGTCAGGTAGCGAATGTCACATGTTTTGAGTGGTTCGAAGGGCGCTCTGGTAAGAGCTTGTAGTACTCGTGGTAGTTCCCACGATGGATACCTGTGCACGGTTGGCGGTCTGATGTTCGCAGCCCCCTTGAGGAAGGATCGTATTAAGGGATGCTTGCCCAAGGATTCACCGGGGCTGGCAGAAAGTATAGTTGAGAGGGCGGCGATTTGCCTGCGCAGCGTTTTTGGCGAGAGGTCCCTCTCTAGGCCATCTAGTAAAAATTCTAGGATCTTGCGAATTGTGATCCCTTCGAGTAACACTTCCTGTTTAGAGCACCATGATTGGAAGCTTCTCCACGTGGCCTCGTAGATACGGTTCGTGGAGGGGCGCCTTGATGCCTGTATGAGCCTAATTACACCCTGTGAGCAAGCCCCCTTGGCTAAAATTGACCGTTCAAGAGCCAGACGGCTAATTGTAGCCATTGTGGCTCTGGGTGGGAGATCTCCCCCTGCTTGAGGGAGATCCTCTCCGGAGGAATCCGCCATGGATTTGTGCGGGAGAGACTCCTCAAGTCTGCGAACCAAGGTCTCCTTGGCCAATAAGGGGCCACAAGGATTACCTCGGCCCTTTCCCGCAGAATCTTGCGTACTACCGCCGGAAGGAGAGGTAAGGGTGGAAACGCGTACAGGAGTCCCCTTGGCCATGGGCTCCGTAACGCGTCTGTCTGCTCTGCTCCCCTGGATGGGAATCGGGAGAAGAAGCGAGTTAGGTGGGCATTGGAAGGAGAGGCAAAAAGGTCCACCTGGGGAAGCCCGAAGCGGTGACAGATCTCCCTGAAGATCCTCGGGTATAGTTGCCACTCCGAGTGATCTATTGTTGATCTGCTCAACAGATCTGCTTGGATGTTTGCCTCCCCCGATATGTGGTCGGCCTTTATGGAGGCCAGATTTTGTTCCGCCCAGGCCCCCAGTAGGAGGGCCTCGGCCGAGAGCGAGCGAGAGTGTGTGCCCCCTGACGGTTTATGTGGGCCTTGGCTGTCACGTTGTCCGTCAGGACCAGTACGTGCCTGCCTTTTATGCTGCTGTGAAAATGCCTTAACGCTAGGTGAATAGCCCGTAGCTCGAGCCAGTTTATGTTGTGTCGGAGATCCACCGCTGACCAGCGGCCCTGTGTCCACTTGGTCCCCAAGTGGCCTCCCCAGCCGAATAAGCTCACATCTGTTGTGACTACTACTCTGTCTGGTTCCCTGAATGGGGACCCCCTGAGGAGAGCTGGAGATAGCCACCACCTGAGGGAGTGTCGTACTCTCAGAGGTATGCCTACCCTCTTCCGGGATGCACTGATTTGCTGTCTCTGAAACGGGAGCATGAACCACTGCAGTTCTCTTGAGTGCAGCCTTGCCCAAGGAACTATTGCTATGGTCGATATCATCTTCCCTAGCAGCTGGGAGAGGCAGACCAGCGTCACTGACTGACCGCGGCTTACCTGTTTTACGGCTTTCTTTATGCTGCTGAGGCGTTCCTGTGATAGGTACACCTTGCACTCCTTTGTGTCTATGACCGCTCCCAGATGGAGTATTCTCGTAGTTGGGGTTAGATGGCTCTTTGGAAAGTTCACCGAGAAGCCGTGGTCCTGCAGCAGTTTTATCACTAACTTTAGGTCCGCCCGAGACTGCTGGGCGGACGATGACTGGATTAGAATATCGTCCAGGTAGCACTGGATTCTGACTGGTACGTTTCTTAGGTGTGCTGCCAGAACCGCCAGAATCTTGGTGAACACCCTGGGCGCTGATGACAGGCCGAATGGAAGTGCCCTGTATTGAAAATGGTGCCCCCTGTAGGCAAACCGTAGAAAGCGGCGGTGAGCCAGAGAGATAGGGATGTGCAAGTATGCCTCCGTGAGGTCGATCGATGCCAGAAAATCCCCTTTCCTTACGCTTCCAAGGATGGAGCGTAGTGTCTGCATTTTGAATTTGCGGTATTTTATGTAGAAATTTAGCCTTTTTAAATCCAGAACGGCTCTCCAACCCCCCGAGGGTTTTGGGACCACGAAGAGGATAGAATAAAACCCCTGGTCTCTCTGGTTCATAGGCACCGGCTCTACGGCCCGTATGTTTAGAAGGTGCTGAACGGCCTCGTTCATGAGCCTTCTCTTTGTTGGGTTTGTGGGACAGGGGCACGGGCGGAAGCGGTTCGGGGGCTTTGAGAGAAATTCTAGAGATAGACCATGACGTATGGTGTTCCTGACCCATACGTCCGTGGTGGTCTCTTCCCACTGGGGAGCAAACCCTGCTAGTCTGCCCCCTATGGGAAGGTCTGGGTGGGAGTCATCTGGTACGGCGGAAGGGGCGGTTGTTCCCCCGAAAGGGCCGTCTTCCCTGCGTTTGCCTATGTCTTGTGTTCTGTCTGTCCCCCTGTCTTTCCCTATCCTGTCTAGCTTGGAAGGGTTGGGAATTTTGAAAGTAGTTGACCCTGGCTTCCGTACGAAAGGATTGTTTCCTTCCCCAGGAGCCGGGTCTCTTGTCCTGCCTTTTAAGCATGTGTTTAAGGACCTTGCGCTTGTCCTTGTTCTCTGTCAGGTATGGCGTTAGTGCCTCACCAAACAGCTTTGCCCCTTGGTACGGAGCCGAAGCCAATTTCCACTTGGATTTGGTATCCGCCTGCCAGTTCTTTAGCCAGAGGATGCGCCTGCTCGTGTTGTTTGCCGCCATTGCCTTGGCTGAAAACTTGGTCGCTAAAAGTGTTGCGTCCGACGCATATTCCGTGGCCGCTACCATTTTGCTGAGTTCCTGGTGAGTGCGTATATCCTCCATGGGAACCCGGCCCTGTAACTCACGGAGCCAACAAAGTGTGGCTCTGGTGAAAAAGGACGCGGAGGTAGTCGCCCTGGTAGCCCAAGCTATTGCCTGGTGCGTTCTCCTGTAGTTGGACTCACTCTTTCGGTCCTCGGCTTTAAGAGCCTCAGCAAAATCTCCTGATATGGCCGTGTCCGATATCAGGGGACCTATGGGTTCGTCCACCACCGGCACCTCCAATGTTCCCTCTAGCTCCCTTGCTACGTTAAACAGCTTCCTCTCCGCATTGCTAGGAAGCGGTAGGGAGGTTGGCGCTGCCCACTGTTTCCTTATTGTGTTTAGAAACATGGTCGGGCATGGTATGCGGTGTTGAGTGGTTACCTTTTCGGCGAACGTCGGCTCGGCCTCCGTGTCAACTGTGACAGGCTCCGCTGGTGTCCCATGCCCCAGATGGGCTGTGGCCTCAGCCTTGCGCAGAATGGTAACAAAAAGAGAAGGGTTAAACAGGCCGCTGAAGGACGGCCCTTGAGGTGAGGTGTCCTCTCTTCCTCAGACATTTGAATCCCTTGTGACATACCTGGCTGGTCCAGGTAAGCTTCCTCGGAGACCGACGAGTCTGAGAAGGAGGAGAGGTCCTGATGGTCCTCCATTTCCTCCCGATGCCTCGTTCTAAGTCCTAGAGGCTTGGCTTTTGAAGTTTGAGCCCTGGCCTCAAATGCACGGTCCACTGCCTGTGCTATTAGGGTAGCTAGCAGATCCCCCGTCAATGCAGGAGGAGTAACCATTGCCTGCGACCCTGCAGGTGCTGTGGTTAGCATGGTCCTCGGGGTTTCCTGTAACCTCCGTGGGGAGGGGGATCGGGAGAGCGATGAGAATTCGCCTATCCCACCCTCTGTTTGGGACTGTGATGAGTTCCCTAATGACCAAATGGCCCGTGGGGATGAAGGGAGACCCAGCGGTAGATCAGGACCTATTCCCCCATTCTGCCTATTTTCAATTCTGGCCCTTTTCTGGGCTCTGTCGAACTCTTTTTCTAGGGCTTGGTGTCTTCTGATTGCCTGTTTGTCAGCCTTCTTTGATGACTTCCTTGCAGCCTTTCTAGGGGCTGCAGAGGATTCCGAATCCTCTGAAGCGGGTGCTCCAGAGGATGAAGGCAGGGCTCCAGTGGAGGGAATGATTGCTTCCTCCATTCTCCACTAACGCCGGGCCGCGATAGGGGGGACCCAGGTAGTAGGAGAGCTCCAACTTTGAGTAAGGACAGGCGCACTACTGGGGGCGTCTGGAACTCAGGAGCAGACTCTGCAAAATTGTCAGAGTTAGTCACTGTGCACGGATAAGAACAGGCACGCTAATGGGAATGCCTGGAACCTGGCTTGACTATGGTGGGTAAGGACAGGCATGCGACTGGGAATGCCTGGAACCCACCACTAAATCCAGAAGCGTACGGGCCACTAATGGGGGACCCGAAGTCCGGAAGGAGCCAAAGGCAACTAAACACAGTTAGTTATGAAAGGTTCTTATTTACTTTAGATAGAAGACACCAAGTCCTGGAACCAGCAGCTATGTGTCTGATTTGAATGTCTCTGAATGAATAATAGATGCTTTAGTACCCCAGTACTGCTTGCCTATTAATTCACTCCAGCGGCTGAACCTAGCTTTCTCAGGGAGCCTTAGATCCCCCGTTTGGACAAAAATATGGCCGCCGCTGCCAGGAGACTACTGCGCATGTGTTAAAAGGAGCAGGGGATTATTGCGCCTGTGCTAAAAAGGCTGCCTGTGCCACGTGCGGTTGTAACAAAGAGCCGCGCGTGCTCCCAGCTGTGCAGACAATGGCACCTCGTTTAAAAATCCTGAGCAGCCTGGTGAGTGAAAGAGACAGCTCCTTCACACGCCAGCTGTTTCCCTTAATCAATCTCCCTCCCAGCATGCGTCCCCTTTGTCCTCCGCTTCCCTCGCTAATTGCTTGCCTTTCTGTCTTTTTTTGTTTTGTTTGTTTTAAACGCGAGGGGTTGCCCGAGCCTCCCCGTTTGTTTAAGGCGGCTGCCGGCTGCTCTGGCTGTGGGAAGGTGGTTGGGGTTTGGGTTAGGGAGGGGAGTTAGGGATTTCCCCCTTTTAAGTGAGGGTGGTTTCCCCTGTAGGGAATCTGACTTCCTGAGTCTTACAATTTAACCAGGAAATTTTTGAGTAATCAATTAAATTGAATTAAATTATCTCTAATTAACTTTTAAACTAAGCAATTTCAGCTACTAGAAGAAAATTCCCCCCCCCTTGATGGAAAGGAACTATACCTGCCCAGGAGCCAAAGTTGTACGTCTGTCTGTGTGGCCAGATCAGTCAAGACTGGAGAATCATGGTCCAGGACAGGGCGTGGAAACTTTGGCTGACTGATCTGATTGGCCAGGAATACAGTCTCAACCCACTGCGTGGATTATCCATCTCCAGTGCTGGAGAATCAAGACTTCTAGCTTGGGCAGAGGGTTGGGCTAGAAAATGTCCAAAGTACTTTCCAACTCTATGAGTCTATAATAATAAAAATATAAATAAAACTAGATGCAGTGGGCACCTTTCATTACTTCTGATCATAATTTTATAGTGTATGCCCAATTCACATGAGCTCCCCTTTCATTCTGTTAATAATCTAATAAATTAATGGCACTGGTCTCAAAAAGCTGAACAACATAAGGATTTGCATGGGAATCCCAAACTATATACTTGTGTCGTGGCTCAGGACTCAGATATTGATTTTGACGGTGAAGAAGCTGCTCTGCCAAAATCTGTGGAAAGTCAGTATCAGAAGACACAAAGCCAAGAACCAATTGAGACTCATCATTTCTGCTGGAGAAGCTTCTTCGCTTTCAGAATCAGTATCTGAGTCCTGTCATGACAACTAGACTGAAGTCAATAAGAACATCACAGAAGGCTGCAAAGAAAACTGCATGGATATATCCATGAAGTCACTCAAAGTCAAATCCAATTCTTTATTTTTATCTTTCTACAGAATGCTGTAAATTACAATAATTTTGCACAAAATGCTTTTGTCTAGAAAGACCTGTTGAATTCAATATATGTGGGATATTATTTTTGACAATCTCTTGAAAAAGCTGCCATCCTTTGATGGTGTTTAGTCTCTTCTCTGTAATATAGTTTTCCTGCTGAAGCATTATCTTGTAAGACTTCTTTTCAACCCATCTATATTCTCCTGGATACAAACATTTTAGATATGTCCAAGAGCATTTTTGCACAGTTCAAACAGATGAATTAGCTACAATCCTTCTGGAAGATATAGATGTGATCACGTCTGTCAGAGTTATAAATTCTTGTTTGAGCACTACAATATAGTCCATGACAGCTGTTTTATATAATATTTGTGAACTAAGTAATATGCTCTTAAAAAGAAATTTGATTTATATTAACAGAGGGATAGAATCAAGATCACGTGAAGTATTAATACCACTCTTCAATGCCTTGGTAAGGCCACACTTGGAATACTGCATCCAGTTTTGGTCACCACAATGTAAAAAAGATGTTGAGTCTCTAGAAAGAGTACAGAGAAGAGCAAAAAGATGATTAGGGGACTGGAGGCTAAAACATATAAGGAACGGTTGCTAGAATTGGGTATGTCTAGTGTAACGAAGAGAAGGACAAGGGGGGACATGATAGCAGTATTCCAATATCTCAGGGGCTGCCATAAAGAAGAGGGAATTAAGCTATTTTCCAAAGCACCTGAAGGCAGGACAAGAAGCAACGGGTGGAAACTAATCAAGGAGAGAAGCAACCTAGAACTAAGGAGAAACTTCCTGACAGTGAGAACAATTAATCAGTGGAACAGCCTGCCTCCAGAAGCAGTAAATGCTCCAACACTGGAAGTTTTTAAGAAGAGACTGGACAGCCATTTGTCCGAAATGGTGTAGGGTTTCCTGCCTGAGCAGGGGGTTGGACTAGATGACCTCCAAGGTCCCTTCCAGCTTTACTACTATTACTATATTATTCTGATGGCCTATACCAGTGGTGGCAAACCTACGGCACAGGTGCCAGAGGTGGCACTCAGAGCCTCTCTGTGGGCACACGTGCCATTGCCCCAGTCCTAGGCCTTCAGCTGGGTTTTATAAAACCTTTTTGCTTTAGGCCTCCACCACCGTGTGCAAAAAAAAAAGTTCAATCAATCAGTCAAATTTCAACTTCTCGCAAAAAAAAAAGATCTTGCAAAGTTGGAATTGATTGATTGAACTTTTTAGTCCCACTCAGTCTGCCATTACCACTGCAGCCACGCCCAGCCAATGGGCCACACCCACCCGGCACCCAATGATGCATAAGTGGGTTTTGGGTTGAAGTTTGGGCACTCAGTCTCTAAAAGGTTTGCCATCATTGGCCTATACTGAATCTAAAATATTTTGAGCACAGTTAAAAAATCTTGGTAATCAGCTTTGGATCTTGTCAAAATTTGCTGACAATACTCAACTTTACATCTCCACATCTGGTGACCCAAGTAATGCTGTTGCTATCTCTCATGCTGTCTGGACTTAGAGGGGGGACCATGGGCAAGATCAAGTAGGTTTGGGTGCATGGGGCTTCAAAATCCTGATCTTTGACATCCTTAGGTCTGGACAGGGCTGCACTACCCCATTCAGACCAGTTCACATCTTAGGGGTCCTCCTGGACTACAACTCCTGCTTGAAAAGCAGATGGCAGTCATGGCTAGGAGAGCCTTTGCATATAGCTTCAATTTATGCACCAGATGTAGCTTTTCTGGATCAGGACTCCCTGATAATTCCCTGCCCTCGGTAATTCAAGACCTAGTAATTTCTCTTCTGGATTACTGCAATGTGCTTTATTATGGGGCTAACTTTAAAATGCATTTGGAAGCTTCAACTAGTACAAAGTGTGGCAGCACAAGCAGGCTTTGGGGCCTGTAGAAGGGTCCACGCTACAGCAATGCTTCATGAACTATACTGGCTGCCAATTTGCATCTGGGTGCAGTTCAAGGTGTTAGTTGGGATCTTTAAAGCCCTCCATGGCATGGGTCTAGATTACCTGATAAACTGTCTTGTCCACTAAGACAAGCTACTCATGCCAGCAAAAGAGGCATGCTGCAGACCCCGTCAGTCAAGAAATTCCAGCTGCTGGGATCCAGAATAAGAGTCTTCTCTGCTATAGCACGAGTCCTGTGAAACATCTTGCCCCCTGCAGTGAAGTTTTCCCCACCTTCCTATTCTTCCACAAAAGCCTGGCTCTGCAAGTTGGCTTGGAGACCCAATAGGGGAACACTACACTTGAGGTGGCTCTTGGGCTAATTAGCTGACCCCACCTTCCTTTGGCCAGCCATTTCCGCAGCCCACTGGCCAAGAGCCCATGGTCCACAGACCATAGGTTAGGGACTCCTGGATTAAGCCACTAGCACGATTAGACCATTAGAGCACTATTTGTGCTCAGATTCAACCATACTCTGTATTTTTATTGTACAATCTAGAAAATATAACATTCTGGTTGCCTCCTATATTTACAAAAAAAAGCCCCTATAAATTTATGATTTTTAAGACAGCAGCAGCAGACTGAGTATGTAATACCACACTTTTTTTCAGGATGTTAAGAAAACCCACCCTAACTGAAATTTTTACTAACTAATAGGTCATCCAGACAATGTTTCCGATGATGTACAACTCAAGCAGGAATAAAAGAGCACAATTCATGGAGCAGCTAACTTCTTCTTGTAACAGACTGAATGGATAGGGAAAATGAGTGGTGAAGACTATAAAGAATGTGAATAAATTTGGTTTAAAGAAATAGTGTTCAAACCTAATGCAATAAGTTCCAGAGCATTTCATTTCCAGAAGTGTAACTTTTGCATTTTCCATGTTTGAAGCCTTCTGGCATACGTGTTTCAAGAGTGCAGAAAAATGTGAAAAAAGCAGCATGAACTCCAAGGCTCTATATAAATCTAATTCCTTTACTGAACTTCAATGAGCTTTCAAGATCTAAAATTCTACGCATTTTGCTCTCTCTGAAACAGAAATAATTTTTTACATTTGGGGCCATATTGTTTTTGCCTTTTTAACTGAATGCAGTCATTCAAATTCCTATCCCTCTTTCTATTTGAGGCTGCCTAAATTGTATTCTATTCATTAATAAATGGCTTGCATCCACTGAGAAGAGCTGTCTGAAATAACAATGCCACAGCATTCATCATCATTACATCAGCAGTAGGGAAAGTTTATTCTGATTACTATCAGCATCCAGAGTGCCCTGATCAGTGTGCAAGCAAACATAGGAACACTTAATTTTTTTCAGAAATGGCTCTAAGTATTTGAGGTGTTCATATGCATCACTTTGATCTGCGCTACTGGAAACACTCTTTGGGGAGATGCCTCAACAAGTGAGAGCGGAAAACAAAACACAAGGGTTAGCATGTCGAACAATCAGAAAATTACAATTTCTTTCAAGCATAAAAAAGTTCTTTATCAGCTGTATCATAATTTGATACTTTATTTCTTGGGAATACTCAAGGATAAAAAAGCTGTGTATCTCAGTCAAATCCATTCAACATATACACAGGACAATATAAAACAGAAGCTGCTTTACTTATATTTATTAAAGTTTACAAAGATTATGTTTAACATCCAAAGTTCTTGGAAATATTTAACAATGATTCATACAAAACTGTAGCAACATAATTTCCTGAGAAGTAAAGGTACAGTCCAATACTTGATATTTCCTCCTTAGTGTTTAAACTTACTATTCTAATGAAAATCTTCTCCCTTCCTACAAAGAAAATATCTTATTTTCCCACATTGTGAATATATGCAAACACACACATAGTACATATACAATATAATATAGTTTCACTTATCAATTCTGACACAGAATAAGAGAGAGAATAAAATAATGCATTAGTTGTTGGCATATTCTTTAAATGCACCATCCTGAATCTGCTCAGAAAGAATGTTCTTCTATAGTCTTTGTTTCACAATGTGAATTGGGACTAGCAACTAAGTTGTTAAGTGAAGCAGTCATTAAGTGAAACTATGCCTGTGGTTATTTACTTTCTTTAGCTTTCCTTTGCTTTACAGACCTGAAAAGATCATAAATGCAATGAATGATTGCAAAATTTAAATCACTGCTATAACTACAAACAATCGTTAAGTGAGTCAGTTTTTAAACAACACTACCTATATTGCAATATAGGGAAACTAATTTAACAAATGTATATACGCATAGACAGAAACTAAAGTCCTTGGAAGGAGCAGCATTGGATAACAGGTTTGGCCACAGAAAGAACTGAATACAAAACTTCACCTTTGATTCACTATTTAGATTGCCTCTTTTATTGTACTCATGCTGAATAAATTTTGTGACATGTTTCTGGCCCCAGTCAGCTGCCCCACATGTTTATATTTTGAAGGCATGCTTACTGTAATATTTTGCAAGGTGGCAATGGCACTGATTTACACAACACATGCCAGAGTGCAAATAGCAATTTTGCTCTCACCAGAAAAGAGGAAGCATGGTGGAATAGTAGCAAGGAAAATGCAAGTCCACTTTCCAATTTAGGCAAAATGTTATCTCAAGTCAGTCCTGAGAAGGAAGAAAGAAAAGGATGTAGACCTGAATACAGAAGAAATCAAAGAAATTTAAAGAAAACCTGAGCTGGGCATAGTCAAGAAAGAAGGAGTAATAATACAAAAATCATTGTGAATAACCCATTATTCTAGAAGAGCAAATAAATATGAGGTACCTAACAAATTATTAATCTTCTCAATTAATATCATCTATTACATATGATTGTGATTTCCCAAATTTCAGGCAGAGCCCTCTTACCTGAGGATTGACATAGTGAACTAGGAACAGAAAAAATCCTTGTACTAAATGGATAAATCCAAATACATGTTTTGTTACTGAGCTGAGAACCAAAGCACATTAAAAGCCATGACAATTTCTCATCTTTTAGTTTCATAATTTTGAGAATCTTATGATGATTAAAGGTAATTCCATTCTAATATTTTATTTGTTAGACCTTTTTCCTGTGATATTCTTTATATGTATTCCAGAAGGTGGAAGAACTGAGGAAATATGCCATTCCTGCTCCAATCACAGTCAGTCTTCAAAGGACACTACGTTTGCACTCATTTGTAACCATCTTTGGAAATTGTCCATTAACCACCTTAAGGACACTTTCAAAAGACACTTTCAAAAATGTCAAAGCTGGAAATACCAGGTGAATGCCTTCAGTCCTCAATATAAGAAAATAAAATTGTATCTTTATAGGCTTAGAAATTCAAGACAAGGTTTTGGCTACAGAAAGTTTTAAACAGGTTAAGTGCCCAAAAAACATTGGAATATTTGATTTAAATATTAAAACTTTGAAATTAATTGCACGGAATTAATGCATTTTTCTAGGAAAGAAAAAAATATTTTCAGTTTGGAGACATAACAATATAAGCAATCGTGTTCAGAGGTATTTTAAGGAATAGCAATATGATTTCAAATAAATAGTGACAGTTATGTTGTGTGATTTAATGAATAGCCTGTTCCCAGAAGATGCTACAACAGAAAAAGTTAATAATAATATTTATCTGGTATGATTCTGGAGAGTTATCTCAAGACTTTTTCATTGATACACACACAAAAAAATCTGATAAGGCTCTAAAAATTAAGAATAGAATAAAAATATTAATTCAAGGAAGTAATTGGCATAATTTCTTCCAAGTCATGACCCAGGCTGAAGTTACAGATTTTGAATCTAATTCTGATACTGAAAAAGCTTCTGTAGCTAGCTTATGGAATATCAGCCTCAGGAAGGACACATGAAGCTGATCAAACATAAGACACCACCTGAGCAGCTGGAAAAGTCAGAGGAAAATGTAATACCTGACCCAATGAGCACAGTAGAGAGAAGAACAGTGAAAGTATTAGGCTCTTTGCCTGGCAAAGAAGTAAACCTAAAAACTAGAAGTAGGACACCTGCTGGATTTGCCAGAAATTTGTTAAACTTTAGAAGAAATTTGAGACAAAGGATAACAATAATTTGAATTGCTTAAAGCAGCAGCCCCCAACCTTATGGGCACCAGGGACTGGTTTTGTGGAGAGAGGTTTTTCTGTGGACTGGAGGGAGCATGGTTTTAAATACTCCCTGCATCCCACAGATGGGGCTTCGCTGATTTGCATGGATTGTTTCTGGCATGCTGCAGAAGAGTGCTGATCAACAGACCAGGGGGTTGGGGATACCTGGGTTAAAGAGAAAGATTGTTTCTGTAAAAGGAAAGAACATAAAGTTAACTTATTTTATCAGGATTAAAATGGGATGTGTTGTAATGGGGAGGGGGAATTTACTGGGATCTTAGGAATCAGTGAACTAAAATGGACAGGAATTGCTGTATTTAATTTAGAGAACCATCAGGTATACTATTGCGGGCAAGAATCCATCAGAAGAAATGGAGTAGCCTTCATAGTCAATAGAAGAGTAGGAAAAGCAATACTGGGATACAATCCCCAAAATGACAGAATGATCTCAGTGCAAATCCAAGGCAAACCATTTAATATCACAATAGTCCAAATCTGTGCCCCAACCATTGGTGCTGAAGAAGATGAAACTGATCAGTTCTATGAAGCCCTACAGCACCTTATAGAATCAACACCAAAAAAATGAGGTCTTTATCATCATGGGGGATTGGAATGCTAAAGTAGGAAGCCAAAGGATAACTGGAATAACAGGAAAGTTTGGCCTTGGAGTAAAAAAATGAAGCAGGGCACAGGCTGATAGAATTTTGTCAAGAGAATACAATGGTCGTAGCAAACACTCTTTTCCAACAACCCAAGAGACGGCTCTACACATGGACATCACCAGATGGTCAACACAGAAATTAGATTGACTATGTCCTCTGCAGCCAAAGATGGAGAAGCTCTATACAGTCAGTAAAACAAGACCAGGAGCTGACTGTGGCTCAGAGCTTCTCATTGCAAAATTTAAGCTTAAATTGACAGCAGGGAAAAACACGAGGCCACTCAAGTATGAACTAAATGATATCCCTGATGAATATACAGTAGAGCTGACAAATAGATTTAAGGAATTAGATCTGATAGACAGAGTGCCTGAAGAACTATGGACGGAGGTTTGCAACATTGTACAAGAGGTAGCAACTAAAACCATCCCAAAGAAAAAGAAATGCAAGAAAGCAAAATGGCTGTCTGAGGAAGCTTTGCAAATAGCTGAGGGAAGAAGGAAAGTGAAAGGCAAGGGAGAAAGAGAAAGATACACCTAATTGAATGCAGAATTCCAGAAAATAGCTAGAAGAGATAAGAATGCCCTCTTAAATGAACAGTGCAAAGAAATAGAAGAAAACAATAGAATAGGGAGAACCAGAGATCTCTTCAAGAAAATTGGAGATATGAAGGGAACGTTTCATGCAAAAATGGGCATGATAAAGGACCAAAATGGCAGGGACCTAACAGAGGCAGAAGAGATTAAGAAGAGTTGGCAAAACTACACAGAAGAACTATACAAGAACGAGCTTAACGTCCCAGATAACCATGATGGAGTGGTCACTGACCTCAAGCCAGACATCCTAGAATGTGAAGTGAAATGGGCCTTAGGAAATCTGAGCAACAACAAAGCTAGTGGAGGTGACAGTTGAGCTATTCAAAATCTTAAAAGACAATGCAGTAGAAGTGCTACACTCAATTTGCCAGCAAATTTGGAAAACTCAACAGTGGCCACAGGATTGGAAAAGGTCAGTTTACATTCCAATTCCAAAGAAAGGCAATGCCAAAGAATGTTTAACCTATCGTACCATTACACTCATTTCATATGCAAGTAAAGTTATGCTTAAAATCCTACAACTTAGCCTCCAACAATCTGTGGATCGAGAACTTCCAGAAGTACAGGCAGGATTTCAAAGAGGCAGAGGAACTAGAGATCAAATTGCCAACATACACTATTTGTTAGGGAGTTCCAGAAAAACATCTACTTCTGCTTCATTGACTATGCTAAAGCCTTTGATTGTGTGGATCACAACAAATTGTGGCAAGTTCTTAAAGAGATGGGAGTACCAGACCATCTTATTTGTCTCTTGAGAAACCTATATGCAGGTCAAGAAGCAACAGTGAGAATTGGACACGGAACCACTGATTGGTTCAAAATTGGAAAAGGAGTCCGGCAAGGCTGTATTCTGTCGCCCTGCCTATTTAACTTATATGCAGAGCACATCATGAGAAAGATTGCCAGGAGAAATATCAACAACCTAAGATATGCAGATGATACCACTCTAATGACAGAAAGTGAAGAGGAACTAAAGAGCCTCTTGATGCGGGTGAAGAAGGAGAGTGCAAAGTTGGCTTGAAACTTAACATTAAGAAAACCAAGATCATGGTATCTGGCTCTCTCAATTCCTGGCAAATAGATGGGGAAGAAATGGAGGTAGTGACAGATTTTATCTTCCTGGGCTCCAAGATCACCAAAGATGGGGACTGCAGCCAAGAAATTAAAAGACGCTTGCTCCTGGGAAGGAAAGCTATGGCAAATCTAGACAGCATACTAACAAAAACATCACCCTGCCAATAAAAGTACATATAGTCAAGGCCATGGTTTTCCCAGTGGCAATGTATGGCCGTGAAAGTTGGACTATAAGAAAGGCTCAGCACAAAAGAATTGAGGTCTTTGAACTATGGTGCTGGAGAAGACTCCTGCGATCCCCTTGATCACTGCAAAGTGATCAAACCAGTCAGTCCTAGAGGAGATCAACCCTGACTGCTCTTTAGAAGGCCAGATCCTGAAGTTGAAACTCAAGTACTTTGGCTACCTAATGAGAAGGAAGGACTCACTGGAGAAGAGCCTAATGCTGGGAAAGATTGAGGGCAATAGAAGAATGGGACAACAGAGAATGAGGTGGCTGGATGGAGTCACTGGAGCAGTAGGCATGAGCTTAAATGGACTCCAGAAGATGGTAGAGGACAGAAAGGCCTGGAGGAACATTGTCCATGGGATCACGATGGGTCAGACATGACTTCGCAACTAACAAGAAGACTGAAAAAAATGTGCATTGGATTGGTTACATTTAAGTGTAAGTTTAAGTTTACACTTAATGTTGAGATATGAAATAATGAACTTTATATTTCTTATATTTAACAGATGTGATTATTTTCAGGCTTTGTTTGGACTTTTCACTAACCCCTGGATTAGAAAATATTGTTTACTTAAGTACTGCCTATAGTTGAGTTGAGTAATGGGATAAAGTGTTTTATATCTGTTAACTAAAAATAGGTGAAGATATAATGAGGAGTCCTTGGGGCTTGGGTTGTTAGCTTGCACATATTTTGTTGTCCAACTAGACAACAAAAGGAAGTGGGGTTTGTTTTGGTTTATATACAATAGCTTGCCCTGTTAGTGTTGGTCCTTGGGTTGTTAGCTTGCAAATATTGTTCTTTCCTCCTTGGTAGTTCCTTGATGAGGCTATTGTTTATTGTTTGAATGTCTTAGTTTTCTTTTCTTAGTTAGATTGGTAAGAGCTAATTTGATTTGGTTCTGTAGTTTCTGTATTTTTGGTGTTTGCTATATTCTCTGTCTTCCAGTAATTCTTTGGCTTTTTGTATGTCCATGATAACTGTAGTTTGGCCTTTTATGCTGGAGGGATGATGATGCTTTGGTTCTTTAGATTTTCAAGGGTTGCTTTCTCTCCTTTGCATTAAGCTGATTCTGATTCTGTGTTATTCTGGTTGTGGTTTGAATGTCTTCTTATGTTTTCTTGAGACTCTGTGGCAAGTCCAGTCGTTTTAAATGCTGTTCTTGGAATTTGAATTGATGATCAACATCTAAGTTGTAGCTGAGCCCTTACTGTAAGATATTCTGTTCTGCTTTGGATAATGGGCAGCTTGACATGTTGACAAGCCATTCAGGTTCAGGTATCTCTTTGCTTCTAAGGTTTAGCTTGAGTAATTTGGTTTAGATGTTTTTTTTTCTTTTTTCCAGCTTGTCTTGATACTCAATCCAGATTAAACAAATGCCAGCACATATAAATAACTTCAAGGAGCAAATGAAACTAATAATATCCCAGAACATACAAAAATGCTGACAACTACCTTCAAGACTACAGTTTCAATTGGGAAACTATGAGCATGCTAAAGCAAACTAAAATTCAAAAATGCTAGGGAATTCCTGGGAGCTTGGCACTCAAACAAATCAGCCATCAGCAGGCACATACAGATAAACAATATTTATACATCATTCTAAAGTGACAATAAAAAAGCTCAACAGAAAACAAAAAGTCCAGACTACACCTTGCCAGCAATGAGCACCCAGATAAGCAGGAATTAACACTAGACAATAATCAAATAGTAAACAATACCATAATCAAGGAACTACCAACTAAGACAAACAATCAAGCAGTAAATAGCAGCCTAATTAAGAAACTGCCAAGGAAAAAACACTCCCACCAAATACTATATATAAACAGAGAGCAAACCCCACTCCCTTCTACAGTATTGCTTAAGATGTTATGTTACATAGTCAGGTAATGAAATGCCTGCAAACAAACAATCTCAAAGGATACCAAGAACTCCACAACTCAACCCTGAGCCCCATATATTCTCTTCTATTGAAGAGATAGTGAAACTGTTTATACTTGTCATGATGAGGGTAGGAAGTCGCTTTTTTAAAATTTATTTTCTTTTTCTTTTTGTTTCTTTCTTTTTTACTTATTTGTACCTTTTATTCTCTTTCCAGATTTTTCTTTTTAGTTTGCATTATCTTTTATTTTTCTAGTTAAAACTGTTGCTAAAAATATTTTATTCCACTCCCAAAATGCTCAGTTCTAAAAAAAAAAAAATGATGAGATTAGGCAATTAACACTTTTAAACATAAATTGTATATGATTATTAATGAAATAAACAGTAAAACATTAAAAGGATTTATTTACAATTCAATTTTTTTAACAATGTAACAAAGTAGTTACAAAAAGCCAAATAAAAAGAAAAAATATAAATATCATTCCTATCTATCTTTTAGATAGGTAGATTTCATATGTAGCTAAAATAAATAAACAAATAACACAGGACAAGCTGGAGAATAACGCCATATCCAGGTTTACCTGCTATATTCTGTATTCTGCTGAAGTACTTCAAAAGGACCCTCCTTTTTTGAGCTTTCCTTAAACAGAACTTTTCCATTTTTCCATTTTGCACATGATGATTAGCATCTAAAATTCCAGTAGCAACTGCACATGCACTATACTAAACAGTATGTGAGCTAGCCTTACAATAACTGAATTTTGGGTTGTATTAAACATTATATATTATCAATTTATAATTCACACTAAAGCAAGTATCACACCACTGGAACTTCTACTGATAGCAACCTACCTCTTATTAGAATTCAGGGACATACATGCCTGAGAAAAGGAATATTTCTTCATAAAACACACCTTCAGTACATTTAAGGAAATGAAAAAAATTTAAAAAAGCAGATCACAATGACTACCACATCATAGTACGAAAAAGCAGCCTCATATAAAAAGACTGAAGGCAGTGCAAGGTTTGCTATAAAGCCTATCATCTATTCTCATTCTATTTCTTAAGTAGCCAAAGGCAGTCAGCAAGCCAGTGTGTTGAAAAAATTACTGTAGTCTATTTATCTTTTTCAATTCAATCCACATGGCCATTTAACTGCCATGTAACTCAGGGCAGAGCATACCCCAAATAAGAGCCAATAAATTAAATATATTAAAACCATGCTGTAGTCAATCTAAACAACCAAAATAATTGACCTGGGGTCACAGCACCATCTGATCCAATGCCTTTCAGAAAACAGGTGGGATTGAAGCTATCTGGATCTTGGGAAAAATGCTTAATAAAAAGTACATCACTTCTGAAACAGTTTATATCTCTCCTATCAATTTGCTGATGTTTTATACAATTTGTAAAATATAACATATTGGATATATAGAGATTGGAAAGGAAAGAAGTGAGGGAGGGAGAATAGAGGAAGAGGAAGAGGAAGAGAGGGAGGGAGGGAGACAGAAAGAGAGAGAGAAAGAAAGAAAGAAAGAAAGAAAGAAAGAAAGAAAGAAAGAAAGAAAGAAAGAAAGAAAGAAAATTTCACTAAAAGTTTGAACAGTGAGAAGCCTGTCAATTCATAACTGGCTGAACTAAACAGATTGTGCTCATTTTCCAAACTTGCTATATGTACAATCATCAATCCATGATTTAGGATTGATAAGCAAATTATTCAATAAAGAATGATAAAAAATTAACCTATCCCACATTTTTTTAAAAAATTACAATTTGAACTAATGTTCAAATAACTGTTATGAAAATAACAGTAAATAAATTAAAAGTCTTTTGCAGTCTAAAATTGCTAAAGTCTCATGTGGTTTTATAGCCCACTGTACTAAATACTACTGTATTTGCTTGCAGATGTAATTTGTTTTTACATTACTAGAACTGAATATTTAGTATGAATGGTGCCCTATTATTTCAAGAACCAAAACTCTGCACTAAATAAAACTTGTAGATATTGATAAAGGTTTTAGATTTATAGACTTTTTACATGTGTTAGGATGAATAAATGAACATACAGGATTTTTCATAAAATCAGATCACCATAGGCAAATCATATTATGCTTTAATTTTGTTTTTTTTTTCAGAGAAAAATGTTGCTATACCTAATAATGTTCAAAGGTGTTGTGTCAAACTAGTAAAGAAATGTTTCACTCCATGTCTACTCCAAATAGGGATTACAGGATCGTAAAAAGAAAAAATGTAATTCTTATAGTAAATTATCTATGGGACTTGACCTGGAATAATAAATATTAAATTATGAATTATATCATTAGAACATTCCTTGGAAGTTTTAGCGATAACATTTTTGTTTAAAAAGCAGGTTTACCATTGACTAATTAATCTAGGTATTAAATATCACATCTATAAATATTTCTTTTTCCTCTCAGCTTTAATCAGTCTGTTTGTTAAAACATAGATATACTTTTCAATAAACATTTTATTCTCATATTGAGAAAAATTGGAGAATTGAGTTTTTCATCACAGAAATCTCAAACAATAGAAAGCATTTAAAAGTATGATTTCAAAATGTCTGAAAAATTACTATTAGTTGTATGTCTTAGTGAATTCAATAGGGACTTAGTAGCCTGCATGTCTGTTTAAGATTAAGAAGTATGGCTATAATTTTAAAGTCTGAAGAAGTGTCATGTCCCATAAAATTGCTAGTAAATATTGTGCAGGAAGATCAGAGTCTTATCAATTTCATGCTTAATGGGAATAAGACATCATTTGGCCCTCTTCCAAATCCTCTCTTCTATTCCAATTTCTTTTTAAATTACACTGAACTAAAGGAATGTGCAAAACAATCACCCATGAACTCATGTGCTTTCTAACCAAAGTAGGGGTGGAACATTCCCATTTCTGATAAAATATCTAATTTTAATTAATAAAATTTATAGCATTATAATTATTTCAGAAACCTTTTGTCATTTAAATCCTCACCTGCAAAATCTCTACTTCCCCATATGAAATAAACATATACCAGAAATGCAGAAGTCCTTTTATGATCAACAGTATGTCCTGCTTATAACACAGAATTTTTATAATCATCATTCCTGAAAAAGATAAGATTAAATCCTAGAAGGGAACAATCAGCATTTCTCATTGTACCCACAGCAAGCCTTAAAACTTCTAATATAACTATTAATAGAGGTGGATATAGTTGCCCAGATTTGGGGGCTGAAAAGATGAATTATTATATAATAGGTCTAGCCATGCTGTCTCATCTCTCTCATTTCAGTAACACAACAAATAAACTACTACTATTGCTAACAATAGTTTAGTTTTCACTCTGATTTTATACCAAATAAGCCATAGTCACAGACAAATTTTCATTCTGGCACAAGGAATTTTTCATGTTTTTTTTTTATTTTGTGACATATTACTTTATAGCATCAGTCCTATTATTACTGAAATTTAAATGTATTTCTGATAGAAAAATAATTCGTTGAGAATTAAAATTCAGTTCAGCAGTATCTCATATGTTATCTACAGACTAGTCTCCCTACAGTATGTATAAATGCAGATTTCTGCATATACTTTTCTAAAAAAAGATTTGTTAAGCAAAGAAATTTTGGAAGAGTACATTAGTTTTAACTGGTTCCATGCAATTTGTGGAATTCTGCCTTGCCAACTTAATGTATTTTGATTAAGAATGGGACAAGGTTTCACTTTCTAAGCAAAGCCAGATGTTTTTAACTTTTTTACTAAAGAACATGACAAATTATAGACTAAGAATTTCAATTGTAAAAATATATGCTTCCAGTTTTCAACTTCAAGCTTTATACTTAGTCTGTTGTAAATCACAGGTATCAAATCATTTTAGAGACTTAGTTTTTCCCTCTCTAACCCAATGCTAGAGTAGAGAGAAGGACAAAACAAGATGTTTTTTCAAATTCAAATTGTACAAGAATTTTACAACATTCTTTTTTCCCATCTAAGAATAAAAGATTTTCAGAGACTCTTAAAAATTGCATAACATCATAACATCAAACTACCCCAAACCATGCGGCCAAGTTAATTTGTGGGCAAGTTCATGTACAGGATTGCAGATTAAATCAACCCTTTATTTGGGGTTAAGCCCTACAGATTTCAGTAGGATTTACTTCCAGGCAACTGCACAGACGGACTGCAATCTTAAATCATATTTATCAGCAAGTTCCAAAGAACTGAGACAGATTAAAATCCGAGAGGTAAAAGCTAATATTATTTAAACACTAAAATTTAATTCTAAAAGAGTATAGAAATGCTAAACATCTTAAGTATTTATGAAACTCTATATGGTAGAAGGAAACAAAATAATGTATCTTATTTTTGCAATCTACTTGCAGTCTAAAATTAGTACAACAATTGTATATTGTTCACACCATAACAAACTTACAGAATGAATCCAACAAAGTCCTTAAGAACCCAGCTTTCTTGTTGTCTCCTCTCTCCCTCTCCCTCTCCCTCATTCTCTCTCTCCTTACACACACATACACACAGAGAGAAAAATACATCATCAAAACTCTATAGAAGGCAGACTTTGAAAGAAAGTGGAGAACTTGCCTCAAAACCAAATCAGAGAAGAAGTACAGAGTATACTTTTAGAGCTACAAAGGCATGAAAATGCAATACTGGGCAGAAGTGCCTGAAGGCATCACTAATACATGATGATAATGACTGGTCCAAGAAGACAATGAATTTGGGGGCTAAACTAAGAGAAACCCTGGGCTTTCACTATTTAATTTAGTATATAATCTTTAAGCATAAAATTGGCTCAACTTTACTTGGGAATGACTTGACAGATGTTGTTTAACAATATTATAGGTATTTTTCTTCTCTTAACAAACCATTCTTATGTTACATACGTAAACATAATTGTAAAGAGTTAATCTTAGAAATTAAACTTAAGAAGCAAGCATTAAAAAATGAAAAGATTGAGAAAATTGTTTTCCTTACTTAAAAATTGCAAAAATATTGCTACTTTTAAATTGTTTGAAAGATTATATTTTATTTGGCTTGTAGTAATGGCAGGACACGTGGCAAGGTGAGAATAACAACATGATTTTCAGAATCATTGAGGAATAATATATTGAGATTTTGCTTACCTGCAGATATTTGAACAGAAATTTCATTTTCAATCAAATTATCTAATCTAGCCCTTTGTAAAATTTCACAATGTTTTGTGGCTCCATTCTATTAAAGCCTGAGGACAACACCATCTTCCTTTAGCAAAACACTTTTTTGTTGCAGCTGCTCTTTCAATGTAAATACTCTTCTAATTTAAAAATAACCATTTCGTCTGTTTTTACAGACAGAATAAAATATCCCATCTGTCTCTAAATTAAAAAGAGCCACTCAGGCCAGACAACATTGCCTTTAGCAGCTCCTAAAAACTTCAGAAAAAAAGAGATCTTAAAACAGGAAGCTTAGTAAGCTCATAAAACTGCTGTTGGAGCCAGGAACACATAGCATATTTAATCCGCAAACTGCAAGAGAGAGTCTACAATGATTTCAGCAAGATCTGAGGCATGCCCTCAAGGTTTGCTGGGATCGGGGATTAGGGAGTTGATAAGAACCTCAACTGCCCATGGACATGTTTTTCTTCTGCAGTTAAACACAAATGCTGAGAGACGTTTGACTGCTGCTTGGAGTTACTGCTCATGTTATATAAAAGCTTTGCAGCTCCTTTTGCTGTCAATATATCAAAGTTGAAAAAAATCATCAAAGTGTAAAATTTCATTTAAAGTCTTTGCCAGTCTACAGCTCTATTGCACAGACCTATCAAATAAAACAAAAGATGAGAAAACACAGACAGTACTTTAAAAAAAAGTTTTGCAGTGTCTAGTTTTTGTTTGTTTGTTTACTATTTTGCTTTTAACAAATCCAACTCATTACAAATATAAACAGAACAGAAAGTGTAAACAGGGAATAGTGGAGGTATACATTCAGAAATATTTTGATTAAACAGATGTTTGAAATTATTTACAGTAATTCTTGTAAAAACCACCACAACAATCCTCCAGCTATTGTAACATCTTAATTCCTCACTGCAAACCAATCAGGCTAAGTATGTATTGCTATCTTCAAAACAAATCAAATAAACTGTACAATATGTGGGCCGGTGATAGTAAAGCCTTCATCTAAGTATTGCTTCAACTCAGGGGATTTGCTACAATTGCATATAGTAGAGAAAACTGACTTTTGAGATAATCTGCTATAGTCTAAAATCATTAGCATTCCATTACTAAGGTCTTCCTAAGGATTTCATGACTCATTGATTTACTCTTGCTTCCAGTCTACCACTTCTTAGTACATTTCTGTCCCCACTAGGAATACATGTAGCAATAGCTATTCAACTACTTTCCTTTCATAAGTCTTGGTCTTCTCCTCATCAGAACACATCTTGTTACTATTTCTAGCAGATGCTTTGTTCAAAGAGTAAATTGGAAAACATTTTTGAAAATGTTTTCTCCGTGAAATAAACACCCCTGCAGGGTGCAACGCATGCAAATAATTACCAGTGACAACTAATCTGAGATTTTTTTTCCACAAGAAAGAGATATGCTCTAAAAAATACTATCAGCAAATAATAAGTAAAAGAAAGAAAGTATAATCTACTTTATCAATAAAAACTAGATATTACTTACAGAAGAAAGTCTTCCCAACAAAATGTTAACTTTTCAGCATTTGAAGCAAATGCTGATTGTTCTATTTGCAACAAAAGCTGAGAATAAGTAACTTGCACAGGCAAAATGCTGTTTCTTTACAAGCAGGTTTGAATGACAACTAACGTTCTTAAGAAAATGATAGAAAATGCCTAAAAACACTATAAATCATTTTCAACAAGTTTAATATATTCATGTAGATTTCAATTGTGTTGGTTAGTATACAACATAAATTATACCATTTGAAGTACAGTTCTTTTAATTTGATAGCTATTCTATTCAAAATCATATACACTGGGATTCCATAGCCTGATTCTAATCATAAATTTAAAAACTTTACAATAAATCCTAACCCAATATTTGAGATTTTTTCCTTTGGTAAACATTTTTTAAGAACTTAATTCTATATATTTTTTTTCTTGCCTGGTAATAATTTCCATTCATCTCAACAGGATTTTCTTCTACTGAGTAAAGTAAATATCATGCAGAGAATAGAACTTTAAAAAAATTAAAATTTCTACAATCAAGTCAATCCTACCTAAAATTTTGTCTTAAATTAGGCTGAAAAGTAATTTATTTAAAAGTTATCAGTGTTTGTTGTGAATAGTATTTCATAGATACATTTTTGAAACAGTTTATACATTTTACACTGTTGGAGCTATGTGGTTAATTTTTACAGGGAGCTGTGACTCTACCAAGCATTAAGGTAATATTTTATAGAATTAAATTATTTATTTTTAAACAATGTAATTTTTTCTTCTCCAGAATATTTTTTAAGATTTGCAATTAATAAAATATCAAATTCAATTAATTTTTAATAAAGAGCCTAAAGGAAACAATTATTAGTATCAATCATTGAGGCACCTTTCTAAATTAAAACTATAACAACATAAAATACTCCAAACTGATAAGGCAACTTAGCTGATTTCAGGCTACAATGAGGAAAGCTCAGGGATATATTTTTTTTTTATTTTCTTCATAAATATGTGTAATCATTCCTTGGTGATTCCTTGTTCTGAGTATCCAAATGGGTTCTTGTTACTACTTTAGCATGATGAGAACACAAAAAGAGGCACTAAAATCATTCTTCTTAAGACCAGATGGCAATTTAATGAACCGTGTATTTCAAAAGGTTTGGGATATGCTGAGTTTTTCTGTGACCCATTCAAATGAAATTAAAATTGCAAGCTCTAGCATCAAAACTGACCAAGTCTTTAAAAAAGTAAACTTTAATGCCAATAAGAAAAAGACAACTCATCATATATACTTAACTAATTTAACAATGAGTTGTTTAACACTAACTTCTCCAAATGGACTATCACCTATATTTTAGGTTTTAAAAGGGCTGTTAGACTGAGAAGCAAACAGCTCATCATTCCAAACCAAAGTGGCAGCTGGAAAATGTGGAACAGCTGGCACTGAGCAGCGAGAAAGGGTTTTACATAAATATCTGTACATATAAAGTGACTGAAAGCCACAAATATCAGATCCAAAGGATAGGATCAACACAACACACTAGTGGATTCAAATAAATGAAGGGAGAGAGTTAGAGTTAGTTACCTTTATTTTCTCCCCACGTGGTACTTGCAACAGACAATAGCCTACAACTTCTCCTGTGAACAACCCAAAAGAAGCATAAGAACTCATCTTCCTGGATTTTTTAGATTCTTTTGTTATTTATCTGATCCAAATTATTTTGCTAGTAACTATTTACCCTGCCTTTTTTTTCCCTTCAAGTCTTTAGAGTACTATTCATTTAGCTGTCCAGTCTGCAGCTTCCCTTACTGATAGAATAAGTTTGAAAGAGAACCAAAATTCAGAAAGAAGAAAGTACTATAATCCATGAAGCTTTTTGTCTGCATTTGAATAGTATACAATGGAAATTTTACCATCTGATTAAAGTGGATTCCTGCCTACACAAGCTTTAACTCACCAACTTCTAAGCCAAATGAAGGAAGTTTCCTTGTTCTACCTCAGAAATGATAAAATTGAAGACAGAACTTTCAGTACCTACCTATTCCCTTGCACTACCTCCCTTTCTTAAACCTTTTCAAATAAAGAATTACAAGTCAGAAATGGGGCAAACTGAAATTCCTAGCACTACAAATAATAGCTGGAGGTTGTGTACAATACCACATCCGATCACTTGCTTTCAACCTTCCAGATGTGGCAAACTTCCAGCCACCACAGAAACTGCTGGCAAGAAAATAAATGTTATTTTTCTTCTCTTCCTCTCCCACCCACCCCCCAATTTAGAAAAGGCCAAGCAGCTGCGACAAGCCTGCAAAATGTACAATTCAACAGAACTGTTAAGCTTCCAAATCCTTCATACTGGAATGGCACTGATTTGGCAAGTCAAGGCAGAAGAGGGTAAGTATGTCCGGGTTTTGCCTTCCACCGCATTATTTTGCCTGTTTATCCAAAGTTACCCACATAGGACAAAACTTCAACTAAGTTTTATGGCATGGGACTCACTCCCAAGTCAGTCTGCATAGAATCACAATATTAGACTCCCCCTTCCCAACAAGCCTTGAGCCACTTGAAATTCTTAGTTCTTCCAACCTCGACTGAAGTAAAAATAAATGAAGAGATCAAATATGGAATGAGAAAGGCAGTTCTCCCTCCCTCTCTTCTGTGAAAACAGAAGACTTTTCTGAAGGTCCGGCGATGCTGCAAGTTAAACAAAGAACTTTCTCTCTCTCTCTCTCTCTCTCTCTCTCTCACACACACACACACACACACACACACACTCACACACAAACACACACACACGGGGGGGGGGAGAGACGACGTACCTGCAGCCGCTGCCGCCTTTGCTTCTACTGAGGTCAAGAGGGGACCCAAAAACTTCCCATAAGATCGGGGCCCTCAGTGCCGCACCTCTCTTAGTTCACACAATGTGAGAGCTTCCTCAATCGCGGCTAACTCTTAACAGCACTGATCCTCAAGGATGAAAGAGGGCATTTTGCTTCTGTTTTGGAGGGAGGACGAAAAGGAGGAGGGAGCAAATGAGAGGAGGGGGGGAGGTTATCTAGTTTTATATTTCTGCCTTTCTTATACAGAGCGTGCACTCGCTCGCCCTCTTGTTGTGTCTGTGTATGCCGATTCCTTTTTTCTCCAAGAATTTACATCAGTTTCAGGGATCCTGTAATCCGATCCCTTCTGACTCACTAGCTCTGAGTGACATTTCTTTGATTCGACTCAACAACACAAACCGGGAAGAAAGGGGGGAAGGGAGAGGAAGAAATCTTGGCAGCTCCTTCCTAAATCAAATTTCCTTTTTACGACCCTATCTTGGCCAAAATAAAATATTTTTGTCGCGGATGGATTCTGAGGGACGATTTTGTCCTTTTACTCCCACAGAAAACATTCAGCGCGATACTCACGTGCTCGAAAAGTTGTCGGTTCCGCTGTTTCCCTGGCCGACGCTTCTTCCTCCTCCCACCCAACTTTTACAGATGTTGCCGGGCTGTCCTGCTTCACCACCTTCACCACCACTTCCTCCTCCTCCTCCGTGGTTTTGCGGAGTAGAACGAGGAGAAGAGGCAAGGCGCGCCTTTGAAAACTTACTCAACTCGCTCAACTTTTTTAAGCGCGTCTCCACGTGGAGAGGGGGAAAGCAAACGTGGGTTTCTTCCCTGGATACTTTGACGGTTCCCAATTCCGGCTGCCCACTCAATATCCTCGGCGCTTTCGTTTAAAAAGCCAAAAAGGCGGGAGGGGGGAGATAAGGAAAGGGCGGGAATCGGAGAGCACGTCTGCTTAGGCCCCATGTGTCCTGCGGGGAAGGCGAGGAAATCAGAACGGGAGGCCACGGGCGCCTTCTTGGGTATCTGCACTTTTCTTCCTTTCTTACCGCATCGACATTCCCCTGAATTAAGGCTCCTCACTTCCTTAACTTTAGCACTAACGGCTCCTAGTTTCTGGCCCTTATTTGTCTCCTTCACCTTCTCTTTCTCTGTTCATCAGACTTAGGTGAATCCCCCCATCTCTGCTACACTTGGTTCCAAGCTTGCCAGCCACCTACTTAAGCCCTCCACTGAAATAAGTGAATCCTGCTCTCAGATTGATAACAAGGTTTGTTATCTCCGTGTTTTGCCTTCTTGCTTTGCCTTTAAATGGGGGAAAATGGAGCAGCCAGATGAAATGTACAGATTACCTGGTACCTTGCCCAAAACCACATAAATATAATCTGTCCTAGTTCTACCAAGTGCTATAGTGGGCTTCATAATGAAGTAAGAGAACTGATACACTGATGAATCTAAATAAATTTGGCATTCCAAATCTGTTTTAATTTGAAAACCTTACATGCCAAACTGATTTTCACCTTAAGTAGCATTATCTGTAAATCTAATTCTTGTTTCTATGACCCCAAGGAATAATACAAATAACACAAATTTGAAAAGGTTAGTAAATATATCAACATTAACCTTTAAAAAGCTCAGGATGACATACATTGGCTCCCAAATTTTTCCAAAAGCAATAAAAAAGTCTAGATTATTAAGCTTCAAGATCAGTAAGTACAATTATTAATTTCTTTGAAATGTAAAGATTAAATAAGGTGAAGTTACTGAAATAGCTACTGAAGCTGTTAAAATAAAGTTGGGAAAGTTACAAGAATTTACATGTGAAAAAGAAGCAAACAAAAATATTTTATGGACACCATTAAGGTGAACTATATTTTAAAACAAATATAATTTGCTTTAATAAATATACTCAGAACTAGCTGAGCATTGCTTTCTAAATATTCTCTCACATGCTATTATATATTCAAGTTTATTTTTTATAAATGGCAAAATAAAAAAGCATACCAAATATAGGTTGCAGTATATAGTTCCTAAACCGAAATTAGTATTTCTTCCATATACCCCAGAAGGAACTCTAATTTAGAACAAGTGTATTATTGCTGGCAAAGCAAAATTATATCTACCATATGATAACTCTCATGAACATTGAAATAAGAAGAATGAAATGTGGAAAACATGTTCAAGGCACAGTTCATTTTAAATTATTAGCTTGATATTTTAATGCTTCTAGCTTTTAGACTGTGTCTGCAGAAAAAAATAATTTAAAATGGTATGCACAGAAGAATCTAAGGGTAGCAGAAAGAATAATCATCAAATTTTCATCTAAGCAAATAACTACTTTTAGAAGAATTACAATATTCTTAAAACCTAACTCTTCTCCCAGATCTTGAGTAAGTGGGAGACCCTTGTGTATTAATACAGTTTTTAAAGAGTTACTTGTGCATTTTGTTTTTATTCCCCAGCACCAGCTGTTCTTTTGCTTATATTTTTGAATAGTTTTATTATTGTTTACTATTCAGAGGCAAAATAAGTAACCATATAATATAAATAAATAGGTATTCATTACAAGCCCTATTGATCACACACGCAGTATTACATTGTTATTGTTATACTCTGGGTCAATCCTAGCCTAATGTCTGATACTGGTAAATAAGTCAAGCCATTTGTGACCTTCCCCTTATGGACCCCTATATAATTAGTACATTAGCAATCTTCTTAGAAGTCTGTAACGTTATCAATATCCTAGAGTTGCCTCACAAGATGAGCAATATAAAAGACTAATAATAAATAAATAAAATTTATATTTATGTAACTGAAAAGTTGAGGAGAAAGATACCATTCCAGCATCTGCAGCAACTGCAAAACAGGATAACAGTGTCAGCAACATTACAGTACCATATCAAACACTGGATTGCATGAAGGCAGCACCTTATCTTTGGAAGCAACCAATTCATTCCAATCAAGAAAGTGTACTTCCATACAGCCTCTTCATGTCATTTGCAACTTTTCAGATGTGTTGGCAACTCAGTGCACACACAGTATTTTATGAGCAACCATGTTACAAACCAGAAGAACTCACCTGTTGGAAATTCAATTTCTGTTATATTTCTTGAATACAATTACTGTTCATAGGCACTTGTAGAGGCACATAACAAAGGTTTCTTTAAAAAGATAAGATGTTAAACACAAAAGCTATGTAGCAATTTGGACACCTAACAAGCATTCAGATTTAAATGCAACAGACAGCCTTAAATCTTTTTTAAGAGAAACAGGCTGGGAAAATTACAAGAATGAAGCCCAATTTGGCAAGCAGCAACCACATCAGAAGCAAAATGAAGGGATTGTGATTTTTACTATCAGCCTATCCAACCACAATAGTAGCTAACAGAAATACATCATGGGTCATTTGTCAACCTTATAGAATCAATCATATTCTTACATTGGCTGTATAATGAGACTACATGTGATTGAAAAGTCCAGATTTCATACAAGATGCTAGATTAAAGTTCCTGCTGTGGTTTCTTTATACCAGAAAAAGAGACCACATCCCACTTGTCTTATGTGCTACAGCATGGCAGTATGCCACTTATGAAGTAGTGATGAAGATCAAGTTTATGAAGATCAGACTTCACAGCATCACCTCCATTTTTTTGCCAGTTCATTTCTGAGACAGTCATTATAAAGTGTACCAGTGTGAAAGCAATTCTCTCATATTTCACTAGAATGTCTCTCAGGCAGACATTCAAGAAAAGGAGTTATTGGATGACCAGTTCAATATCAGCATCTTGGTCATCTCTGTTGAGTCCTCAGCTTAATGGCAATAAATCACAGAGCATCAAGTAGAGTTAAGAAGCTTTTATTGTTGTTCCTTCAGCTCCGTTTCAGCTCTGAGGCACGCAGGCCTCTCTGCCTCTCTTAAGAACATTCCCCGGACCAAATGGCAACATTTGGCGCGCTCTGCTCCTCGTGCATGCGTGCGAAGCAGGCGCCAGCCAGTCTGGTCTCGGACAGCTTGCAACTGCCCGGGACTGTTGCAACGTCCTGAACCTGCCTTTGCAGGCTCAGGACACAACACCCCTTCCCCCCTGGCTAAGACTAATAACCATATGAATAGTTACACGCGACCTCAACACGAGCGTGGTGTGCCAACCCATGCTCCAATGTTACTGGGTTATTGTTCTGGGCATTAATACCCAACACCCATATTCCCATTGCTCCCAACAGCAGACACCTTCTCACTGTTTCTGCTTTGCCAGCAGAGTTACAAAGTCCTCAAGGTACTTAGGAGATCTCTTGACTCTCTGTGACCTCCTTAGACCCTGAGAATTCCCAATTCCATTTTGCCCAGAGGATGACATGGATTTGCCCCCTCTATCAGACCCTGGTGGTCCCCATGGTCCATGCCCCGTTGCCTGGTCTGCTTGCTTGCCCACCGGGCTCGTCAGACCAGGACTTTGTTCTCCCAATAACCTGGTTGACCTACCTAGTTGCAGGCTCTCTGGCCCCTCTATAGAACTGCCACTGTTAGGCAACTCTGTAGTGCCTCCAGGCCCACACTGGACCTATCAGGGGGCTGCATTCCTTCGCTCCCCAGTTCCGTAATGGGACTGTCTGGGGCTTCAGTATTTCCCCAAAACTCAGTTGCCCCCCCATCTGTGCCGGAGGTGTCAAAGTGGGATGTGCCTCTAAAGCCACCTCCCTGTGTGAATACCTCCTTCTGGAAACAGTAGCAGTACTGGGCCAACTAGACTGGTTGTTTGCCAGCTCTCTTGCAATGTTTGAGTTATTAGGATGCTCCCGGTTATTCTCCCTGACTGGAGTGCTGAATGGTATTGGTGAATGATGAGTATGCCCCCGGGTGACTCCCTGGCTGGAGTAGGCACTGGTGCCTGTGTGCATCCTAGTTCCCATGGATTCCTGTTTGGAACACTCGCGGAATCTTGGAGTAGGCCTTCTGTGGCCTCTTTGTTGGGGCCTGGCTGCTGCCAACACCCATCCCTTTGCCCATTGAGGTCCCCCTCCCCCCCTGGAAAAGGCCCAGGAGTTTCTGAGGGTAAGTCCAGTCTTGTATGCAACTGGTCGATATGCCGCCGAAGGACACGACCGTCATCCGAGATCTCGTACGACAAGGGACCTGTAACCTTGCAAACTACAGCAGGAACCCACAAGTGGCCTGGCCCGTAGTTAACGGGTCCATACCGGGGCACCCACTTTCAATGGCCTCAGTGCCCTGGGTTGTGTAACCTTAGGAGGCAGTCTGTCCGGGTGCAACCGGTCAAGTTTAGTAATCAGTTTGTGCCCCCAGCGAAGTTCAGCTGGGCTTTTCCCAGTAGAAGTTGAAGGTGTGGTGTGTACGCAAGAAGAAAGTCTGCCAACCTGTGGTGCCAGTCCCCATAGGTCAGTTTCTTTAACGGACGGTGATGCGGACCATCTGTTCAGCCATACCGTTGGTGGAAGGGTGGAAAGGTGCAGAGGTGGCATGACGAATCATGTTGGCCTGTAAGAAAGCTTGGAATTTGGAAGAGGTGAATTGAGGGCCGTTGTCAGACACCAACACATCCGGAAGCCCATGTGCAGCAAAAATTCCCCTCAGTACTTGAATGGTCTTGGCAGCGGTGGTTGAAGAGACAGGTACAACCTCAAGCCATTTTGAATAGCTATCAACCAGGACCAAGAAGAATTGACCCTGAAAGGGCCCAGTATAATCAATGTGCACCCTAGGCCAAGGTGACTGTGTTTCCTCCCATCTATGCGCAGGAGCCTGAGGCATTTCTGGGCATGAGCACTGACAAAGGTGGCAAGCGTGCACCTTAGCCACAATTTCCTTGTCTAACCCAGGCCACCACAAATGGCTGCGTGCAAGCGCCTTCATTCTTACAATGCCAGGATGACCCTCGTGAAGGGAACCTAAGACTCTAGACCTCATTGAGGTAGGAATAACAACTCTGCTGCCCCACAACAGACAACCCTGAAAAGTGGATAACTCATGTCTCTTAAGCCAGAAACTCTGAAACTCAGTGCCTGGACAACTCTCTGGCCATCCAGACAACACCCCAGATAAGAGACGAGAGAGTGTGAGATCTGTGGCTGATTCAGCAGCCACATCCCTGGCATTTAAAGGTGACTCAGGCAGCGCCTGAATGGAAAGGATGTTGATGGCAGGGGCAGGATCAGCCTCCACTACTTGTAAGGGTAATCTACTGAGGCCATCAGCATGGCCCATTTTTTGCCAGGTTTGTGAATTAAAGAAAAATCATAGGCTGACAGAAAGATTGACCATCTCAGCATCCTGGGGGAGATGATATGGGGGGTTTGTTTGTTTGTAGTAAACAACCCCAACAAAGGCTTATGTAGACCGTGAAATGTCTGCCATATAAAAAATCATGGAATTTTTTAATTCCAGCAACAACAACTAAGGCCTCCCTGTCTATCTGGGCGTAGTTTCGCTCAACAGAAGACAAGGTTCTGGAGTAATACGCAACAGGAACCTGAGTTCCATCCGGTCTAAGATGGCTAAGTACTGCTCCCACCCCATAAGGGGAGGCATCACAAGCGAGAGTTTCATTAAAATGTGCAAGCACATTATTGGATGTGAGTAAAGCTTTAACCTCATTGAAGCTTGCTTCATGTGCTTGTGACCACTGCCACACTGCCTGTTTGTCCAGAAGCCTATGAAGTGGTTCAGCTACATTAGCCTTGTTAGGAATGAATGAATTATAGAAATTCAAGAGGCCCAGAAAAGCTTGTAGTTCAGCTTTGAACTTAGGCCTAGGAGCTTGCATGATAGCTTTTAATTTGGACTCAGCAGGATGAATCCCATTGGGATCAATTTTGAATCCCAGAAAATCTGTAGAAGGCACCCCAATTTTACATTTGTCTTTTTTAAGCTTGAGGCCTGTTTTCCGGAACCGCAGCAGGACAGCCCTCAATCTCTCAGCTAAATTTTGAGTGGAATCTCCAGCAATTAAGACATCATCAAAGTAGGGGCAAACTCCTGGTATACCCCTCAAGGTATTTTCCATTACGCTTTGGAAAATTCCAGGAGCCACATTTACTCCAAATTGTAGTCTTTTGACTTTGAATGCCCCCTTGTGTGTTACAGTGGTTTGTGCTACAGCAGCAGCTTCATCAACAGGTAACTGTTGATAAGCCTGTGCTAAATCTAGCTTTGCAAAAACACGCCCCCCCCCCTTGAGGGAAGCCAGAATATGGCTGACTACAGGTACAGGATAGGCATGTTGTTGCAATGCCTTATTTAGGGTGCATTTGTAATCTGCACAGATGTGAATGTCCCCATTAAGAGGTGTGACTATGGGAGTTTCCCAAGGACTGGAGTCAACAGGTTCTAAGACTCCTTGCTGAATCAATTTGTCCAATTCAGCATCAATTTTTCCTTTTAAAGCAAAAGGTACTCTCCTTGCTTTTACTCTGATAGGAGTGACAGTGGGGTCCAATTTTAAGGAAACTGGGGCCCTTTGTATGTACCCAGCTGTGGGCTGAAGAGATCTGCAAATTCTTTGCAGACTTCTTGTAGACCTACTGTTTGCAAGCTATTGAGCCCTGTAACTTGTATTCCCAAGGCCTCAAACCAATCAAGTCCTATGAGACTCGTGCGCTCACCCCCCACTATCAATACATCTAATGGACCTTCAAAATCCTTATATTGTACGTTAAGGGTGGCCTCCCCCTTAACACACACTTTGGAGTTTTGAAAGTCTGTTAGAACTATATTGGATGGCCTAAGCTTGGCCTGGAACCCACTGCTAGAGCAAATCTTTCTGAATGTGTGAATGGAAATAATTGAAAGTACAGACCCAGTGTCTAGTTCCATGACCAATGGAACTCCTTGCAACTTCACTTTAAGTGACAGTTTCTTTTTGAGTGGCTTGTGTGTGCCTGTCCTATAAATGCTTCTTCGTGAAGCACAGAAACCCACCCTGTTTTGGCTGGGGACCCTGGTACCTTTCAGGCGCAATTCTTCTCGGGGTTGTACCTTCTGATGGCCCAGACACACAGCTGATATGTGGCCTTGCCTTCCGCATGCTCTACAGATTGCAGAACGGAACCTGCAGTCGGTCCTCTTGTGACGACCTCCACACCCGAAGCACTTGGGTACAACTGAAGACTTTTCTTTGCCTTCCTTCTGCTTCCTTTCTTTGGCTGGGTAGAGATGATCCACCTCTTCTTCAGGATACTCTTCCGAGCTCTCCTGGACTCCTTCATGGTGCACGGAAGCAGCTTCTGGAGTACTTCTGATAGGTCTCATATTCTTGATTGCCCCACCTGCTGCCTCTTCTGCAATAACCCCTCTCAAGGCATCTTGGAACGATATGTCTTCCTTTGCAAAAAGTCTCTGCTGCAAGTCTCTGTTTTTAAGCCCACATACAAATCTGTCTCTCAGCCTTTCTTCTAAGTCTTTAAACTCACAAGGCTTGGCTGCTCTTCTCAAAGCTGCAATGTATTCTTTAGCTGATTCACCAGCCCGTTGATCTCTCTGTTCAAAGGTATGTCTCCATGCAATAACAGACAACTTGGGCTGAAAATGTTCTTTTAGTAATTTTTTAAAATCTGTGTAGGTAACAGATTCAAGAGGCGCAGGGGCTGCTAAGTTTTCAGCAATTTCAAATGCATCTTGACCACAAACATAGAGCAAAGTAGCGGCCTTTAAGCCATTTTCTCTTACTTGGTTTACTTTCAAATAGTTTTCTACTCTGGCTACATAAGACTCCCATCTTTCTGGCTGCTTGACATCAAATTCAGAAAGCTTCCCTATCTTTGCCATTTTCTCTTTTGTAAGAAAAGGGTCGATTAGCCAGCTTACCTCCGCTGTATTGGCAGGCAGGTGCTGAATTTAACGCAGTCTTCCTAGCTGTTCTCCGGACTCCTGGGTAAGCTTACAATTCTTTTAATTGCTTGTAAGGCATCCCACTTTCGTTGCCAGTTGTTGAGTCCTCAGCTTAATGGCAATAAATCACAGAGCATCTCGTAGAGTTCAGAAGCTTTTATTGTTGTTCCTTCAGCTCCGTTTCAGCTCTGAGGTACACAGGCCTCTCTGCCTCTTTTTTTTTATTGAAATTTTTTTAAAATTTTACAAAAACAAAACAACCCTTCCCCAAACCTCCCCAACCCTCCCATTCCCTCCCCCGACCTTCCCAGAGCTGAATATAGGCTTAATTAAAATTTCTTCAAAAAATCTTAAAAAAGATATAAACCATGAATAAATCTAAATACATTAATTAAACAAATTATAAAATAATTAACAATAATATATATATAGAAAAACATAAATACCAAAAGAAAAATACTTAAAAGGAAAAAGAAGAAAAAAGAAGAAAAAAGAAGAAAAAAGAAAAAGATAAAAGAAAGTATAATAAGAACATTCCCCGAACCAAATGCAACATTTGGCGTGCTCTGCTCCTCGCGCATGCGCACGAAGCAGGCGCCAGCCAGTCTGGTCCCGGGCAGCTTGCAACTGCCCAGGACTGTTGCAACGTCCCGAGCCTGCCTTTGCAGGCTCAGGACACAACAATCTCCAATTTGCCTTCTATATCCACTGCAACAATACCGCTTTCAGTTCAGATATTAGATAATATGAAATGCTGGGCAATATTGGAGTGTTGCTTTTACTAAAAAATTAGACTCTTAAGCTCCACAGTTACTTTTTCTGATCTATTTTATCAGGAGCATCAATCTATAATTAGTATATCTATATTTTTCAGAAACACCTACAAATTTTCTTGTATTCCATTGCTTCAACATTTATCTAAAAGTTACATCTAGACTGCTCAGATAGGGATAACTCAAGAGATGGCAGTTAAGAAATACAGAAAACTGCAACTCTTTGCTGCCATTTATCGGTTAGCTTAATACATAAGGAAACAAAATAGGAGGAAAAATTATTGGACTGAATATTGAACACATTCAAGAAACACTCAGTTATTTGTTTGGTATTGTATAGAGACAACATTTCCCATGGTTGGTGGTGTAGGATAGGATTGGAATATAGCTGAAGAAGAAGAAGAAGAAAAACCCAGCAATTGCTTCATTTAGAATGTTGTTCTATGGACCTAGATATGGAGTCACCTGGTCTTCATGAGAACATTAAAGACACACTGTGGGGGCATCACAATTTGTGCTGACATGATTTCCTCTAGACTTCAAGACAGGAAGGATGCATGCCAAACAGCTATTTCTTTGAGAAATCAAAGGCTCTGATAATATATTGAAATGCTCCAGTCAGAGGCAAGTAATGCATAGAACAATTACTTAGCCATTTTGGTAGCCAGGTTGTAGCTTAGATTTCAAAATTGCTTTGCCTAATAGTCCAGTATGTAATTATCTTCTTAACTAGTTTCATTATTCATTGTGTAGCAATTGACTATCCTACATGCTATGGCAGAACATACACTCTGACAGGTCTGTTGTATTAGGTCTTAAAGCTATTCAACTATTTTTATACAGCTGACTGTGACATTTGAAATGGGGGTGGTTAGCTTTAGGCAGTGTATGGATCAGAAGCTTGCAGGTAAGACTACACAGTCAGAAAGTCCATGTGGGTTATGACACTGCAAGACAGTTATAAATATGAAAAATTTCTGTTAAGAAAAAATGACTCAGTCTCAGCTACTGAAAACTATCCAAAACCAACAAGATAGGTCATTTCAGTTTGAACAGAGAGCAGTATGAATTGGGAAGAGGTGTTTTATTTGACTATTTGAATGCTTGGGTTACTAATACTAAAAATATAACATTTTAATTTTTTATTATGTAGTATGGTGTTTGTCATTTATGTCCATTTGCCTCACTGGCAAAAAATGGAGCCATCACTGACTTTGAGCCTAGCTAGCAGTGAAGTCTTGGGCTCATTCTCTGTCAATAAATCATCTTGAGTCCCATTAAGGGAGATTGAGGAATGGAGAAAAATCACTAACTGCAAACAAGAAGGAGTCAAAAAGTGTGGCAAAGTGTAAACCCTTTCTGAATAATGCGGATAAAAAATTCATGGAAGCAATTGCAAACCAGTGATCTGATTATATCTCCTGTGCTTTTAAGCAGTTATGTTATATAAACTGCTCAGCAATGCAGACAGTGTTCCTTATAGTTCTATTATTTACTTATAAGAGTAAGCAACAAGGAGGTCTAAAGCAGGGGTGTCAAACTCACCGTGTCACGTGACATGTTCACAATGTATCGTGACTTTTTTCCCCTTGCCAGAGCTAGGGTGGGCACGGCTTCCTTCCACGTGACACATCCGGCCCACAGGATGGCAATTTGACACCCTGATCTAAAGCTTTGTAAAGAATCACTGCTGGTAGATCTATCAGAAATGTTATCAGTATATGCACGTACATGTGCAAATATCTGGAAGAAACTTTGAAGCTGCCATGCTGGTCCTTCTAGAGAACACATCTGAATTAAACACACTTTAAGAAAAGGTCTTTCGTGCATGTCCATTATACTCTGTAAATTTCTTCTTTTAATGTTACCCTACCAGAAAGTCAGTTACAGGAGGAGAATAACCTGATCTTAAATCTAGTAGGGTTTGCAAAGTTAAAACTATTAAAAAAAAAAAAGAATGGGAAAACAAGTGTAACCAACAGCAAAACTCTGGTGAAATATTGTAATCATATTGTCTTCCATTTTGTACGACAGGTAATCCTAGCTTAGTGACAATAGTTCAGATCTGCAACTCTGTTCAGATATGCAAGCACCAGCATAAAAATCATGATTTTGACAAGCTTACATCCTCACTGCCTCTTCAGTTAATAAGAACTGTTTTTCACGTGATCACAACTTATTATTTTACTTTGCTCTTCCGCATTAGTTCTGCTTGTTGCAAGCCAGCAGCAAAGCACACAAATGACATTCACATAACCACAGGGTAGTGCAATGATCATAAATATGCACTGGTTATGAAGTGCCTGAACAGCACTTGTGGCCAAGGGATGATTATAAATGCAAGGACTGATCAACAAGCTTTTTCCCCCCCTTACATCTTTGTAACTTCAAACAGTTGCTAAACTAGGCAATTGGTAAACAAGAATTACCTGTAACTTAAACTTCCAAACTCTTTGCAGTAATTCATATGAGAAAATATAGCAGCATAAACAGCTGTTACAAAGCAATCTTTGTCTATGAGGATCGTAGATAATATATTTGCCTCAGCTGATAAAAGGAAATAGGGTAGGTAATAATCTCTGAACATCTTCTGAAATTGGCCATCCAAGTTAGAACTTCAAGGAGGATTTCCTGACAAAGCAAGCTGTCAGCCAGAGGAACAGGCAGTGAGTTTGTTTTGTTAATGGTCTTCAGGGCAATCTAGGGCAGTGGTTCTCAACCTTTTTAATGCCGCGACCCCCAACCGGTCGTAAGTCGAGGACTACTCAACTGGTGCAGCACCGTTTGCAGAATGGGACTTTTGGCGGGCTCAGCAGGGCAGAGACAGCCTGAACAATTCCTGTTGGCTTTTGAAAGCCAGTAGAATTAGACTCTACTCAAGAGAGTCTATTCTATTGGCTTTCAAAAGCCAATAGAATAAAAGGGAGTAGCACAGCTAAGGAAAAGGGGGAAAAAATGGCAGACTGCGTTGTTTGGCGACCCCCGTGAAATGATCGTTCAACCCCAAATGGGGTCCCGACTCACAGGTTGAGAACCACTGATCTAGGGGATCCTGTACTGTATTGAGAGGGTAGTTGGAATAACTGACACTCTTACATTCCTTACAACTCTTCGGTGATTCTTAGATGATGGTTTACATAAATATCTCCCAAATCCTTAACAGTTTAGGAATCAACTCCTAAAAGTGTGCAGTATTCAGATACAAATAAAATTAAATTCATAATAGGCATGCTTGCTATATTTGTTGTTGGCAGTTCCTTATCAAAGCCATGCCTTTTCTTAGGATCATACCATAGCCATGTGGGTGCCATATATATAAGGTAATCTTCATTTTTTTAACAAGCCAATCTTTAATCTTAAGCGTTTTTTTTAAAAAAAATAAAAATACAAATTAACAACACAAACTAAGAAAAAAATCTTATTTTATACTTTTCAATAGCCCCTGGTTTATCACTGAATTTATTACTATAATATAATGTGATACAAGATATTATTGAAAAGTTTTACAGAATCTCTTCCATAGTAATAGTTAGTGTACCCTTTTATTTGTATTGCTTTTTTCCAAAATAGATAAATCACACATTTAGGAAATATGCATTTTAGTTGAAAGAGATGTTGAGGCGATATTAAAGAGTTTCTAGTACAGTCACAAGGCTTTGACTCTAATGTTTACACCATTTGTTCAACATCATTGTTTAATTAATATCACAATTTTGTTGATGTTGTTGTTATACACATGGTGCTCCAAAGGTTTTTAGCATTGCACCCAAGACACTTTTTACTATTAATGCTATCTTTTTTTTCTTTTTCTACAGTCATTCTATTTCTGTTTGCAGGCATTTATATTTTGTTACCTTCTCCAATTCTTTCTCTTCTGATCTATTGTGTCCAGATACTGCCATACCCGCTGTCCATTAAAATGACGGATAATGATGATTTTGATGCATAAATCATTTTCTTATATGTATGTTTTTCTCAGCTATAGTGTCTTTCTTAGTTATTATATCATTAAGCATCCTTATAACTTTAGACTCTACTGTGTCACTCTGTAACATAATTTTGCTGTCTGTGTTCAGGGAAGCCTTGACTAATACTTTTCCATTCATTATTTTGGGATATTTGATTATTTTCTAATATATTTATATAGGGGACTTGTATTTTCTTTTTCCTATATTTGTTCTATATTCCCTCTACCGTCTACTTTTTGTTTGTTCACTTTTTCTTATGAATTATTTTTGATATTACTAAATGGAGCCATCCAGAGTTGCTTAGACAATAGGCAACTATATACTTGTTTTAAATAAATAAATACTAAATTTTTTTTTTCTCTTTTGACTTTTATAAGTAACATAAACACTATAGAAATATTTTGATGAATTGCTTCTCCATTTGTATGTATGAATAGACTTATTTTTTAAATAAGTAGAACTTATTCTAAGCAGGTACTCACTAACTATTCTTAATACTTCTTGGCTGCCTGAATTGCCTGATTGCTTTTCTTGCATTGTATTTCTTATTCCTACTAATCCATTCGTGTCTATTTGTTTATATTTATTTATTTGCATCCCCCTTTATAATTTTCACAAATAACTCAAGATGATGAACATATTCAATACACTTTCCATCTCTTATTTTCGCCACAATAACAAACCTGTGGTAAGTTGATTGACAGGGAGAGTGACTGGCTCAAGATCACCCAGATAGTTTTCATGGCTAAGGCAGGATTTGAATTCAGTCTCCTGCTTTCTAGTGCCTTAATCACTAGACCAAACTGGCAGAATATTTTCCTCTGAATTTTATTCATTTAGAAAGTTCTACATTTTTCTCTAAATTTATCCCTGTTTCTTTCATTAATATTTTTAGACTATAACATGCAATTATCACCAATTTCTATTTTCATAATCCCTCAAAAACTAGTAGTTATTTATTATTTTTTAATCTTTTCTCTTGTTAAAAAAAGAAGATGGGAAGACAAGAACAAGTAATTGTTATGTTAGAAAAAAAGGTTATATTAAACCTATCCTTGGATATTGTATAAAGATTAGGAACTGATTCACTTGAAATATGGGAATAAAATGCTTAAAATTTAAATCTTGCACATGAATCTAATAAATAAGTGTCAAGATTAGCAATCCTGAGAACCTTGTCTACTCTCTCCAAAATTACTTTTGTAATTCCAAAACACAATTTTAATAATAATTTTTCTCAAATATTAAATCGGGATTGGGGCAAAGGGCTATTGTCTTCTATTGTGTCCTACAAGTAGTAACATGTAGCAACCTTAGGCATTTACTCCATTCACAATTGCATGCAGTTGGAGAGGGAGGAGACACATTTGTTTCTATCTGCTCCCCCTTACACACACACACACACACACGCACACGCACGCAAACAACACTTTTAAATCTTTGGCTACCATTTTTTCAAATGGTATCGAATGAGCACTTTGTTTATATCAATGTTCAGATTTCTAGCATTTCTTTCTCCAGTACACTTTGCATAAAGGATCACAAGTAAATTATTCTCTTTGGGTGGAAGATACAATTTCCATCTGTTCCTTGTTCTAGAGTAGCCTGATACAGTGTCAGATTGTTTATTTCTCATTTTGTGAGAACTGCTTCATATTGCAGACTGATTACATGGAGATTTGCAAAGGTAGAGAAAATTCTAATTCCTAGTTGAATTCCTAAGCAAAGTTTAGGTGTTGAGAGGGATCTTTGCCTCTCATGGACTTCCAGATTTCCTTGTCTCCGACAACGGACCCCAATTCACTTCTTTTGAGTTTCAGGCTTTTCTACAGGCCAACATGATCTGTCATGCCACGTCTGCACCGTTTCATCCAGCTTCCAACGGCCAGGCTGAGCGGATGGTGCGCACAACCAAAGATGCTTTAAAGAGAATCACTTATGGAAGCTGGCATCACAGGTTGGCTGACTTTCTCCTCTCCCACTGCACCACACCTTGCTCAGCCACTGGGAAGAGCCCAGCTGAGCTCTTTTGGGGTCGCAGGCTAATTACTAAACTGGACAGGTTGCACCCAGACTGGGTGGTGTCACAGTCGTGGGCACCTAGGAGACTACAGGTGGGTGATTGGGTCTGGGCAAGGAACTATGGACCTGGACATCTCTGGGTGACAGCAGTGGTATGCAAGGTCTCTGGGCTGTTCTCATATGAAGTGGCCTTGGATGATGGTTGGGTGATCTGACGACACATCGATCAACTGCGCTGGAGGCTTCCCAGCCACACTTCCGCTCCTGGCTCTGCTCTCAGGGGGGAGGACCACAATTACGATTGTGGACCATAGTCTCTCCGCGAAAGCAGAACTTCCCAGGCGCCAGTAGGGGTCATGCCATGGAGGCGGCTCCTTACTCTGGCAATCCTGTCCCTGGCACTGGCACCAGGTCCATGGGACATTGCTCGCAACCGGCTTTTCAGGTCAATCCATCTGCTGGTCTTGGGCTCATGGGACAATGCTCCCAAGAGGCGTCCATTGTGGACTTGGGGAATTCCACCCCATCAAGGAACTCTGGTCTGGGTTAGAGAATCCATCCAGTCAGCATGATGGAGGGCAGCCTGAATATAGGGGGCATCAAAGTCCTGGCCTGACGAGCCTGGCAGGTGAGTTTGCAGGCCAGGCAATCACAACCGCTCCAAGAAGTTCAAAGCGAGCCAGAGGTCCATCCAAGCACTTACAGGAGTATGTAAGACTCCTCTCAGTAGGTGGGCAAGCGTAGGGGTATTTAGAAATCAGAACATGCTCAAAAGACAAATATCTGATTTATAGTAATGCAAAAAATAGTAAGTATTACTGTGTATGACAAGGTATTAGATTTGTACTATTGTAAAATATTAAGTACTATGTTTTGATCCAAGAAGGGAGGGGTGTTGTGTCCTGGGCCTGCTGAGTCACTCAGCAGATGCAGGAGGCTGCAGAGAGACCCTGACAGACCATGTGAATGCCCGGGACCAGACAGGCTGTCTCCCGCCTTGTGCGTATGGGCAAGGTGGGAGAAATGCCTTGCATTGATTGGCTGATACTGTCCCTGCAAAGGGGTATAAGAGTAATCTGCACCATTTTGTTTTTTGTTCTGTTGTGAATGGAATAAAGACAAGACTGTTTGTTACTTCTGCTCGTCTCAATGCCTTTTACTTGGAAACAGAACAGGACAAATAACCCCCAGCCAATGGGGTGGTAGGCAGAAACAATGGTGTTGCAGAGTGGCCATGTGATTGGTAATGGGCAGGACAATCACAGGGGCTATGGGATGGACAGCGTGCAATGCAAGATTTTATTTTAAAGTGCTGCGGCTTCTCTGCAAGTTGTTTTTTAAAAGGGGCTGAACTTTTCAACCAATTGGGTGGCTCCCGATTGTGGTTCTGAATGCAATGTACAGTATTTTATTGACTTCCCAAGACAGTATTGGAATGGTGGCTACAGGTTATGTGGAATGATGGAGCTGTTGAAGACAAGAAGGAAAATCCTTCATAGGTTTGGATAATTAGGAGGGAATCTGGCATCTTAAGTTCTTCTGAAGTACTATTGTAACTGTTTAGATGCAACGTTTGTTTATTCAGGAAACACATGTTGTTAAAGGGGAAGGGGAAAGCAAATCAAAGCCAGAGCAGTGTAAATATTCCAGGCCAAAGAAAATGCTATGAAGGATTTTCATTCCAATCTTCAAACAGCCTCCATCATTCCATGTAACTCAAAGCCTTCAGCAGGAATCTTAGTTTGCATATCTTGACATCAAGATATACAGAGGAAATGGAAACCTTGAGGATGGGGAGTGTGAACAACTCCCCTTTGCAGATGAGAGAAAATATCAATTATCAAATAAACTAATGAAAGCTGATTTTTTTTTTTGAAGTGCTTGTTTTTTTCTCTCACCTATTACTATTTCAATGGTGTGTGCTCTAGGGATGTGCACTGCACATCTGGACTGCAGCTGTCTCCTGGGAAGGCTGCTGTGGCTTTTTGTCATATGCCCCCCGCCAATGCCATCCCATTGTCCCATTTGGGACATTCTGAGTTTTAGTATTCCCCCATAACCTGTAGCCAATCGCATCGCACTCTCTCTCCCCACCCCCAGCTCCCCCTCCCATCTCCATAGAAGGCTGCAAAAAGCTCGCATCCCAGCTTCTCTTGTCTTCTCATTCTTTTCCTTCCCAATGTCACAACCTGCCTCTATGTCTTCCCCCCTCACCAATCCTCTTGCAGCCTTTTGTGATAATTTTTCCCCCTTTTTTTCAGTCTCTTTTATTTTTCTTTTGAACAAAGCCTACACCAGCTGCTGCCAAGGTCCCACCCAGCATCCCAGAGATCCCTGCCTCCAGAAGCGACACCCAACCCCTCAGCTATCCTTCCTTCCTTCTTTCCTTCCTTCCTTCCTTCCTTCCTTCCTCCCTCCCTTCCTTCCCTCCATCCCTCCTTCCTTCCTTCTCACTCTTTCTCCCTCCATTCCTTCTTCCTCCATCCCTCTCTCTCCCTTTCCTTCATTTCCCCCCTCACAATTTCCTTCCTTCCTTCCCACCCTCCCTCCCTCCCTTCCTTCTCCCTCCTTCCATCCCTCTCTCTCCCCTTCCTTTCTTCCTTGCTTCAACACATCTAAGAGATGCCAAGACTGAGAAACACTGGCAAAATAATTTGGAGACAAGGGAAGCTGAGATGAAAACTTATTATTGTCCTAAATTGTCATAGGGACTGACCAGGGCAAATCCATCTGGCAATGAACCATTTCCATACAGTTATGATTCTGAATGATCTTCCAGATTTGTCTTTGGACTAAGGGAGATTTGGCAAGTGTGTGGTAGAGGATTAAAAATGCAGAGCTCTCAGTTAAATGGAAATGGGGGAGAGGGGGAGGAAAGAAGGTAAGGTGATCTTTTATTTAATTCAATTATACTTCATAAGCTGTTTTCTACAAGTAGAGCATCATGGTAAAGTTTTCCAGCTTTCATTTAGATCAGTGGTTCTTAACCTTTTTGAACGAATAGCCCCCTTGAGCCAATAAGGAAGCTGTCATCGCCCATCTCCCCCAACATAACCTCTCAATCACAACATAGGAAATAATTCTTCAATTTATGTAAACACTTTTTTTGTTTTCTTTAAAATTGTCATCAGGACATATCGATGCAAATAATTTATTTCCAGTCTTTTTCCCATATCTCAACTGTGTGAAAAATTTTGGTGCCACCCGTCACTTTATTCCCAAACTTCGTGATACATGTATTTCATTATTATCTTATTTATTCAAGACACTTAAATGTAATGACCACTGAAAACAAAATTCAATCCACTAATAGCGAGAGATCTGATATTTTTGTACGACAGATATACAGTGATTCACTGTACGAAAAAGTCTCAAACGTGTCCCCAAAACTTCTCGCTCCATCGCCCCCATATCACTCCCTTTTTGTTCCTTCGCCCCCACATCGCCCCTTTTCGTTCCATCGCCCCCCTAAAAAATGAAATCGCCCCCTGGGGGGCAATATCGCCCAGGTTAAGAACCACTGATTTAGATCACCATTTGCAAACAGCGCAGGGAGAGTAAAGTGGAGTTGCGAAGCTTGCAAGGAAAGCTGCTAGCCCTCTCCCCCAGCCACTATAATTGCACCAAGCACCACCACTCGCACAAGAGTAAGCACTTGCACAACCCTAAGCAACAGATGCTTTAATGCTGCAGCTTTGCCATTTCCAACACCTTCTTTTTATAATTCAAGCCTATCCCTAACCCTCTTCATGACCTGTCGGAGCCACTTTCTGGAGCCACCCAACTGGTTGGAAAGTGAAGCCCCTTAAAAAAACTTGCATCATATGCTTCCCACCCCACAGGCCCTGTGATCATCCCACCCATTGCCAATCACACATTCATCCCGCAGCACCATTGGTTCTGCCTGCCACCCCATTGGCTGGGGGCTATTTGTCCCATGCAGCCAAAGGCCCAGGTCAAAACCTGTCTAGGTGAATGGGCAGGGGTGAAGGGTAAAGGGGCCACTGGCCATGGAAAATGGCCAGGCGAGGGCCAGCAAAGGAGGAAAGTGGTCACCCAGCTGATCTTAATGGCCAAGGAAGGTTTGGAATTCACTGTTTTCCAGTTTCTACCCTGGTGTTTTAACCATTAGCCCAAACTGGGCTCTCATTTCCATTCTCAGCAAAGCAAAGCTATTCAACTGTACCCCATGTTGTTTTGGGATAATATTTATAGACACCGTTTCAGCCTAGTAGCCCAGACATGAGCTAGATGCAGCCCTTAGGTACCCCATTGACCTGATTGTTGAAATTTTTCAACAGCTGAAATGTAAATGTCAGTCATATCATAGTTTTACATATTTTTTAAAATGCAAACTTTCCCCAACATGAATAAGTTACCATTTTGTATCATCACTCTGAAGCTCTCAGATTTTCCAGAAATTATTAGCAATGTTGTTGGTTACTTAACATTTGCTGTCTCTCAAAGACAGCATCTGAAATAGCATAAATCAGATTTTGGGTTTTTTACTGTTCACATATTTTGGATTATTTCAAAAAATATTACATATTTTTGCATACTTTTATTTTGTTGATGTACTGGTAGCCCTTGACGTATAACAAATAAATGTTCAGAGTTACAATGACACTGAAAAAAGTGATTTACGACAAGTCTTCACACTTACAATGGCCACAGAATCTCTGCAGTTATATGATCAAAATTTAGGCAAGTACTTACCACAGTTTAGCATTCCAGGATCATATGATTGCCATTTTGAACCTTCCCAGGAAGCTTCCAATAAGCAAAATCAGTGGGAAGCCTAACTTAGCAAATGGAAGTTCCAGTCCCACTTGTGATGATAAGTTGAGGACTACCTGTATAGAGAAGAAATTAAACCAGGCAAGTATTGAAAGAGCCTAGTTTTATGAGTACCACCAGGTAGCCACTAAAGACAATAATTCTTCTGGTAGACAATAATTCTCTCTTCCATCTAGGCAGGAAGCCATCACTAATTGGTTTTTCTACTCCTAGAACAGTGAAAACCTTTTTACTGAGTTTGCATATATTTTCTTTTCCCCTGTCTGTCAGGGATTGATCTAATTAATTTGTTGTTCAGTGCTTAATAGAATTGTAAGTGTTTTATAAATCAAACAGTGATAGTGGTAATGGTAATTATGATGATAATGTTTTATTCAGTAATCATTCCTCAATTCAGTAGCACTAACCATATAGAATAAGCTTTCCAAGAAACTTACTCTTCTGATTGTTCTTAAAATGAGCAAAAAGCAAAGACATTACAAAGAAACAAGTTCAAACAAAAATTAATTATATTTAATTTTTTACTGTTTTATTAGAAACTAATAATATACATCTTCTAAATGTTTTACAGTACCTTCCCTTGAAAAAGTATGAGATTCACAAAAATCCAAAATTACATGATACAAATATTTGTTGAATAATAATTTCATTATAAGATAATTGTAGCATTTTTGCCCCAGAGTGATTTGTCTATTGAAAGAAAATTCTTATAGGGACAAGAATAGTGCAAGATAGTTTGTTATCTAGTGTTTCTTATTTGTTCAAAGCACTGTAATTAAGGCCAGACAATTCATTTGAAATATGAATCTCTCACAAAACCTTTATATAAAAATAAAATAAGGGTTGAATCAGGTTGAATAATAAGCCATTTGGTACTGCTCATTCATGATATGTGCCAACTTTATTTCTTTAAATATATGCTTACAATATGCTTGCTATGTTTAATATTGTTATAAGGATGATAGGTAAAAGTTGTACAATCTAGTACATATTTACACAGGCATTAGGATTACAGTTACCATTATTTCTAATGAATAAAATCATTAGCAATTTTATGGTTACTCCCCATTATGGTCATAAGTCATGTCAGTTGTAAAGTGGGCATCCTTATGACCAACCCAATTTTACAACTTTTTTTGTGGTGGACATTAAGTAACTACTGTGGTTGTAAAGCAACTGCTATAGTCATAAAGTAAACACCATGATATAAAGCAAAGTTATTGCTTCCTATGCAGCTTTCCTGCTGAAACCCAGAATAAAATGTTGCAAAATGTTGGAAAATGCAGTTACATGACCCCAGGAAAATACAAACAGCTGTAAATATAGGCTTAACAACTGCAACTAGGAGTGTTAGGGCTGTGGTTGTAAGGCAAAGCAGTCATAAGGAAGGTAACTCCAGTGTGACCTCAATACAAAAAAAAAAAAAAAAAAAAAAAAAAAGCAAAACTTATCTGAGTGATTTCCAGCATCTGAGACTGAAATTAACTCCCTTATTTGACTATTCAGGAGAGGGAAAACCCCTGTAGATTGCTTTATTCCCCAAGAACTATTGAAGAATAACATAAAGTGGTAAGTTCCAATTTTGACATCACTCTTCACCTGCTTTTGTCACAACACTGAAGCTCTATTTATAGAGCATTAATTACCCCTTTCCTTTTATGGAAACATCAATATCAGATTCATACTTCCTCTGTTTAGTATATATTTTGGTCACCCAGATGCAGTTCATACCCAGATGATTCTCATAGATGAAGTATTGTTTGTTATAACACATGCAGCCTGAAAGATCTGTCAGATCCTGATGGGCCAATCTTTTACAATGCATTCTATGTAACTGTCCTGTCCCAGTTCATGCCTGCACTTGCCAAAGAGTTTTGAATACTTTATTGAGACACCATAAGCCCTAGTATTATTCCCCAAGTCCCACTTATTAGAAATACAAGATACCAAAGCAGCAAAGTCCACACAACATCAATGGGCAAATACAAAGTCCAAGGTCAAGATACAAGTCCACAAATCCATACACGAAAGCCAGAGTCCAAACTCAAGTCCAAAGTTCCATACGATATCCAAAACCAAGGTACAAGTCCAGAATTGAGTTATAAAATCCAAGGTCCAAATACAGGGTTGATTAGCAAGGCACAGATCCAGAAGCAGGAGTTCAGAAGTTGGAGCACAGGCATGGCAGGAAATAGTCAGTTGTCTCCAATGCCACTTTGCTCCATAGGTTGAGCTAAGTAGATTCCAGCTGATGCAGCTTATTAGGGAGAGCAAGGCTGCCTCCTCTTGAATAGCCTTGCTGATGTCCATTGTGCCTCACTCCACTCGGCTCTATGCATCCTGAGATACGGCATGCAGCTGCAGCTGTGCCCCTTCTCCATCCTGTGCCTCTGGTCATCTACACTTTCAGTAGCATATATAATAATGTAATATATTAAAGGGATCAAAATATAATCTTTTCTGTCTAGCCATTGTTCATTCTTTCTTGTAAAATTCACTCTTTACTTTGCTCAGCAATAGCTTAAAAGCTGACCAAGGAGAAAGAAAAAACTTAGTTGTAACTTTAAATGTGTTCGCTATAGCTTGCATTGTATTATTCTTCCTCCCCTGTAACTTGCAAATGTATCTGCCCAAGGAGAAAGTTCTGGATTGCTTGCCAGCAACTGTGTATTCAAAGCGAAGCTCTGTAACAAGCTGTAACTGACATAACCTGATAGACAAGTGATGGTGAACCATTTAGAGACCGAGTGCCCAAAAACTGGCCCCCCCCCGCTCTGCCCCCCATTCCCCATCCCACCTGCCCACAAGGCCACTCTTCACCTCCAGAGCCTGTTGCAGATCGCCCAGCAGTGCCGTGGCAGCCACACCCTCTGCCCACGCCCCACAGCATCAACTGTGTATGATGGGTCATGAGGGCAGAGTCTTGTCTAAGTTGCCTGGCTGCCATGTCCTTGGCTGAACTGCCCCACATGGGCCACGCTTGGTGGTGACTCTTCTCCAGGGGGGCTGCTTGTGAGGAGGGGGTCATGGGGGAGGCAAGGCTGGGGCAATGGCATGTGTGCCCACAGAGAGGGCTCTGAGTGCCACCTCTGGCATCCATGCCATAGGTTCGCCACCACTGTGATAGATAAAGAAAACACGTATTCAGACGAAAAAGAAATCTTTTAGTCTGTTAAAGTGAGAAAGTGCCTTAGATATAAAAGGGAAAATTTTTATTAGTGTGTGTGTGTATCTTTTCTCCTCTGTCTCTCTGCATTAGAGACAAGAGATTAGGAAGCACCTGGCTTTTCTTTTTGATCAAAAATAAAGCTGTGTTGTTTTCAGTAGCCTCATGTTCAGCGTCTCTTTGGGATTTATTTGAATTCTGACCTGAAAAACCTTACAATATAATTAAATTATAATTTAATACAGGCGGCAACCTGGACCTCCCTTATAGAAGTTAGTTAGGTTGTTTTATAAATATATTTTAACTGTGTCCTAAACTTATTTTGTTTATAATCTATTAAGATAAAATATATATGTATGTTTACAGAGCACTTGGCTTATACTGAATAGTCACGTGATGTCTCACTTAATGACTAAGATTCCAGTCCCAGTTATAAATTGGACTACCTGTACATCTATAAAAATAAGAGATATATGGGTGCTGATAAGGAGCCAAGTTATGGGAGGCCTTAAGCCAGCCCAGTTAGGGAACAAAGGATACATTCTTTACTTAAAGTGATGTGCACACAACCTGTTATTCAGGAAAGTTTTTCTCAACTTGTTTGGCTGAGGAATATGTATGTAGTTTGCAAGAAATCTAGCTACATATAGAATTTGGTTTGTATTCTACAGTATGCCACATAAAAACATTTCCTATTGAGTTTTGGTTGTTTTGAAGAGGTTCTGCTTTACTTCATACAATCTCAGCTAATGCTGAGCTGTGCTTTATCCCAGTCTGAAACCTAACTGAAACAGATCCAAATAATCTTTTTTTCCCATGATCCCCTATAACTTTTACTGACAGCCACAAAAGGAGATTGGAAATTGGACAATAACTGCCCAGCATGGAGAGGTTCAATGAAGGAGAACCAGAGCAGTGCCATGCACTTTGCAAGGACACCAAGGGCAGAGTGGCCTGCTCTCTTTCCACAATGCACGCTCTAAAGCTCCAGAGCTCACAATAGCAGGCCACCTTAGCATTCCTCAGCTGTGTGACTCCATTCCAGAAGTAAACACCATTTCATTCATTGCAGCCACTCCAAAAATGGTGCTTCTGAGACAGCCCAGAGATGAAAAGTGGAGCCACTCCCCCTTGATTTCCCTTCAAGACACAGGTGCCATTCCAGAAGGAGCCACTATTTTAGAGTGGCCACAATGAATTGTCCCTACATAAAAAATAGCACCTGCTTCTGGGATGATACCTTCTGGCTGCCAGGGATGCTGAAGAGCAGAGTGGTCACTTTCCTTCCCCAACACAAGATCTGCAGCTTCAGAAATCTATTATACAGAAGGTAAGTGCATGATAAGTGAAGGGGGTGGAAGGGAGGGTGTGGAACCCTGTAGGGTGGGAAAAAGTCCCAAGGCATATGGGGACCTTGAAGGGCAAGAAGCAGAACACAGGATAGCTCAGGGGCTGGAAATGGCCTTGGGACATCCAGAGCAGACAGACCCTGGTCTGCACTAAGCCTACCAGAGTCTCCCCTACCCCAAGGCACCAAAATGTTCTCCTTAAGGTTGCTCAGCAAGGCAATCACATGGCTCTATTACAGTTGTAACTTGAGGACTAATTGTATAAATAAACATATTTAAATGATATTTTGGAAGTGGAACAAATTCTGGGTAAGAGTGAAACTGATTTATATGTGAATTTTAAAATAATAAATTATAAGTTTGAACAGCAATTGTTCTTGTCTTTTCTTTATTTCCTTTCTACATCTTTACAACACTGTTACTCATCATAACAACTACTAGTATGAACTGGATATTAGATGATCTAGAAGAGTCCAATTAAAATAGATGCTATATAAGTTTTTTGCAGCATAGGCATATGGTTGAAAAAACTTCACTTGTTTTATAGTACATGTCATACGCATGTTTAAAGACGAAGATCTTTAGGATCAGTAGAAAGCCTTAAACTTCTGGCTGATATTATGAAAAGGCCACCTATAAGATATGAGCTTTATGACTGGTTCAGGTTCTTCTGGCTGTTTCAATTCCTTTATGCAATTGAGATGCTGTCTTCTAGCAGAAAAACATACAATTGCAGCAGATGAAAAATTCATCTTTTTATTGATAAGAATAGTTCCCTGAAAGCAATGAATCTATCCAACCATTGGAGGTTACTTTTTCTTTGGATAGAATTTCAAATAGATATCTAGTTCTTTTATTAAAGCATTGTTTTTCTGGCATTTGTGTGCAGTTAATTTTTAATCATACTTTCCATCAAAAAATACCACTTAATGCATTGCTCAAAAATATGTAGCATATAAAACAAAGAACCCATTAAAGTCATAGTTTTTAATCTAATAGTCACATTGAAATTTCCAGTTATGGATGATATGTAATTTTTTTAACCATGTCCTATGGGAGTTTGTTTTGCATTTTCTTAATTACACCAGTATTGATTCATATGGGAATCTTGAAACTAAGTAAGAAAAGGAAAACTAATTAGCCATTATCTAGCTATAATGATACAGTACAGTATGCCACAAACAAGGTGAAAAGATTTTCACCAAATGTACTCTGTGGTTCTGTAGAAACCAGAATAATAAGAGAGAAAAATTATATCAATGCAATAATAAGAAGAGGGAGTCTTCTTCCTGTTGACATTTTCTTTTCTCTTTAGTAAGATATCTAGCCAATGTTTAAATAATAAAAGTTAGTTAATTAGATTCAACCATGCAGTATATCATATCTATCAGCATATCTATATTCAGAATTTCTTTGATAATTACAATACTTGAAGCATAATATTGTTGCAGACCACTCACTTATTCCTCTAAAAGTAGTTGAAAGATTCAGCAATTTCTGCCAGTGTAAGGCAGATATATTTCCAATGAGGCTGTGCAAATTATTCCAGATCACCAGTGAATTTATTCAAGGACAGAGAAGATACAGCACAGGAGAGGAAGAGGAGAAAGAGAAAAAGCATTTCCAATAAACATTCCTACAAATTCTGTTCTTGCTACTTTATATAAATATGTGGATTTGTTTAAAGGAATGAGTGTTTTAATGTTTAATTCTGCCTCACATAGGTTTGCATACTTGCAAATTTTACATATTACTTGGCTCAATTTATTTTTCTGGGATTGGGATTTATGATGCTAAAATATAAAATATGTATATGTATTTAAAGCATTGAATGCATGCACACACATACATACACACAAACACATTTTGTTCCCAAGAGTTTAACACTGATTACTAGAGGTAATCACTTTAGGAAAGTTTCCTGAAATAGGAGAAAAGTATATTAAAAAACCCACAACAGATTATCTTTTAGTGGAATTCCTTCTTTTTCTCTGCAACTGGTAGCTACTATAAATTCAGAAGGTTGCTTATGTGTTGTGTTCTCTTCATCCTTAGACTTGTTTTTTGCCCTAAGCATCACTGCTCCATACTCCTCTCTAAGGGCAGGTTTTACTTATTTTATTTGTTATTTATTGTTAGCATGTTTATCTGCCTCTTAAGATAAATAAAGGTTTCAAAAGCTTACAAAATCTCTCTACTCAAGCCTAAAGCCTAGTAGTCCAAAGGGGGGGAATGTTTTGAAAAGTATCATACACATTTGAAAAAAATCTAAACAATGGATGAATAGGAAAAATGAAAAAATAATGTTGTACTGAGAAATTTCATCTCAAACTCTTAGGTTTTGATTAACTATGCTTATGGAAATTCCAGCATCACATTACTTGTTCAAAAATTGGCATGGAACATTGAGTTGTAAGAAATGGTGCACCCATTTCAGCATCTGGGCAAGTTACATCACACATGCATTACAATTTCATCATGCAAATGAGGTGGATTTTGTAATTTCTTATTTTTGCGATGTCACAATGGCTTATAATTTCCCACTTTTTCAATGGCAGATTATAAACCATTATAACAGCATTGAATCTTAGGTAGATTATTTATAGCTGTGATGCACTTTGCTTCACTGTCTTTAGAAATGAGGAGACCCCTGATTTCACGTAGCATTTCTCTTTGTCTCTGCCTCTTATTATTGCCTTCTATACCATCTGCTCAAATTATCAGCAGCAGCAGATTTTCCAGTTCTGGAATAGGACAACAAGAAGGGAAAGACAAAGACAGAAGGACTGGAAGCAAATGTTCTACTTTCCCAATTCTTTTAACATTTCTGGTCTTGACAGAGAAAATTAGAAAAATCAAGAACAGCTCCGCAATGTATTATTTCAGCATCTATTCAACAGAGCACTATGTCCAATCATTCACACTGAGTAGAAAATAGAGCAGCCAGTCACAAAAGTGCAACCTTCTTTCTTCTCATCTTTGGAGAGACTGGTAAGATTTATCAAATTTTGCAGAAATTGATTGTGCAATTCAGTGGGTCACAACTAACCAATAAGGTTGACTATCTATTCAGTTTCAAACAAGATAAGGAAAGCATGTAAAACATGGTTTCTGGGATTCTTTCAATAGCCAGCCATAGAAAGTATTTTTATTTTCTTTGGTTGTAACAAAAGTATGATGCATCTGCTTATAAGTATGCAATTCTTCCCAGCACCTAATCAGGCAATGAGCAAATGTGTGTACATGAGAGTCTCATCAGGAAGGGTTTATATGTGTTATGTAAAGCTCTAAAGCTTTGCTGGCTGAGGAATTCTGGGAACTGAAGTCCACACATCTTAAAGTTGCCAAGGTTGAGAACCCCTGCTCTAAGCTAAGGCCTGGATAGACACCAGCCTAGGGGTGCCATAATTTAGGGGGTGCCAAAACTGAAAAAGAAAACTTTATGACAAACATAATAATAAAGCAAAAAGCAGTAACAGTGCATTCATTGAGCCAGTATGCCTGGTCAAGAGTTAGATATCATTTAGCAACATGAAGGCACCTTTTCAAAGTTCTTAATATAATCAGAAGATGAGCCAAACCACAGAGGTTCCAGAATATGACTTTACTTGGATGTCAAAATATCTAGAGCTGACCCTGGTTGTGTTGTATGTATATGCATTCACTAGAAAGTACAAAATCAGTTATATACACTATGTTCTGGATCATGTAATCTGAGAAGAGGAAGAATGGAGCAGTCAGCAAAATTCTGACCAGTTGTCCAATTTTCCCATTGGAAATTTTAATACCCTTGGGCAAGATTTGGACCATTTTCAAACTCAACTTTATTTTTCTGGTTCTTCTATTACAATAAATTTGATTCTATTCTGTTCCGGTTCAGGAGAGTTATCCTAATGACAGAGTTCCAAGCTCTTTAATGTAATCTCTTTCCAACATTCTATTTGATTATAAAGAATGAAAGAGCATATCTTCTTAAAGCAATCATATCTTTTTTTCTGTTGCTAAACTATATGATCTTGGAAAAAATGTGAGAATAAATGCCATTACCTGAAGGAATAGCTGACAAGAATTCATTTCCATATATACTACAAAGCATCTTTATCAGACTGTAGAGGATAGATTAATTGAGTTATTAAGTCAATTATAAATTCAGATTTATAATGTGAAATTGAGTTTAAGACAGCAAGTACAAATAAGGATGCAGTCAAGAAGTTCTAGAATTCCCCAAGAAGCTCATTAAGGAAGGTTATTGTTTAAATACTGAATGTGGATAAACTGAGGCTTTGCTGGAAGAAAATACTGGACAGAAGGATCAGCAAGGGAGACAACTCAACACCCAATTTAAAGGTGTTAAAGATAAGCTAAGTGTCTTACTAGGTGGCAATGCTTCTGGTGACCTGAGCCTATAACTGCTGCTAGAGAACATTCTGAGAACCCAAAAGTTCTCAAGAACATCACAAAGGGCTTGCTTCCTCCTGTGCAGAAGGCTAAATTAAACATGACCATATTATCACTTCTCCTAATTATATGACTATATACATAACATCATTTGTATCAAAGTTTGGGTAACCTTTCTCATCTTTGAAGACTGGTTCTTTCATCATTTCATCCCAGAAGTAGAAGGGTATTGCCACAATAAAAAAGATCACCTTTAAAATTCTGCCAATTCTGGAAGACATCTACTATGCTATCAGCACTGATTGTCAGATCTGCCCCAGTCTGATCCCTTAGAGAATAAAACCCTTGACTCCATTTGGTTGAAGTGAAAGGTACTTTTACTAAGAGATGCCGTTTGCAGTAAAGTCAGAAGGAATCTGAGTTTCCCACACATCAGTACAAAACTATTTCCTTCAGTCCTGTCCCTCCCTCCCCCCCCCCATGACCAGTCCAAATGCAGCCAATGCAATGCCACCAGGATGTTTTGGGAACACTGAGGTGTTTGGGCTATTAACTTTCCACACTCAGGGCAAACGGCCTTCAAGATTCCTTGGTACAAATCGGTTACATGTTGATCTGCTTTTCTCAGCTGTCATCCCCATTCCCGAATTCTCACACAACAATGCATACAATTTTATTGCCAATTTATCCAGCCCCCCATCCCTCCTGCCTGATGGCAGAACACCAGCGCAGAGCCAAGCTGAAGATAGTGGACCTGACACTAATGGAGTCTGGCATGAATACATGAATACAGTGTGGAAACAGAATGCAGAATTACCTAGTTTATGTTTTCTGGCTTTTATGTCTTCATTATTATATTATTATGTCTTTAAATGTAACCATTATCCTTCTCTAAGGTCAGAAAGAAAAAGTATTATTTTTGCTCAGGAATGGCTACCATGTGCAACAGGTTTATAGTGTTTGTAATGACTCAAGATACCACTAATCCAATGCAGCCTGTTTGGCAACAATAAATAATTGTGACCAGCTCAGTTTTAAAATGAAAAAGTATGTTAAGAGGAGGAGTATCAGAATACTGAAAAGAGAATAATGCTTTGTTGCCCTCCTGTCCTTACATAATCAGCATTTTCTTGTGCTAGACATGTATAATTTAAAAACTTTGTTTTTGTTGTCATAGTAAATTTGGAGCACAGAGATGGTGGAAAGACAGAATAAAGCTCCTTTTAAAAAAATTAATATATCTGATCACCAAATATCTATAGCAAATATAGGAACATACTCCTATCCATAAAACAATTCATATCTTAATCAAAATTGTTGCATCTTCTCTTAAAATTCTCATCTTTTGTCTAAACTAAGATGACATGAAGAAATATTTTGTAAAGTTTGATAAAGTCACTCATGTTTTTAAGAAAAGCTTTTATTGCACTGATTTTCCAAATTTGCTTCCAATTTCTGTACCAAACTTAAATAGGATATAGATTTATTATCAGGAACTATTTAATAGGATAGTTAGGATATTTAGGATACTTTGTTGTAATGAATGTAAGAGCTGCCTATGTCAGGAGAAACATAAAGATAAATTGAATATGATAGGAAATACTTAATTAAGAAATATATGTGGTTAAACTAAAAGACATAAAATAAATAAATATCCACAGAATACAAACATGTGCTTTCCTCACTTTATGCTAGGGTTATATTTTCTGAAAATCTCAGGTAAAATGAATTTGCTTAAAGCAAGACATTGAATCAGTGATTAAAAAGAGGTTGCAATTCAAATTTATTGACAAAGGTACCCATAAATGTTTAAAATTGAGATTGGGTGAAGTTTACAAGATTCTCAAAAAGAAAGAAGCAAGTTTAAAAGATAACATGAAAACTAGTGCAAAATATGGGGAAGCAAGGATAAAAAAAATATAGTAGTAAAAGGAGCTGAGGTAAACTAGATTTGCTTAAGAGTTTGTTTCATTTAATATCTTTCTCTTTTTCTGCACTAACATTGCTTACCCCAAAACAGAACATGGTCTGTCTGTCTCTCTGTCTCTCTCTGTCTGTCTCCATGAGGTTTAATTTTTAAAACAAAGAAAGAATTATTTTAATCATTAGATAGGTCAAGCATCTAAGAGTATTGTTTGGAAAAAATATTGATTCCTAAAACTAACCAATTTAAATGTTGATGAAACCATTAAGCAATGGGCATGCATTGTTTCTTATACATGGCTCAAATATCATAAGGAAACTCCAGTATTAAATAAACTATGAGAGCAAAGTACCTTGTTTCTCATAAGAAAATATTAAATGGCACTACAGTTGAAATGTCTGTATTCTTGTTTCAATTAGATTGAATTTATATTGTGCTGTGTCACTTCAACCCATACTAGATTGGCATAATTCATTTCTCTAACTTTCCATATTCAGAATTCTGTTCTTTCCTCTTTGATTCAAGGCTACCAACTACATTAATTTTACCAAATGTATGATAGAAGAGAATTGCAAAAAGCACACCATGCGCACATACCAAAAGTCATCAACTTTATAAATTATTATGAAAAGGATTTCTTGTCCCTTTGGATTAAAAAGAAGAAATGTGTTAAATCTTTCAAAACCCAGATTAATCAATTATGTATGCCAACAAAGGCCTAGAATTAACAGTGAAAAGCAGAAGCAAATTTCATAAGTACAATATATACCTCTGGGATCTTTCAGACTCATATCTGTCAGAAGGATATAGTCTGCCTTGTTGTGTGTCTATAAATTCCATAAATTCCATGAATGTCAAAAGGACACTGTTAAATTATAGCCAATCCAAAACTTGGCTTTGGTTATAAAAAAAAAAATGAAAGAAAGGAAGCAAATGAAAAAGAAGAAGGGTTTTTGGAAAATCCTAAATGTAACAGCAGTTTTCTTTTATCACTTAGAACACTGAAAGGGTCCTCTGTGTGGCTGAAAGCCCAACTGTATTGTACTGCTTGATAAAAGCATGAAAAAATATTAATGTCTGTATTATTAACTCATATCAATCCTGATTCACGAAGGTACAAATTTGGATATTCTGGCAGGCACACTCATCAGCCAGCAGCTCCTCTTTGCTGAACTTGATTTCTTATGGGTGAAGACTTTGTCTCTCATCTTTTTTTTCTCACTCCTTCCCTTAAAATGCCCTGGTGGGTGCCCTGTATCAGATGGAAGGGGAAAAAAAATGATATTAGCAAGTCTCCTAAGAGTTTTAACTACATTGCATACCATCAATCATAGAAACTTGCCAGAAAGGAACCGGCAAACTTTGTTCTTCATTTTTTGAGATGTGTTTCAGAAGATGATGATGTGGCAGCACTTCTATACATCTGTGATCATTAGTCTGAATGATGTCCAAGGATTCTTTTTGTCTCCCATATCTTAAAAATGTTCCGGTGAACATTCAGAGCACTTATGAAGTGGTTGAAGATTCAACATTATTTTGTTGATTTCAACCTTTGAAGCTTGGGCACAGCTGTCTGGGAAACTATCTATCCAATTATGAATATGCCTAGATGTTTGGAACTGCTGAAGAGATTCTTTAAAAATCCCTTCATCTCTGGAAATGCACTTAATGGACTTCTGAAAAGGATTTCCTCCTTTGTTAGTGTTTGGACTTTATTATATTATTTAATTTATGTTCATATTAGTAGAAGATATATCCTTTTTACCTATTTTTATTTTCTCATTTTATAGCACCATATAAAATAGCAGTCCCCAACCTTTACAGCTTGCCAGCCCAGAAGGAGGGGGAGAGGGGAACCGACCCATGCAAGTAGTGGACTAGTATATAGGCATGCACACATGCACACTGTCCCACTGTTCATGCAAGTTGAGCTTGTATGTTCATGCCACTTGTGCAAGTCAAGCTATGCAGGCCAACTGCCGTGGCCCAGTTTTACCATGGTTAGTATTGGGCTGCAGCCCAGGTGTTGGGGACCCATGATATAGAAAGGCAGGGCAGGGCAGGGGTAGCAACAATAAATATATAGATTTTGGTTAGAAACAATACTATTTTTATACCCCATAGAGAAAACTGAATTCTCTCTTCAGACATTATTGGCATTAATAAGAATATTTAGCCATGAATCTTCTGCTAACCCTGGGGTCTTCCAAGGTAGATTCTTTGAAAAGGTTAAAGCACCAGATTGAAAAATGAGAAAGTAAGTTCTAGTCCTGCCCTAGCCATGAAAGTCAACTGGGTGATCTTAGCCATTCTCATTCAGCCAAATTTACCTCACAGGGTTGCTATTATGGAGAGCTAAACAGTAAAATGGACACCTCACCATTACTAAGTAACATGAAGAACAAAATAGCAAGATAGAACAAACAGGATAATTGATATCCCTATGGATGCCTGGACAGAGGAGCAAATTCTGAAGGAAGTAAAGCCAGTGGTGGGATTCAGCCAGTTCGTACTGGTTTGGTAAAAGCAATAGCTAAATTCTGCTGTATTCAGAGAACCAGCTGGCTTCTGGAAGTCCAGTCTAGGCCTCAGAGGCCTGGAGTAGGCCTCCCAGGCCTAGAATGGCCTGCCAGAAGTGCATGGATGCCACTTCCAGAAGTCCGTTCTAGGCCTCGGAGGCCTAGAGAAAGCCTCCCAGGCCTAGAACGGCCCACCGGAAGTTTGTGGATGCCACTTCTGAAAGTCCAGTCTAGGCCTTAGAGGCTCCCAGGTCTAGAACAGCCCACCAGAAGTTCTTGAATGCTACTTCCGGAAGTCCATTCTAGGCCTCGGAAGCCCAGGCCTGCATCAAACAAGATTTGAATTCCACCATTGAGTGAAGGCCTTACTTCTAGATCAGAGGGTATCCATTGTGGACTGAGATACCTCCCATTCCTATGTGTTATTAGAATGGAAGAAGAGGGTCCCAGCTTGCTTTGGGCATGAGACCATCCAGTTTACAGAAGACATAAGGGTACAGGTGATTTACCCAAACCCCTAGGACAGTGGATCAGGGAGTAAAAACATGGCCAAACCTGTAGCTGAGGTCTTGGGCCCAAGGAAGGGGCATTCGTCCCTGCACATAAAGACTCAAGGAGCAGGGCTCCTCCAGGCTTAGACAGGCACACTCCAACAGACAGCTACCACTCGGGGGCCAGGTATAGGAAATTGCATATCTTTTCAGGATGTAATCTGTGATCTTGAAGAAAGAGGAATAAGAAGCATGGATGAAACAAGCCATATAGGCAGTAAAGGAATTTCACATAAAAGAAGTTGAGGATTGCAGCGGAAACTGACAGAAATTAAAGCTTAATGGAGCTTGTGCATGGCCAATGACTATCTCTGCATACTGCAAGATAAGTTCAGGACAAAATAGACCATACCAGTTGGCATACCAGTTCAAGAACATGTACCAGAAAAGGGTGAAAGACTGTCTAAGTTGTGGTATCAGATTGTGTTGAAAAAAGAGATGGAGCCCACAGAAGTAGATCAGGCCAAGATAGTAATAGTAATAGTAGTAAAATTGGAAGGGACCTTGGAAGTCATCTAGTCCAACCCCCTGCTCAGGCAAGAAACCCTACACCATTTCGGACAAATGGCTGTCCAGTCTTTTCTTAAAAACTTCCAGTGTTGGAGCATTTACTGCTTCTGGAGGCAGGCTGTTCCACTGATTAATTGTTCTCACTGTCAGGAAGTTCTTAGGTTGCTTCTCTCCTTGATCAGTTTCCACCTGTTGCTTCTTGTCCTGCCTTCAGGTGCAGGTTCTGCAAGGGGCATCATGCACAGGCTTGGCTAAGGACTTTAGGCAAGAGAGTTACTTTAGAGTACTCTTTAGAGTATTCATAAGAAGAGTAAGATATCAGCGCTGCTAACATTGGATGTTCTTGCTTTGGCAACATATGAAGATGCAGCCTTTTTCTTTCTTATGCTTTACTGTTAGAATTAGAGGAGGCGGAATGTGGTGGGAGTTAGTTAGACATAATAATATTGTACTAGTGTGTGAATTCAGAGCTTGAAATAGGAGATGATAAGAATTGGCGGGTAGGAGAACAGAAGGGAAAGCCTGTATTTCAATCTAATTGGAGAGTGTAATTGGAGGAGGGAATTGTGCTTTGATATTATATGCTCAGGGGAGGTGAATCCAGTTTTTGGCTTCAACTATATTAGTGCTGAAGCTATACTACTCCAATAAAGATTCTTTAAGGTAAACAATGCCTCGAAGTTCTTTGAAGAGTTTCATCTGTTGGAGCCTTGACATTAAGCCAAAAACTCCAAACTTTCCAAACTATTTAGGGGTCCTGAGCCCCAGTCACTATCCCTAGACTTGGGGGATAAGCTGAAAAAGATTCAGGGAAGATTTCATAATAGAGGAAGAAAAATTGCCTGAGCCAGCTTCCCGGTGTTCTGTTTCTTGCGTTGGTAGGCATTGAAGAGGCAGGACTCACAAACAGGTACTTCTTTATTTGCAGCTAAACAGAACTCAAAACAAGATGGCTCTGGCACTTTTTATACATTCACCCTGGGGCATTTCCACCCAATGAATGCAACGTATTTTCCTGCTCAAATGCATCCTAGTTAGCCCTTGCAGACAGCAAGTCTGGCCCACCAGGCCACGTGGTCTGCTGACTGTTTCAGGGCAGCTCCCTGCACCTGTTCCCAATTAAGTCAGTACATAACATCCCTTCGTTCCTGGTTCTTTAACACACACACAACAAAACATAATAGCAATCAGTGTACAAGAGTTTGTCATTACACTTATCATAATAATAGTAATATCAACAACCCTATTACAAAGAATATGTAAACATTCCCTTTTTCCACACATACATAACATCATAGTATTAAGGCAATTCAGTCCCAAAAGACATATGCAAGCATTTCAATTGCAATAAAATACAAAGCATTTTAAGGTTGCAATGACAGAAATCTCACATAGTCCTTTAAGAACTTCAGTGGGCCTTTGGCCTGCTCTGACCATCTCAGAGCTGCTGCTGCTAGTACCTGATCTGCAAGCTCGCCTGCCAGGTTCGGCAGACCGGACCTTTGGGACCTGTTTGATATGGGTGAAACCAGATCATGAAGGCTGGCCTGTTCCGGTAGACCCGAATCTTTGTCCATTTGACTTTGGCTGGCCTGTTCCAGTAGGCCAAAACCAGAGTTCCGTGGTGGGGTGGAATTCCCCTGATTGGTGTAAGAAGCCAGTTGGGAGAACTGTCCCATTGGTGCAAGACCTGGAGAAGGAGTGGCTTGGGAAGCCGGTTGAGTACAATGTCCCATGGACACAGTGTCAGAGTCAGGAGCCGCCTCATTGGCAAAAACCCCGTTCAGTGAATGCAATGTCCCGCTTTCGCTGAGTGGCAGGGATTCACTATCGCGATCATGGTCCTCCTCCCCCCCCAGAGCAGAGTCAGGAGTGGAAGGGTAGCTAGGTAAACTCCATTGCAGCTGGTCAATGTGCCTGCCCAGCACACAACCATTCTCCAATGCCACTTTGTATGAAAGTGGCCCAGTAACCTTGCAAACCACAGCCCGGCCCATAGTTGCTTGCCCAAACCGGATCACCCACTTGCAATTGCCTTGGTGCCCTCGGCTGTTGCACCTGCGATGCCACCCTATCTGGGTGTAATCTATCCAACTTGGTGATAAGACAGTGACCCCAGCAGAGCCCAGTTGGGCTCTTGCCCGTTAATGTGCACGATGTTGTGTGGTGGCAGAGGAGAAAGTCTGCCAACCTGTGGTGCCAGTTTCCCTTGGCTATTCTTTTCAAGGCTTATTTTGTGGTGCGAACCATGTGTTATGCTTGACCATTTGAGGCCAGGTGAAATGGTGCTGAAGTAGCACGCCTAATCATATTTGCCCTTAAAAAGGACTGGAACTCTGAAGTAAACTGAGGTCCATTATCAGAGACGATGACATCTGGAAGCCCATGAGAGATGAAAATGCCCCTCAGAATCTGGATGGTTCTGGCGGTCATCATAGTGGACACTGGAATGACTTTCAGCCACTTAAAGTGACTATCCACAACAATGAGGAAGAGCTGCCCCTGAAAGGGGCTGGCATAGTTGATATGAACCCTCGACCAAGAAGCATGTGTGGTTTCCCATCTATGTATGGGAGCCTGTGGCATTTCTGGCCAGGACTGCTGACAAATGTGGCACCCTTGGACCTGGGCCTCAATCTCTTTATCAAGCCCAGGCCACCAAAGGTAGCTGCGCGCAAGCGCCTTCATCCGGACTATTCCCGGATGTCCCTCATGCAGACAAACAAGGACTCTAGTCCTCAGAGAGGTCGGGATTACTACCCTGTTTCCCCACAGTATACAACCCTTAAAGGTGGATAACTCATGCTTCCTTTTCCAGAAACTCTGGAAGTCAGTGCCAGGACACATGTCAGGCCGTCCTGTGAGCACCCAATTCAACACATGTGTTAGCGTGTTGTCGGTAGCTGTTTCTGCAGCTACATCCCCTGCATGGAGGGGAGACTTTGGCAAATCCTGGATAGACAGGATGTGGTTGGCCAGTGCAGGATATAACTCTACTTGCTTTAAAGGCAACCTATTAAGGCCGTCTGCGTGGCCCATTTCCCTACCCAGTTTGTGAACCAGACAATAGTCATAAGCAGAAAGAAATCTTGACCATATCAACATTCTAGGAGAGATGATTTGGGGTGACTGTTTGTTAGTCGTGAACAACACCAGAAGCGGCTTGTGGTCAGTGAAGACTGTGAAATGACGGCCATATAAAAAGTCGTGAAACTTCTTGATGCCAGCCACAATGGCCTCTCTATCTATTTGTGCATAATTGCACTCAGCAGTAGACAGAGTCCTGGAGTAATAGGCTACAGGGACTTGTGCCCATCAGCCCTGAGGTGGCTTAAGACACCTCCAATCCCATAAGGGGATGCATTGCAAGCTATACTAACTGGCAACTGCTCATTGAAATGAGCCAACACTGCATTAGAGGACAACAAGGCTTTGACCTCAGCAAAACTCCTCTCATGGACATGTGTCCACTTCCATGGGGCCTGTTTGTCTAAGAGCCGGTGTAATGACTCTGCCACTGCAGCCTTGTGTGGGAGGAAAGCATGATAGAAATTAAGTAGTCCCAAGAAGGCTTGAAGCTCTGCCTTCGTTTTGGGACTGGGTGCCTGCTGAATCACTTTGAGCTTGGATTCAGCAGGGTGGATGCCTGCAGCATCTATACGAAATCCCAGGCAAATCTGTGGAAGTGACTCCTGTTTTGCATTTCTTCTGTTTGAATTTCAGCCCTGATTCATGGAAATGCCGCAAAACAGCCTGAAGCCTGTGAGACAGGTTTTCAACTGATTCCCCAGTGATGAGGACATCATTGAAATTTGGGCATACACCCTGTATATTGTGGAGCGTGCACTCCATCATGCTTTGGAAGATGCCAGGGGCTACATTCACCCCGAACTGTAGCCTTTGGACCTTGATGGTTCCCCGGTGGGTCACAATTGTTTGGGTCTCTGCCGTGGAGTCATTCACCAGCAATGCTGATAGGTTTGAGCCAAATCTAATTTGGCAAAAATGTGGCCTCCTTGTAGAGATGCCAAAATATGGCTCACTACAGGTACCAGATAGGAGTGCTGCTGTAATGCTTTGTTTAGCATGCATTTATAGTCCCCACAAATATGGACTTCTCCATTGGCCTTAAGTGGCATGACAATAGGGGTTTCCCATGGACTATTATCCACCGGTTCCAAAATGCCTTATTGCAACAGTTTATCCAGCTCAGCATTGATTCTTTGCTTAAGAGCAAAGGGCACCCTACAAGGCTTAATCCTGATTGGTGCAATGGAGGGGTCTAGCCTTAAAGTGATTGGAGGCCCCTTATATGCCCCAAGCTCAGGACTGAAAACATCAGCGAATTCTTTGCACACCTCTGAAAGTCTTGCTGTTTGCAGACTGTTTAACTCAGTCACCTGAATACCTAGTGCATCAAATCAATTGAGTCCAATCAGACTCATGGAGTCACAGTCAACCACCACACACCCAAAGGGCCCTCAAAATCCCTAAACTGCACCCCGAGTGTGGCTTCCCCCTTGACATACACTTGGGAGTTCTGGAAGTCAGTCAAAATGAGATTCGATCGCCTGAGCTTAACTCATTAGCTGCTTCTGCAGCAAATCTGTTTAAGGGTTCTTTGGGAAATTATGGACAGAGCTGAACCTGTGTCCAGCTCCATGTATGAGGGGAGCCTCTGCAGTTTAACTTCTTCAGTGGGGGGGTGGGCACCTCTTCTAAATATGTTCCTTCTCATCGCGCAAAAAATCACTCTATTCTGACTGGGGACCCCAGTACCTTTCCAAGGCAACTCTTCTGATGGATGGTCTTTCTTGTGACCCAAACAGATGGCAGCAATGTGGCTTTGTCGGCCACACACCTAACAAGTGGCGGAACAAAAATGACAGTCAGTATGTTTGTGGTGGCCTCCACACCTGAAACACCTAGAAAAGGGAACTGCCTTGTCACAGCTTTTGTCTGCTTACCTTTGAGGTCTTCGTTTTGAAGGCTGTTGCAACCGATTGACCTCATTGTCCAACTCAGAGTCTTCAACCCTCTCGGCTTCCTCTTGATGGACCATGTTCGAGCAAGGGGGTTTCTTGGAGAGCCGCAAGGCCTTAACAGCTCCACCTGCTTCTTCTTCAGCCATTATCTCCCTCAGCACATCTTGGAAGGAGACAGTTTCTTTAGCAAAAATCTTTTGTTGAAGTTCTCGGCTCCTCAGACCACAAACTAGCTGGTCTCGTAGTTGCTCTTCCAAGTCCTTAAATTCGCAAGGCCTTGCAGCTTGTTGCAGAGTAGCAATGAAATCAGCAGCAGACTCCCCAGGATGCTGGTCCTTCTGTTCAAAAGCATGTCACCAAGCTATGACCGACAACTTTGGCTCAAAATACTTTGAGCATTCTTTTCAGTTTCGCGTAAGCAATGGACTCCAAGCATGCTGGGACAATCAGGTTTTCCACAATATCAAAAGTTTCTTTTTTTTATTGAAATTTTTTATTTTTTAACATACAAACATTTATAAAAATACAATAAAATTTTAAAGTAAGAAAAAAAATTCATAGCAACCATTGTCTATACTACCTTTACTCCCCCTTACCCTCCCTCCCACCTCCAACCCCCCCTCCCTTCACTTCCCAGAGCAGAATACAAGGTTAATAATAACAAAATTTATAATAATAAAAAAAAGAAAAAAAGAAAAGAAAAAAGAGAAAAAAATTGTCATAATTAACCTTTAACTCCATAACCTATAAAACAATTCTCTATAATATTTAATATTCATTCATAAAATAAATGAAACTTTTTAATTCCATACTTTTTCTGAATATAATCTATCCACCTTCCCCATACAATAATATATCTTTCTTGTGTATGATCCTTTAAATAAGCAGAAATTTTTGCCATTTCTGCAAAACTAGATACTTTAAATATCCATTCTTCTAAAGTAGGCAAGGAATCTTTCTTCCAATATAAACCTACTAATAGCCTTGCTGCAGTTAATAAATTCAACATCAAAGTAGTTTCTTTTTCATTTAAGTCAACGAAAATACCAAGTAAAAATAGTTGAGGAGTAAACTTTATCTTTCTTCTAAAAATCTTTTGAATGTTCCACCAAATCATAATCCAAAAAGCCTTTACTTTTTTACAATTCCACCGAATATGAAAGTATGTCGCATCATTATTGCAACATCTCCAACATACAAGATAATTTTTTAGGATCTAAATGCCATCTATAAAACATTTTATAAAAATTTTCTCTCAAATTTGAGCTTGTGTAAATTTAACATTTCTTGTCCAAATTGTCTCCCATAAATCCAATGAGATCGGTTCCTGTATATTCTGAGCCCATTTAATCATACAATCTTTAACCAATTCTGTTTCCGAGTCTAACTCTAATAAAACATTGTATATTCTTTTTATATGAGCCGGACTTTGATTTTTAATCTGAATAACCAATTGTCTATCTTCTAATGTTATTCCCTCTTTCTTATCTACAGTCCATCTGTCCACTATTTGTAAATATTGAAACCATGACTGTAGAATATTTTCCTGCCTTAATACATCTAGGGATTTCAAATGCCAATTCGAACCAAAGCAAATTAACAATTCTTTATACGAGATTTTATCAAAATTTGTCCCCTTAGAAGTTCCCTCAATGGCATGTCTGGGAATCCCCCAGATAGGTATTTTATAATTTAAGTATAATAATACTTTTTCCAAACACGAAGTAAGGCATTCCTCAAAATATTTGATTTAAAAGTCCGATCGACTTTCTTATTAAAAATTAAGTATGCATGCCAACCATATATTAAATCCCAACCTTCCAAAAAAAGAATATCCATATTTGTTAAGCCAATTACTTAACCAAGTTAAGGCGGCTGCATCATAATATAATTTCAAATTAGGTGCCTTAAGTCCCCCTCTTTCTCGAGCATCCTGTAATATCTTAAACTTAACCCTTGGTTTCTTCCTGGCCCATATAAAATTATTGATACAGTTTTGCCATTCCTCCAAATTTGCCTCTTTTTTAAGAATAGGTATCATCTGAAACAAAAAAAGAAACTTTGGTAGAACATTCATTTTTACAGCTGAAATTCTCCCCAACAATGACAATTGCAATTTTTTCCAATCTCTTAAGTCCTTTTGAACTTTTGCCCATAATGGTTCATAATTGTTCTTATACAATTTTCCATTTGAAGCAGTTAGATATATTCCCAAATATTTAACCTTTTTTACCATCTGAAAACCTGTGGCTTTAATCAAACTTTCCCTGTCCTTAACTGACATATTCTTAGATAATATCTTGGTCTTATAGTTATTAACTTTAAAACCAGAAACATTCCCATACTGTGTTATAAGTTCTAATAAACCATCAATCGCTTGATTCGGTTGTTCCAAAATTAAAACCAAATCATCCGCGAATGCCCGCAATTTATACTCATTCTTCCTTATCTTTACACCCTTGATTAACTTTGATTCCCGAATCTGAATCAATAAAATTTCCAATGTTAAAACAAATAACAATGGGGATAATGGACATCCTTGTCTTGTCCCTTTTTGAATATTAAAATTCTCAGTCAGTCCCCCATTTACAACAATTTGTGCAGATTGCTGCTGATATATAGCTTTAAGTGCATGTAAAAATTATCCCCAAAACTCATTTTCTCTACCAATAAAAATAAAAATTGCCAGTCTAATTGATCAAAAGCTTTTTCAGCATCCAAAAAGATAAAAGCCACAGGAATCTGGTTATTCTTATCCAAGTACTCAATTAAATTAATAATTTGTCTAACATTATGTTTCATATATCTCCCTGTTATAAATCCTGCTTGATCAATATGAATCAAATCTTTCATAACCTGCATTAGTCTATTTGCCAGAATTTTTGTAAAAATCTTATAATCAACATTTAATAATGAAATTGGCCTATAATTCTTAGGCTCTGTAAGATCCTGATCTTCCTTCAGAATCAATGATATAAAAGCTCTTTTCCAAGAAGGAGGAACTTGCATACCCAACAAAATACTGTTAAAGAGTTCCTTTAATGGCCCTATCATTTCTTCAGATAAAATCTTATAATACCTCGAAGTCAGTCCATCTGTTCCAGGAGACTTTCCAACCTTTAACTGCTTAATAGCTAAACCAATTTCCTCCACTTTAATTAAGCTATTCATCCCATTTTGTTGTTCCTCTGAGAGTTTAGGAAAATGTATTGATTGTAAATATTTATCTATGTCAAAACCCTTTATGTTATCACTTGAATATAATTTTGTATAAAAATCCAAAAAGCTTTTTCTAATCAAATCTTGCTAAAAAACCTCAGTACCTTTATACTTTACTTTCTCTATAATTCTAGCTTTCTGTTTCTTTCGTAACTGATAAGCCAATCACCTCCCAGGCTTATTCGCATTACAAAAAGTATTATATCTCATATACGACAGATTGGTAGCCACCTGATCTGCCATCAACATGTTAAATTGTTCCTTAAGCATCTTTATGGATACCTTTAAATTATTATCAGTTGGGTTAAGAACCAACTCTTGTTCTTTTAGTTTAATCTCTTCTTCTATTTCTCTCCATCTTTGTAACCCTTTTTCCCTAAAAACTTTATTCAATTGAATCAAAATTCCCCTCATATATGCCTTACTGGCATCCCAAACCATAGACATCGATGTCCCCTTATTCATGTTTATAACAAAAAAATCCTTTAAATGCTCTTTACACTTTTGTACAAACTCCTCCCGATTAAACAAGTTCTCATTCAGTCTCCAAGATCTTCTATTCCCATCTTCCGAATATAACTCCATCCACACAGGACTATGATCTGACAATGTTCTAGGAAAATTTTTCACCTTCCTCACTCTAGAGAGGAAGTCACTAGTAATCAGAAAAAAATCAATCCTTGAAAATGACTGATGTCTATCACAATAAAAAGTAAAGTCTCTATTACTTATGTTCCTTTCTCGCCAAATATCAATAAGCTCCAATTCTTCTTTCAAATCAAAAAAAGTCGTAGGTAGTTTAGTTTGAATAAAAGTTTTAGAAGAACTTCTTTTGTCTATAGTTGAGTCTAACACCCCATTCCAGTCACCCATCAAAATTACCGATTTATACTTCAACTGAGATATCTTGCCATGCAGCAACTTATAAAATTGTTTCTGTTGTTGATTGGGAGCATATAGTCCAACAATAAGAACTTTTTGGCCTTGTAATAATAATTCCACAAAAAGATATCTTCCTTCAGAATCAGCCTCAATTAGTTTAGCTGAAAAAGTTTTCTTCACATAAATTACCACTCCCCCTTTTTTCCCTGGAGCTGGAGCAGTAAAATGTGAGCCCAGACGGGAATTCATCAAAAATTTAGAATCCTTTAAAGTTATATGAGTCTCTTGCAAACATATCAAGTCATTATTATGTTGTTTCAAGTAATGAAGAACCTTTCTTCGTTTCTGTGGCACATTTAAGCCATTAACATTCCAGGTCAGGAACCTGACCATCTCCACGGGCCTGGAGCCTCTGGAGCATGGCCTGCAGATCAGCTGTCGAAGATCTTTTTGGTCTTGCCCCTCCCACAGGCTCTGTAGCAACCATACTTTCAACTTTATCACCACTCTTCTGCAACTGCTCCTTTTCTTTACGTTTATGGGCCGGTCGTGTCATCCTTTGCTCTTTTATGTCAAAATTCTGTACAGCTTGTTCCATAACCATCATTGATGAAGCTCTGCCATAAGAGACTCTTCTGTTATCCTTATTTGTGGGGGTGATGACAATCTTGCTTTTAAAATAGACTGATAAAAATCTCTTGCCTTAGAAACAGTAGTTAATCTGTGACGTATCCCTTCATAATTTACTATTATTCCTCTTGGAATCTCCCATCTGAACTGAATTTGATGATGTTTTAGCTCATCAGACAAAAAAGTAAAATCTTTTCTGGCTCTTAAATTTTTTGGAGGTATTTCTTTTAAAATTATCACATCTTGATCAGCAATTTGAAACTTTTGTTTGTAAAAAGCCTGTATAATTTCATTACGAATAGATCTTCTGGAAAAATAAATAACCACATCTCTTGGTAAATTTCTCTGTCTGGCAACCCATGAGTTAACTCTAAACATTTTTTCTATCTCATTCTCAATTATTTCAGGCCTCCAGCCAATATTAGGAGCAATATCTTTCACAATAAGCATCTTTAAGTCCTCCTGAGAGTTCTCTCTCAGGCCCCTGATACGCAATGCATATTCCATCTCTCTATATTGTGAAACGATTTGTTCATCCTGTGTAATTTCTATCTTGTTCTCTACCTCCTGCATCCTAGATTCCATTCTTGCTGCATTTTCAGTAATCTCTTCCATCTTGTCATCAATCCTCTCTATATGCAGGGCAAGGCCCTGAAAAGCAAAAAATATATGGTCCCTTACTTGCTTGTTCTTTTTCTCCAATAATTCTTCTGTATTAGCCCTCTCTGCAATTATAAGATCTTTTACTTCCTCCTTAATATCCAGGGCATGCTGTTTTAAAGCATCTTGTAAATCATTAAGAGAAATTGCAGCAGGAGGAGGAGAAGGTGGAGGTGATTTTGGTTTCTGAGAAGCAGGCTGAGGCATTGGAGAAGAAATAGGAACTTTAGGGGCGGGAGGCAGGTCTTTTGAAGCCATTTTCTTAAGTTCCAAGAAGATAGATTCTTATTGAAAAAAAAAAGGAACAGTTCTTTTAAATATTCTTTAAAAAACAAAAAACAAAGAAGAAAAAAGAGGAAAGAATAAAAGCCAAATTCTTACTTCTGTATTTAAAGAGTTAGTCTACATCCAGGTTTTACTTTGTAATGCAAATCAGGCAAGAAAGACGATCGCCATTTTACTTTTCACTTTCCCTTTCTTCTAAAGGGAAAGTGAACAAAAGAAGAAGAAGAGGAAACTTGCTGAAGTTAAAGGCACCATCAAACTTGAGCACAGTCTCTCCTGGTCTGCTTCGTCTGCTTTCAAATACTCACAAGCAGCTAAAAAAAGCAGATGTGGAAGCGGCAGCTTGCTTCATCCCAAAGCTTCAGGATGAAGGCTCCCTGGAATGCGGAGATTGCTCAGGCTCCAAGGGAGCTCTACCCTCCGATCCCCAAAATAACAGGGATCCAGGGGAGCTCTTACCTCTACCTGAGAGCTCTCCTCCTCCCTTTTTCCCAGGGAGGAGATTCAAGCCGCAGGATAGCTGATTGTCAAAGTCCCGCGGCTTTTACACGGACCAGGAATGGGCGGCTTTGTAAAACACCACCATTCATCGTCGCTGGAACCACCGGAAGTCCCAATATCAAAAGTTTCTTGACCACAAACGCACAGCAGTGTCATGGCCTTCAGTCCATCCTCCCGAACCTGGTTGACTCTCAGGTAATTCTCCACCCTAGCAACGTAGGAGCTCCATCATTCTGGATGCTTGACGTTGAATTCAGAAAGACAATAAATCTTTGCCATGGTTGATCTTTGGTGGCCTTTTCTTTTTTCTTTTTTTATACACATTTTATTGTTTTTTAAAAAAAAATTATATCAAAGTGCTCAGGAAAACATTGTGGTGAAAGGGTAATCAATCATAGCAAAACAAGTCATATATATATATATATAACTAAAATTAATACCTTAAAAATTCCCCCCCTCTATTTCCCTTACATGATATAACAAATTTAGTTTAATCTATTTCTCCTTAAAATTCAATCAATCCACAGAATCATCCCTACTATTACATCTATATAAATCACTCCTGCTTTTAAACTCCACTAATTTCAGTTAACATATTCCAATTAATCTTAAACAAACATATTAATAAAACTTTGGATACAATGCACATAATATTCCAAGAATAACATTCTAATATTTTCACATATATTCCATCTCTTAATTTAATACAGCATTTCTTCTCTTATCATAGATCTCTCTAATTCTTCTGCTATTGCAAAATAGTTTTCTATATTAAACAGAGTAAAAAAAATAGAATCATTTCGGCCTATTAAGTAAAATTTAAATCTCAACCAAATTAACTATCGTATCTAAGACAAACATATTATTACACCAATTATTATCTTACTGTTTTCATTTACTCAGTTAGATTGTCAAATCAATCCAAATCTCTAAAGCCTTTTTGACCCAATAATTAAAATTTTAAATCACATTTTTAAATCTAACTCTGGCTTTTTTTCTATACCAAGCTGGTTTCTGTAATGTCACATCTATGTCATCAAATCTCAGTATTCGAGTACTAATGTTTATCAACAAATCGATCTGATCAAAGTTCACTTCCCCTTCTTCCAATATCATGAAAGCAATATAGTCCATTTTATTCCATATTATAATTTCAGCTTGATTATCCAAGTTGTCATAACTTTCAATCGATCGCGTCTGGCTGTCAATTCCTGTTGATTTTAGCAATGGGAGTACTTCACTTACAATCATTTTTTGATCTTAAAAGTTCTCCACTGTTTGTACATAGACTTGTGATGTATCCTCTTGTGTAGTAGTTAGTTGATTTATAGAGTAGTCATTTAAAGTCTCAATCTGGGATTTTGGGTCCAGAATTTTTCTAAAGTTCAATTGATCAGTGAGTTCTTCCATCTCAAATTGTATACTCTTCTTGGTCTGTAGATTGGTCTTTTAAAATTTGGGGCTCAGCTTGTGATTCTACAAGATGGTTTTTAGTTTTTCTCCATGACTTCATCTCCTCTGTCATTTCCAATATTTTTTCCAATATCAGCTCATAATCCAGTCCAGAATTCAATTGATCAGTAAATTCTTCTTCCATCTCAGATTGTGTACACTGTTGCATATAGGCTTCTTCTTGGCCTATAGGTTGATCTTTTAAAGTTTGAGGCTCAGCTTGTGGTTCTGCAAAATAATCTTTAGTTTTTCTCCATAACTTATCTCCTCTGTCATTTCCAATATTTTTTCCAATATCAGCTCATAGTCAAGCTGTGGTTAAAGTCTTCTATTTCCATAGTAAAAGAGTCTTTTAATCTTTTTGTGGAAACTATATTTATTAAGAATCCATATACATCCACTTCCACAATTTTTAAATCACAAACACAATCCACAGCTGTTTCCAAGCCTTTATCTTTTCTTCTTGTTAATTTCTGAAGGTCAAAACCATCTTCAAACACCAAAGCAAAGACATTACAATTGCAATAAATATTTTTGCTATAAGATGTCCTCAGTGACCTATAGAAAGTTTTTTCTTTGCACGTTAAGAGCCTTTATCTCGTTAAGAATGATGAAGAAAAAGACAGAAAAAAGCAAATATCTTCAGTGTAGTAAGTAGAATAATGCTCTATATTACAAATCTTTCCAGGGATGCCCAATATCCAAAAAGTTCAAAATATAATAAGTGCTATTCTGTAGTTTTGTTTAAAGTATTTTTTTCCCCAAACAGACAGACGCCGCTTTCCTAGAACAGGGGAATCATCCAAAAAAACAAGCTCTTTGCAGGAAAAATAGTTGGGGATAGGTGGGGGAGGGAAAAGTCTCACCCAGATTTCTCCACTGTGGTTTCCTCACGCTTAGCTGTTTTTTTTTTTACTTCGGCTAGTGCAGCTGAATGGTCGGCCATTTTTATTGGCCGATCTTTACTCCGTTGGCCCTAAGGACTCAGCTGCAGTAACCAGCAAGCCCCCTCCTCAGTGGTTGCCCCTCCAGGGTGACTTTCAACCCCCTCCGGGGTCTACCGATGAAGGAAACACAGCTGGTGGGAGAGACAGGTCTCTTCCACATGACCGGAGTCGCTGCAAACCGGAACTGGAAGTCCTTTGGCGGCCTTTTCAATGCCTCATGTTGTGCAGGCTTTCAAAGGAGTTCCAGGATGATTCCTTGCAGCATTCTCCTCCAGTGTTTTCATACCAGCAGGCAGAGTGAAAGAGGTTAGAATGCCGTACTTCTCAGCGCTTTCTAGGCTTCCCATGGTGAGTCAGCCCTTGAATTTGCAGCAGCACGATTCCACCCTCATCACCAATGTTTTGTTTCTTGTGTTGGTAGGCATTGAAGAGGCAGGACTCACAAATAGGTACTTCTTTATTTGCAACTAAACAGAACTCAAAATAAGATGGCTCCACCCCTTTTTATACATTCACCCTGAGGCGTTGCCAGCCAATGAATGCAATGTATTGTTCCACTCAAATGCATCCTAGTCATCCCTTGCAGACAGCAAGTTTGGCCCAGCAGGCCATGTGGGTCAGACTTGCTCCCTGCACCTCTTCCCAATTAAGCTCAGGCAGCAGCTGCTACCCCAAGGGGAAAAGTGACAGCCAGCAAGCTGGTGGAGAAGGAGCTTTCCCAGGCTTCCCAGCTGGGAGCAAAACCCAAGCAGCTGGGAGAGTTGATCTGGTCGTCAGATTGGGACAAGCCCAAAGGAGACTCCAGATGCCTTGAGATGGCCTTGCCACCCTCAAGGGCTTCAAAGGAAGATGAGATGGGGCTACCACAAAGGATTCCCACATATTGCATTCCCCAGAGCGGTGGAGAGCTGCCAGATCATCTGCCACTGAGGACTCAGGTGAGTGAAAATACCCGTCTTTAGCTTGTAGTCAGTCAGTAGAAAGTTTGGCAGAAAAATTTAAAGAGCTAAAAGTGAGAAGCAGAGAACAACTCCTGCTGAGAGAGGCCTCCAGCCCCTCCCTCACAGATCAGACAGCTTTCAGCCCCTGAAGTCCCCTGCCAGGGCCTCCAGCCCCACAGAGAGAGAGAAAAACCCCATATGGGGCTCCTGCAGCAGTGGGGAGTTTGGCAGCCCTCGCAGGTGGAAGATCAGTTACCTCTGAGCCTGCAGCAACTAATAGAGACCTTGCAACAGCTTGGGGTGGTGCAGGAGCCAGGAGATCAGCAGCTGGTGGGAGGATGACTGCAGCAAGGAGGTTGGTCACTGTCCCTGAATGCACAGCAACTACTGAGGGGCCGCAAATGTGGGAGATCCAGCAACAACCCCCTCCGAGGCCGCAGGGCCCCCCACAGTAATTGAAGATAATACAGCTCTTGGCAGGCCAGCATCAGGGGGAATAGCAGCAACCCCCACCCAGACAGCAACCATTGAAGGGCCTACAGCAGCAGAGGGTGCCATAACTCCCTGCTAGCCATCAGCTGGGAGGACAATAGCAGCTCCCACCCAGACAGCAACCTTTAAGAGACCTCCAGCAACTCAGGAGGCCAGTACTGCAGGTATTGCAACCACAGCAGGGGGGGGTGGCCACAGCCCCCGAACATGCAACCTCTTGGAATACAGCAGCAGCCAAGGTGAGGTCAGCAGCAACTGGGGATGCAACAGCCACAATGGGAGCCCAGCAGCCAATGATTGATCCACCTTTCAGAGCAACCCTTGATGGGGACTCAGAGAAGCTAAGTTTTTTTCTCAACCAAATACGCTCTCATTTGAACCACTAGGCCTATCTCTATCCAAACTCAGGTGCTAGGGTCGATGTGATTGCATCCAGCTTAGATGGAGAGGCATCCAAATGGCTGAACAATTTATATAATGAGCAAGCCCCCAAATTGGAGGACCCCACCTCTTCCTCCTAGGACTGAGAGAAAGATTTGAGGACCCATCCATTGCCCTCAAAGCAGAAGAATAAATCCATGAGATAAAACAAGCTGGCAGGCTTGCCCTGGAATACGTATGAGAGTTTTGCAAGTTAGCTGGTCGGATAGAGAAGTGGCCTGAGCAATCCATAGTCCATCACTTCAGGGTATGGTTGGATGATCGCCTCTTTCAGGCATGCATCTATTGAACATACCTGACCAATTGGTGGTACCAGATAGTGGTAAGACTAGATGTTCAGTTCACCCGCTACAAGAAACCTCCCCCACCTGAAACTGAGCAGAGGCCAGAGCAACCCAAATGGCAAACCCCCCAAAAACCCTCAAACTGTTGTGACTGCTGAAAGATCCAAGCCACCTGCCGGCCCACTAATCAAACGTTTCTGATGCAGACAGCAGGGACATCAAGCAGCAAATTGTCCAGTCTCCTACCCCCAAGAGCAGAGTAGACCAGGACCAGCAGCGAGAAAGAAACCTGCCCAGCAGCCAATGAGAGAGAAATCCAACCAGATCACAGAGGAATCTGTTACCCAAATCACATTTCCCCACACAGAAGGACACCAAGACTCAGGCTGGACCCGCCCCCATTTTACCCTCTTTTGATAGTGACAATGAAAGAGAGAATGACCCGATGGTGAGCTGACACGTCCCACCTTTCTCACTACCTGCTAAAATCATAATCCCTAAGTCAGGGCCACAGGTGGATTTAAAAGTGCTAGTTATTTATTTATTTATGAGGCTTATATACCACTTTAAGTGCAAGCACTCTCTAAGTGGTGTACACCAGTAAGCAATGTATATATATATATATATATATATATATATATATATATATATATATATATTACATTGCCCCCAACAATCTGGGTCCTCATTTTACCTACCTTGGAAGGATGGAAGGCTGAGTCAACCTTGAGCCGGTGAGATTTGAACCGCTGACCTGCTGAACACAGTCAGCTAAAGTGGCCTGCAGTTGATTCTGGATGCTCCCGATGCATCATTAGCTTGCCATTTGCCATGAAAATGGGCATACAAGCAAATTGCTCTCCAAACTCATGAGGTTTGAGCAAGCCAATGGCTCCCTGATAGGAAGGACTTTAGTCACACAATTAACTGAACCCCTATGTTAGAAATAGGTGAGCACTGGGAGTTCATTTGCTTCCTGGTTGCTCCAAAAATGACTGAGGCTGTGATCCTATGATTAGCCTGGTTGGACAAATGGAAGCCGTTTATCTGGTGGGAGAAGGAAATGAGAACTTTATATCTCATCCGCCGGCAGTTCTGGCGGCCAGGATTAAAATGGGATGTGGAAAATTATGTCAGGAGTTGTACTATATGTGCCAACATGAAAAGAATTCCAGGGAAACCCTCTGGATTTCTGCAGCCGGTGGCAGACCCTTCTCAACCATGGGACGAAATCGCTATGGACTTTATAGTAGACCTCCCTGAAAGTAGAGGAAATACAGTCATCTGGATTGTGATAGACCTGTTTTCAAAAGCAGGGTCACTTCATCGCCTGCAAAGGACTCCCGTCTGCCCAAAACTGACTAAACTGTTCTTGAAACATATTTACTGGCTGCATGGAGCCCCTAAACGAATAATTTCAGACAGGGGGGTGCAGTTCACAGCTAGGTTTTGGAGGAGCTTTCTTAAATTAATTGGATCATTTCAAGGTCTATCATCTGCTTTTCACCTGTCTATTAATGGGGCCATGGAAGAGGCGAACAAGATGGTGGAGCAATATTTCAGATGTTATATTTCCTACCAACAAACCAACGGAACCAACCTCCTCACTTTTGCAGAGGTGGCTTACAATAACTCTGTTCACAGCAGCACTGGCTTCACACCTTTCAGAGTAGCTACAGGAAAAGAGTTCAGCCCAATATCTGAATGCCCTCAAGCACCCTCCACTTCTCAGATACTTGATCAATGGGTGAGGGTGTGGGAAGAAGTTTGGAAAGCCACGAAAGCTTCTTTAAAAAAGACTTTCAAGACTTATAAAAAGCAGGCAGATAAAAAGAGAGCCCCTCAAAGAGCATTCCAAGTTGGGGAAAAGGTTTATCTGTCAACTAAATATTTATGCCTTAAATTACCCAGTAAGAAATTAGGACTGGAATTCTTGGGGCCTTTCCCCATCATAAGGATCATCAACCAAGTCACAGTAGAATTAAAGTTCCCTAGGCTTTAAGAGAGAATTCACCCTGTCTTCCATTGCAGCTTGTTGAAAACTTTGTGAGAATCCACTTTAAGACCTCCCCCTAAGAAGGCACTCTCATAGTGGCGGGTCAAACTCACTATGAAGTAAAGCGTATTCTTGATTCTAGAATTTTTAAAGGGAAATTGCAGTACCTAGGGATACTCGCTATCTGAAGCCACTTGGGTGAAATCTAGCGATGTGAAAGCCAACAGACTCATCAAAAGGTTCTATAAGAAACACCCTAATAAACTGAGAGACAATCCCTAACATATGCTTTTATTTATGCTACAGGATCTGTCCTTTTTGTAAGGGGGGGCCGGATGTCAACGCTGCTAACATTGGATGTTCTTGCTTTGACTACATATGAAGATGCAGCCTTTTTCTTTCTTATGCTTTACTCTTAGAATTAAATGGTGCTGAGGGAGGAGATGGAATGTGGTAGGAGTTAGTTAGACATAACAATATTGTACTAGTGTGTGAATTCAGGGCTTGAAATAAGAGATGATAAGAATTGGCGGGTAGGAGAACAGGAGGGAAAGCATGCATTTCAAACTAATTGGAGAATGTGATTTGTGACTTTTAATTGGAGGAGGGCATTGTGCTTTGATACTATGTGATCAGGGGAGGTGAATCGAGTTTTTGACTTCAACTATGTTAGTGATGAAGCTGTGCTACTCTAATAAAAATTCTTTAAGGTAAACAATGCCTCGAAGTTCTTTGAAGAGTTTTATCTGTCAGAACCATGACATAAGAACAGAAAAGGCAATGGAGAATGACAAGGAAGACATGGCTGACCTACCACCAGAAATGCCCTTAGGAGTCGGGGCGGTTAGTGCTGTAAACACTTATACTTGACTTACCATCTTAGAGACCCATATAGCCTGATTGATGAAGGTGGTGACCTCATGGACAATAAAGACTATCTCATCCTGGGGGGGAGGATGCAACAAGGCCAGCCAGAAGAGAGGTAGACTAGCCTGCTCCAGCCAATAAGTCAATGAGACCAGTCATTTATTATAATTGTGGAGATGAAGGACGTTATAGAAGTATCTGCATGAAGCCACCCAGATCCGGAAATCAGAGGGTCCCAGTGAAGGAGTCAACTGGGTGCCCACTGATATCAGCCAGCTCCATCATTAATGACAGAGGGCAGCAGAAGCAGGCACCACAACCCACAAGTGAAGTTCCAAAAAGGCTCTGCCTGGTCACAGAGTTGGAGGGAACACCTTTTTCTGTGGTGGGTCTCTATTCACGAGGGCAATGTAGGGGCCAGGAGATGAGGCATTGTAACAAATATTAACAACAGCCTTTTTGAGCCCAGGAGGGGGTCCAAACATGAACTGTCAGGCCAAGCATCCCCTGCTGACAGAGTTCCCAATCAATTAGTTGGACCCTCCCTCATAGTTTAGTGGAGGTGGAGGGAATTTAGATGAGAGCCCTACTAGACTCAGGTCCCTATATTATGCTATTGTACAGGATTGTTATGACAAACATTTGAAGCACCTGCCCCTACAGAAGTTGGACAACCTAGAGTTCTGAGTACTGGAATTGAGAGTTGTCCCTATGATGGTTACCTACTTCTCCAGATGATATTTGGGCCTCTGTTGCGGGACATTCTGAAATTGTTGATACCAGAGGGATAACCAGACCTCTGATTGTGGGGACAAACATAGATCTGGTCAGGTGTCTGCTCACTCCACTAGTCCTCATGAAGGGCTCAGAGTCAGAAGGCATTTATCTGGCACTGTAGGCAGTGTACCAATGCCTGGTGTGAGAGAACTAGGCCTTTACAGAGTGGGTGGGGAAGTTGTGGAAGCTGGACCGAGCGAAGAGGACATTACAACCAGGGGAGGTGGCATGCTTGCCGACATTCACCAGGCTAAACTGGAACCATCCCGTGCCCTATATTATCCTTAAGACCAAGAAAAGAGACATTTGGATGAAAGTGATCTCCAAAGTGCTCCCCACAAGGACAATTTTGAGATTAAGATCAACAACAACCCACTTACATACCTCCTCACAACAGCCAAGCTTGATGCCTCAGGACAGTGGTGGCTGGCTGCCCTCTCTGAGTTCCATTTCACCCTAAAATAGAAGCTGGGAGTGGGGAATTGGAATGCAGACACGCTGTTGAGAAGGCCTTATGACCCTAGGACCAATGTAAAAAAATGGACTCAATTGACCCCAGATGGCATTCAAGCCGTGTACCGAGCGGTCAAGTACCAGATCTGTGGACAATAAGGGTAGAGTCTGTTGGAGTCAGTGCTGTGGGTGTCCCCAAGTTGTATTGTAATCCTACCCAAGTGAGAGGGGGAGATCTGTCTGTTCTGACCTGGAAGGACTTCAAGAAGGATCAAGCTGAAGACCCTCTTTTTGACCTGGCAACAAGTTCTGGGGAGGGGCAGCAAGTTCTGAGGAGGGTCAATGGAGCCCTGACCTTCCAAATGAAGCTGACAGTTGCATAAAGAATGGGACCTGCTATAGCTCTGAGGGGTGGTTTATCGGAGAGCATCTCAGATGAGCTTGAGGAAAGGTGGTAACTGCTCCTGCTGAAGAAATATAAGGAGGCAGTGCTGATCATGCTACATGATGATCATTGACTTTTAGGACCCAAGAGGACCTTCAAGTTAGTGTGAGATTGGTTCTATTGGTCTTGTCTGAGAACAGAGGTTGAGGCCTGCACTGTATCCCTACCTCCCAGTACTGTCCCGATGGGTCACTTACAAAGTCAAGGGCTCATGAAGCTAATTTGCATTGATTTCCTATGACTGGAATCAGACAGAGTGGACAGCACAATGTAATGGTAGTAACTGATACTTCGCCCGCTATGCACAGGCTTTCCCAACAAAGGACCAGAAAGCTGCCATGGTAGCAAAGGTACTGTTAGAGAAGATATTCATTCACTATGAGTTCCCCCAGCACAAACATTCTGATGTAAGCTGGGGAAATGCATAGCAAAGAAGGTTAGCTGAGATCCAGGTGCACAGCACTTGGGTAGTACCAATGTAGCTGTACAGTGCACAGGTGGCCCCATTTCAGCCTCAGAGTGCTCAGCCAGTCGAGCAGCATTTTAATAGGACAATGGTTGGCAAGTGTCCCTGGGACCCAATTGTGGTGCACCAATCATGACTTAGGCTGGCCTGATCCTGCTGCACAGTTTTCGGCCGATGGTGTGCCAATCAGACTAGTGGTGACTCCGATCTGGCCATGTGATACTCAAGTGGCTACTGGAAATTAGGGAGGAAATTAGGAGAAAGAGAAGATAAAAGGGGAAAATGCATGGCAGAAAGGGGAATACAAAAGGAGGAGAAAAGAAGACAAAAAGAGGGATAGAAAAGCAAGTGGGGAAACATCAGAAAAAAAGGAGACAGCAAAGATAAGTGGAACAGGGAAAGTAAGCTGAGAAAAAGGAGAGGAGAGAGAATACAGTACGGAGCTAGGAAGAAAAGGAGAGACATAATGAAGGAGGAGAGAGGAGAGTGGGGAAGAAGGGTTACTGGCCCATCCTGCCACTACCCCACCACATGGTCCCTGCTTAATGAGACTACATGAGGAATGACTCAGGCAAGAGAAATAGATAGGGAGAGAATCAAAGCCAGCAAAGGAGCCCATAATCCAAATAGGTGTCAGACACACCAGAGGACAGTGAAGGTGAGCTGATCTAGGTGAGTGGGCAAGTCAATGACCAGAGGGGTGCATGAGATGCACCAGAGGACAGCAATGTTGAGCTTATCCAGGCGAGTGGACAAGCCAGTGACCTGAGGGAGAACCAGATGCACCAGAGGACATTGGAGCAAGCTGATCCAGGCAAGTGGGTGAGCTGCTGATCAGAAGGGTGGCCAGACTTACCAGAACCAGAGGATAACGGAAGCAACTGAGTTGACAAGTCAGTGACCACAGGGGCATCAGATGTGCTAGAACACAATGGAGCCAAATTGCCTAGAGAAAGACACAGAGGGATCTAGACTCTAGTGGTCCTTTCAGGGGTAGCAGTATACATGCTTGTGATGTCAACACATATATGTCATGTTTGGATCATCAAGAAGGGAAGAAGAAACAGATTAGAAACACAAGTTAAGATAGGCAAGAAAATGGTAAGTGAGCACTTGTCCAGCCTAGATGAGTGCAAATAACCAGGATCAGATGGATTACACACCAAGGTTCTGAAGGGACTGGCATATGTGATCTCAGAACCATTGAACTATATCTTTCAAAGATCCTGGAGCACTGAGGAACTACCAGAAGACTGGAAAAGAGCTGATGTAGTTCCCATCTTCAAAAAAGGGGAAAAATGTAACCAGGAAACTACAGACCTATCAGCCTGACCTCAATACCTGGAAAGATTCTGGAAAAGACAATCAAACAATGGATCAGTGAACACCTAGAAGCAAACAAAGTCATTACCAAAAGCCAACATGGGTTTGTCAAAAACAGATCATGCCAGACAAATCTTATTGCATTATTTGACCAAGTGACAAAATTAGTGGATCAGAAGAATGCTGTGGATATAATTTACTTGGACTTCAATAAGGCATTTGATAAAGGTGATCACAACCTACTACTTGATAAGATAGAAAATGTGGGTTAGATAGCATCACCACCAGATGGATTCGTAGCTGGCTGACCAGCCATACTCAGCATGTGGTCCTCAATGGAACTGCACCTATATGGAGGGAAGTGTGTATTGGGATGCCCCAGGGTTCTGTTCTGGGCCCAATGCTCTTCAAAATCTTCATCAATGATCTGGATGAGGGGATAGATGAGGAACTCATAAAATTTGCAGATGACACCAAGCTGGCAGGAATAGCCAACACTCTGGAAGACAGGCTTAAGATATAGAAGGACTTGAACATTGGGCACTATCTAACAAAATGAAATTCAATGGTGAAAAAAGCAAGGTTCTACATTTAGGCAAGAAAAACCAAATGTACAGGTATAGTATAGGTCAGGGGTAGGCAACCTTGGCTCTTTTATGACTCGTGGACTTCAACTCCCAGAATTCCTGAACAAGCCATCCTGGCTCAAGAATTCTGGGAGTTGAAGTCCGCGAGTCATAAAAGAGCCAAGGTTGCCTACTCCTGGTATAGATAGTTCCTTGCTTAATAGTAGCAACTGTGAAAGGGATCTCAGTGTCCTAGAGGACAGTCACTTAAATATGAGCTAGTAGTGTACTGCAGCTGCAAAAAAAGCCAACACAGTGGTAGGCTGCATTAACAGAGGGATAGAATCACGATCACGTGAAGTGTTAATACCACTTTACAATGCCTTGGTAAGGTTACACTTGGAATACTGCATCCAATTTTGGTCACCATGATGATAGCAGCCTTCCAATATCTCAGAGATTGCCACAAAGAAGAGGGAGTCAAGCTATTCTCCAAAGCACCTGAAGGCAGGACAAGAAGCAACAGATGGAAACTGACCAAAGAGAGAAGCAACCTAGAACTAAGGAGAAACTTCCTGACAGAGCAATTCACCAGAACAACCTGCCTCCAGACGCTGTGAATGCTCCAACACTAGAAGTTTTTAAGAATAGATTGGACAGCCATTGGTCTGAAATGGTATAGGGTTTCCTGCCTGAGCAGGGGGTTGGACTAGATGACCTCCAAGGTCCCTTCCAACTATTATTATTATTATTATCATCATCATCATCATCATCAAGTATATATCCTATCATTACACTGCACAAATCACATTTAATGATTACTTTAAACTTGAAAATGGCAAATTATTTCAGAGTTAAGAGAAATTTAGAAATTTAATTGTACTCAAATTATAGTACATGCTTATTTTCAGAAATAATTTTGAGGATTAATTCCTCATATCCATCAGTAATACTGTCCTGTTAAATTTATTTGTAAAGAAGTTCAGAAGGAATGCATATAAAGTGCTTCTTAAATTATTTTTGTAGAAAGACAGGAAACAGAATAGAAGGTCATATGAATGTTAAATTACAAAATCTATACTCAATACATTCAGGAATTGTAAGCCACATGTATTTTTATAGATTCCGATATAAAATCCAGGTGATTTGGAGACATTTGGTAAAATATTATCTATTTGTTTCTAAACCACAGCTTGGACTATAACTATCCAGAGCCATACTTATTTCTCTCTGGGGTATATAACGTGGATTGCCTTCTGACAGTAATAAGCAAAGTAATCATCATGTAATTCATTGCAAGTTATTATGTAAATATACTCTTCATTTTAAACAATTTTATCTGAGGAGCCTCCTGAATTTAATGAAGAGAGATTAATAAAATAATGAAAAATAGTTGTGTGTCCCTAAATTTTAAAAAATCATAATTTATTCTTTCCTGAATTTTATTACTGAAGCTTGAATGCATTTGCATACAAATAGAATAAGAATAAAATAGTATTTCTGAAAAATGAAAATCTGGTTTGTGTACCACAATATATTCAATTTTTGAAGAAATATCCTACTTTTAATGAGAAAGAAATGAATCTTCTAGAACCAACTCAATGTCAAGGTTGAATTGCTTAGATGCTTGCTAACCTCTATAGCTCCTCAACTTGCCATAGAAACAAGGGGGAGGGGTGGTTTGGAAAGAAATGGGAGTTTCAGGAAGCCGTCCATGGACTGTGAGAACCAAGGTCATCCAAAGCAGGTGGTCTGGCAGAGAAATAGATGATTCCCATAGCAAATAGAAAGAATGTGATTGGCCACCGTGAACAAATGGTGGGTGGGGATTATGAAAAACTATTGGTAACTAACCAGATATTCACTCAGGAAACTTAGAGTTGATATTACTTCTTCAGTGCCAGGATGTGTATTCCATAAAAATTTATCTCTTATGGCACTTCAAGGCCGTAGAATTTCTTTAATGTTGAATTCATCAGCTGGAGGATTGACATTATATCAACTCTCATAAGTTATGAGTGCATCTTACTTGGAAGCTTCCAAGAGGACTGTAGCATAATGGCATTTGGGAGAAGAGAAGAAGATTGAGACTGCAGCCAAACTGGGGCTGAGTCTTCCTTATGAGGCACCAGTGGCAGCCCAGCTGGACTCAGGGTGCTAACACAGTCCAAGGTGAGAGCAGAGAAGACAGGGCAGCTGCAATTGCACAAGGAGGGGCTGTGGCAGGATCCCTCTACATTGGAAAGAAGACCCAATTGATGGGCAGTGTGAGGAAGGCAGCTGAGTTGGAATTCCCCTTAGTCACATCAGAGGTTGCTATAACCCCAGAAAGTGAGTGGAAGGCCAAGAGGGCTGCAGACTGGGAGGAATCAGCAGGATGGAAGTCCCTAACCTCTTCCCTCAGCCCCTCAGTGGAGCAGTTGCGAGAAAAGTTTGGAGAAGTGGATATGTGAGGAGTAGAATGGGCAAAATCCCTGGTCTGAGCAGTTACATGCAAAATCCCCAGACAGAGAAGCAGCACTGAAGATGACCCCAGTTGCAGCTTCACCATCTCCCCAGTTCAGTGAGCAGCACTGACTCAAGTATCCAGGGGCCAGCAGGAGTCAGGGGAACAGTGGGGACTCACCAGAGCTACCAGGCAAGCCTCCCCAATCCCTCCAGCCCAAGCCACTCAACATCTGTGGGCATACCACCTGGCTACCTGCTGGTATAGGATGATCATGGGCCACAGCCCCTGAAGCCCATTTAAATGGATGACCTGAGAAGCTTGCCTATTTCCTGAACCAGGCATTGGTCTACCTGGATCAACATGGGGCAACATTCCCAAATTACATATGCCATGTGAATACTATGACAGAAAACCTAGAAGGGGATCCTGCTGAATGGATGGTGCCACTCCATGATGAGGGGGCTCCAGAATTGGGAGATGCCGACACTTTCCTGGAAGGGCTCTGGGCAAGGTTCGGGGACGCCACACAAGCCCACCAGGCAGAATCTGATATCAGATCCATAAGGCGAAGGAACCGATCCGTGACTGAGTATATTAGGGAGTTTTGCAGCATAGCTGGGAGACTGAGGGGATGACTGGAGGATCTGATGATCTACCAATTTTGAGATGGGCTAAGCAGAGAGGTATACCAGAACTGCCTACCCTGGGGGATCCCCGACAATCTCCTAGCTTGGTACCAACTAGTCACCACATTGAAGCAAGATCTGATGGAGTATCAGGGACATGCAGTGCCTGAGAGCTGCTCTTGCCCTCCCCAAGAAAACCACCTGCTGGCATCCTCCCCCTGCCACCAGAGAGGTTCAGTGTCATCCTTCCAGAGCTTGCTTCTGATGCAGGAAGAAAGGTCACCAAGTGGCCAATTGCCTAGCCCCCCAATCTCCATCGATACCTAGGGTTCTGAGCCAACCCAAGCCAAAGTATACTCCAAAAAACAAGAAGGAGAAAATGTGAGAGGCCCAGCAGGTCTTGGAGGTCTCCCCCCCCCAATCATGTGAAGGGGAGAGAACTCTGAGCCTCAGCAAGCTTGGAGCAGTCTTCTAATAGAACAACAGCAAAGGGGAAGATGATCTGATGGTAAGTGGAGCAGTCACCCTGCTGACTGCCCAGGCGGAGTTGGTAGTTCTGCAGTCAGGAGTAAGGGGGATCTTCACAGTCCTGCTAGACTCTGGGTGCACCCATTGCTTAATCAGCCTGAAAGTGGTGGATTTGTTGGCACTAAGGCTTTAGAGGCTGAAGCAACCCATGAAGTTCAAGCAGGTGGATGGCTCCCTCACAGGGGGTTGCCTGCAACCTGCCTCACCGAGCCAGTGAGCTTAAAAATGGGAAGCCACGAAGAGACTATCTGGTTTATTGTAGCCCCAAAGATAGCAGAGGCAATGATATTGGGGTTGTTGTGGTGGAAAAAATGGAGTCCGTTAATTGACTGGAAAGACAACTAATGGCAACTAAAGGTTAAAGATGAAAAAGGACTGGGGGTGGATAAGCCGCCTAAAGCTAGGCAAGCACAATCAGCTGTGAAAGTGAAAGCAGAGGCAATCAACACTTTAACTGAGAGCAGCCCAGCAGAGCCAAGCATTCCAAAGGAGTATTGGGATCTGGCAGAATGCTCACATTTTAGTGAGCGGGAGTCAGATGTGCTCCCTCCTACTGTGCCACAGACTATGCTATTTAATTGCTACTGGGGCAAAGCTCCCTAAGCCAAAAATGTACTTCATGACTCCAGGGGAGATGGATGAACTGTGAGCCTTTGTGGACAAGAACTTAGCTAGGGGCTTCATCCAGCCAGCTAAATTCAAGGTGGCTGCACAAGTGTTCTTTAAGGAGAAAAAAGCTGAGACAATAACAACAACAGCAGCAACAACAGCAGCAGCAGCAGTAGTAGTAGCAATAGTAGTAGTAATAGGCATTGTGATGACCTAGGGCCCCGAACGGAGGCAAAGCAATCAGCTGACCAGGGCAATAGTCTTTTTAATCACTGCCAGTGTTCACCCAACAGCCCCCACATATGCTGGCATGAGTTCAAACAAAACAGCCAGGGAAGTTTACACTGTTCTTAAAGCAAGATAGATAACAAGCAAATGTGTAATGTTTTTAACTCCAGCTTGCCTGTGAACTGCGAACTGCAAACTGCAGACTGCAAGGAGAGATCAGCAGGAAGCAAACTGGTCCAGAATACAAAGGGTCCAGGTTACAAGAGCACACTATCTCAAGATTTCACATTTGTTCCCGGAAAATGCCCCACCCACAGCGTCTCCTTAAATCCTACTCCCCAGGTGTGCCTTGTGGAGTGGGGTGGCATGCTCTCTTCCCGAGCAAGTGAGCCTGCTTCCGTTTTTCCCTCCTCCTCTCTGCTCTCCTTGCTCCAGAATCAGGTGGGGAGGGGCCTTGCTCCTCGCCTGACCTCTGCCTTCCCTGTTCCAAACCTGAAGGGCCCTGGCCTGCCTCAGCCTGCTCCTCCCACAGTCCTCCGAAGCCACAGACACTCCCTCCTGGGCCTCAACAGGGAACTCCATGTCTTCCTCAGAGTCAGGCTTGGACGGAGGCATGACAGGCGCCTTGGGTGCAATCCCAAAACAACTTGAGCACCGCTTGAACACCATTGGCATTGACAAATTTGCCATTAGTCAATTGCAAAAGGCAGCCTTACTAGGAACTGCATCCATCCTGCGACGATATCTGTAATATCATCAAACATCCACATCTGCCTATCCCAGGTCCTTGGTAAGGACTCGATAGGTAGACAAAATGCCAAATCCAGTCTGAAAATCTGGCTAACTGTGCAATGATCCATAATAATAATAATAATAATAATAATAATAATAACAACAACAACAACAACAACAACAACAACAACAACAACAATAATAATAATAACCTCCAGTGAGGCACTACCTTAACATGGTTGTGGGGCTTGTGTACTCTGAGGAAGATGATTGCTATGCCAGAGGTTCAACCATACTGGACAGGTCTCATCAGAGGAGTCAGACAAAGAGTGTCTCTCCCATAAAAAATATGGTGAGACGTAAATTTAGAATGCCATACAAAACCCTCTAACTAAAGAAATAAAAGAATTGAAACAAAGAATAACTGAGCATCTAGAACAGCACAAAAACAACAGAATAAGGCTTCCTGCATTGAAGCTTGTTCCAAAGAAACAGCTAGCACAAGCATTAAAAGATGCAAATATTGCAATATCAAGTATAAGCACCAATTCACTGCAAGAAACAAACCAACTAATGTACAGCATAGCTGCAGTTATAACTGAATACCTGGGATGCAAAATCAACAAAGAAGAAAAACAAACAAACAGTGCACCACAAAAATGGAAGGTTAGACTAGAAAATAAGATTAGCAAGTTAAGATCACATGCAAGCAAGCTAGAACAGATGAAAGAAAAGAAGCTGAAGAACAAGAAGACGAAAGAATACCTAATCAAGAAATACTACTTAGAAACAAGGAAGATCAAGAAAGCACTGGAAATAATAAAGCAACAAATAACAGCTATAGCCAGGAAAATCAGTAGATATGAAGCTCGAATTGCAAACTATAGGCAGAACCTCCAATTTCAATCCAATCAGAAACGTTTCTACCAATCCATCAATGGAGAAACTGCAAGGAATCAGTCAGTACCTGACAAGGAAGAAACAGTGCAGTTCTGGAAGCAGATATGGGATAACCCAAAGAAATACAACAAGGATGCAGCTTGGTGAAAAGAGGTGGATGCAAATAAAACAGAGGTTGAAATGAAAGAACTAACTAACAAAAATGGTAGAAAAAAGAGCAACAAAAATCAAAAATTGGTCAGCACCAGGTGAAGATGAGCTGCATGGGTTTTGGTTGAAATGTCTAACTGTTATACACCCACTCATTGCCAAGCACTTCAACAATATACTACAAGGAGGAGAAATTGAAAAGTGGCTAACACTGGAAAACCTACCTAATCATGAAAAATCCAGCAAAAGAAGGGGCAATACCAGGCAACTACAGGCCAATTACCTGCTTACCAACAACTTTCAAATTACTAACTGGTGAGGTAGCTGATGCAGTACAACAGCATCTAGTTGAAAACAATTTCTTTCCACCTGAGCAGAAAGGAAACCGCCCCAATAGCAGAGGAACAAAAGATCAACTCCTAATAGACAAATGTGGCATGGATTGACTACAAAAAAGCATTTGACTCTCTGCCACATGACTGGATAATCAAGTGCCTAGAAATAACAGGAGTCGGTAGAAATATCAGAAAATTTGTGCAAAGATCGATGGCACAATGGAAGAGACAGTTGCAGATCAATGGTGAGAGACTGGGAGAGGTTAATATCAAGAGAGGAATATTTCAAGGAGATTCATTGTCACCATTACTATTTGTTATTCCGCTGTCAACAATACTGAATAACTCAGGACACGGCTATGAAACATCAAAAACATCTACCAGACTATCCCATTTCCTTTACATGGATGATCTGAAGCTGTATGGAAAAACATCATCTGAAATAGAATCGCTGCTCAACACTGTCCGTATATATAGCCAAGACATTGTTTTGGAGTTTAGCTTCGACAAATGTGCCACACTTACTATCAAACAAGGAAAAGTAGTGAAAACTGAAGGAATCAAGATGCCCCATGAAAATAACATTAAGAGTCTGGATGAGGAAGATTACTACAAATACTTGGGTATCCTTCAAGCTGACAACATCAAGCACACTGAAGTCAAGAAAAAGATTAGAGGTGAATACATCAAAAGAGTGAAGAAGATCTTAAAGTCCAAACTCAGTAAGGAAATACCATAAAGGCAATCAACACCTGGGCAATTCCAGTCATTAGGTACACAGCTGGAATAGTGGACTGGACTCAAGCAGAACTAAAAGCAATGGATAGGCAAACCAGAAAAATAATGACAATGAATCATGCCCTTCATCCACGCAGTGACATTGATAGACTTTATCTACCAAGGCAAATAGGTTGGCGTGGAATGCTACAAGTACATCAGATGGTTGAAGAAGAAAAAATGGCTTTGGAAGAATATCTGAAGAACAATGATGAAGATGCACTGAAATTAGTATATCAGGAAGGCTTACTGACTACTGGAGAGACCAAACTGGCCTACAAGAAAGACCAAATGAAGAACAGAATAGAGGCATGGGAAGACAAAGCACTACATGGCCAATACATTAAAAAAATAGCTGGGAAAGCAGATAATAACAAGACCTGGCAATGGCTAAGAGCAGGAAAATTGAAGAAAGAGACCGAGGGACTAATTCTGGCTGCACAAGACCAAGCCTTAAGGACAAATGCATATAAAGTCAAAATTGAGAAGACAGCAACAGACAGTAAGTGTCGCCTATGCAAAGAAGCTGAAGAAACAGTGGACCACCTGGTAAGCTGTTGCAAGAAGATTGCACAGACTGACTACAAGCAGCGGCATGACAAAGTAGCAACAATGGTGCATTGGAAGATCTGCAAAAAATATCATTTGCCTGTAAGCAAAAACTGGTGGGATCATAAAATAGAGAAAGTCATAGAAAATGATAAAATTAAACTGCTCTGGGACTTCAGAATTCAAACAGACAAGCACCTGCAACATAACACCCTAGACTTAACAATTGTCGATAAGAAAGACAAAAAAGTCTGGATAGTGGACGTGGCAGTGCCTGGAGACAGCAGAATAGACGAGAAAGAACTGGAGAAGATAACAAAATACAAAGACCTACAAATAGAAATAGAAAGACTGTGGCAAAAGCAAGCAAGGGTAGTACCAATAATAATAGGCTCCTTGGGTCCAATCCCAAAACAACTAGAGCACTACCTAAACACCTTTGGCATTGACAAATTCGCTATTAGTCAATTGCAAAAGGCGGCCTTACTAGGAACTGCTTCCATCCTGCGACGATATCTATAATACCATCAAACATCCACATCTGCCTATCCCAGGTCCTGGGTAAGGACTCGATAGGGAGGCAAAAATGCCAAATCCAGTCTGAACATCTGGCTGATTGTGCGATGATCCATAATAATAATAATAGTTGGAAGGGACCTTGGAAGTCATCTAGTCCAACCCCCTGCTCAGGTAGGAAACCTTATACCAGTGATGGCAAACCTTTTAAAGTGCCCAAACTGCCACCCAAGACTTATGTATGTCGGGTGCTGGGTGGCTGTCGCTCATTGGTGGGCATTGCCCATTGGGTGGGCATGGGTGCAGTGGTAACGGCAGACTGGGTGGGACTAAAAAGTTCAATCAATTCCAACTTTGCGAGATTTTTTTTCCCATGAGAAGTTCAAATTGATTGAACTTTTTTTTTGCACATGGCAGTGGAGGCCTAAAGCGAAAAGGTTTTATAAAACCCAGCTGAAGGCCTAGGACTGGGGTGATGGCGCATGTGCCCATAGAGAGGGCTCTGCATGTCACCTGTGGCATGCATGCCATAGGTTTGCCACCACGGCCCTATACCATTTCAGGCAAACGGCTGTCCAGTCTCTTTTTTAAAATTCCAGTGTTGGAGCATTCACCCCTTCTGGAAGCAGGTTGTTCCACTGGTTAATTGTTCGAACTATCAGGAAGTTTCTCCTTAGTTTTAGATTGCTTCTCTCCTTGATTAGTTTCCATCTCTTGCTTCTTGTCCTGGCTTCAGGTGCTTTGGAGAATAGCTTGGCTCCCTCTTCTTTGTAGCAGCCCCTGAGATATTGGAAGGCTGCTATCATGTCCCCCCTCATCCTTCTCTTCATTAAACTAGACAATTCCAGCAACCGTTCCTTATATGTTTTAGCCTCCAGTCCATCTTTGTTGCTCTTTCCTGTACTTTTTCTAGAGTCTCAACATCTTTTTTACATCATGGTGACCAAAACTGGATGCAGTATTCCAAGTGTAGACTTACCAAGGAATTGCAAAGTGGTATTAATACTTCACATGATCTTGATTCTATCCCTCTGTTAATGCAGCCTCCAAGATCGTCTGTGGTTTCCCTTTGGATTAGGTTGGTAATAATATTTCTTTGGAATCCGTTGGAGATTAATACGTTTGTGAGAGTGTGTAATTCCAAAGAAATACTATTACCAACCTAATCCAAAGGGAAACACCCCCCAAGAACCGAGACATAGAACAGTACAATGACATTGCCCTCCTCCCCTACATCAAAGGCACCACAGATAAAAACAGCTAAATTCTCCACAAATATAATATCAAGACAGCCTTTGGCACCAACCAAAAAATAGCCAACATCTTAAAAAACCCCAAAGACACGATCCAGGTAGAAAACCAAGGAGTCTATGAAATACCATGTAAAATCTGCCACATACACTGGAGAAACTAATAGGAGAATAAATGCACGCATCGCAGAACACAAGAACGCAGTCAGAAAAAAAGAAAAAACTTCCTCCCTCTTCCAGAACCTTAAAGCTACAGGACATGAAATTGATTTTGAAGGAACCAAACTAATCTCCAAAACTGAACACTACAACAAGAGAATAATTATGGAAGCCATCGAAATAGAAAAACACCCCCACAACATGAATAAACGTGATGATACCGCCCGCTGGAAACTAGCCCTAATCAACAAATGAGTCCTAGCCACAAAAACTGACACCAGACCCAGAACAACACAGTACGCCACCACCATTCACCCTCACCAGACCCAAACCCAAGCCCAAACCCATCCCTCAGACGAAATGCAACCACCATCCAGAAGCCAAACCACGATGACATCACCAGCTGCTGCACCACCCTCCAACCTCCACACAAAGCAAACAGACACACGCCATGAACACAGTGCTAGACTGCAAACCTGGAGCCAAACCAAAGCCCAGCATGTTACTTCACAGCCTTCAGCCCTGGACATCACATCACAGAACTCAGGAGGCTACAACGCTAAACCAACCACCCAGGATGGTGCAACACAGAATTCAGGATATCACTACACTAGATCTCAGGATGTCATCATACAACCCATTACCCAGGTTGTTACAACACAAAAGGCTAATGGGCACACAGCCAGCACCTCAACTACTCAGGTTGTTACGAAACAGCCAAACAATCCACAAACAATAACTCCAACACAGCCAACCAATCCACCTACAGCAACTAAACCAGCACTCTACACACCCCCACCAATATTTATAGAGAGATGGCAGCTCCGATCACACTTTGCTTGCACAAGCACAAAGCTGAAGACCCCAGCCTGAAGATGACGAGTCGGACCTCATCGAAACGTCACCAAGATACTCTCAATCTTACACAGGAAAAGACCCGAATATGCCAAGACCTGCATACATACATACATACATACATACATGGTTACACGTCAAACCAATGGTGCCCTCCATACGACAGTGTACAGAAAAGCCACTCACATCGACAGGATGTTGCACTATATGAGCAATCACCCAGCAGCCCATAAGATTTCATGCGTTAGAATATTATTTGCACGTATAGACACGCACTGTAACACCAGGAGGGCTAAGCAGAGGGAGCGTGCACATCTTTATCAAGTATGTAAGTGGAATGGCTATCCAACTAGCTTTATTCAGAGGTATAGCAAACGTCAAGAACCTCGCAGGGCACCGAATGATCCAGGGACAATGGTCCGAACAACAATACCGTATGTCCAGGGAGTATCGGAAGCAACAGCGCGCATATTGGCACCTTACAATATTAAAGTTGCTCACCAGCCTGATCAAACACTCCGGATGAAAGTCATGCGCCCCAAAGAGCCGTTGCCGAAGGAAGAAAGATCAGCGGTCGTATACAGAGTGCATTGCAAAGACTGCCAATGTAATTATACAGGGGAGACAGCCAAACGAATAAAAACGAGGATACATGAACATAAATTGGCTGTCAGAAGGCAGGAGCAGTACTCTCAAATATGGACACACATGATCAATACCGGACATTCTTTTGATTTCAAGGAGGCAGAAGCCATTGCCCAGGACGCCTCCAAAGGAGGACGCTTATTAAAGGAGGCCTGGTTTTCCAACACAGACTCCATCAACCGATGTATAGAACTGCCCCCGGCGTACCAGGCACTTAGAGTGCAAGAAGAGCATGCCAAGAGACAGATGCCGATTGTCAGAGGCGAAACCAGGACTGGTGGGGGGGGGTATTCACTACATGACTGGACATAGGGAGGATCCCATAGACACATCACAGGTGGGGACAGATGAGGGAACATTAGGGTCACAGATAGGTAAGGATAGTAAAGGAAGAGGAGGCGGATATGATGGAGAGTTGCAAGGAGAAGGGGACCAGGGAAGACTCTTGGGAACATCGGAATTGATCGTACGGCCCAGAACACGGGGGAGGGGTATGCCCAACCCCAGGGGACTGATCAAAAGAGAGGGGAGAGAGAAAAGAACAGAAAAGATGAGGCACACTTCACGGGTGGAGAGGGGATATTTGAGAAGGGAGTAAGAATGGAGGAGAATAGTCAGGAACAGCAGGTAGAGCTGCAGATTAGAGGGGGGGGGGGAAACAGGAGAGAGTGGAGTTGATAGGTATGGAAAAGGACAGGCAGGAATAACAGGCAGGACAGCAGTTTTTTTGGGGGGGAAAGTTTGGGAAGGAGAGTCCAATAGGAACGCAGGTCGGTAAATGGGAACAGTATGTAGGACAGCAGGTAAGGGAAGGAAGAATGCTGGAAGAAACAGCAAACAGAGCAGTGGATTGGAGAGGGGGGGAGGAAACAGGAGAGGGGGGGACTGACAGGAAAGGAGAAGGGCAGATAAGAATAGAAGGCAGGACGGCAGATTGGGGGGGAGGAAAGCTTAAGAAGGAGGGTTTAACAGGAATGGATGTTGGCATGTGGGAACAGCATGTAGGATGGCAGGTTAGAGGAGGAGGAATGCTAGAAAAGAGAGGATGTACAGAAATGGATGAACAACAGGTAAGTCAGCAGATGATGGGGAGGATATTGGAGAGGGGAAGATGGACAGTGGGGGAGGAGGGTAAACAGGAACAGCAGGTAGAGCAGTGGATCAGAAAGGAAAAGATATTGAGGAAGAGAACATCAATAAGGATGGTTGATGAAAGGCAGGAGCAACATGTTAATCAACAGGTGGGAGGGTTGAAGGAAGGGGGGGGGAAGGATGACAGGAATGGACAACAAAGGGTGTATGAATCAGCAGGCTGGGAGAGGAGGGGGGTTGGAGGAAGGAGTTGTAATAGGAACTGGCAATGGTATGCAAAAACGGGAGGCAGATCAGCAGCCCAGGAACGTGCTACTGATAACAGCACAGGGAGGGGGAGACAGCACAAGGATGACAAAGCAAGAAAATACCAGGTTAGAGTGCAAAAAAGAGAGGGCGGAACAGTTGAGGCAGTCACGAGCAATCAGGAAGAGTGGCCCTGTCATGAGGGCAATGAGTAGGCAATTGGATCAGCAAGGGGATAAAAAGAACTTCCCAACCCCTAAGCCCCACTCTGAGGACGCTGGCAAAGGACCAGCGAAAGCTAAGTTGTTTTAATTTTTGTATATAACTGTTTTTATTGTTTTAAATGTGGTTTTAACAATAAATAACTGGAGTATATTCTTCCCGGAGATAGATAGATAGATAGATAGATAGATAGATAGATAGATAGATAGATAGATAGATAGATAGATAGATAGATAGATAGATAGATAGATATCAGCCAAGATGGAAGAGCCCTGCAAGAGATGAAGGTGGAAAACCGAAGACAAATAAAAATGGCTCTCACCGGCAATGGACTGAGCAGCAGAGTGCTATCAATGGGATGATAACAAATGATGTTCTGGGCTTACATGAGATAAGAGACGCTAAAACGAATAACAAGCCATTAAGAATGACACATGGGAGAAAAGATGAGAGGAAGAATAACACAAAATGGGAGGAGGAACTTACATCATGGCTCAAGGAGATAAGTAAACAAGAGCAAAATGGGTCCAAATCCCTCAGGAGCACGAGAAGTAATTCAGACACCCCCCACTCCTCAAAGCCATACACAGAGCGGTGGAGGAACTGTATACAAGGGAGGAGGGAGTATCCCAAGCCTAAACCCACCCATCTCTGAAGTAGTAGATAGAGCAGCACGTGAGGGAACTCAAACTAAGAAAAAGAAAAGAAAATGTGGTGACTTAAGAAGTGCACTTAAAACACAGCCCGATCAGTTGGGGCCGACGAGACGCTCCAAGAGCCAGAAGCAGGCATTTAACAACTGTATAAAAGACTTCTCTCAGCATCTGCCTTTTTAACCCTGATGATGTCAAGTGTATTTGATGAAAGCTAGGTTGATTAAACCTTTATTTTCTTAGAATTTCTCTTGGTGATCATTATTTTAGTAAAATGGAAATTCCAAGAGTTGAATTTTTACACATATATCTATATCTATATCTATATCTATATCTATATCTATATCTATATCTATATCTATCTATCTATCTATCTATCTATCTATCTATCTATCTATCTATCTATCTATCTATCTATCTATCTATATCTTTGGTTATTCGGGTTTTCTCCCACGTCAAATTGGAAGTGTCTTGCCGACGTTTCGACGAAGTCCCATTCGTCATCTTCAGACTGGTGTTTTCGGCTTCTTGCTTCTAGGAGCAATGTGTGATCATAGCTGTTTCTTATTTTTAACTGCTAGTGGGGGTATGAACATTGGATGGGAGCTTGGCTGTGTTCTGATTGGGTGGAGGTGTGTTCTGATTGGTTAGGGGCTTGGCTGTGCTCTGATTGGATGGGGGGTTAGCTGTGCTCTGATTGGATGGGTGAGTGTTCTGTTTGGGTGGGGGCTTTGTTGTGCTCGGATCAGTCTGAGTTGCAGGGAGATGTGAGATGGTGAGCTGCATTGCTGTTGTTTGGCTTCACGTTCATGGTCGTGCCTCATCTTCATGGTGGGTGTCAGTTTGCTTCATGTATGGATTGGAGGGGTTTAAAGTGGCTAATGATGCAACTGTGGTCTAGCTTCTGGTTTGTGGTCGTACTTCATCATTGGTGTGGGTTTGGGTTTGCTTTTTGTGTGGATGTGTGGTGGTGACATCCTGTGTGGTTTTCGTGAGTGTGGGTCTGGTGTCATTCTTTGTGTCACCACCACACATCCATGCAAAAAGCATGAGATAGAAAACGCCCACACAGCATGAATAAACGAAATGATACCTCGCACCTACCAGCCATTTGGAAACCCACCCTTAGTGACAAACAAGTCCCTAACACAAAAAATGACACCAGACTCACACTTATGAAAACCACACAGGATGTCACCATCACACATCCACGCAAAAAGCAAACCCAAACCCACACCAATGATGAGGCACCACCACAGACCAGAAGCCAGACTACAGCTGCATCATTAGCCGCTTTAAACTCCTCCAATCCATACATGAAGCAAACTGACACCCACCATGAAGATGAGGCACGACCACGAACATGAAGCCAAACAACAGCAATGCAGCTCACCATCTCACCTCCCCCTACAACTCAGACTAACCACAGCACAACAAAGCCCCCACCCAAACAGAACACTCCTCCAACCAATCAGAGCACAGCTAACCCCCTATCCAATCAGAGCTCAGCCAAGCCCTAACCAATCAGAACACACCTCCACCCAATCAGAACACAGCCAAGCTCCCATCCAATCAGTTCATACCCCACTAGCAGTTAAAAGGAAAAAACAGCTATGATCACACATTGCTCCTAGAAGCAAGAAGCCGAAAACACCAGCCTGAAGATGACGAATGGGACTTTGTCGAAACGTCGTCAAGACACTTCCAATTTGATGCGGGAGAAAACCCGAATAACCAAATTCAATAATATACAATCCTCGAACTCCGGGAGGAATATAAATCAGCTGTTTATTGTTAAAAAATTTAGAAACAATAAAAGCAACTATTTACAATACTAAAACAAACTTAGCTTTTGCTGATCCACTGTAGGCGTCTTCAGAGTGAAGTGTTGGGGGTGGACAGATCTCTTATAAGCCTTGATAACATAGTTTCTTACTCATTAATCGTCCTGACTGATCGTAATTGCCTTAACTGTCCCACCTCCCCTTGTTTGCACTCCAGTTCCACAACTTCTCTCCTTCCATCTTGTCCATCTTCTCCTTCCTAGTGTCGTTGCCATTTGTGTGCCTTCTAGCCATTCCCCCACACTCACTTTGGGCTGCGGGTCCAGATCCAGTACCCCAGGTGCCCTTTCGCTGCTGTTCCCCTCTCTTTCATTCCATTTATCTGCCTGTTGCTCCTGTCTTCCACTTTTTGTCATCGTGAGTCCTATTTTCCCCAGTTTCCCCTTATGTCTGAGTGTGTGTGCATGCAGCCCTGCCCTGTCCTTCCATCTCATCTATCTGCAATCAGCTGGGCTGCCTGCCGGCTTGCTCCTGAATTCACTCCCTCTCATCCTTGCCAATCCTATCCTTGCATCTGCTGGCTGTCTCCCCATGGTCATTCTGGGCTGGACACTCAGATTTGGCACTGTCAGTGCTTCTCTACTGTTGCCCCCCCTCTTTCTTACCCTGCTGATCCATATGCTGTTCTTGCCTTCCACTATCTGTCCCTCTGGGCCTAATTTTCTCTGATCTTTCTCCGTGCTTAGGTGTGCGCACACACAACCGCACCCTATCCTTCTGCCTTATCCACCTGTGCTCAACTAGGCTGCCTGCTGACTTGCCCTCAGAGTCACTCACTCTCCTTCCTGGTGCCATTGCCATTAATATACCCACCATCCCTCCCCCCATGAGCATTTTGGACCATGGACAGTGGATCAGCGAAAGCTAAGTTTGTTTTAGTATTGTAAATAGTTGCTTTTATTGTTTTTAATTTTTTTAACAATCAACAGCTGATTTATATTCCTCCTGGAGTTTGAGGATTGTATATTATTGAACAGATATGCCCAAGATTCGGATTTTTACAGTTATTATTATATTATATATAATAAAGGTAAAAAAGAATATATGCAGTGTTATCTTCATTTTAGATGTCAAAAGAGTCTCTCTCTCTGTGTGTGTCTCTCTCTGTCTCTCTCTCTCTCCCTCTCTCTTTCTCTCTCTCCCTTTCGCTCTTTCTCTTTCCTCTCCCTCTCTCTCTTTCATCTCCCTCTCTCTCTTTCCTCTCTCTCTCTTTCCTCTCCCTCTATCTCTCGTTCTCCTTTTCTCTTTTTCTGTTTTCTCTTTCTCTTTCCTCTCCCCCCTCTCTTTCCTCTCCCCCTCTCTTTCATTCTCTCTTTCTCTTTCTTTCTCTCTCCCTATCCTCTCCCTCTCTCCCTTTCCTCTCTCTCTCTCTCTTTCTCTCTCTCTCCCCCCTCTCTTTCTCTCTCACTTCCTCCCAAGGTTCCTGTAGCTTCAACACCTTCTATCATTTCATCTCTGTTAGTGAGAATTAGATCCAATATGGCTAATCCCCTAGTTCCTTTCTCTACTTTTTGCGAGACAAAGTTGTCTGCTAGGTTTGTCAGGAATCTTTTGATCTTCCACTTGGTGCAGAGTTTGTCTCTCAATTGATGTCAGGGTAATTAAAGTTCCCCATTACTATTGTGATGTTCTTCCTACATACCTTAGTTAGCTGACTATTTCCTCTGTTTGGCTGGGTGGCCAACAGTATACAGCTATGGCAATGTCATTCCCCCCCCCATTTTATATTGACCCAAATGCAGTCAAGACAGTTTTCACCATTGTGCTCTATTTCTGTAGAGATGTAGTTATTTCTTATATAGAGAGCATCTCCACCTCCTCTTTTATTTGGTCTGTTTCTTTTAAATAATTTAAATCCCTGTAGCTTTGTGTTCCATGTGTGGGTTTCATCCCACTATGTTTCCGTAATGGCAACAGTATCATATCCGCCCTCTAGTTCACCCTGTTTATTGTTCATACTCTGTGCATTGGTATATAGACATTTGAGTCCTTTATGACTGAACCTATGTTTACTTTCTACATAACCTGCGTGGTGCCTGAGTTCCCCTATTTTCTTATCACCTGTTTGGTTAGTGCACTTGCTATTAAAATCTTGATTTTGCTTGACAGCAAGATTGATATTCTTGTCCACACACACATCTATGTTACATGCACTGGTAGCCCCATAATTTTTAGATTGCCAGGGACAGGGATGTTCTGTATCAATTAACTCACTGTTCCTGTTGTTTAGTTTAAATATTCCTCCAGAAAAACTGTGAATATATTGCCAAGTAACTCAGTCCCTTTTTTTGATGAATGTAAACTATCTCTTTTGTACATTTTTTCATTGAAACAGCTACAGACATTGTGACTAATATAATCAAAGCCTTCTCCTTTACACCACTCCTTTAGCCACATATTGAATCCTGCTATATGCTGGCCTTTTCCATTTTGCTCCTTATACACTGGTAAAACCTCTGAAAAAGTAAGCCTACAGCCTATCGTGCTAAGTTCCTGCCCCAAACTCTGGAAATCATTCTGCACAGAGAGTACATCTTTTTGGAGAAGATCGTTAGTGCCAAGATGTACAATAGCCTCCACATCACAGTCCTTGCTGGCATTCCTGACTATTTTAAAAATATGCTTCTTGTCCCTACTGGCAGTAGTATTTGGAAGACACCTGACCTCTTTTGAAACTTCTGTGTCCTTTCCTAAATTTACATCCCTAATAATTGAATCCCCAACCAGAAGGTGGCTTCTCTTTTTGGATGCCTTTTTGTTCTTGCATGACTGATGTGTAATACCTGATTCGCACTTCTCCCTGTCAAAAACAAGTTCTTCATCTCAGACCATGATCCTCTGCTTATTTTAGTTATCATCACAAATACCTTTACCTGTCTCCTTAATGTCCCTATTAAGGTCCAGCAAGGGCACTGTATCTGTTGTGCAGGGACACAGCAAAAGCTTTGGGTTTATGGTTCACAGCTCTCACCCTGCCAGATCCCACAGTTGTCCACACTGCCCTTCTCCTGCAGGATCTTTGTGGTAGAGGGGGCTGATAGCACAGAGGCTCAGTAGAGTAAAAGACTGACCTGGACACCTAATTTCTGCCTGAAGAGCACAGATTACAGACCCTAGATAAATAATCTGTCCTTATAAACTAGTGATTTGTTTACAGATAGGACAATTTCCAAGTTTGAAAAGAGTACTGCAAAAGACAACTGCAAAACAAGTATTGCACTGAACTAAGCCAGACATTCTGAGATTCAAGTAATCTCAGCCACACTTGCCCTGAACGTACCACTGCTGTTTTTGATTTTTAGTTATGTGAGTTCTTCCCAACAAGCTCTGGGCAGTTTAAATGCAATGGAGGTCCAATCAGCAACGCCTCAGCTACTTTCCTCCTCCACCCTCCTCCTTGTTAACTGAGATTGTGTGTGGATTTTAGAGGGATTAATTATGTGTGTATGGAAAATATGTCCCCGGTCTCCCTCATGAAAGAAATGGTGGGGCACCTGTCCAAGGGGAAGATATTCACCAAGTTGGAATTAAGAGAGGCATATTATTGTTGAGGATCAAGAAAGAAGATGAATGGAAGACTGCTTTCAACTGCCTCTTGGGATGCTACCAGTTCAGGGTAATGCCTTTTGGGCAGCACAGGGCACCAGCGATGTTCATACAGTTAATTAACAAGGTGCTGCATGATCATCTATACAAAGGAGTACTGGTCTACCTCAATGACATTCTCATTTACTCAGAAACAATGGATCACATTAAATTAGTAAGGGGGTTGTTGCAGAGCTGCTTAAAGCCAAACTCTATGCCAAACTACTCAAGTGTGACCTCCATAAGAAAAGCTTAGACTATTTAGGGTATCGCATATCAAGCGAGGGGGTGGAAATGGTCCCTGGGAAAGTGAAAGCCACATTAGAGTTGGAAGCTCCCTGAACCTGGAGGCAGCAATAGAGCTTTTGGGGGTATGCTAATTTCTACTGACAATTAATCCCCTCCTTTGTACAAATAGCATTGCCTATTACTGAGCTGTTAAAAACAGGAGGGGGAGGGTTGAAGCCCAAGGCGAGCCAGTTGCTCAACTGGACTATGGACTGTCAAGCAGCTTTTGAAAAACTTAAGCAGCTTTTTGTGACTGAGCCAACCCTTAAGCACCCAGACCCAGCAGCACCCTTCATAATACAAGCAGATGCTAGCAATGTAGCCATGGGGCAGTTCTGCTTCAAAAGGGAAGCTCCAGGCATGTGCCTACACCTCTGGCAAATTAAATGACACCGAGAGATGCTGGGCAATGCGGGTAAAGGAAGCTTATGCAGTCAGTTGGGTATTGCTTATGTGAAGGCAGTTCTTGGAGGGCAGTAAAATCCCTTTTGATATGTGGACTGACCACAAGAATTTAGAAGCCTTGGAAGTTTCTGGTGATGTAGCTGAAGGAAAGACCCAGGGGGGAAATTCCCCTTTCCCCGAGTCCGATTTTCTCCTGCCGTGGGTCCATTCAGATTGAAAGCTGCCCCAGAGAGGTGGCTATCAAGGGGTGAAGCTTTGGGGACTGTGGGTTGGTGATAGCCAGCTCACTGGAGCCAAAGTAGTCCTTGGAATTGGCAGAAGAAAGGAGGACTGCATGTATGCAGTCTGCCATTACCAGCTGATCGTTGGAGATGAAGAAGAAGCTCAGAGTGACAGCAAGCAGCTGAGCCAGGTGAGAATACTGTCTTCTTTCTCACTACAAGTGGATTTTTGGTGAATAGCTCTTTTACAGCTTGAGAGTGAAGCCTATTATTCTTAGGGAGGGGATGGAATTTTTTATTTCCTTCCCCCCTCCTGAACTTAAGCGGCGGTTTAAGCTTTTGGGCAAATTAAAAACTTTCTATATAGTAAATCTGTCTGAGGCTTAAGATAAATTTGGGAAGCTCCTGTTCTCATAGAGACTTTTTGTCTTTGTTTTTTGTTAAAAACCCACTGCAATTTTTACCTTTTAAACTTTTTAAAGTTTAAAAAAACTTTTTTTTTACTCTTGGCTATTTTTTTCTTTTTTTCTCTTTTCCTTTTCCCCTTTAATCATGCTGGGAATGGATACTTATTGTCACCTTGTGGCTAAATTGAGAACTATATTCACTTTCTCTTGACTGGAGCTTATTCAGATTAGAATTTTGGCTGCATGCCTGGACATTCTTTATCTGAAAGTCCTTGAAATTTTGCTGGAGAAAAGACTTTCTTTTGGTCTATTTGGCTTTACAAGATAGACTATATCTATAAACAATTAGTATTGGGAGTAATCTACTTCCCTGGATTATAAACAGTGTGTGCTTTAGAACTATAACAAGCTGTTTTAGAATAATTTAAAATTAAGAAATTTCTCAGAACAGAATTTGGTGGATTATAATTTTGACATTTTTGTTTTTTTCTTTTTCTTTTCTTTTTTATTTTTTTCTTTTCATTTTGGGAATATTTTTTTCGTCTCCTTTTTTTATCATTGCTTCCTTCTTTTTGCCCTGTTGCTATTTTTTTTCTTTTTCTTTTAAAGTTTTTTTTTATTTCCCCTCCTAGCAAGAGGAGCCTATTGGATTATAAAAGCTGGCCATTTGGCTACCTGGTGGATTACAATATAAGAAATAAAGACAAAGATGAGTGCTTCAAATCTATCTAAACTTGGAAAAAAAGGATCTTCCGCCCCTGCTTCGACTTCTGCAAGTCCAGTATATCAGAAATCAATTACGACAATGCTGCAGCAAGAAAAAATGGATGTTCACCAAAAAGATACTCAAGCAATTTAACAAGCAATTGCAGCTCAGATGGCAACCTTAATGAAAAATCATTAAGAGTCGACTTCTGGTTCCAGATCGCGGCATTTGCAGCTGTGCGAAGATACTGCTCTCTTCACTGGCTGGTTTCCCTCTGCCGATAGACCCTTAATCAGGTCGAAAAGCTGCCCTGGAGGGGTGGCTACCATTGAGGAGGTCCTTGTTGACCATGGAGGGGTGACAGCTCCTTCCGTGGTCCAAGATTGCCCCTTATGGCAGACGGAGAAAAGATCAGCCAGTAAAATGGCCGATCACTTTGCCACTGTAACTAGAAGTCAGAAGAACATCTAAGCTCAAGAACCACCGTGGTTGAACCAGGTGAGACTTTTACTTTTCCCTCTCAGTCTCTTTTTTTCCTTTTGGTCTCTGTAAAAAGCATTTTTGGAACTATTTCCCTGTTTTAAGAAAGTGGTGTCTGCTAGTGTGGGAAGGAAAGCAATAAATGGAATGGAAATTGAATTTAATTGACTATTTTTAACTTTTATTTACTTTGGGGTCTTGAAAAAACTATTTTTTTACCTTTTTTCCTTTTTCTGACTCTGACAACATCATCTTTGGTGTCTGGGAAGAGCTTTTTTATTGAAAAGTTTTATAAAAATTACAGTATACACCCCCAAACCCACCCACCCTAAACCCCCCTCTCCCTCCCCCACTTCCCAGAGCTGAGTACAGGGTTCCAAATATAATAATCAAATTCTAACTAACATTAACCAACTATATAAATAACCAAGTCCATAATGCGCTTTAACTCCCCTTTAACATAGATATAAACAAATTAAAAAGAAACATAATAATATAAACAAATTGATATTATTAAACAATACAATATCCAAATTGTTAACAATACTAATGCTAAAAATAGTAATAAAACTAATAAAAATTCTACTATAATAAACTAATAATAATAATAATACTCTAAAATTTACTCATAAACTAAATGGAACTTTTTAGTCCCATATTTATTCTGAATATAATCTGTCCATCTTCTCCAGACCGAAATGTATCTTTCTTGTGAATGATCCTTCAAGTAAGCAGAAATTTTTGCCATTTTTGCTAAATTTGACACTTTAAGCATCCATTCTTCTATAATAGGCAAAAAATCCTTCTTCCAATATTGCCCTACCAATAACCTTGCAGCTGTTATCAAATTCAACATCAAATTAATTTCTTTAACATCACAATCTACAATAACACCCAATAAAATAATTGTGGAGTAAACTTTATCTTTCTTCTAAAAATCTTTTGAATGTTCTACCAAATCTTAATCCAAAAGGCTTTTATATTTCTACAAGTCCACCATACTTATGAAAATAAGTAGCATCCAAGCTACCACATCTCCAACATTTGGGCTGTAAATTAGGATACATACAAGACAACTTTTTAGATCCAGATGCCATCTATAAAACTTTTTGTAAAAATTTTCTGTTAAATTTTGGGCCTGGGTAAATTTTACATTTCTAACCCAAATTACCTCCCATATATTTGAATATTTTGGGCCTATTTTACCATACAATCTCTGGGAAGACCTTTTTATAGTCTACTGAGGACACCTTCTGGAGAAATTTAAAAATTGCAACTGTCTTTGCTTTTTGTCTCATGATAAGATTGGCTTTGACTTTCAGATTATTATAAAGGAAAAGACAAAGAAATTCAACAGATGTTAAATTTGTGGGGTGGACACTGGTTAATGTTTTTGGCCACAGCCTCCACTAAAAGATAACAGGTCTGGTCCTAGTCATTATCAAAATGGAGAAATCTTACTCACATTTCAACTGTAAACTCATACTGGAAAGAATTTATGAAGCTACTGAGCAAATATATTCTCAAACAAAAGAAAGTACTACAGAAATAATAAACACAAATTCTATCTTGAACTTACAAATCGACTTTCAGATTTTACCTGAATATTCTACAGATCAAATAGCAATAGAAGAGGAATTAATTACTATTAAAGAAGATTCTATTTCATCTTATATACAACCTAATGGGATTGCTGATGACCAAGAAATGACTGTAACTAAACCATCTGTGTCTTTAAAATGACCAGAAATTGATTTGCAGTTACAATTGATAGAGAACTATGACAATGTTGATAACCAATTGCTAACTACAAAACTGATCATGATTGAGTGTTTTACTCAGCAGAGTCAAATGTTGAGGCCTGAAGCTTCAAAACAACAAGGGACTACCTATAAGAGATTCAGGTCTCTAAAACAGAGGAGGGGACACTTCTTCCTGACTCAAACTTTGCAACAAGGAATAAAAAGAGATTTATTTGTTGACAGAGAGGCTTTGTTATGGAAACTGACTTGGCACAAAAAGAAAGCCAGAATAAGATTTAAGAGTGTGATTTAAAATGGTATATAATGGATTTAAGGCTTTTTAGACACGGACTGACTTAAAGTTTAAGATTGGTAAATAAGACTCCAGAAAATTTTGACTGAATAAAGATTAATTAAATGTGAAGCTATTGAAAAAATGTTTGTTTTTTTTGTATTAATATGTGTATGGTGGATATAATAATTATTTGGATTGGATCTAAGTGTTATTGAATAGATTAAAAGAGTATTATATAGATTTTGATTGACTGATAGATTATAGATTCAAAATAGATTAGAAATGTAATTTTTGGTGTAATATTTTTGTTTTTTTTAAGAAGGAAAGTTACTTTGCAAAGGAAGGAGAATAAGAGGGATTCTTGATAAAAGAAGAAATAACATTGATAAACGAGTTATTGATTATGTTAAGGAAAAGGGAAAGGAAAGACACCTGAAAATTCAATAATATGGTTATTTAAGCTAAACTGGAATATGGTAATTTTAAACAGTAAAGCCAAATACAGGATTTTGATTTATATAAATGAAATGTTTTTGATGATTGTTTTGATTAATTGAAGTTTATTGAAAAAGACATTAATTTTAATATATTATATTATTTGAGGGAATGGAGAGGAAGGTTTCAATGATTGAATATGAATTATATATGAATGATTTTTCTTTTATATAATTGATTACCCTGTCACTACATTGTTTCTCAAGCACTTGGTTGTAAAAAAATAATAATGATAAAACCTGTATTATAAAAAAAAATCATGAAGAGTTGAAAAATGAACTTGACAAAATGAATAAAAAATTACCAATATAGACTCCCAAATTGAAAATTTTAAACAGATGATTACAGATAATCAGCAAAGAATTCAAAAAATAGAAGACAAATCAGTTGAAGTTGATCAGAAATTAGAAGCCTTAAAAGATGAAAATGAAAAATTGGCTGAAATAAATGGAGAATTGGAAGATTCGGCAGTTATAGAGATGGAAAAAGCTTCATATTTCCTAAGATTTCAAAATATAATAGAAGACAAGGAAAAGGACATCTTAGATTTTATAACTGAGCTACTGGTAGATGCTCTAGGAATGGGGAAGATCCAAATGGAAGGACAATTGGACCAGATCTATAGAGTCAACTCAAACTATGCTAGAAGAAATAAAGTGCCCAGGGAAGTCCATGTTAGATTTCTTAAAAGATCCATAAGAGATGAGATTTTGAGAAAAGTAAGAGATCAATCATTAAAATATAAAGAAAAAGAAATATTAGTTCTCAAATAAATTCCTAGAAGGATAAGAGAGGCCCAAAGAGACTATCAGTTCTTAACCAGGAAATTGGTTGAAAAAGGAGTAAACTTTAGATCAGTGGTTCTCAACCTGTGGGTCGGGACCCCATTTGGGGTCAAATGACCATTTCACGGGGGTCACCAAACAACGCAGTCCGCCATTTTTTCCCCCTTTTCCTTAGCTGTGCTACTCCCTTTTATTCTATTGGCTTTTGAAAGCCAATAGAATAGACTCTCTTGAATATAGTCTAATTCTATTGGCTTTCAAAAGCCAATAGGAATTGTCCAGGCTGTCTCTGCCCTGCTGAGCCCACCAAAAGTCCCATTCTGCAAATGGTGCTGCACCAGTTGAGTAGTCCTCGACTTACAACCAGTTGAGTAGTCCTTGACTTATGACCGGTTGGGGGTCGCGCCATTAAAAAGGTTGAGAACCACTGCTTTAGATGGTTGATTCCAGAAGGGATCCTAATCTACTGGGAAATGAAAAGATACAGACTGGACACACCACTTAAGGCATTGAAGTTTTTTGATAGCCACAGAGCATTTTTGGGAAAAGGTGATCCTGAACCCAAGAAACAAGACAAAAAGGTAGCTGAAGGAGCGGCTAAACAAACAGAGGAGGAAGAAATCAAAAATAAATAGTCGGAAGAAGGAGCAAGACCAAGAGACCAGAGACAGATAAGATTGATTAGAAGATTGAGACCTAGATATAATTGAAAAAGATGGAGGAGTTAAGAATTTTATCAATAAATATAAATGAACTAAATTCTCCTTTAAAAAGGAGAAAAACTTTTACAATATTACAAAAACTAAAAATGGATATAATTTGCCTCCAAGAGACACACATTAAAAGACAACATTTTAAAATTCTAAAACAACCGAAGATTGACAAGCTTTATTTTACATTTGTATCTCAAAAGAAAAGAGAAATAGCCCTTTATATTAAAGAAAAGATGAACCCCAAACAAATTTATGCAGATGAAGAGGGAAGAATACTAATGGGGAAAATTATGGTAGATCAAAAACAGATATTGATATTGATGATAGCAAAATACGCATCTAATGATAAGCAAGAGCAATTTTATCAACAACTACACAAGAAGATACTGGATTTAAATTATCAAATCTTTGTATAATGGTAGACTTTAATGCAATAGCAGATGTGATTTTGGATTATAAAAGCCATAAGCCAGGGAGAAAATGAGGAAATATACTACCTAAAGCATTCTCAACAATGATAGAAAAATTGTGTATCCAAGACATATGAACAGAGAGAAATCCAGAAAAACTACAATATACATTTTATTCAAATAGACATAAATCATGGTCTCGAATTGATATGATATTGACGTCTTTTGACTTGAAAATGATAATACAAGATGTGGAGTTAGAAACTAATGTTTGGGCAGACCATAACCCAATAAAAATGACTTGGAAAGGAACTAAGAAAAAATTAAGATGGTCTCTGAATAAATCTATATTGAAAGAAAAAGAATTCTTGCAACTAGCTACAAAGAAAATGGATTTTTTCTTTAAAATAAACAAGAAAGAAGAAACATTTCTTCAAAATTTATGGCCAAAGCATTCTTCAGAGGGTTGTCTATAACTTATGCTTTTAAAAAGAATAAACAAAAGAAACGATTACAGTTAAAGCTGAGAGGAGAACTTAAAAAATTGGAACTAGAGTTTCAAACAGATCCACAAAAGAAAGTCCTTAAGAAACAAATGGACATAATAAAGCATAAATTAAACCTGGCTGAGACAGAAGAAATGGCTCACACAGATTAAATGGACTAAACAGAATTTCTTTGAAAATGCTAACAAGCCAGGGAGATGGCTAGCATATAGACTAAAGAAAGAAAAAAAAAGAATGATAAATAAGCTACAAGATTCAAAAGGAGAATTACAGTTCCAAAATGATGCAATGAAAATAATTATTAAAGACCACTATGAGACACTTTACAAGGCAGAGGAAGTTCCTAAAGAAAAAATACAGTTGTACTTTAAAAAAGCAGACTTGCCAAAAATCCTGGAGGATATTCAAAATAAATGGAAAAATATCAATGATGGAGATTACAGAAGTGATAAAAAGACAAAAAAAAAAAAAGATAAGACTCCAGATGGACTTCCCGCAGAATTCTATATAGCATTACAAGATATATTAAGCCCGACTTTGAAAGAACTGTGTAATAAAATACTTTTGGAGACTAAAATACCAAAGTCGTGAACTGAAGCTAATATTACCTTAATACCTTACACAAATAAAAAACTATAGACCAATATCATTATTAAATGTGGATTATAAAATTTTTGCTTCAATAAAGCAAATAATTAAGAAATTCTTGACTGAATTTATACACACAGATCAAAATGGCTTTCTACTAAAAGACAGATTAAAAAAATAAACTTAAGAATGATTTTGGATGTTTTAGAATACTATGAAAACCACCCAGAGAAACATGGCATTAATATTTCTTGATGTGCAAAAAGCTTTTGACAATCTAAACTGGCAATTTATATGGTAGAAATGGACTTTGGGAAAAATTTTATAAATGCAATTCAAACAATTTATCATAAACAAACGGCTAGAATAATTTTAAATGGAGATTATATAGAAAACTTTGATATTGAAAAAGGTACAAGACAGGGTTGTCCGTTATCTCCATTGTTATTTATACTAACATTGGAAGTATTGATTAGAAATATTAGACAAGATATAGAAATTAAAGGATTGGAGATAAAAGATCAAAAATATAAATTACAAGCCTTTGCAGATGACCTGGTTTTTATCGTGGAGGAGCCACTTGAAACAACTACCGAATTGTTGGAAAAAATAGAAAAGTTTGGAGAAGTGGCAGGCTTGAAAATAGAGAAAAGACTAAAGAACTAACAAAGAACTTAACAGACAAACAGAAAAGTCAACTTATAAAAAAGACAAACTTGCAAATAGTTAAAAAAAGTTACCTAGGAATCTATTTAACAGCAAGAAGTATAACATTAAAAGAAGACAATTATGAAAGATTGTTAAAACAAATAAAATTGGAAAAGTGTCATTGTTAGGAGGAATAGCTACAGTGAAAGTGAATATTTTACCGAAAATACTCTTCTTATTCCAAACAATTCCTGTAAAATTGGGAAAGGCCTTTTTTAGTGACCTAAATACAACAATACTGAGATTTATTTGGCAAGGGAAGAAAGCATGAATTAAAGTGAAAATGCTACAAGAAGCTAAAGATAGTGGAGGATTTGGACTACTGGATTAGATAATGTATTATCAAGCAGCTATCCTACCATGGCTTAAACCAGTGGTTCTCAACCTGTGGGTTGGGACCCCATTTGGGGTCGAACGACCATTTCACAGGGTCGCCAAACAACACAGTCTGCCATTTTTTCCCCCTTTTCCTTAGCTGTGCTACTCCCTTTTATTCTATTGCAGTGGTTCTCAACCTGTGAGTTGGGACCCCATTTGGGGTCGAACGACCATTTCACGGGGGTCACCAAACAATGCAGTCCGCCATTTTTTCCCCCTTTTCCTTAGCTGTGCTACTCCCTTTTATTCTATTGGCTTTTGAAAGCCAATAGAATAGACTCTCTTGAATAGAGTCTAATTCTATTGGCTTTCAAAAGCCAATAGGAATTGTCCAGGCTGTCTCTGCCCTGCTGAGCCCACCAAAAGTCCCATTCTGCAAACGGTGCTGCACCAGTTGAGTAGTCCTCAACTTATGACCGGTTGGAGTCGCGGCATTAAAGAAGTTGAGAACCACTGCTTTAGAACATGGGATAATTTTTACCAATGCTTAGGAAAACAAACTAGTGAGAAATGAATGTGATATGTTACTTTGAATATATATTAGTAAGAAGAATGATATGTATTGACCAACTGATACTGTTTATGATTATAGTTGATCACATTTATCACAGCTATTTACCATTATATCAATTATTGTTAACTGAACAATAGTCTGTTTGCTAAAGATTGAAAATGTTATTGGGGGGGGGTAACCCCAATGTTGATCTAAACCCTGTCCTAATCCCAATCCTAATTCTAACCCTACCCTAAACCTTAATCCCCATCCTGATACTATTTTGTCCCCAACCCTATATAAAACAATAAAATCTTTATTAAAAAAAAAAGAATTTAGAAGCCCTGAAGAACCTAAGAAAACTGTCCCCCAAGCAGGACCAATGGGCTCAAAATTTCAATTGATTTAGCTTCACTCTTCAGTACCTGCCTGGGGGGGGGGGATTTCTCAGCAGATGCACTATCACACCTAACACAATACAAAAGCTCCAGGGAGGAAATAGTTAATGCGATCGTTCCCTTGGGGCAATTAGCAGCACAAGGCTTTAGAGGCCAGTTCTGCCAGCTTCTCCTCAGCTAACTGACAATGATGTCACCCAAAACCTGAAAGAAACCCTGGAGGGGGATGAATGTTTTAGAACCCATAAAGGTGACATGATGATGAAAGAGGGTCTGGCTTGGAAGGGTTTCAAACTGTACATGCCACTCAACCCAAGAACCCAAATTTTGCAAAGATGTCAAGACATGAAGCCAGTTATTTTGGGTTTTTGAAGACCCTCCATTTGCCAGGAGGCAATTCTGGGCTCCAAAATGAACAAAGACATAGAGAATTATGTTGCTGGGTGCCCAACATGCACTTCAATGAAGACTGCCAGGAAAACTTCTTGGATTGTTGCAGCTGGTGGCTAACCCCCGCAGTTCATTGGAGGAAGTAGCCATGGACATCCTTGCGGAACTGCCTGAGAATTCTGGGAAAACTATAATCTGGACTGTGATTGACTTGTTTTCAAAGCAAACACATTTTGTGGCATGCCCAAACATCACATCAGCTCGGACCTTAGCCAAACTGTTTGTGCAGCCTATATATAAGCTGCATGGAGTCCCAAAGCGCATCATCTCTGATAAGGAGGGATGCAGTTTACCACAAAGTTTTGGCAGGAATGTATCAAATTGATAGGTTCCTCACAAGACTTAGCTCTGGATTTTATCCAAGTACCAATGGGGGGGGGGCAGAGAAACTAACGCAATGATAGAGCAATACTTGCACTGCTATGTGAACTACCAGCAGTCCAAATGGGCAGAACTTCTGCCTTTTGCAGAAATGGCCTACAATAACTCTGTACATAGCAGCACTGGATTCACCCCATTTAAGGTAGTGACAGGAGTAGATTTTGTATGTATGCCAGAACTACCAGAGGGGACCCCTTCCTCATTGTCCTTAGTTGATTGGATGGATAGTTTGAAAAGTACATGGGGGGAGTGCAGAAGGCATTAAATAAGGCCAAGGAACTGTATAAGAAGCAGGCTTATCAGAAGAGGGCACCCCAAGAGAGTTTTAGGATTGGGGACTGGGTGTATCTGTCTACTAAGTATTTTAAGCTAAGAGAGCCTTGTAAGAAATTGAGTACTAAGTACCTAGAACCTTTCCCAATTGTGAAAGTCATAAATCCAATAACTGTGGAGTTACAGTTACCAAAAGAATTGAAGCAAGTGTTTCATTGCAGGTTATTGAAACCATTCAAAAACTCCAGCTTAAGACCAGAAGCAGAGGAACCCCCTCCTCCTATACTGATGGAGGGGGAGAAGCATTATGAAATTAAGAAAATACTAGACTCAAGGATTTCTAGGGGGAAGTTACAGTACTTAGTCTGGTCAAGAGGCAAATGCTGAATGGGTAAAAGCCCAGGATGTTAAAGCTGATCAATTGATATGGAAGTTTCATGAGAAATACCCGCAACATACAAGGTGATTATGTCTGAATGTTTGAATTCATGTACTTATTGTTTCCTTATTCTATTTTTTTTCAGAGGGTTGCCAAGTTGAATTACTGAGATGTTTGCTAACCTCTATAGCTGCACAACTTGCTGTAGAAACAGGGGGGAGGGGAGTATGGGAAAGAAAGGGGAGTTTCAGGAAGCCATCCATGGACTGTGAGAACCAAGGTCATCCAAAGCAGGTGATCTGGCTAGAGAAGTGGGCCATTCACATAACAAACAGAAAGAATGTGATTGGCAATGTGAACACATGGTGGGTGGGGGTTATGAAAAGCTATTGGTAACTAACCAGAACTTCACACAAGAAACTTAGAGTTAGTATTATTTCTTCAGTGCCAGGATGTGTATTCAATAAAAAATTAACTCTTATGGCACCTCAAGATGGTAGAGTTTCTTTAATGTTGAATTCGCCAGTTGGAGGATTGACGTTCAACTACTTGCATTTTTTACAAAAGTATTTATATTAAAATAAATAAATTTGGAGAGAAAGTATTTGCTATTTGATTGCAACAGATAACAGTTGCAATACTCAGATTTTTTTAGACAATTAATTTGATTTAGGAACAAGGAAATTATGGTATTTTTTTAATCTTGAAACCTGATGAACAAAATTATTCAGAAAAGATCTTTCCAATATTTATTTATATATTTTCATTTCATACATCTATTTATTTATAAATGTATAAAGCTTCCCAATTCTAAATAACTAATTTTATTTACCATTGTGTGACCCATGCCAGCTTAATGAAAATAGAGTATGTTGTGGATGATGCTATTTAGAAAAAAGAAAACTGAGGAAATGGAATAATATAGTTTAAAATATGAAGAAAAAGAATGGGTGCCCTAACACAGTCCTATGAAAAACAGAACAGTCTATAACAGTTATTCACAAATCTCATTTGTATATAGCACTGGATACACTGTACCTCCTATAGCCAATGTTCATACTTATAAACTGTGAACTATGGCTTAAAGACTGTAAATGCAAAAGTCATAAAAAGGTCACATCTAGTTTGCAGAAATTTTACAAGCTTTTAAAAATTGCAGATATTTTTATATTTCTTGCATAGGAGTGTGCTTTAAGAAATATAGAGGTGTGGGGCTGTTTTGACATTGATGAAAGGAAATATGGGGTTATCCAGTGCTTCCTACTCTCTTTTCTATCTGAATCCTATATGAACTTCATCAAAATAAACTTCCTGTTGTCTTTTCTCTGCTCAAGTCCTTTTTTGTTCAGGGCAGAGTAAGCATAGCCCAAATTGCCTGCTCTTTTATTAGAGCAATTCATTCCAGAACTCTTCAGGAATATTTGATTGGAGGCATAAACAATTGATTTTCATGTTATATTTTGTTGTACCTAATAGCTCTGCTTTTAGCTTTTCACAAATCTAGAGAGCACCAGATTGCCTTTGAGAAAACTGTTCTAAATCAAAATAGTTTTGCTTTGAATAATCTTGTTAGATATGTATGACATTTTAGAAGGGAACATTAACAATATGAGGGAAACCATATGATAGGTGTTTTATAGATATGCTATGTGAAAATTGTTTTGAGGTATTGACTCATTATAATCACTGCATTTGATTGGTTGAAGTTTTACTGTCTGTCTTTGATTAGTTGACGAATTTTCATTTGGATTTGGATTATGTGAGACTGCATAGTCATGCATGGTGTAATCTATCTTGGAAACATTCTCTTGATTTAAATAGCTTATAAGCATCCTTAAATAAAACAAAATAAATACGTATGGAAAGATATTAACTCCTGAACAAACAAAATCTCTGGATTCCCAATTTCCCAAGTGGAAAAAAGTCCACCACAAAGCTACCTTGTTAATAAATAATAATAATAATAATAATAATAATAATAATAATAATAATAATAATAATAATAAAGTTGGAAGGGACCTTGGAGGTCATCGAGTCCAACCCCCTGCTCAGGCAGGAAACCCTATACCATTTCAGACAAATGGCTGTCCAGTCTCTTCTTAAAAACTTCCAGTGTTGGAGCATTCACCACTTCTGGAGGCAAGTTGTTCCACTGGTTAATTGTTTTAACTGTCAGGAAGTTTCTCCTTAGTTCTAGGTTGCTTCTCTCCTTGATCAGTTTCCATCCATTGCTTCTTGTCCTGCCTTCAGGTGCCTTGGAGAATAGCTTGACTCCCTCTTCTTTGTGGCAGCGCCTGAGATATTGAAAGGCTGCTATCATGTCCCCCCCTCGTCCTTCTCTTCGTTAAACTAGACATACCCAATTCCAGCAACCATTCCTTATATATTTTAGCCTCCAGTCCCCTAATCATCTTTGTTGCTCTTCAAATAACTGGAAATAACTCTAAGCTCTTGAAATGAACAACTTTACAGCTGCTCTGTTGAAAATGGAGAACTGGCTCTAGTTGTCATGCTCTGAAAAAACAAAACACACAAACATTAAGTGACAGTGAGGTCCTTTTGTCAAAGCTCCTGGCTGCTTTGATTGTGCAAGAGGGTCAAACTAAGTATCAGTTCTTAGATTTCCAGTGCAAATTCCTGCAAAAAAAAAGCCTGTTCCACAGAGAATTCACAATCCACAATATTTAAGCCATCTGGTTCATCTGATAAAATAAAGGAAAAAATGTTATCCATAAGAGTTGTGGAGTGCAGCTGAAGCATTCACACGTTTACATTTTAAATACACATATGTGGAAAATTCTGTGCTGTTTTCATTGGAAAGGCTAATCTGACTCTTCCAATTTAGGCAATAAGCTTAAGACAAGCTGCAGAAAAGTAATAAATAAGCAAAGAGATTTACATATTCACATGTATAAATCAGACTGCTGTTACATTTTCCAGGAATTTGACTTTTGGAAAACATAAAACCCTCTGCTGTCAACAAGATTGCTTCAATTTGTCTTAAAACTTTGGAGTTCATAGGAGATAAAAATTTGGGATGGTTTCATTCCAAGAAAAAAAAAAACATAACTGAGAGAATTACTTCTATTTTAAGTATAAAGTTCACATTTACTTATTGCTGCAGGTAGCCATGACCTAATTGTCACTAAAATGATAAATCTTTATTGGCTATATACCACTTCGGAAAACTTCTCCCATATTAAAAAGAACTCTAATGCCTATCTAATCTATTACAGTGCTAGTATGAGGTTATGCTTCTCAGGAACATAACACATCCTCTTGTATAGTATGTAGCTAGGTAAGTGTTAAGATTTGCCTATCCTTGCAATGTATTTGTTATAAATAAATTTTCTTTCTTTTAAAACCTGTTTCACATCATTTCCACTTTCAGGATACTCCTACACAAAGAATAGTTCAACCTCCAAGAGTAGAGATTTTACAATTTAAAATTAGTCACATTTCCAGATTGTTGGCAGCCTTTCTGAATCTTGACCTTTTTCAGATCTTAGCCTTCATCTCATCACAACACTAAGTGGCTAATTGATCTCAGGCTCTAGTTTGAATATTTGACAGTCTGGTCTAATGGGCTTCTCTAAGTAAGATCAGGAAAGGAAGACCTAACAAAAAATACCAGTGCTTTTTAACCAAGTTAATAATACATTGAATTAAAAACTGAGCTGCAGTGGCAAAGAGAGCAGCTGAAAAAGAAAAAAAAATGATTTGGTGAAAACTTTGGGTTAAGTGTTTTTTCTAGCAATCTAAATTTAGAAGCAGAAGATCTGTACTATAATAGCAATGCAGACTTGCTTTCAACGTGCTTTGCATGTGTGTGTGTGGGTACATATGTGTGTGTGTGTGTGTGTGTGTGTGTGTGTGTGTGTATTTGTGTGCATGATGTGAATTAGTGTCAAGGTAGCAGTTGCAATTAAATGAATATGTACTCTTTTTGCATATATGTTGGCACTAATAATATCTGCAAGGATGGCCTGATCAAGTGATGGCGATGGTTTGATCAAAAACCTGACTTGTTTTATTCACTCTGAGCAGATACTACTGCCCAGACAGTTTTTTCATGATCCTTTCTAGACAATGTGATATTTTTTTCAATGCTTTGGGCTGTCTTGCTAGAGTTTCAGAGCAGTTGTATAGATGATGATAGTTACTTATAGATAGTCCTTGACTTACAATCAGTTGCTTAGCAACCATTCAAAATTATGATGGCCTGCTGGAGTACTTATAACCAGGATTTGACATTCTGACTGTAGCTCCCGCTGAAATCATGTAACTGCAATCAGGATACAGTTAAGGCCATTTGTAGTGTCTTGCACACACGATCCACATTTTACAATAGTTTTGCTGAAAAACAGCATTTATTTCTGGGTTTTGGCAAAACCACATCCATAGCAGTTCACTTTATGACTATGGCATTTGCTTAAAGACCTGGGATTCGCTTAACAATGCAAATAATGGTTGTACTTTTTTATGACTATCATGAGTTTCAGCCATGATGGATAGGCTCTATTATGGTCATAACTTTGCTTTGCTGAAAACAAAAACACTGAAACAACTCTTTTAATTTGCTCAAAGTTCATTGTTTATCACAAGACTTTTGTTTATTGATGCATTTATATAAACCTCCTTTTGTTTAAATAGCAATGTCTTAGGAGCTCTTGGCAGCCATCATTGCTCTTCCCCTTCCGTTCTCCTTCAAAGTTTTAATTATTATATTTCTTAATGAGTAAATGTGCTGGCAAAGATTTAATTTTATCTTTTTTTTTCAAAATTTTATTTATAATACAATTAAAAAAAACATTGGATGTAACATGACATTCCAGTATATACATTCTTATCAAGTTGTTCCACACTTTACAATCAATTCTTCATCTCTAATTATACATCTAAGTTTTATATACAGTACTTATTCTAAGATAACATATATTTGTATCTTAACATTAACCTTCGTCCTCCTCAAATCCCTCCAGCAGTAAAATTTATCCCAGGTTTTGAAATAAACTGATCCACATTTGTCTTTCAATACCATTGTGAGCCTGTCCATTTCCACACATGCTAATATTTTCTATAGTGACTCTTAATTATCTTAAAATAATTACCCAACATATTAGGCAATAGAACTAATCTCAGCCCAGATCACATTTGTGCCATATTGGACCTCTGCCTGACCTTTTTAAAATACAATAGAGGGGTTAAAAAAGTCCATCTATGTTAGAATTAAACACCCTCCCTCAACAGAGGGTGAGGAATATGATACCACCTATCCCCTGCCTACAACGCAGTCCTTTCAGCAGTTTCATGAAGATTCCATAACTATTTGCACTCTGATTCAAGTGACCCTGAGGGCACATATAAACCGCTCAGAGAGAGTGCTAATGACCAGATGAATGCAAAGAAATACACTCCTTCCATCTTCCCACCATCCTATCAGAACCTATCCTTCAATATGTCCACCATCCAGTCTCAACTGTCAGTATCTATCCTTCCATCCCCCATCACCATCCAGTAATATCTGATAAAGCATCTTAGATGAGAAGTGAAATGTCTTCTTCTTCTTCCTCCTCAAGGGAAAATAATCCAGCTGCCTTTTGAAAAAACACCTTTGAGACAACTATGACCTGGATGGCTGAGAATCTCTATAGAGCTCTACTATTGAATTTTTGAAAAGTATTTGAAGCCACAAGGAAGTAGTTGCAGGCTGAGGAAATCTGTTGTAAACAGGATGAAACAGATACAGAAACAAAATGAATGCTGTATCTCAGTCATTCCTTGAATACAGTAAACTATCTGAAATTTGGCATTAATTTCAAATTTCTATATGTCTGATTTAATAGTGTTTAGAAAACCACTCTGGACTTAATTAGCCTTTAAAACAATCACATTGACTGCCACATTAGATACAGTCTGTTTTAAATTGTTGGCTAAGGCAATATTAAAATTAAAATCTAAAATTAATCTTCAAACAAATTCTATACAAATAACATACAAACCACAAAAATCTAATATCTATCAGACTGAAATATTAAAATTGGTTCCTAATAAATTGTTGTTCTCTCTCCTGAATCCTGTACCATTCAAATTTGCATCTTTGTTGTTAAAAAGTCAGTTCTTTTATTTTCAATTTTAAAGGTTGATTTTTGTTGCAGAAGATATGTATACAGAGTGGCAAGTCCAGAGATTAATTGTGTTTTGTTACTACAAGTAATAATACTCTTTTTAAAACATGGACAGAAGCTAATGTTACTTTGATACCAAAAGGGGACTCAGATCTGACCCAGATCAAAAACTATAGACCAGCGGTTCTCAACCTGTGGATCGCGACCCCTTTGGGGGTCGAATGACCCTTTCACAGGAGTTGCCTAAGACCATTGGAAAACACATATTTCCGATGGTCTTAGGAACCTAGACACTGCTCTGCATCTGTCTCCACATGGCCTCCTCAGCCATTTGCAGAGAGAGAGAGAGAGAGACAGAGAAGCACTTTCGCTTCTCTCTCTTTCTCAGGTGGACTTACCTCCTGCAGGGCTCCTGATTGGCCCTGCATCAGGGTGCTCTACCCCCTGAGAGAAGCGCGGCCAGGACCTCGTGGTCTTGCAGCTGCCCGGGGAAGCCCCAGGATCTCTGCTGGGAGTGGCCTGCTGGAGGCTCTGCGGAGTCCCAGCTGGGGCTGCTGTGGCAGTTTCCTCACCCTCCTACTCTCCTTCTTCCTCCTGGTGCCCCCCAGGTGCCTCGGGCAAGTGCTGGAGCAAGAGAAGTACCTGGGGGGAGCAGCTGGGCTGGTGGAGGGCAGGCGGGCAATGTGGCACCAGCCCCCACGCGGCTCCATCGATGGAGGAGGATGAGGCCGGGCAGTGTGAAGTCCCAGCTGGGGTGACTGTTTCCTCACCCTCCTCCTCTTCTTCCTCCTGCTGCTCCCCAGGCGGCTCAGGTGGGCACTGCCTCCACTACAGCTCCATCGATGGGTGGAGGGTGAGGCCGGGCAGCGTGGAGTCCTGGCGGGGGCAGCGGCTGGGCCAAGGGTGGTGGGGACCTCCGGCGATGCTGCCAAGCCACTGCCTCTAGAGCCGCTGCCTCCCGTCCTGCTCCCCCTCCCCACCCATTTGCCTGAGGATGCAGCGGAGGCCGGGCCGGGGGCAGCGAGGACCCCTGACGATGCTGCCATAAGAGAGAAAGAGAGAGAGAAAAGAGAAAGAGAGAGGAAAGAGAGAGAAAGAGAAAGAGGGAGGAAACAGAGAAAGAGAGAGAGAGAAAGAGAGAGGAAAGAGAGAAAGAGAAAGAGAGAGAGAGGAAAGAGAGAAACAGGAAAAGTGAGAGGAAAGAGAGAGAGAAAGAGAAAGAGGAAAGAGAGAGAGAAGAAAGAGAAAGTGAAAGAGAGGAAAGAGAAAGAGAGAAGAAAGAGAGAGAGGGAGGAAAGAGAGAGAGAAAGAGGGAGAGGAATGGTGCTTCTCCAACCAGGCTGGGCAGAGCCGGCGAAGCGGCCTTCCTGCCCCCCTCCCTGGCCAGCTGGATGGGGGATTGGGGGTCACCAAAACATGAGGAACTGTATTAAAGGGTCGCAGCATTAGGAAGGTTGAGAACCACTGCTATAGACCAATATCACTACTGAATGTGGAGTATAAAATCTTCACTTCAATAATAACTAAGAGGCTGAAAAGATTTTTGACTGAATTTATATACCCAGATCAAAATGGATTTTTGCCAAAGAGACAAATAAAAAATATTTTGAGGGTAATACTAAATATATTGGAATATTATGAACTTCATCCAGGAAACAACTGGCACTAGTATTTTTAGATGCCCAAAAGGCATTTGATAATGTTTCTTGGCAATTTATGATTCAACAACTAAAAACAATGGACTTTGGTCAAAACTTTATAAATACGATTCAGACAATATATCAGAACAGCAAAAGTAATTGTAAATGGGGATTACACACAGAATTTTGATATATGAAAAGGCACAAACAAGGATGTCCATTATCCCCATTGCTATTTATCTTAACTTTGGAAGTTTTAAATAGAAACATTAGGCAAGATCCAGAAATTAAAGGATTGAAAATAAAAGGTGAAACATACAAACTGCAAGCATTTGCAGATGATTTGGTATTCATTCTAGAGGAACCTTTAGAGATGATTCCTAAACTGTTGGAAAAGATAGAACGATTTGGAGAGATAGCAGGATTAACTAGATAGAGAAAAAACTAAAGTGATAGTTAAATTTTTTACAGATAAACAAAAAAAGCAATTATCAGAAAAAATAGAATTGCAAATAGTCAAAAAGATCAAATATTTGGGAATATATTTGACAGCAAGATGGTTCAACAATAAAATAAGATAATTTTATTAAATTGTTAAACCAAATAAAGCTTGATTTGGAAAAATGGAAGAATCTTCAACTGTCGATGTTAGGAAGAATTGCTACGGTGAAAATGAATATATTACCAAAAATATTATTTTTATTTCAAAAGATACCTATAAAACTGGAGAAAAAAATTCTTTGAAGATTTAAACTCTATAATTCAAAAATTTATCTGGCAAGGAAAGAAACCTAAAATTAAACTGAAAATGTTACAAGAAGCCAAGGAAAATGGAGGCTTTGGCTTGCCAGATTGGGTTTTATATTATCAAGCATCAGTGTTAACATGGATAAAAGAATGGATAACTCTTAGAAATAAAAGATTGCTGTATCTGGAGGGACATGACTTGCAACTTGGTTGGCATGCTTTTCTATGGTATGGGAAAAATAAAATACATATATACTTCCAAAACCACTACATTAGAAATGCATTATTATTAACTTGGGGAAAAATAAAATGTAAAATTTATTTGAAAATTCCAAGATGGCTTCAACAATGGAAGCATTCATACAATTAAATCTAGTAAGTCTTGATAAAATATGGACATACAAAGATATTCTAAATTCTGGAGGGAACTTAAAATCTAGCCAAGAGATGGAAAGTCAGGGCATCGATTTAACATGGTGGTCACATTTACAAATGCAAGTCAGATATGATAAAGATATTAAACAGTATGGATTTTACAAAGAGCAGACTGTGTTTGATCAGACATTATTAACTTCTGATGAAAAGTTAATTTTAAAAATGTACAATTTCTTATTAAATTTCAAAATGGAAGATGATGTAAAAGAGACAATGATAGTATGGGCAAAGAATTTAATATAATATTGACTTAGAAAAATGGCAAAGTTTGTTGGGAAAAACTATAAATTGACAATCTCAGCTTTATACATAGAAAACTTATATAAAACATTTTATAGATGGCATTTGCCACCAACAAATTAGCAAAAATGTTTAAAAACATGTCAGAGAAATGTCGGAACTGTAAACCCAAACCAGGTACTTATTATCATATGTGGTGGACATGTGTTAAAGCAAGGAGATATTGGACAATAATCCACACTTGGTTAGAAAAAAATTTAGAGAAACACATAGACTGTAAACCTGAATTTTTTTTACTAGATATAATGCCAGAAAAACTTGATAAGCAAAGTACATATTTGATTCTATATGTGATAACAATGACAAGAATTATATTTGCACAATATTGGAAAAACAGAGAAATACCACCAGAAGACAAAATAATAATAATAAAAAATAGACTGTGTGGAAATGGACAGACTTACTTTAAGGCTGAAAGAAAAAGAAGAAACAGAATATTTTCAAACTTGGGACCTATTTTATCAATGGTTAGAGAAAAAAATTGGGGATTAGGAATTTAATTTGTATTAGTAAATAAGATGCTCAGACAACACGTTTTTGTTGAATAATTATTATTGAACTTTCTTAAAAAAATAAAACTAATAAAACTAAAAAATAAAAAACTTTTTTATTTGTTTAAAAACTTAAAATACAAATTAAAAAAATAACAAACAGCAACAGAAGGCATTCTTGCATTCTGGAGCTTCCTTCCCTCCTTAGGAATTTGGCCATCCTCGCCCCCCCTTGCTGTCTGGCAAACTGCAAGCAACAGCAGGTGCAACTATGGAGTCAAATCAGGTTTGACCTTCTAGAAGAATGATAGTCCTGAAAAATAAAACACAACAGGGCACACAACATTAGACATCACTGTCCACTTCCATGACCTCCCTTACTTGGGCCAACCAGGATGCTCAGCATGAAATCTGCACACTAATCTAGTTGCCTTTACATCCATTGCTGCCACCTGTTCTACATTGACCAAAGGGTAGCCTACTAGATATTGCATTTTCCTTCTGTGGTATCAGGATGTAAGACTCTCCTTAATTTCATAGTGCTCCTTTCCTTTGACCAAAATGGGAAGAGGAGGTGCTTCCACAATAAGTCTTAACCCCAAATTGTGGAAAGCTTTCCGCAAGTTGCAGTGAAATACTGGGTGGACACTCCTAAGGTTTTTTGGCAATTGTAATTCTACAGTAACTGGATTTATGATCCAGATAATTCAGAAAGGTCCTATATACTTGGGGCCCAACTTTTAACAAGGCTACCTCAAGTTGAGAAAGTTTGTAGACAAGTACACTTTATCTCCCCCTTTGAATTCTCCCTGCAGTGCTCTCTTCTTGTCTGCTTGCCTTTTTGTGTCTCTCTAGCCTTTTGTAATGCTCTGTGCATTACCCCCCCCACCACATTTTTTTAAAGTTTCCATCTATTCAGCCAATGATACTGAGGATGGTTGTCCCTGAGGGATTGTTGGCATCGCTGCAAACTCCACTCTGCTGGCTACTCTGAATGGGGTAAATCCCATGCTACTATGCATGGAGTTATTATATGCCACTTCTGCAAAAGGCAGGAGTTTGGCCCAATTATCTGTTGGTAATTTACATAACACCTCAGGTACTGCTCTAATACAGAATTTGTACATTCACAGGTTCTATTGGTACTGGGGTGGTATGTGAAGGCTCTGTGAAGAGCCAATCAGCTTAAGGAATTCCTGCCAAAATTTTGTGGTGAACTGCATGCCTCAATGCACTTTGGGACTCCATGCAATTGGTAGATATATTATATGAATAGCCTTGCTAGGGATAAAGTGGAGGGAATATTTAGGCACACCATAGAACAGTGATGGCGAACCTTTTAGAGACCCAAATCCCACTTATGTATCGCTGGGTACCAGGTGGGCATGGCCTTTGGTTGGGAATGGCCATTTTGGTGGGCATGGCTGAGGTGGTCATGGCAGACTGGGTGGGCATGATGGGATGGGCATGGTCACCTCAATGTTTCTCATGGGGAGGGATGCCTGTGGAGGCTGAACAGGGTTGGAGCAGATCCAGGGGTCTCTGGCAGATGGGATGGTGGACAGAAGCCTCATCCTGCCGGGTGAGGCAAGGCGAGGCAGAGGGCAGGGCAGGGCAGGGGTGCCATTGCCACAGGGCAATGCAAGGCGAGGCAGGGACCAGGCCGGCTCCTGCCTGACACCATCAGCCCTCGCACACAGTGTCCATCAGCAGCCAGAGCCTTCCGGCCCCTCGGTTTCAGCATGACATGGTTGTTTGCCACCACCTGCGACCATTTACTGCTTCATCTGTCGCGACCATTTACTGCTTCATCTTTCGCACCCAATGCCGCTGCCATGAGGCTGCAGAACAAGCCAGGCAGAGGTAAGGAACTAGTATAATGGTTTCTTACTGCTGCCTGGCTTGTTCCATGGCCTCATGGCCACAGCATTAGGCAGGAAGAGGCAAATGGCCAGTTTCAGCACAATGTGGCTGGGAGGCTGCGGATAGCCAGCTGGGGCTGGGCTGGGCAGGGGCTGGGTGCGCTGCAGCCTCCCCGTTCATCTGTTCATCCATCTGCCAACTGGGGCTGCCTTTACTCACACGTAAGCGTGGTAGATGAATGCCCAGCCATGGGGTCTTTCCAGCACATTGTAGAAGAGCTTGCAGTAGAAGGCATTCCTCTTGGGCAGCTTCCTGCTGATGGCCGAACAGGGCTTGCTGTGGATCAAGACGTGTTTGCTGCTACCGCTGCCTTCAGAGCCGGCAATCAGCAGGGCCCCATCATGGGAGGATTTGGGGGCACCATGGTCTAGCCTCATGAAGTCTACCTTCTTCTTGCTCAAAGCTGCCCAGTTGCACCCCCATTGTGCAACTTCTGCACCATCCTTCAGCTACGGCAGCATCAGTGGTGGTGGTGGTTCGGAGGATGATTGCAAGTTCAGAGCGGGCATGAGCGGGCAGCCACACAGGGCAGAGGCACTGCCCAGAGCCAGAGTGGGGCAGTGGCATGACAGCAGTAGAGCCAGGCAGGACTATGATGCTGGCGGCGATGGCTGGGTCACTTTGGCCAAACCAGCAGTGGCGACGGCAGCAGCATAGAGGAGGTGAGGAGCGGTGCCCGCAATCTGCCTGGTTTCCCCTCCGCCTGCTTTGTACAGCTCCTCCCGGGCCCCCCACACCCACCATTAAGCCTTCCCACGTCACTCACTGAAGATGTGGAGGGGACACGACATGTGATCGGAGGAGGAGGAGGATCACTCCTGGGACTGCAGGTGACTGCCCCACTCCCAGACATACACATGCATGCTACTCATTGGCAATGCCTTGGAATGGTGCTTTTTTTGGCTTGGAGCTGGCATCTCTGGGCATGTGCAGAGTGCCCGTCTTTTGCGGGAATAAAAAAAAGCAATCTGCCACCACCGTGTGCAAGGAAACAAAGGAAGTTTGTTTGGGGAAAAAAGGTCAGTCAATCAATTCCAACTTCGCAATCTTTCCCAAAAAAACTTCCTTTGTTTCCTTTCACGCGGTGACAGATTGCGAAGCAGTAACGGCACGGGGCTGGAAGTCAAGTAAGGAAAGAAAGGCAATTTCTTGGGGGAGCGAGGATTTCTTTCCTTACCTGCCCCACTTGTACCAAGGCCGCTTTCCACTCAGATGTGTTGCTCTTGCCAATGGCCCGACTGCCCACTTCAGCACCCTCACTCCCCAAGCTCTGGCACTCCACCTGCTGCTTTGGTCGGCCTGCCAGCCCCCACCTCAACACTCTGCCCACCACTATCTAGCATGGCTGCCCCGGGATTGCAGGGGCTGGCCTGGCATGGCACACAGAGTCCTGTCTGTTGGCTGGCCTGCAGGGACTGGCCTGGCATTGTCCTACCCTCCCACCACCATGCAGGGTAAGGTTGCTGTGCCTGCCCCCATCCAGATGCCCTCGCCTCCCTAAGCGTTTTTTTTACTAACCTGCCTTTCAGCTGCATTCTGTTTCTCCGTTCACTTCTCAGCCTTCACTGCATGTTTATGGGACTATTGGTAAAAAAAAAGTTCCATCAGACTTTCTAACTTTTTGAGATCTCACGACCTTACACTGCACAGGTATTGATGCAGGTTCCTCATGGATGGTACTGAAGGCCTAGGACTGGGGCAATAGCGCACGTGCCCACAGAGAGGACTCCGTGTGCCTCCTGTGGCACATGTGCCATAGATTCTCCACGACGGCCACAGAATGTACCTGTTTGATGAACAAGTCCATAATGGTCCATATACATGTTTCCAGCACTCTCTCACAAGTCCACAATAAAGATTATGGAGATTTCCTCCCAGAGGTTCATTAATTTGACTACCACCTGCAACAGCCTAGCAGCCATCCCGGGCATCCATTTCATTGAGGCACACATAGGCAGCTGGTATGCCCTTTTCATTTTGGGCCACCAGAATTGTCTCTTCACTATGTGCAGGGTCTTCACAAACCCAAAATGTTCCGCTGCTCTAATATTGTGACTCCTCTGTAAAATCCAGGTCCACTGGCTGGCTGGGACATATATTTTGGTGCCTTCCTATGCTAGCCCCTACTTCACAGTTAGGTCATCTTTATGCTGCTGGAACCATTCATCACTTATTAGGGCATTTTAAAGGGTTGCATTACATTCTGGGTTGGCTCCTGCCAAGGCATTGCTTGCTGTCAGATAAGAACCGGTGCTTCAAACTGCTCGGATGGGATGATGGATGTCACCAGTGCTTATTGTGTTGCAGCAAACAGGAGAGGGCATCTGCAAGGAAGTTTTTCTTTCCTGGCATATACCAGAGAGTGACATTGAACTGGTTAAAGTATTGGGCCCACTGGACCTGTTTAGGGCATAGTTTCTTGGAGTCTTTAGTGCTTCTAGGTTCTTGTGATCCATCCAGACCTCAAAGGGGATTTTACTACCCTCCAGGTACTGCCTTCAGGTTAAGAGAGCCCATCAGATTGCCTAAGTCTCCTTTTCCCAGATTGCCCAGCAACCTTCGGTGTCAGACAACTTGTGAGATATATAGGCAAAGGTTGTAACTCCCCTTTGGCATTCCAACTGCCCAAACTGCCCTTACTGCTACATTTCTGACATCAGCCTGTATCACGAACAGCTTCTCTGGGTCTGGGTGCTTCAAGACGGCTCCACAGAGAACAAGCACTTCAACTTTTCACTTCATTTTTCACACTTATGACCATTGCAGCATTTCCAGGGTCATATGATTTATATTTGGATGTTTGGCAACTGATTCATATTTTTGATGGTCACAGGGTTATGTGATCCTCTTTTGCAACCTTTTGACAAGTAAAGTCAATAGGGAGACCAGATTCACTTAAGAACTGTGTTACTAATTTAACAACTGCAGCAATTCATTTAACAAATGTGGCAAGAAAAGTCACAAAATGGGGGAAACTTATTTAACAAATTTCTCACCCCTCCTCCTTTTATATCCTCTCCCCCTCCTTTTATATCCTTCCTTTCCCCCCTCCTCCTTTTATATCAGGGGTGTCAAACTTGATTTCATTGAGGGCTGCATCAGCACTGTGATTACTGTTGGGGGAACGGGGTGTCTGTGGCCAGCTCAACATCACTCAGGTCAGGGGTGACTGTGGGGGGATCCTGGGGTCTCTGGTGGAGGGGGGTAGGACTGGGGTGGGTGCTGGAGCATGGTCCACAAGAGAAACCTTGTCATCCCTCTTGGGCCATGCAGGTGACTCCCAGATGGTGGTGCAGGCTGCCCAGAGCCCTGGGCAGTGGAGGACAAGCACCCAGCCCAGCCTTTGAGCTCCTAGGGCACTAGGACCCCACAGCCAAAACCAGTCCAGTCCCATTTCCCCAAGGGGGCATCCGGCTGTGCTTACATCCTCTTTAAGGCTGTTGCTGCTGTGCTCACTTTCCTTGGCCAGGTTGATCATAGTGGATGCAGGAGGGCAAAGTACATAGTCAGAGGGAGGCCCACTCCCTCTCCATGCGAGGAGACCCAATTCTGTAACCAAATCATCCTTAGTGATAGGATGGGAGACCACCAGGATATGCCAGGAGGAGGGGACAAGGGAATGGTGACAAGGCAGAAAGGCTGCCAAGTGCTAAGGGAGGACTTCCCTCAGACCCTTCATCCCTCTCATTCCAATCTCTTTCCTTCCTTCCTTCTTATCTTCCTCCCTCCCTCCCCTCCTTCCTTCCCTACCCCTCTTTCTCATTCTCATCTCCTTCCTTCTCTTTTCTTCTCCCTTTCTCTTTACTGCTTCTCTCACAAAAAGCCTTTTTTCTCTTTCTTACGCACATGTCCCTCCAAAACCCTTCGCATTCTCATGCACACATCTCTCCAAAAGCCTTCCCATTCTCTCTCTCTCTCTGTCTCTCTCTCTCTCTCTCTCTCTCACACACACACACACATCTCTCCAAATTCTTCCCATTGTCACACACATGTCTCTCCAAAAACCTTCTCATTCTCATGTACACACACCTCCCCAAAAGCCTTTCCTCTCCCTCCCTCCCTATCTTTCTCTCTCATGCTTCTCTGACAAACGCCTTTTCTCTTCTGACTCTTTCTCTAGCATCTTTTCTCTCCCTCTCCCATCAAATCTGCCTCCTTTTATAGCCTCTCCTGTCTCCGCCCTCCTCCTATCTCTTCTGGGTGTGCCAGAAGTGCTGATCCTGGGGCCTTTGTCTCACCCTACAGCTCCTGAGGACTCTGTCTCAGAGAAAGTCCTGCACTGCACCACTTTGGCTCACTCCGTCCTCGGCTACATTTGGCTAGGCTAGGCAGGGTCATGTACTACCTGCCAGGTGCCAATGTACCACTGGTGGTATGCGTATCACAGGTTGAAAAGCCCTGGTCTAAGGGATACATTCTTCTTTTCTTTGAACAGCATCAGGTCTGTCATTCTTGATTTGCTGGCTGGATGAACCTCACTAGGTTCTTATCTATCAACTCTCAGAGTTCATCCATTTCTCTGGAGGTCATAGCCACGTTCAGGGTTTTCCCTCACCTCTTGCTGTGGTGTGGACTCATTTTGGATTTTCCCTAAGAGGGAAATGCATGGTGAAGTACCCTTTACCATGCATTTTGTGTTCTTTTCCCAGAGGATTCTGGGAAACCATTTTAGATAGCCAAAACAACTCTAATATCATTGCCTCAGCCATTTTCAGAGCAACCACGAACCGAATAGTCTCTTTATGATCTCCTAGCCTCAGGTGCACCAGCTCAGTTAGGCAGGATCCACCCAGTGTGCATCTCTGTTGCTTCTTCTTTGGGTGGGCCCTGAACCTCCAATGCCCTTCAGGTCTAGTCACCAACTGGTACCAGTCTGGGCAGACATGTGTGGTATTGCTCCCAGTTTCAGCTATCTCTGAAATAGTGGATCAGGAATTGCTCTGGCCAGTGCCTCAATCTCCCCACAATTCTCCAGAACTCTCAGATGTACTCTGTCACTGACCAACTCCCCTGCCTTATGTGACAAACATCAGACTCCTCTCTTCAGGTCTGCATGTTGCACCAAATCAGGCTCTGTGCTTTCCCAGAAATGCATCAGGATCCCCCAGCTCAGGAGCTCCTTCTTTATGGAGGGTCATCACCCATTCCACCACTTCTCCCTCGAGATTTGCCATGATTATGACCATGTAGGCCTCATCATTGGCATATGCTGGTCCATGCTAATCAAGTTATGACCACACCCGGCTCAAGAAAAATGCCAGCTTCTCTGGATTTCTGTGAAAGATGTCTTGGATTGGTGGAGACTGCTGGGGACTTGGGATACCCAGTACTCTGGTGGCCATCCCAGCCCATAAGGGAACCTCCATGGCTGGGTGCTGAACATTGGAAATTGTGGGGGCTGGCCAGTTGCCCTGAATTGAACCAATTTGTGAAGAGGTAGTCGGTTGGGAGAGAAGCTGTTTCCCCAGCTGCAGCAGTTGCAGCTCTTTGTCTGGGTTGTGGCAACGGAGTCAGTGCAGCTGTTGCAAGTTGACCAGACCCCTCTTGGGGGGCTGGGTCCAGTCTCCAGACTGCTCTGCTCCTCATACCTCCAGATTGCCGAACTTCTCTCTCAGTTGTCTGACTGACTGACTGTTGCACATTGCCAAATATCTCTGTTCTACTGGCCCTTCCCATTCTAAAGCTGTCCTCTCCCTCCATCTCTTGTCCTGGGCAAACTTGGCTCCTGAGTAGACTAGTGGGAACTTGGCTTTGGCTGCATTCAATGCCACTTCTTGCCACCACTCCACTCCTGGGGGGGGGGGGGGGCAAATGATTCCCATTTCCCCAGTCTACTCCAGCATTGCTGGCATCTCCATCTTCTTTACCTTCACTTTCAGGTGAGTTGCTGCTGCTTGGTGTCCTGTTCGTCACTCCCACCTTGGCTTTAGCTGGTTGCTCTCCCTTCTGCTCCATTTCAGGCATCTTCTCTTGAGTCTTTACAACCCATTTGGATTTAGCTCGATAGGGTGTAGGAGCCCAGGACTCCTTGGTAGAATTTAATTTTAAACAAGAGCTGATTAAATGGTTAAACAAGAATTAAATTTTAAACAAGAGCTGATTAAATGGTTAAACAAGAATTAAATTTTAAACAAGAGCTGATTAAATGGTTCCAACTGACGAACCCAGTAAGCACCTCCAATCTCTAATGCAAAACTTTATTGAGTACATCATTTTGGCACAGATGAAAGGAAAACTAGCTCTAGTTAATTGGAGCCTAAATCAGTATATTAAAAGTTTCCCTTCCCCCTAATCATACAAACCACATTATCCAATTAAGTGTTAGACACTTGTTATGAGAGAATATCTTTAGTTCTCAGTAAACAACTTCAGAGAGACCTTAGTTCTCAGTGGCCGGCTGCTCGATATCTGAAGTCTGCATTCCATTTACTCCTACTTCTCCCTGAGTTTATAGGCAAGTTAAGAAGCAGCATAAGAATTCTTCAGAACCTGACACAGAATGAAAACTTCTTAATCTCACAACATATGGACAGACTCAAGTGTAGTTTCAATTGGAAAACTGTGGCCATACTATATCAAGTTAAATCCAAAAATGCTAAGGAATTCCTGGAAGTTTGCTACTCAGACAAATCAGCCATCAACTGATCTATAAACCACATTTAAATACCATTTAGAAGAGATAATAAAAAAAACTAAAAAGGAAACAAAAAGACTAGGTTAGTTACTCTCCAGCAGCCTACAGCCATATAAGCAGGGATTAATATCATACAAACATTGGAAACACAGAAAACAACGCCTTAATCAAGGAACTTCCAACCACACTGCACACACACACACACACACACACACACACACACACACCAGCATTGGCAGGACAAGCTATTGTATATAAACAGGAAGCAGACCCCGATCTTAGCATTGATGATATTACCTATTTGGGTAATGAAATGTCTGCAAGGAAACAAACAAACTCAGAAAGCACCAAGGACTCCATAGCTCAACCTTGAGCTATATTAATTATTATTTATTTATTTATTCATTTATTTATGAGACTTATATACTGCTTTAAGTGCAAGCACTCTCTAAGCGGTGTACACCAGTAAGCAATGTATATATATATATTTACATTGCCCCCAACAATCTGGGTCCTCATTTTACCTACCCCGGAAGGATGGAAGGCTGAGTCAACCTTGAGCCGGTGACATTTGAACCGCTGACATGCTGAACACAATCAGCTAAAGTGGCCTGCAGTACTGCACTGCAATTCTCTTCTGTTAATTACTGAGCTGTGCCTAATGTGGTCTTTGTTTCAAACAGTACAGGTTATTTGGCATGACATTAATTTCTGTTTCAGGATACTATACCAGCCAAAAGACAACCCAGAATTTCATAATAGGAAGTTCTGAAGTCCTGGAATATCAACCACATTTAGCTAGAACTTGCAACATATGCTTTTGTTTAAGTCTTTTCAAAATTGTCAGTGGTAGTCTCATTTCAAATTACAAAGTTTTGTTTAGCAAATTCCTTTGTCTAGCAGACAGCCACATGTGCTTAGGAATTGAATGGAGTATGGGGACTATACTATTGAAAAAAAAATAAGCCTAAAATTAAAAAAAAATAGCATGCATAGAAATAGTTCTTTGGGACTGAAATCTCAAGCTGTATTTGTAAGAACCATATGATACTTGATAACTATATATTAAAGAATATCTTTAAAGAAAAATTCTTAAACCACTTTAATTCATATTTTCAATTATAATGGACTTTCTTGGAAACACTTCACTTATGAGTATGTTAATTTCACAGAACAATAGTAATTTTTCATTGGCCCAATAATAATTTTTATACCATGGCCAAGCTATCAGTGTGAATTAATACCAAAATGAGGGCTTCAAATTAAGACATTATGTTTATTTATTTTTATTTATTTTGATTCATTTATATGGCTGCACATCTAATAATTTTACTGAGTGATAAGTTAAAACTTAAAAAAAAATAACCCTAACACATAATGGAATCAGCAACTATATACAGTATATGTAATGATACCTGAGGATAACAACATTCACAAAACCTTTCTCTCTCTATCTCTGTCTATCCCACATTCCCTCCCTCCCACCCTCCCTGGTTCATTCCCCAAATAATGATATGGGAGCAAAGCTGGTTATAATGAATATTCACATAGCTTAAGTGAGAAAATAAAATAAAATCATTTAAAAAACATTATTTTGGAAATGTCTCTCTGATTTCTGCACCTCAGACTCAGTCTGAACATTTTGATTACTTAGAAATAGTATATTCAAAAATTAAATTACTTAAGGAGGCTATTATTGACTTCCAGAAGCCCTGTGAAGGATCTGTCATTTGTAGATTTTTAATTAACTCAGTGTTCTCTTTGACATTCAGAACAATATTATCTCTCTGAGTTAACTTAAAACAATTAGGAAAAGCTGTCCAATATCTTCTAGACAATTCAAAAATCACAAACTTTTACTTCAGCATGATGATGGGACAATGAAGTCCCCACTACGTGAGAACACCAAAAGCATTTCTATACAATATCATTTCCAATTCCCAATTTCTCAGCAATCAATATGATAAAAGCTCTGAATTCCCCTCACTTCTGTTGACTTTATTCTGCAGAGAACATACTGAAAACACTATGAGTCGGTGAATGCTTCTTCCAGTTGATCAATCAGAGAATGGAAAGAATGTTATTCTGGTACAGCCTTGCCAAGAATCACAACCAGAATCACAAAAATTGGAAGAAACCATTAAGTCAAATGGCCTCCTCAGAGGGGAATCCAAATTTAAGTATCGTAAACAGGTTGCAATCTGGCTACCATGTGAGCACATCTACTGAAGGGGAATCCACCACTTCTATGGGTAAGGGTTCTACTGTCAAGTTATTCTTATTCTTACAAAGTTGTTGTTCCCATTCCATTAATTAAGGTACTTCCAGTTGAAAGCATTAGCCGGTAACATTGCCAGGGGATGCCTCTGGGGACTTCTTTCATGTGCCTGTCAAGGACCTGGAGTAAATGACATTACATTGTGATCATTAAACCAGATGCCTATTTTTTAAAAAAGAGTTGCATTAAAACATATATGGCAGATTGAGAATCCACTGTAATACCCATCAAGCTAAACAACCAAAGAGAAGGTACCTACATGAACAATTCAGGCAGAATGGGTACCCACAGGCATTTATTACAAGATGCCTGCACAATATGCAAGGGAGAGAAAAGAAAAAAGATGGTAAAAGACCAACTATATGGCACTCTCAGCCATACATTAAAAACATTTTGGAATCATAGAATGCAACTTCTACTGGATTCCCTACATGGATTGCCTCTGTGGCTATGTAGGATAGATGGAGAGGAACCACCAGACTGCAAGAACACAAGAGAGCAGTCAGTGAGTGGTCAGAAGAGGAGACCCAAACTCATTGATAGCTTCACACTGCAATGAACAAGGACATAATTCAATTTTGCAGCTACTAAGATTGCTGGCCATGCAGATACATATATTCAGGGACATGATTGAAGCCTGGGAAATGGACCCCTTGTCAGTCAACAAAAGTGCTGATTTACTACCAGCTTATGAGGAACTTAGGAGCCAAGAACTTGGCTCCTAAGGAAACAACAGCCAATCACCAGCCATCAACACATCAATCAACCAGTTGGAAGGCAGTATATAAATATGACACATAGAATAGTTCAAAGCACACATTCCGATAGAGAGCAGTTCCCAGAGGATGGACTCCAGCATGAGACTGAAAGGTCACAAGACTAAATCTCTGCTCCCAGTGATCAGATCAGATTGGATCTTGCAACATTTTCCTGGGACACATATATATGCCTTCATTCATGAGTAAAAATTAAGATGAAGGGGAAAGTGTAACGTTCCTCATTGAATTTTTTTTAATTCATAAAAAATATAAATGAGGGAGAATAAAACTCACCTGGGACATCTGGACTATAATACAGTATTAAATATCTTTAAACATTAAGTTAAGAATGAACTGCTTCATATATATTCTACCCAGAGGCAACTTGTTCATCTGAGATGGTAGTAAATAGGCAAACTCCACTCTGGAAACTTTTCTATTTTGCTTCTTCATCTCTGCGTTATCTACTATTTATATGCACATGTACATGTTGCCTTTTGCTTCTTTTCCTACACAGTAAATAGCAATAGCAGTAGCACTTAGATTTATATACCGCTTCACAGTGTTTTACAGACCTAAGTGGATTACAGAGTCAGCATATTGCTCCCAACAAACTGGGTCTTCATTTTACCGACCTTAGAAGGATGGAAGGCTGAGTCAACCTTGAGCTGCTCAGAATCGAACTCCTGGATTGAGCAGTGAGTTAACTTGCAATTCTGTTCTAACCACTAAACCAACACAGCTCCATATGAAAAGTCTTAGGAGACTGCCTGAAAATACCAGATTAAATCTCACTCATTAAGAAAAATATGAAGATACTGTTTCTTCATTGTTTCTTCATTGATAATCCACTAGGAAAAGATAACTTCCTAAAGACAGTTTGTCTTACCATGATCAATCTTCAATTGCAACTTACAATTTCAGGTGAACATTGAATAACATTATAGGCCACAGTCACATAGTAAGGCTCAATTGCATAGTTAATAGCTGACATGAAATGTCATAAACATTGTCCTATAACTATTCTATGTAAATTATCTCACACATGAGGCTTTCCATAGATAGTAAGCATGAAATTTTTTCTTGAAGATATTGAAAAGGGTACTATTTATTTAGACAATTAAATAATAATAGATGTAGGATAAAAACAATAGACATTTATGTATTCTTGCATAAAAACTTACTCCCCCCCGCCATAAAAATATGAGCCATAGCTTTCTGCAACTTTTGTAGGAATCGAGTTTTGTAGGATCTCAGTTTTGATCTCTGCCTTCTCTAGACTATATTCAGCAGCTTCCTATATCCCTGTTAATTTAAACAAGCAAAACCATAATTAAGTGCAGCTGTCTGAACATATTTTCCCTATTAGCAATATAAAATAATCCTTTGCTTATTATACTTTTTAAAAAATAGAAGCAGTTAACACAATTCCTTTATCAATGCTCATAATGTTTCTGACATGTACATATGTATGTGAGATGAATAGATGTACAACAATATTCCTAATGTGTAATATTGTAACACAGTACTAGGATTTGAATTTCACTGGGCCATTTCTGATGGCAGAGAACTGGATTAGAGTACTTCTATATATATATTTAAAAAAAAATTAAATTGGGTTTTAATGTGTTTCTCAGCAATTTCCATTGAATTCTATGGGGATATGCATTGCTTGTGTGAACTGCAAGTCAAGGAAAAGATTCAGATTTTTCATTTGTTTCTTGTTTATGTCTGTCCAACATATTAATAAATTGAAATGTAATTAATACAATTGTAATGAAGAAATATTATTAATTACAACACAATAACAGGATGTCCTCGAAAGATTTGGGAACAGAATAAAATAGGAATTCTAATAGATTTTACTCCTATAAATCAAACATTAGTTGAATAAGTTTCAATTATTTTAAAAATGAGTGTAACTGAAATGCAATTAAACATTTTCCCCTTCCTGCAGTAATATTGTTAAACCCTACTTATTGTTTTGTTTAGACTGATTCATATGTTTAGAACAATTTTTAAACCATCTTTTTCCTACCAGTTCCACATGAAGATTCCCAGCCAAATCCTGTTTTGAATTATGTTTTAATAAATACGCCTCAAATTGAAATCATCTTTGTGTTTTGTCCTCTTCAAGCTTTAGTTTCCCACATGCATCATTCCTTCCACCCATGATTAATACATAATTTATTCCTGAAATAAAAATAATCTCCATTTCTTGCTATAAAGTACCATCTCCACCTCTTCCCACCATCAATTTAAAGGCTACGTCCGAGTTACAATATACTGTGTTTCTCCAAAAATAAGACCCGGTATTATTATTATTATTATTATCGATCATCGCACAGTCAGCCAGATGTTCAGACTGGATTTGGCATTTTGTCTACCTATCGAGTTCTTACCCAGGACCTGGGATAGGCAGATGTGGATGTTTGATGGTATTACAGGTATCGTCGCAGGATGGAAGCAGTTCCTAGCAAGGCCGCCTTTTGCAATTGACTAATAGCGAATTTGTCAATGCCAGTGGTGTTCAAGTGGTGCTCCAGTTGTTTTGGGATTGCACCCAAGGCGCCTATTACTATTGGTACTACTCTTGCTTGCTTTTGCCACAATTTTTCTATTTCTATTTGTAGGTCTTTGTATTTTGTTATCTTCTCCAGTTCTTTCTCGTCTATTTTGCTGTCTCCAGGCACTGCCACGTCCACTATCCAGACTTTTTTGTCTTTCTTATCGACAATTGTTAAGTCTGGGGTGTTATGTTGCAGGTGCTTGTCTGTTTGAGTTCTGAAGTCCCAGAGCAGTTTAATTTTATCATTTTCTATGACTTTCTCTATTTTATGATCCCACCAGTTTTTGCTTACAGGCAAATGATATTTTTTTGCAGATCTTCCAATGCACCATTGTTGCTACTTTGTCATGCCGCTGCTTGTAGTCAGTCTGTGCAATCTTCTTGCAACAGCTTACCAGGTGGCCCACTGTTTCTTCAGCTTCTTTGCATAGGCGACACTTACTGTCTGTTGCTGTCTTCTCAATTTTGACTTTATATGCATTTGTCCTTAAGGCTTGGTCTTGTGCAGCCAGAATTAGTCCCTCGGTCTCTTTCTTCAATTTTCCTGCTCTTAGCCATTGCCAGGTTTTATTGTTATCTGCTTTCCCAGCTATTTTTTTCATGTATTGGCGATGTAGTGCTTTGTCTTCCCATGTCTCTATTCTGTTCTTCATTTGGTCTTTCTTGTAGGCCAGTTTGGTCTCTCCAGTAGTTAGTAAGCCTTCCTGATATACTAATTTCAGTGCATCTTCATCATTGTTCTTCAGATATTCTTCCAAAGCCATTTTTTCTTCTTCAACCATCTGATGTACTTGTAGCATTCCACGCCCACCTATTTGCCTTGGTACATAAAGTCTGTCAATGTCACTGCGTGGATGAAGGGCGTGATTCATTGTCATTATTTTTCTGGTCTTCCTATCCATTGCTTTTAGTTCTGCTTGAGTCCAGTCCACTATTCAGCTGTGTACCTAATGACTGGAATTGCCCAGGTGTTGATTGCCTTTATGGTATTTCCTCCATTGAGTTTGGACTTTAAGATCTTCTTCACTCTCTTGATGTATTCACCTCTAACCTTTTTCTTGACTTCAGTGTGCTTGATGTTGTCAGCTTGAAGGATACCCAAGTATTTGTAGTACTCTTCCTCATCCAGACTCTTAATGTTATTTTCGTGGGGCATCTTGATTCCTTCAGTTTTCATTATTTTTCCTTGTTTGATAGTAAGTGTGGCACATTTGTCCAAGCCAAACTCCATTACAATATCTTGGCTATATATACGGACAGTGTTGAGCATCGATTCTATTTCAGATGATGTTTTTCCATACAGTTTCAGATCATCCATGTAAAGGAGATGGGATAGTCTGGCAGATGTTTTTGATGTTTGATAGCCATGTCCCGAGTTATTCAGTATTGTTGACAGAGGAACAGTGCAATGACAAATAGTAATGGTGATAATGAATCTCCTTGAAATATTCCTCTCTTGATATTAACCTCTCCCAGTCTCTCACCATTGATCTGCAACTGTGTCTTCCATTGTGCCATCGATCTTTGCACAAATTTTCTGATGTTTCTACTGACTCCTGTTATTTCTAGGCACTTTGTTATCCAATCATGTGGCAGAGAGTCAAATGCCTTTTTGTAGTCAATCCATGCCACATTCAGGTTGGTCTTCCTTCTCTTGCAGTTTTCCAAGATCATTTTGTCTATTAGGAGTTGATCTTTTGTTCCTCTGCTATTGGGGCGGTTTCCTTTCTGCTCAGGTGGAAAGAGATTGTTTTCAACTATATGCTGTTGTACTGCATCAGCTACCACACCAGTTAGTAATTTGAAAGTTGTTGGTAAGCAGGTAATTGGCCTGTAGTTGCCTGGTGTTGCCCCTTTTGCTGGATTTTTCATTATTAGGTAGGTTTTTCCCAGTTGTTAGCCACTTTTCAATTTCTCCTCCTTGTAGTATATTGTTGAACTGTTTGGCAATGAGTGGGTGTATAACAGTTAGATGTTTCAACCAAAACCCATGCATTTCATCTTCACCTGGTGCTGACCAATTTTTGATTTTCCTTGCTCTTTTTTCTACCATTTTTGTTGTTATTACTAGTTCTTTCATTTCAACTTCTGTTTTATTTGCATCCACCTCTTTAACCAAGCCGCATCCTTGTTGTATTTCTTTGGGTTATCCCATATCTGCTTCCAGAACTGCACTGTTTCTTCCTTGTCAGGTACTGACTGATTCCTTGCAGTTTCTCCATTGATGGATTGGTAGAAACGTTTCTGATTGGATTGAAATTGGAGGTTCTGCCTATAGTTTGCAATTCGAGCTTCATATCTACTGATTTTCCTGGCTATAGCTGTTATTTGTTGCTTTATTATTTCCAGTGCTTCCTTGATCTTCCTTGTTTCTAAGTGGTATTTCTTGATTAGGTATTCTTTGGTCTTCTTGTTCTTCAGCTTCTTTTCTTTCATCTGTTCTAGCTTGCTTGCATGTGATCTTAACTTGCTGATCTTATTTTCTAGTCTAACCTTCCATTTTTCTGGTGCACTGTTTGTTTGTTTTTCTTCTTTGTTGATTTTGCATCCCAGGTATTCTGTTATAACTGCAGCTGTGCTGTACCTTAGTTGGTTTGTTTCTTGCAGTGAATTGGTGCTTATACTTGCTATTGCAGTATTTGCATCTTGTAATGCTTGTGCTAGCTGTTTCTTTGGAACAAGCTTCAATGCAGGCAGCCTTATTCTGTTGTTTTTGTGCTGTTCTAGATGCTCAATTATTCTTTGTTTCAATTCTTTTATTTCTTTAGTTAGAGTGTTTTGTTCTCCCTGAAGAAGAGGTGCCTGGTTTCCAAATGAAAACAGTTGTATATCTCTACTGGATTCTTTCACTGCCAACTCCCCCTGGTTTGTCTCTACATTCTGAATTACTTCTTGTAAGGCTTTGATTTCTTTGCCCTGGGTAAACCTTTGCAGTTCGTCCAATTCTGTTTCTGTGAATACTTTATTTCGTATTATAAATCGGCGTTGATCTGCTAGTCTCTGTTCTGTTATTTCTGATTCTGGATGTTGTTCTTTCCAGAACTGGTGCATTCGTTTTAGATATCCTCTTCTTGTTGGACTTGATCTGTAGTAACAGATCATTATTTCTTTGTTTTCAATCACTGTGTATCTGCAACGGGTAAACACCTTTTCTTCCAGTAGTTCTGCAGCTGCTGGCCCTGGTTGCTCAGCCAACAGTCCTGAGTCCTGTAACCCATTTTTCACCAGATATCCAGAACTCCAATATCTAGCACGGACCTTGTTAACCCGGGCGACGTCCGAGCTGGTATGGCATTCTGCAATTTACGTCTCACCATATTTTTTATGGGAGAGACACTCTTTGTCTGACTCCTCTGATGAGACTTGTCCAGTATGGTTGAACCTCTGGCATAGCTCTCATCTTCCTCAGAGTACACAAGCCCCACAACCACGTCAAGGTAGTGCCTCACTGGGGGATGATTATTATTATTATTATTATTATTATTATTATTATTATTATTATTATTATTGATCATCACACAGTCAGCCAGATGTTCAGACTGGATTTGGCATTTTGTCTACCTATCGAGTCCTTACCCAGGACCTGGGATAGGCAGATGTGGATGTGTGATGGTATATATTATTATTATTATTTTATTATTCTTATTATTATTATTATTATATTCTTATTATCGATCATCGCACAGTCAGCCAGATGTTCAGACTGGATTTGGCATTTTGTCTACCTATCGAGTCCTTACCCCGGACCTGGGAGAGGCAGATGTGGATGTTTGATGGTATTACAGATATCGTCGCAGGATGGAAGCAGTTCCTAATAAGGCTGCCTTTTGCAATTGACTAATAGCGAATTTGTCAATGCCCATGGTGTTCAAGTGGTGCTCCAGTTGTTTTGGGATTGCACCCAAGGAGCCTATGACTATTGGTTATACCCTTGCTTGGCTTTGCCACAGTCTTTCTATTTCTATTTGTAGGTCTTTGTATTTGTTATCTTCTCCAGTTCTTTCTCGTCTAGTCTGCTGTCTCCAGGCACTGCCACATCACTATCCAGACTTTTTTGTCTTTCTTATCGACAATTGTTAAGTCTGGGGTGTTATGTTGCAGGTGCTTGTCTGTTTGAATTCTGAAGTCCCAGAGCAGTTTAATTTTATCATTTTCTATGACTTTCTCTTATTTTATGATCCCACCAGTTTTTGCTTACAGGCAAATGATATTTTTTGCAGATCTTCCAATGCACCATTGTTGCTACTTTGTCATGCCGCTGCTTGTAATCAGTTTGTGCAATCTTCTTGCAACAGCTTACCAAGTGGTCCACTGTTTCTTCAGCTTCTTTGCATAGGCGGCACTTACTGTCTGTTGCTGTCTTCTCAATTTTGACTTTGTATGCATTTGTCCTTAAGGCTTGGTCTTGTGCAGCCAGAATTAGTCCCTCGGTCTCTTTCTTCAATTTTCCTGCTCTTAGCCATTGCCAGGTCTTGTTATTATCTGCTTTCCCAGCTATTTTTTTTAATGTATTGGCCATGTAGTGCTTTGTCTTCCCATGCCTCTATTCTGTTCTTCATTTGGTCTTTCTTGTAGGCCAGTTTGGTCTCTCCAGTAGTCAGTAAGCCTTCCTGATATACTAATTTCAGTGCATCTTCATCATTGTTCTTCAGATATTCTTCCAAAGCCATTTTTTCTTCTTCAACCATCTGATGTAGTTGTAGCATTCCACGCCCACCTATTTGCCTTGGTAGATAAAGTCTGTCAATGTCACTGCGTGGATGAAGGGCATGATTCATTGTCATTATTTTTCTGGTCTTCCTATCCATTGCTTTTAGTTCTGCTTGAGTCCAGTCCACTATTCCAGCTGTGTACCTAATGACTGGATTGCCCAGGTGTTGATTGCCTTTATGGTATTTCCTCCATTGAGTTTGGATTTTAAGATCTTCTTCACTCTCTTGATGTATTCACCTCTAATCTTTTTCTTGACTTCAGTGTGCTTGATGTTGTCAGCTTGAAGGATACCCAAGTATTTGTAGTACTCTTCCTCATCCAGACTCTTAATGTTATTTTCGTGGGGCATCTTGATTCCTTCAGTTTTCACTATTTTTCCTTGTTTGATAGTAAGTGTGGCACATTTGTCCAAGCCAAACTCCATTACAATATCTTGGCTATATATACGGACAGTGTTGAGCAGCGATTCTATTTCAGATGATGTTTTTCCATACAGCTTCAGATCATCCATATAAAGGAGGTGGGATAGTCTGGCAGATGTTTTTGATGTTTGATAGCCATGTCCTGAGTTATTCAGTATTGTTGACAGAGGAAACAGTGCAATAACAAATAGTAATGGTGATAATGAATCTCCTTGAAATATTCCTCTCTTGATATTAACCTCTCCCAGCCTCTCACCATTGATCTGCAACTGTGTCTTCCATTGTGCCATCGATCTTTGCACAAATTTTCTGATGTTTCTACTGACTCCTGTTATTTCTAGGCACTTATTATCCAATCATGTGGCAGAGAGTCAAATGCCTTTTTGTAGTCAATCCATGCCACATTCAGGTTGGTCTTCCTTCTCTTGCAGTTTTCCAAGATCATTTTGTCTATTAGGAGTGATCTTTTGTTCCTCTGCTGTTGGGGCGGTTTCCTTTCTGCTCAGGTGGAAAGAGATTGTTTTCAACTAGATGCTGTTGCACTGCATCAGCTACCACACCAGTTAGTAATTTGAAAGTCGTTGGTAAGCAGGTAATTGGCCTGTAGTTACCTGGTGTTGCCCCTTTTGCTGGATTTTTCATTATTAGGTAGGTTTTCCCAGTTGTTAGCCACTTTTCAATTTCTCCTCCTTGTAGTATATTGTTGAACTGTTTGGCAATGAGTGGGTGTATAACAGTTAGATGTTTCAACCAAAACCCATGCAGTTCATCTTCACCTGGTGCTGACCAATTTTTGATTTTCTTTGCTCTTTTTTCTACCATTTTTGTTGTTATTACTAGTTCTTTCATTTCAACTTCTGTTTTATTTGCATCCACCTCTTTTAACCAAGCCGCATCCTTGTTGTATTTCTTTGGGTTATCCCATATCTGCTTCCAGAACTGCACTGTTTCTTCTTGTCAGGTACTGACTGATTCCTTGCAGTTTCTCCATTGATGGATTGGTAGAAACGTTTCTGATTGGATTGAAATTGGAGGTTCTGCCTATAGTTTGCAATTCGAGCTTCATATCTACTGATTTTCCTGGCTATAGCTGTTATTTGTTGCTTTATTATTTCCAGTGCTTCCTTGATCTTCCTTGTTTCTAAGTGGTATTTCTTGATTAGGTATTCTTTGGTCTTCTTGTTCTTCAGCTTCTTTTCTTTCATCTGTTCTAGCTTGCTTGCATGTGATCTTAATTTGCTGATCTTATTTTCTAGTCTAACCTTCCATTTTTCTGGTGCACTGTTTGTTTGTTTTTCTTCTTTGTTGATTTTGCATCCCAGGTATTCTGTTATAACTGCAGCTGTGCTGTACATTAGTTGGTTTGTTTCTTGCAGTGAATTGGTGCTTATACTTGATATTGCAATATTTGCATCTTTTAATGCTTGTGCTAGCTGTTTCTTTGGAACAAGCTTCAATGCAGGGTAGCCTTATTCTGTTGTTTTTGTGCTGTTCTAGATGCTCAGTTATTCTTTGTTTCAATTCTTTTATTTCTTTAGTTAGAGGGTTTTGTTCTTCCTGAGGTAGAGGTGCCTGATTTCCTACTATTATTATTATTATTATTATTATTATTATTATTATTATTATTATTATTATTATTATTATTATGGATCATCACACAGTCAGCCAGATGTTCAGACTGGATTTGGCATTTTGTCTACTTATTGAGTCCTTACCCAGGACCTGGGATAGGCAGATGTGGATGTTTGATGGTATTACAGATATCGTCGCAGGATGAAAGCAGTTCCTAGTAAGGCCGCCTTTTGCAATTGACTAATAGCGAATTTGTCAATGCCAATGGTGTTCAAGTGGTGCTCCAGTTGTTTTGGGATTGCACCCAAGGAGCCTATTAATATTGGTACTACCCTTGCTTGCTTTTGCCACACTCTTTCTATTTCTATTTGTAGGTCTTTGTATTTTGTTATCTTCTCCAGTTCTTTCTCGTCTATTCTGCTGTCTCCAGGCATCATCATCATCATCATCATCATCATCATCATCATCATTATTCCTCTGAAAGAGGCACCAAGTCTTATTTTGGGGGGAGGGTGTTTTCCACTCACCTCGTGGTGGCAGCCCCAACAACCCCACCCAGCTGACCCACTTCTTTTGCAGATGAAGGAGCAGCTTCATTCTGAAGCTGAGAATGGAGCTCAGGCCTACATTTCACCATTAGAGGCCTTTCTGGAAGGCCTCTGCAGCCGAGTACCAAGTTACGGATTGAATCCATATCTTAGTTCTCGGCTGCAGAGGTCTTCTGGAAAGGCCTCTGATGGTGAAATGCAGACCTGAGCTCCATTGTCAGCTGCAGAATGAAACTGCTCCTTCGGCTGCAGAAGTGGGCTAGCGAGGCAAGTGACAATCCATGGCAGGTCTGGCTCCAATGGTAAGCTCCTGCCCTAGCTTGATTTTTAGGTGTGCACCTCACCCCAAAAGTAGGGCTTATTTTGGGGGTAGGACTTATATTAGGCCATCACCAAAAATCAAGCTAGGGCTTATTTTCGGGGTACGTCTTACTTCTGGGGAAACATGGTAGATGTTTTTTACCTTATATAATTTCTGCTGATCTATAGAATCTCAAGTCATAAACTCTTATTTCCAATGTTTTATTTTAAATTGCAAATATTGTTAATATTTCAGAAATCAGTATACATTGAATTTGTGAGCAGCAATCTATAATAAGTCTGGGAAGGAAATAGTTCTGAAAGAGCTGTTATTCTTGTTTCTCTGGGTAGAGAAAGTATTATGTAAGATCTTTATTTAAATCTTGCTTCCCAATTCTTAAGCTCCCTTAATTTTGAATTATGCATTATATCTGAAATGGGGCCGCTCTCCTCCATGCTGCTGTCACTTGACAGCTGTCTGTATTGTAGCAGGGATAGAAAGAGGACTAATCAAATTCTTCTCTCTTATCTTAAAGAGAACAAAAGAAAATGAGTATGTCCAGACTTTTATACCAAAAAGTGAGCTGATGACCCCAAGAGTTCAATATACAAAGCATAAGAAACTCAGTTCATAATGTAATGAGGAGTGCAGATGAGAATACAGTCAACGAGTTCCTGAAAACCCTCAAGGAGATCACTGAGGAAAATGGCTACTTTCCCCAGCAAATATTCAAAGTGAATGAACTGGGACTACATTGAAAGAAAATGCTGGCAGTATGCCCAGCTTTAAAGTTGCAAACGCTAGACTAACTGTCCTACAAGTTTGCAATGCTTCTGGTGGTTTGATCCTAAAATTCCTGTTAGTCTACCATTCTAAGTACCTCAAAGAACCTGTCAAAGAACTTGCTTCCTGCTGGGCAGAAGACTGAATTAAATATAATATACTATTACTTCTAATCATATGGGTATATTTCCAAAATGGATGTACAACAGCCTTTTAGAATGTAATTTGTTTGTAAGTTGAGAAAGGGGCATTGTCTTACCTGAACGCCTTTTCTCAGCATGATGATGGAGAATCCACGGATGGGTTGTCTTAATCTATCTGCTCCAATTAGACTAAGTCTGAAATTTAGTACCGCCCCCTCTGTGCCAACTGCACCCCAGTTTTAGGCTAAGGCGATACTCAGACTTTAGTCCGACGTGTCTGAACAATATGGGAACCAGGCCAACTGACCTAATGGGAGGGAGTGGATTCTCCATCATCATGCTGAGAAAAGGCGTTCAGGTAAGACAACGCCCCTTTCTCCAGCATGATTGGATGGAGAACCCACGGATGGGACATACCAAAGCCCTATGTCCCTAGGGTGGGGAATTAGATTGGGCCAGGGTCCCATCCGATGTTAATGCGTGTTCTAGAACCTTGCGGCCAAATGAAGCCGTAGAAGATGCATATATATCCATCTTGTAGTGACAGACAAAGGAAGAGGGCGATGCCCATGTTGCTGCTCTACAAATTTCCTCTACGGAGGCCTGAATAGACCAGGCAGCTGTAGTAGCTGTGCCCCGGTGGAATGGGCCGTGATATGCCTGTGATCTCGCAGTGACTAAGTCTGGTATGCCAGAGAAATACAAGCTCTAATCCACCTGTGTATTGTGGGTGAAGAAACCCTCTGACCTAGTGATGAAGGGTGATAGGACACAAACAAAGCCTCTGTTCTGTGGAAGGATGAGGTTCTCTGTATATAACAACATAAAGCCCTGGGCACATCCGATTTTTTCCACTGAACCTCTATGTCATTAGATGGGTTAGGACAGAAGTCTGGCAAAACTATTTCCTGAGATCTATGATACAAGGACTTAACCTTAGTCACGGAGGAGGGGTCTAGCCTAAGGGTTACCCTGTCCTTATGGAAAGTACACAGGTCCTTCCTCACTGAAGAGCAGCCAGTCCAGAGATCCTTCTGGTTGAAGTTACAGCAACAGGAAGTGCCACCTTCATCGATAACTGTTTGAATAAACAAGTGTCAATAGGTTCAAAGGGTGTGAAACAAGAGCCTATAAAACCAGATGAAGATCCCATGAGGGGTATCCATGTACAGTTGATGGGCTGGCGTTGTTAGCTCCTTTTAGGAAGGAGTGTCTCATAGGGTGATGTGTTAAGGATTCATTACCGCAGGAAATAACTGTGGCAAGTGTTCCTACCTGCCTGCGGATGGTGCTTGTAGAAAGCCCCTTGTCTAGACCATCCCTCAGGAACTCCAAGATAACTGGCGTTGAAACCACCAAAAGGTCAATTTTGAACCGAACACCAATTACGGGAGCCTCTCCACGTGGCATTGTATATTGTATTCATCAAGGGTCGCCTGGATTGCTGAATCATAGCTATGACTTTCAACGAATATGAGTCTCGGCCTAAGTCCTGCCTCTCAAGTGCCAGATGGTTAACTGGAGCATTTAAGGGACTGGTTGGCATAGTTCCCCCTGAATGAGGGAAATGCGATTTGCTGGGACCTTCCCTGGAGGGGATGTGGAGAGCTCCATTAGGTCGGCGAACCAAGAGCGTCTCGGCCAATGCGACGCAACCAGGAGGACCTCTGCTCTTTTGCGAAGGATCTTCCTGATTGTGGCAGGAAGAAGCGGCAGAGGAGGGAAGGCATAGAGCAGTTCCCTGGGCCAGGGACTGCGGAGCACATCTGTTCCCTCCGCTGATGGAGATGGGAACCCGGAAAGGAATCTGGGAAGTTGTGAGTTGGTGAGGGAGGCAAAAGGTCTAAGGTTGGGGAACCAAACCTGTCCACGATCTCTCTGAACACCTTCAGATCCAGCTGCCATTCGGAATGGTCCATGGTTGCTCTGCTCAGTGAGTCCGCCTGCTGGTTGGTCACTCCGGATATGTGCTCCGCCCTGATGGAGGCAAGATTCAGTTCTGCCCAGGACCCCAGCAATTTGGCCTCCTGCATGAGAGGCCTGGACCTTGTCCCCCCTTGTCTGTTGACATGGGCCTTGGCTGTAATGCTGTCGGTTAAAATCAGGACATGTTGGCCCTGTACTATATCGCTGAATCTCTTTAGGGCCATATGTATGGCTCTGAGTTCCAGCCAGTTTGACTTATTCTTTAGGTCCTGTTGGACCACCGACCTTGAGCCCAGTGCATGTGGAAGTGTGCCCCCCACCCAAGCAGGCTTGCGTCTGTGGTAATGGTAATCCTGTCTGGTTCTTTGAATTCTGCTCCCCGTGACAGCACCGGGGAGTCCCACCATCGAAGGGAGTTCAACACCGGTTGTGGAACTCGGACCTTCTGGTGGGATGTGCTGGTGTGAAGTCTCTGAAATGGAAGGAAAGGCCACTGTAATTCTCTGGCCTGGAGGTGTGCCCATGGCACAATTTGCACGCAGGACCGTCTTCCCCAGTAGCTGTGATAGGGAGGCCAATGTGCCTACTCTGTCCCTTCGGATCCGACATACAAGAGTCTGAATAGAGTTCCATCAGTCCTGAGATAGGTAGACCGTACAATTGTCCATGTCTATAACAGCGCCCAAATGGAGGAGCCGGGTTGTTGGTACAGTATGACTTTTCTAGAAATTAACAGAAAACCGTGCTCCTGAAAAACCTTGATGGCTATGGTGAGGTCTCACTGAGCGTTTCGGAATGATGATGACTGAATTAGTATGTCATCTAAATAGCATTGAATTTTGATTGGAACTTGTCTAAGGTGAGCTGTGAACACCGCCAATACCTTTGTGAATACCCTCAATGCCGATGAGAGGCCAAATGGTAGGGCTCTGTACTGGTAGTGGCGTTGGGCATAGCTGAATCTGAGGAATTTGCTGTGGTCAGATAAATGGGAATGTGCAAATATGCTGCATTTAGGTCTATTGAGGTACGAGAGTCACCTTGCCTGATGCTGGCCAGGATTGATTGAAGTGATTGCATCTTAAACTTCTTATACCTCAAGTAAGGTTTAGACCTTTCAAGTCTAAGATTACCCTCCAGCCCCCTGAAGGGATGATGAAGAGGTTTGAGTAAAACCTTTGTCCTTCATGATCTTGTGGTACTGGTTCAATTGCTTGTATTTGTAATAATGAGCTATGGCCTCTGACATAAGATCAGCCCTGGACCTGCTCGTTGGAATAGGGCAAGAGCGGAATTTGTCAGGTGGTTGAGAACAAATTCTAGTCTCAGACCTTGGGTGACGGTGTCTAACACCACGCATCTGCAATGGTGGCTGCCCAAGTGCTGGAATAAAGGGCCAGCCGGCCTCCTAAGGGAGGTGAGACTGTGAGATCACTTGCCTCGTTTAGAGGAACGGCCCCCTGAGCTTCGAAGGGGCCACTTGGCCTGGATCTGTGGTCTGCTTCTGTATGCTGAACGATCCTTGAAAGGAATAGAGAGATGCCCGGGCCCAGTCCCAGGATGGAAGTGGTTGAAAGGACTGTCTCCTGTAATTGTTCTGTGACATGAGTTAACCAGAGTTTTACGTTTGTCCTTACCTTCAGTTAAGTATGGTTCTAGTGCCTTACCAAAGAGATGTCTACCTGTGTAAGGTTTAGAGGCCAGATGTCACTTGGCCTTGGTGTCTGCTCACCAATTCCTAGGCCAAGGGAGCCTTCGCGCTGAGATGTCTGCAGCGATGGTCCGGACAGTGTATCTAGTCATGTGCCGAGAAGCGTCGGCTAGGAACTGGGATGTAGCCACTGACTTACCCAGATTTTGGTGAGCTCTGAGCTGGTCCGGAGGGATCATGTCCTGGAGCTCACATAACCCAAGGACTGAAGCCCTGGTGAAGAAGGCCATGGATGTTGCCGCCTTTGTTGCCCAGGCTGATGCCAGATGGGACCTACACAATACGGAGTCAATCATTTTATTCTCCGCCCTAAGTGCCTCATCTATATCCCCAGGATGTTAGCATTGGAAAACAATGAGTTCAATGGTTCATCAGTCTCAGGAATCTCCAATAGGGAGGTCAGGGAAGGGGCAACATTGAATAATGTCTTCTCTACGGTACCAGGACTTGAGAGGGGTCCTAAATTCTCCCATGTTTTTGAACCATATTGAGAAAAAAAGGGGATATGATTCTGAGAGGCTGAGGGCTCGGTATATATGGCATTGGGGCCTCCTGCTCTTGAGAGAGGTTTGCAGTTGTGCAGGCCCTGATTAGCAGGGAATTAAAGTGAATGGTCAAAGAGACCGACAGGAGGGGTGGGGTCAGATGAAGTGATACCTTCGTCCTCTGACATAATCAGGCCCGATGGTTCAGCCTCTGTTGATTCTAGATCTGATGAAGGTTCATCCATGATATCTGGACGTTGGGAATGATACATGGATTGTGGGGGTGTGTGTTGGGCATTGGAAGCCATGAATTGAGCCACAGCCTGGGCTATCGTGGACTGAAGGTAGTCCGGGTTTAGAGTCTGGTTCTCAGGAGGGCAAAGCCCTGCTGCAGTGGGGGTGAATGTGGCCTCAGGGCCCAAATTAAGGGTATCCTGGCTAGTCAAGCCTGTCCCTGGGGCCACCCTTGTGGCTGATTCTAGTTGGGAAATTCCCCTGGGGGGGAGACCAGGCCCTTGGGGCTGAGGCACAATGTGAGGAAAGGGGTTCAAAAATGGGCCTTTTCGTTGTGCCTTTCTGACCTGGGGAACCTCTGTGGATTAGTGGTTTCCCTGCGTGACTTGGCTCGTTTGGAGTTATTCTTTCCACTTGCCTCAGTAGGATGATTCCTCTTGGCTGGCGATGATAGATTTTTCTGCCATGATGAATCTGCTTTGGGCTCAACCTCAGCAAAACGACCCCCCCCTTGGTGTTATAGCTTACTAAGGGAGCCCAGCAGAGATGATCCGGCCTGGTGAGGGGGTTGGGCCATGGGGGGTTGGTAGGCACTGCGTCCTTCCAGAACGAGCTGGCCCTCCCCAATCCAATCACTCTTGTCCGGTGATAAAGTTGATCAATCTAGAGGCCTCTGTCTCAACTTGTCAGAAAACTGCCTTCTGGAATGATCCTGCAGGCAGTCTGGGCCTCTGTAAGTTCCAAAATGGCGGCCAGGAGGTAATTCAAAATGGAGGCTGCAAGCTCTGTGTGCCAAAAATGGCCATTAGAAAGGAGGCCTTGAGGCCTGAGGCCTAAACTGCGATGAGCCCTTGTTCCTGAGAATCGTCTGGGCTCCTAGCACAGCGGAGGCCTGAACTGCGGTGAGCCCTTGTTCCGAAGAATCGCCTGGGCTCCTAGCGCAGCGGAGGGTGTTAGGATGGTCAGCTGGGAGGCGCTGAGGCTGGCCGAGGCCTATAATGCCTCCAGGCCTCGGAATTAGGTGAGCTGAGAGAGGTTGAGGCAGGCCGAGGCCTAGTAAGGCCTCCAGGCTCCGAAAATTGGATCGGTGCCAAAAACTTTCTCCTGCTGCTGGGGCAGTCTGTTGAGGCCGAGGGACCTAGCAAAGGCTCCCTCCAGGCCTGACGAGCCTCATCGTTGCTTGCGGAGCCCCCCAGTCAATTGGCAAGCTTACCCCTGCCTCTAAGGCCTCCAGGCTCTGGTTAGAAGAACGGAGCCTCTGATGCAGAGGAACGGCCCCTGGTAGGAGATTTCTCTTGCTTCTGGGAATCCAATTTTCAAGCTGATTGTGAAGCTGAAAGGCTCTCAAAGGGAGAAAGGGAAAGTTTCCCCCCCCCCAAAGGGAGGTTTGTCAACCTGTCAGCCTGCTAGGCTACAGGTTGGGATGATCACTGGAAAAAAATTTTTTTTTCTTTTTTTTAAATTATCAAATCTATTAATAAAAATGGTTAGCACTAAGCGAAAGGGAATAAAATAAAATAGGAATACACAGTCTTCTGCTCCAGGAGTGAAGAAAAAACGCGTCTTAGAGCAAAGAGACTAAGTCTAAAACTGGGGTGCAGTTGGCACAGAGGGGGCGGTACTAAATTTCAGACTTAGTCTAATTGGAGCAGATAGATTAAGACAACCCATCCGTGGGTTCTCCATCCAATCAGGCTGGAGAACTATCTGTATATAGTATTTTCAACATTGTGAGTCCTTGAGGGGAATCAGGTTTAATTCCAAGAACTTACATACTGTATCAAATGTATCAGTCTAGAGGCATTGACTCTGAATAAATGTTTTGGTGAGGAATCTAAGAGCCAGAGAAAAATTGTTTGTTCACTGTTTATTTATGCCATGGTTGAAAAAAACAACAACTATACAACCTGAGTCATATCAACTGCAATTTAAGATTGGAACTGCAGTGGAAAATAAGTTAAAATAATGTAAATGTTTTGTTGCCTAGCACCATCCTTTGGCTAAAACAGGAATTAAATTCCAACACATTTACAGTATCACAAATTAGGAAGACTGCAAGAGAAATTGAATTAATAATGACAGCTAGTTTTCACTGTAATGTTTTGACTCAGGGTTTTATGCTATATTTTGATAGATTGAAGAAAAACAACTTTAATAGAAATATATACAGGAAATATCTGTTCACAATGACTTTGCATGGTGAGGTGACCTGAACTACCCATATTTTTGTAGAAGAGCACATATTGGTATGATTAATTTTTAAAGATACAAGATTATAACTAGGTGTACAAACAAACAGAAAAGTCTTTTTCCCTATTGTACTTGTAACAACAAGGAAATCAGTGCTCTGCCAAAATTTTCTTCTTCTTTTTAATAATTCTCTTTTATCATTTCTCTTGGAAAAGTAATATTGTTCAGTTGTTATTCAGAGAATAAAATTTGGACAACAATATTATAAATAAGGTTTAAAGTTCCTAGATCTTCTTTAATTATGATAAGCCTGGGGAGTGTGTACATAAGTCTCCTATCTTGCATTGAATACCATCCATGGAAAGAGAAACACATTTATCCACCTCAGTGCTGTAGAGGTGGTAAATGTGCAATGAAAAACAAGCACAATTGGTCTTTATGTTACTGGTAAAAATAATGTAATGTTAAAACATGCTGAGATTGAGAGAGAAAAATAAATACCTATTTTTCAAAAGAAGAACAATTTCCAGGAAATTGGAAAACAATTTTTGACACAAAGTTAGCTGGGACAAACTTTAGAGCAGAGGTCCCCAACCTTTTGGGAACCAGGTACTGGTTACATGGAGAGAGGTTTTTCCACAGACTGGAAAGTATGTGGTTTTGTGTGCTGCCTGCATCCCACATATGGGGCTTTGCTTCTTTGTGCGGCCTGGTTGCTGGCATGCTGCGGCCCAGTACTGGTCCATGGGCCAGGGGTTGGGGACCCCTGCTTTAGAGTATTGAGGCACAAGAAAAGAAGCATCTCGGTTTTCAGTTTAAGCCGATGCTTGATTCCCTCTTAACAGGAAATTGATACTGTGGTGAATTTTCTTCCTCAAAATCAATAACTCTATTTAAAATTTATTATTATGTTCATATATACGTGTTAAACTTAAAGTATATTACTATCACATTTTGCTACAATAAAAGTTGCAATAAAATACAATTAACCCAGCAAAATTCCAACATATGGGGGACATGTATAAACAATTAGTTCTTGAAGTTGCCCAAGCTTAGGTTTTCCTGTCTGGCTTCAGCTATAAAATATAGTAAAAACCAGTTTTGGCCATGAAAGAAATTAGAGAAGATACAGCAGGAAGAAATTAAAATGATAAAAAGCTACTAGCATAATATTTAAGAAAAAGCTGAGGAACAGGGCATATTTTTCCAAATTAAACAAAACAGGTACAAAAAGGAGCAGAAGATGAGCAACAACAAATATAAATTATCCTACAGATAATTTATGTGATCAGATTATGAAGATAAATGTAAATGTTAAATGTAGGAGTCTATGGACAAATTGTAGTGGAAAGTTGTTGTTGTCAAGAGAATTCAGTGACTAACAGATGGTCATGCACCATCTATCACCATCTAAATAAATATTTGACATATTAAAACCATAATATAAATGTAGATGCATTACTCTGGATTCACAGAGACACTTAGTAGGAGGCATGATTTTAATATGCATGTGCTAGAGATCTTTGTTAATGTCCAGGCTGAGTGGCTAATGTATAGTGTCTGTGGCCTGTACAAAAACCCACTCCAAAATAACTCTTGATTTCCTCAAATTAATGGCTCATGTTATAGAGTTACAGGCACTAATAATAGACAGCATGAAATCAACATGAAATCCACATACCTGAATCATTAGCCTTTCAGAATACAGCCACTATTATTTCACTGATAAGTGAAATTGTGAAATTCCCCATTTATAATATCTGTATGAACAATTTTTTTTGGCTAGCAGTTCTAGACAAACAGTTACAAAAATCAGAATTTACAAAGATCTCTGTTAAGAATTTCTTAAAAGTTGAAATGACATAATTGATCATGCTGTAACTTGCAATCCCAAGTTAAACATTCAAAAGACATTTAGGTATCCCCATTAAATGAACGAAATTCCTAGGTTGGAGAATAAGAAAATATTACTTCCCAGAAATATTTCATTAAAGCTTTACAGATGGATTATTATAATCTTGCCCCCCCCAAAAGTTAGTGTATATACAAAGTTAAAAACAACTTAGCTTTCGCTGGTCCTCTGCCAGCGTCCTCAGAGTGAGGCTCAGGGGGTGGGGAAGTTCTTTTTATCCCCTTGCCGATCTAACTGCTTGCTCATTGCTCGCGTGACAGGGCCACTCTTCCTGATTGCCTATGACTGCCTTAATTGCCCCGCCCTCTCTGTATTGCACTCCAATTTTGCATTTTTCTGCTGTGTCATCCTTGTCCAGCCTCCTCCTCCCTGTACTGCTGTTACTGATATACTCTCCAATCGCTCTTTCCTACTCATTACGGGGTACACCTTCCGATCCGGTATTACAAAAGTCCTGCCATGGGGTTTTCCCTTTTTATTCTCCTTGTTGGTCTGCTGGTCTGCTTGCCGTTTTTGCGTTCCATTATCCATTCCAATCCCATCTCCCTCCTCCGGTTGTTCTTCTCTCCTGACCTGCCATTCTATATACCCTTTCTGCCTTCTGTCATCCATTCTTATCAATCCTTCCTTCTCCAATTTTTCCCCTCCCCTAACCTGCCTACCTATATACCATTCCTGCCTGTCATCATCTATTCCTATCGATCCTCCCTTCTCCAGTTTTTCTCTCCTCCTGGTCTGCTGGTCTACCTGCTGTTCCTGTTTCTCAATATGCCTTCTTATCAATCCTCCTCTCTCCAGTTTCCCCCCCCCCTTGGTCTGCCGATCTCCCTGCTGTTCCTGTCTTCTGTCATCCGTTCCTGTCCCTCTTTCCTTCCCCAATTTTTCTCCCTCCCCAGCCTGCTGGTCTACCTGCTATTTCTGCCTTCCATCATCCATTCCCATCGATCTTTCTTCCTCCAGTTTTCCTCTATCCCTACCTTGCCAGTCCTGCCTTTCGTCCTCCATTCCTATTCCCCTGAGCCTCACTCTGAGGACGCTGGCAGAGGACCAGCGAAAGCTAAGTTGTTTTTAACTTTGTATATAACTGTTTTTATTGTTTTAAATATTGTTTTAACAATAAATAACTAGATTATACTCTTCCCGGAGATCAAAGATTGCATTATTGAACAAATATACTATTAAAACAATGATCACCAAGAGAATGCTTTAAGAGAATAAAATTTAATTAACCAACCTAGCTTTCGTCAAAATACATTTGACATCATCAGGGCTAAAAGGCAAGTATAGGGAATAGACTTATATATTGTTATCAAGCGTCTGCTTCCAGCTCTTAGAGCGTGTCATTGGCCCCAGCTGTTCAAAATGTAACCCAAGCATGCCTTCTTTAACACACATTCTTTTGTTCCTAGCTCGCATTCCCTCACACACCACTCGATCGGTAGCTTTGGGATTAAGTGGATTCAGGATTAAGGTCTTTCCCCCTCCCCCGTGTGTAACTCCTCCATCACCCCGTATACGGTCGCACCGAAGGGGTGAGGGTGAGGGGGTATCTGGATTGATTCCAGTATCCCCCTGAGTCACAAGTTCACCTCGGTCCTGTCCATTCATCCCTTGAGGATGCACAATGGATTCTTTTCCTCACCCCATGTTGTTCTCCTTTCCATCTTCCTTCCCATGCACTAGACTGAGGGGTCTGCTGTCCATTCTAATCACCCTCCTCCCGCACATGCTCAAAGCATTCTTCACTGCCATCTCATTGGGAGCGCTCTGTTGTTCAGTCCGTTGCCGGCAGGCGTCAACCTCCTTCACCCCCAACTCCTGGTCATCACCTTTCTCAGGGCTCCTTTGCCTTGATCGTAACTGTTGTTTAGTTGCCAGACCTTGTGCCAAATGCACTGGAGGGGGGGTGTCTTCTTTCATTTAGCCATGAAAGAGTCACCATTGCATGCCTCAGCATACCACCTTTCCATTCTGAGGAGGGCTTGCTTTCAACAGGTCGCAGCGAGTCCTGCGGGAATTGTATACTAGGGCCGATCTGTTGTTTGTCCAATGGCAGTTGCCTTCCTAAGTGGGGAGCACCATACAAGGGTCCAGTAGTGTAGTGTAACAGGGAGGGACTCCGAGGCGGTTGTACCATTCATGATGAAGCTCCCTTTGGGTGCTAGTATGGTTACCCGCGCTCTGCATTCTTAGGGCTTGATGTGCTGAACATAGATCCATGTACCGGTTGATGGAATCAACTCCCGAATACCACGCTTCCTTCAGCAGGCTGCCTCCCTTTGTGGCATCACTGGTCAAGACTTGGGTGTTCTCAAAATCAAAATGGTGGTCATACTCGGCCATGTGAGCCCAAATTTGAGAGTGTTGTTTGCCTCGTCTGATTGCCAATTTGTGTTCGTGTAGGCGTGTTTTTAGCCTCTTCAATAATTACTCTGGCAATCCAGAGATCAATTGTATATGTATATATGTTTTCTGAAGTTTTTGCGTGTGTTTGTATGTAGGTCTGTGGTATTCGGGTTTTCTCCTGCGTAAAATTGGGTGGGAGCTTGGCTGTGTTCTGATTGGGTGGAGGTGTGTTCTGATTGGTTAGGGGCTTGGCTGTGCTCTGATTGGCTGGGGGAGTGTTCTGTTATTTATTTATTTATTAAAAATGATAGACCGTCCCACTCCCACAGGACTCCAGGTGGCTATAAAAACACAATATAACTTAACAAGACAAACAATACAGTAACATTCATCCAGGGGTCAGATTTTATAAACCCCAGGCCTACCGGAAAAACCAGGTCTTAACCAGCTTGCGGGAAACCAACAGGGTGCAAGTGATCCTAATCTCTGGGGGGAGCTGGTTCCAAGATGTGGGCGCCATCACAGAGAAAGCCCTCCCCCATAGCCCCACCAAATGGCACTGCTTAGCCGACGGGACCTGAAGGAGGCCCAGCCTGTGGGATCTAACCGGATGAAGGGAACTATGAGGTAGTAGGCGGTCTCGCAAATAACCTGGCTTTAAAGGTAATAACCAACACCTTGAATTGGACCCGGAGACCAATAGGCAACCAGTGCAGCTTGCGGAGGATAGGTATAACATGGGTGTACCGAGGAACACCCGTTATCACTCGCGCGGCTGCATTCTGGACCAACTGTAGTCTCTGAATACTTTTCAAGGGTAGCCCCATGTAGAGCGTGTTGCAGTAGTCCAGACGTGAGGTGACAAGGGCATGAGTGACTGTAAGGAGAGCCTCCCGGTCCAGGTAGGGTCGCAACTGGTGCAACAGACAAACTTGTGCAAAGGTCCTCCCAGCCACTGCCGTCAAATGATGTTCCAATTTCAGCTGTGGATCAAGGAGGACACCCAAGTTGCGAACCCGCTCCAGAGGGGGTATATTTTCCCCCTTAGGAAAAATATGTTAGGGTGGGGGCTTTGTTGTGCTCAGGTTAGTCTGAGTTGCAGGGGGATGTGAGATGGTGAGCTGCATTGCTGTTGTTTGGCTTCACATTTGTGGTCGTGCCTCATCTTCATGGTGGGTGTCAGTTTGCTTCATGTATGGATTGGAGGAGCTTAAAGTGGCTAATGATGCAACTGTGGTCTGAAAAACGAATCACTAACACAAAGAATGACACCAGACCCACACTCACGAAAACCACACAGGATGTCACCACCACACATCCACGCAAAAAGCAAACCCAAACCCACACTGATGATAAGGCATGACCACAAACCAGAAGCCAGACCACAGCTGCATCATTAGTCAAGCTCCCACCCAATCAGTTCATACCCCCAGTTAAAAGGAAGAAACAGCTACAATCACACATTGCTCCTAGAAGCACGAAGCCGAAAACACCAGCCTGAAGATGAAGAATGGGAAACATCGAAAGATGTTTCGAAACATCGCCAAGACACTTCCAATTTGATGTGGGAGAAAACCCGAATAACCACAGATATATATATAGAAATATATATATATTTCTAAAATTTGGATTGCTAGCAAAGAATTAAGGGAGAACTGGAATAGCTATTTCGAACTCTTTAGAAATAGCTATTCCAGTTCTCCCTTAATTCTTTGCTAGCAATCCAAATTTTAGAAATGTATATGATGTCACAGTTGTGACTGCTGCCTGTGGATGGCTCCAGTTTGAGCTGATACAAGGCAAAAGATTTCTCTCTCCCATATTTGGGTCAACAGGGTATAACATACAGCATTATATATATATATATATATATATATATATATATATATATATATATATATATATATATATATATATAGGTCTTTGGTTGTTCGGGTTTTCTCCCGCGTAAAATTGGAAGTGTCTTGGCAACGTTTCGACGAAGTCACATTCGTCATCTTCAGGCTGGTGTTTTAGCTTCTTGCTTTGAGCAGCAATGTGTGGTTTTAGCTGTTTCTTCCTTTTAACTGCCAGTGAGGGTATGAACTGATTGGATGGGAGCTTGGCTGTGTTCTGATTGGGTGGAGGTGTGTTCTGAATGGTTAGGGGCTTGGCTGTGCTCTGATTGGCTGGGGGAGTGTTCTGTTTGGTTGTGCTCAGGTTAGTCTGAGTTGCAGAGGGGTTTAAGATTTTTGGGTTAGGGAGTCGTTTGTCAATAAGGGCAGGTTTCCAAATGGCTGGTAGGCGGGAGGTATCATCTCGCTTGTTCATGCTGTGTGGGCGTTTTTCTATCTCGATGGCTTCTCTGATTATTCTGTTATTAAAATGTTCACTTTTGGCAATGGTTCTGGTATTTTTAAAGTCAATTTCATGTCCTGTGGCTTTAAGGTGTTGGACCAGGGAAGATGTTGGTTCCTCTTTTTTGACTGAGTTCTTATGTTCTTCAATGCGTGCACTTATTCTTCTGTTGGTTTGTCCGATGTATGTGGTGGGACAAGTGGTGCATGGGATTTCGTATACTCCTTGATTTTCTAATTCAATTTTATCTTTGGGGTTTCTAAGGATGGTGGATATTTTTCTGTTTGTGCAGAATGCTGTTTTGATGTTGTGTTTATGAAGGATCTTACTGATTCTGTCTGTGGTGCCTTTTATGTATGGGAGGAAGGCTTTGCCGTTTTCTTGTTCTTTGTCTTGGATTTTGGTGGGGGTTTCTTTTTGGATTAGGTTTGTAATCTTATTTCTATGGAATCCATTGGATGTTAGTACATTGGTGAGAGTGTGTAGTTCGGGTTTTAGGTGTTGTTCGTCAGCTAAGCGTTTTGTTCTGGAGATGAGTGTCTTGGCTACAGAGTTGATCTGTGCTGGGTGGTGGTGTGAGAGAGCGTGCAGATAGCGGTTTGTGTGTGTTTTCTTCTGGTAGATGGTGTGTCCTAGGGAGCCATTGGATTTCTTGTAGACTAAGACATCCAGGAAGGGAAGTTGGTTGTTAGCTTCTGTTTCCATGGTGAACTGTATTTTGGGGTGTAGGCTGTTAGATAAAATTGAATTAGACAGTAGATGGATGTACCTGGGTCCCCCTGGCTTCCACCCGTTTTGTGCTGTTGGCACTGCTAGACATCTTCCAGTGTTGAAGGGAAATAATTATGATGTGTCCTTCATCTGCTGAATTTTCCTTGGCCAACCACAATATCTACAGTCCTCAGTATTGCCTGTATTTTTGTGCCTCTTCAAAAGAGCTTGAACAGCATATCTTAAAACCTCAGTCTGCTTTGAAAGGGAGAACTTACTGATGCAGTATAACTACCTTTTGACTTGTTCATGTATTCAAATTTGCCATGGTGTATGACTTGTGACATGCAACTGGCTTCCTCACCTTAGCAAAAGAGTATCTCACCCAGTTTTAAGCCTTTCATACAGTTGTTTCTCTTTCAGTTAATAACTATGTTTCAATCTACATATGAAATTGATGATCATTAGCACCTACTTGGTATAACTGATTTATCATATACTTGACTTTAATCCTATAAAATCATTTGTAAGAACTGATGCTGTTTTGAAGGCAAAGGATGATCATATTATATATTGATTTGATTTGGATTTCTCCTCTGTTCTTTTACTTCCCATTTTGTTAATTGATAAAAATAAACTATTAACATTTATTTTTGCACAACTGCCTAAAACTTTTGCACAGTACTGTAATTGTGTCTGCAGGGCCATTTCACTGCTTTCATGCTTTTATCACTCAGTCTATATTAGAAAAGACATTATGTCATAAAAAAATTGCTAATGGGATCTGAGAAATAAATATTTTAAATCATTCAAAGACCTCAAGTTTATTTATTTACCTGGATGGCCAGTCAACTCTGTTAGACTCTGGGCAGCATAAAAAAAGTAAACCTTTCCTCTGTCCCCACCCTAAAAACAATTAAGCATAAATAAATAAACCTGACCTAAAATGATCTGAAAGCAACACAAATAAAACAGCTCCCCCAACACAACGATTTTAGAGAGTTCACTACTAAAAATTCCCTTTTTGTCAACCTCCAGTTGATTTGTGTGATATTAAGCAAAGTGTCAAGAGATTTCAGTCAAGGCCGATAGTATCAGATGTTCTAAAAATATTTAGGAAGGAAAAGGTCTGAACAGGACCTTATATAAGTCTGAATAAGAACTCAATAGTGTGAAATGTTAATTGAGAAGTAAATAAAAGGGTGCAGACATTTTCACATTATCTGACTGATTAATTTTCTAATTCAAGAACTATTGTAAAATAGGCACTGAAAAAGAAATTAGAATTGCTCATAGACATCAACATAAACAAGTTAAAACATTTTAATGTATCTGCACCTAATAAATAAGCTTCACAATGGAGGCTTTCTCCTTAAATGTCACAGTGAGGATTGAATCACAGTAGTTATGGAATGATAAAGAAAGAAAACAATATTGGGAGACAGGTCACCTGGCATGGAAAAAAATGGAATGGAATGGTTCAGAACCTAATGGTTGGCAATTATTTTGCTCTTTTTGTTCCAAAATATTTTTACAGTAAATACTTAGAGATATAAAGTTGAAATGGGACTCCATTTTTTAAGTACAGTGAAAATATGTCTCACTCACAAGAACTTTGAACAGTTTTGTAATTAGCATAGGAGGAATAGAGCTGGAAGGAAGGAGAAAAGTTAGCAATTTCAGCCATATCAGATGATGCATCAATATTCAGTAAACAGATGACGTGCAACTCACTTCTGAGAAAAAGAGTTTTTCTGCACTATTAGATAGAATCTCTCAATTTGAGAAGCGGTTCCATTAAATAAGATGTTTGCATACAAAATCTCTCAGATTTCCAATGGAAATGTAAAACAAACGAGACTGTGTCCTCTAGGAGATGGCACCTATCTTGGATTAGATCATCTCTGATATTCTTGCATTATATTATCAATGGCTTCAGGGAAATTAAGCCGCAATTTTCTATCACAAGAACAAAGATACTAGAATTTTAAAAATGATAATATATTTAAAAAACTTTTGTCTCTGTTCCTTCTAAGGTTTTTAGCAAGAAAAGATACCATTGTATTATAATGTGATTCATTTAATTATGTGTATTCCTTAATTGGACTATTTATTCAAAAGTTAATCATCTATATTCAAATAATAAGAGAAACCTGAAGGACTAAGAAAAATCCCTTTACTTAATAGAAACCAATAAAGGACATGGATTGTCCACTCAGTTTTAATTTGCTGTTAGTTTTCTTTTACTTGGAATCAATCTTTGAACAAAACTGAACATCATCAACAGATCCCAACTTCTGATTATTTTTGCACGCCTTTAAAAGTTCTGCATTAAGGACTCAAGCACACAGTTTCTTCCCCAATACCTAGTGAAAAGGTAGGCTAAACATAAATGAGATAGCTATCACAGGTTGCAGATGGAGAAAAGTCCCAAAAAAGAATTTGATGCAAAAAGATGTGTGTAAATTTACATAATACTGTCTAAAGTAGCCTTCAGTATCTAGTTATTATAATTTATAATAACCCATTGAATTACATTTGAGTATGGGTAACTTCTTCCTTAGGACTACCACCATATTTGGGTTACAAAAATCCAGCCAACCATTAAATAGTTGCCCTGATGTTTGAAGTTTCTGCGCTGTATGCCTTCTATTTTATTTCATTTTTTGGAGGCCATATACAATAATTATAACTTTGTTCTTTGTCTTGGGAAGCAAAATGCCTTGAAGTAGCTATCTAAAATATTTAAGGATATGTAAATTGTCTTCTGGATCTTATCAATAATAGTACCTGCTTTGATAGGTTTGATAGGGATGAGAGGTGGGCAAGTGTAGAGAGGAAGTACGGTAGAGAGAGGAGAGGGGGAGGGGAAGAGAGTAGGATGGGAGGTGAGAAAGAGGAGGGAAGTAGGGAATGTTTTAAGAGAGGGGGGACGCGGCCTGGGGGGAGTGCGCAGGTCGTAATAATGTTTATTTTATCTTAAAATTGTATTGTATACTGTTTTTTTTATGTTTATATGGAAAAAATAAAAAACTTTCGTTGAAAAAAAAATAGTACCTGCTTTTCAAAATAGGTTAAACCAGCTGTATTTTCCCAGAATGTTTACAACAATAAGCAATTATAATAGCTAACTTGTTTTCCTAATATCTCATTGTCAGAGATTCTTTTCTTGAAAAATTGAACTTTTTTTGTAAATATTTTATTAATTTTCTATTTATACAATCAAGTACTTAATAGACAACATGTTGTCTGGGTCCATTAATAATTCAGTGGTATATATTAACTTCTTCAATCTAGATCCAATATGGCACCATCAAATGTTTCCTCTCTTCTTCCAGTAGTTGTTGTTGTTAATTGCGAAGTCGTGTCCGACCCGTCGCGACCCCATGGACAATGTTCCTCCAGGTCTTCCTGTCCTCTACCATCTTCTGGAGTCCATTTAAATTCACACCTACTGCTTCAGTGACTCCATCCAGCCATCTCATTCTCTGTCGTCCCCTTCTTCTATTGCCCTCAATCTTTCCCAGCATTAGGCTCTTCTCCAATGAATCCTTCCTTCTCATTAGGTGGCCAAAGTACTTGAGTTTCAACTTCAGGATCTGGCCTTCTAAAGAGCAGTCGGGGTTGATCTCTTCTAGGACTGACCGGTTTGAACGCCTTGCAGTCCAAGGGACTCGCAGGAGTCTTCTCCAGCACCATAGTTCAAAGGCCTCAATTCTTTTGCGCTCAGCCTTTCTTATGGTCCAACTTTCACAGCCATACATTGCAACTGGGAAAACCATGGCCTGGACTATACGCACTTTTGTTGGCAGGGTGATGTCTCTGCTTTTTAGAATGCTGTCTAGATTTGCCATAGCTTTCCTCCCCAGGAGCAAGCGTCTTTTAATTTCTTGGCTGCAGTCCCCATCTGAGGTGATCTTGGAGCCCAGAAAAATAAAATCTGTCACTACCTCCATTTCTTCCCCATCTATTTGCCAGGAATTGAGAGGGCCGGATGCCATGATTTTGGTTTTCTTAATGTTGAGTTTCAAGCCAACTTTTGCACTCTCCTTCTTCACCCGCATCAAGAGGCTCTTTAGTTCCTCTTCACTTTCTGCCATTAGAGTGGTATCATCTGCATATCTTAGGTTGTTGATATTTCTCCCGGCAATCTTAATTCCAACTTTTGATTCATCTAGCCCTGCCTTTCTCATGATGTGCTCTGCATATAAGTTAAATAGGCAGGGCGACAGTATACAGCCTTGCCGGACTCCTTTTCCAATTTTGAACCAATCAGTGGTTCCGTGTTCGGTTCTCACTGTTGCTTCTTGACCCGCATATAGGTTTCTCAGGAGACAAATGAGATGGTCTGGTACTCCCATCTCTTTAAGAACTTGCCACAATTTGTTGTGATCCACACAATCAAAGGCTTTTGCATAGTCAATGAAGCAGAAGTAGATGTTTTTCTGGAACTCCCTAGCTTTCTCCATGATCCAGCGTATGTTGGCAATTTGATCTCTAGTTCCTCTGCCTCTTCGAAATCCTGCCTGTACTTCTGGTAGTTCTCGATCCACATACTGCTGGAGTCTAGCTTGTAGGATTTTAAGCATAACTTTACTAGCATGTGAAATGAGTGCAATGGTGCGATAGTTTGAACATTCTTTGGCATTGCCTTTCTTTGGAATTGGAATGTAAACTGACCTTTTCCAATCCTGTGGCCACTGTTGAGTTTTCCAAATTTGCTGGCAAATTGAGTGTAGCACTTTTACTGCATCGTCTTTTAAGATTTTGAATAGCTCAGCTGGAATACTGTCACCTCCACTAGCTTTGTTGTTGCTCAGATTTTCTAAGGCCCATTTCACTTCACATTCTAGGATGTCTGGTTCGAGGTCAGTGACCATCTCATTGTGGTTATCTGGGATGTTAAGCTCATTCTTCTATAGTTCTTCTGTGTAGTTTTGCCATCTCTTCTTAATCTCTTCTGCCTCTGTTAGGTCCCTGCCATTTTGGTCCTTTATCATGCCCATCTTTGCATGAAACGTTCCCTTCATATCTCCAATTTTCTTGAAGAGATTTCTGGTCCTCCCTATTCTGTTGTTTTCTTCTATTTCTTTGCACTGTTCATTTAAGAAGGCATTCTTATCTCTTCTAGCTATTCTCTGGAATTCTGTATTCAATTGGGTGTATCTTTCTCTTTCTCCTTTGCCTTTCGCTTCCCTTCTTTCCTCAGCTATTTGCAAAGCTTCCTCAGACAGCCATTTTGCTTTCTTGCATTTCTTTTTCTTTGGGATGGTTTTAGTTGCTACCTCTTGTACAATGTTGCGAACTTCCATCCATAGTTCTTCAGGCACTCTGTCTATCAGATCCAGTTCCTTAAATCTATTTGTCACCTCTACTGTATATTCATCAGGAATATGATTTAGTTCATACCTGAGTGGCCTAGTGCTTTTCCCTACTTTTTTCAATTTAAGCCTAAATTTTGCAACGAGAAGCTCATGATCTGAGCCACAGTCAGCTCCTGGTCTTGTTTTTACTGACTGTATAGAGCTTCTCCATCTTTGGCTGCAGAGCACATAGTCAATCTGATTTCTATGTTGACCGTCTGGTGATGTCCATGTGTAGAGCCGTCTCTTAGGTTGTTGGAAAAGAGTGTTTGTTATGACCATCGTATTCTCTTGACAAAATTCTATTAGCCTGTGCCCTGCTTCATTTTGTACTCCAAGGCCAAACTTGCCTGTTATTCCGGTTATCTTTTGGCTTCCTACCTTAGCATTCCAATCCCCCATGATGATAAGGACATCATTTTTGGTGTTAATTCTATAAGGTGCTGTAGGGCTTCATAGAACCGGTCAATTTCATCCTCTTCAGCACCAGTGGTTGGGGCATAGATTTGGACTACTGTGATATTGAATGGTTTGCCTTGGATTCGAATTGAGATCATTCTGTCATTTTGGGGATTGTATCCCAGTATTGCTTTTCCTATTCTTTTATTGACTATGAAGGCTACTCCATTTCTTCTGAGGGATTCTTGCCCACAGTAGTATACCTGATGGTCATCTGAGTTAAATTCACCCATTCCTGTCCATTTTAGTTCGCTGATTCCTAAGATGTCGATGTTCAGTCTTGTCATCTCTTTTTTGACTACGTCTAGCTTGCCTTGATTCATGGATCTTACATTCCAGGTTCCTATGGAGAAAAAATCTTTACAGCATCGGACTTTCCTTTCACCACCAGATATATCCACAGCTGAGCGTCCTTTCGGCTTTGGCCCAGTCGCTTCATTCTTTCTGGCGCTACTAGTACTAGCCCTCTGCTCTTCCCCAGTAGCATATTGGACACCTTCCGACCTGAGGGGCTCATCTTCCAGCATCATATCTTTTTTCCTTTTAGTACTGTCCATGGGGTTTTCATGGCAAAGATACTGGAGTGGTTTGCCATTTCCTTCTCCAGTGGATCACATTTTGTCAGAACTCTCTGCTATAACCTGTCCGTCTTGGGTGGCCCTGCACGGCATAGCTTATAGCTTCATTGAGTTAGGCAAGCCCCTTCGCCACAACAAGGCAGTAATCCATAAAGGGGTCTTCCAGTAGTACCTGTTTTAAATACAGTTCTTATTGTTATTAGTAAATATACAATTGAATATCAACATCTTTGTTACATTTTTCTCATAATATCAATAATATCAATTTTAGATTACTTTTCTAACCAAAACATATAATAATAATAGTAATAGTAATAATAATAATAATAATAATAATAATAATAATAATTCTGGCTCTGGGACTTCAGAATTCAAACAGACAAGCACCTGCAACATAACACCCCAGACTTAACAATTGTCGATAAGAAAGACAAAAAAGTCTGGATAGTGGACGTGGCAGTGCCTGGAGACAGCAGAATAGAAGAGAAAGAACTGGAGAAGATAACAAAATACAAAGACCTACAAATAGAAATAGAAAGACTGTGGCAAAAGCAAGCAAGGGTAGTACCAATAGTCATAGGCTCCTTGGGTGCAATCCCAAAACAACTGGAGCACCACTTGAACACCATTGGCATTGACAAATTTGCTATTAGTCAATTGCAAAAGGCGGCCTTATTAGGAACTGCTTCCATCCTGCGACGATACCTGTAATACCATCAAACATCCACATCTGCCTATCCCAGGTCCTGGGTAAGGACTCGATAGGTAGACAAAATGCCAAATCCAGTCTGAACATCTGGCTGACTGTGCGATGATTGATAATAATAATAATAATAATAATAATAATAATAATAATAATACAAGAAAGACCAAATGAAGAACAGAATAGAGGCGTGGGAAGACAAAGCACTACATGGCCAATACATTAAAAAAATAACTGGGAAAGCAGATAATAACAAGACCTGGCAATGGCTAAGAGCAGGAAAATTGAAGAAAGAGACCGAGGGACTAATTCTGGCTGCACAAGACCAAGCCTTAAGGACAAATGCATATAAAGTCAAAATTGAGAAGACAGCAACAGACAGTAAGTGCCGCCTATGCAAAGAAGCTGAAGAAACAGTGGACCACCTGGTAAGCTGTTACAAGAAGATTGCACAGACTGACAACAAGCAGCGGCATGACAAAGTAGCAACAATGGTGCATTGGAAGATCTGCAAAAAATATCATTTGCCTGTAAGCAAAAACTGGTGGGATCATAAAATAGAGAAAGTCATAGAAAATGATAAAATTAAACTGCTCTGGGACTTCAGAATTCAAACAGACAAGCACCTGCAACATAACACCCCAGACTTAACAATTGTCGATAAGAAAGACAAAAATGTCTGGATAGTGGACGTGGCAGTGCCTGGAGACAGCAGAATAGAAGAGAAAGAACTGGAGAAGATAACAAAATACAAAGACCTACAAATAGAAATAGAAAGACTGTGGCAAAAGCAAGCAAGGGTAGTACCAATAGTCATAGGCTCCTTGGGTGCAATCCCAAAACAACTGGAGCACCACTTGAACACCATTGGCATTGACAAATTCGCTATTAGTCAATTGCAAAAGGCGGCCTTATTAGGAACTGCTTCCATCCTGCGACGATACCTGTAATACCATCAAACATCCACATCTGCCTATCCCAGGTCCTGGGTAAGGACTCGATAGGTAGACAAAATGCCAAATCCAGTCTGACCATCTGGCTGACTGTGCGATGATCCACAATAATAATAATAGTAATAGTAATAATAATGTTGGAAGGGACCTTGGAGGTCATCGAGTCCAACCCCCTGCTCAGGCAGGAAGCCCTATACCATTTCGAACAAATGACTCTCCAGTCTCTTCTTAAAAACTTCCAGTGTTGGAGCATTTACTGCTTCTGGAGGCAGGTTGTTCCACTGGTTTATTGTTCTAACTGTCAGGAAGTTTCTCCTTAGTTCTAGGTTGCTTCTCTCCTTGATCAGTTTCCATCCATTACTTCTTGTCCTACCTTCAGGCACCTTGGAGAATAGCTTGACTCCCTCTTCTTTGTGGCAGCCCCTGAGATATTGGAACACTGCTATCATGTCCCCCCTCATCCTTCTCTTCGTTAAACTAGACTAAACAATTCCAGCAACCATTCCTTATACTGTATGTTTTAGCCTCCAGTTCCCTAATCATCTTTGTTGCTCTTCTCTGTACTCTTTCTAGAGTCCCAGCATCTTTTTTACATCGTGGTGACCAAAACTGTATGCAATATTCCAAGTGTGGCCTTACCAAGGCATTGTAAAGTGGTATTAATACTTCACGTGATCTTGATTCTATCCCTCTATTAATGCAGCCCAGCACTGTGTTGGCTTTTTTGGCAGCTGTAGCACACTGCTGGCTCATATTTAAGTGATTGTCCACTAGGATTCCGAGATCCCTCTCACAGTTACTACTATTGAGCAAGGTACCCCCTATACTATACCTGTACTTTTGGTTTTTCTTGCCTAAATGTAGAACCTTACTTTTTTCACCATTGAATTTCAATGTGTTAGATAGTACCCAGTGTTCAAGTCTGTCCAGGTCCTCCTGTATCATAAGCCTGTCTTCTGGAGTGTTGGCTATTCCTACCAGCTTGGTGTCATCCACAAATTTGATGAGTTCCCCATCTATCCTCTCATCCAAATCATTGATGAAGATGTTGAAGACCACTGGGCCTAGAACAGAGCCCTGGGGCACCTCACTACACACTTCTCTCTATGTAGATGCAGTTCCATTGAGGACCACACGTTGAGTACGCTGGTCAGCCAGTTATGAATCCATCTGGTGGTGATGCTGTCTAACCCATATTTTTCTATCTTACTGAGTAATAGGTTGTGATCTATTTTATCATATGCCTTATTGAAGTCCAAGTAAATTATATCCACACCATTCCTCTGATCCACTAATTTTGTCACTTGGTCAAAGAATGCAATAAGGTTTGTCTGGCATGATCTGTTTTTGACAAACCCATATTGGCTTTTAGTAGTGATTTTGTTTGCCTCTAGGTGTTCGCTGATTCATTGCTTGATTATTTTTTCCCGAATCTTCCCAGGTATTGAAATCAGGCTGATAGGTCTGTAATTTTCTGGATCCATTTTTTTCCTTTTTTGAAGATGGGAACTACATCAGCTCTTTTCCAGTCCTGTGGTAGTTCCCAGTGCTCCAAGATCTTTGAAAAATATAGTTCAGTGGTTTGCATTTGCACTTAATATCCATATGTTCAATCAGTATCCTGTTTTCACTTTTTTAAATTTTAATTTCTCATCAGTGTTCAAAATGTCTTTATGGTTTATAATTTCAAAGTAAGTTATATTTGGGTAACCAAAAGCTTCCCTTATTCAAACTTCTTAGCATTTTCCTGTTTCCCTTCTTATACCAAAATCTAATATTCTAGTTACAAATCTTATCTTTCTAGTTATAATAGTACTTCTATTGCTAGCAATTATCTATTCTCCACCATATTCAAGCATCTAGTTAATAATATAATATCCCATCTAATGGGATATTATTTTCTTCAGTCTTACTCTAGCTTTCTTCCTTTGCCAACTAAGTTTCCAAGTCAATGCATTTGAATCATCAAGTAATTTTTCCTCTATTTTTGTGTATGTTGTTTGGAATAAGAAAGACCATTGGTTAAAGTATTTTTGGAAGAATGAACCCATTGATATTCATTGAACAGCCTCCTTCCTTTTCCAACTCCCCACAGTTCTCCTAAAGCTCTATCTTCCATTAAATCAGTTCTTCTTCCTTTTCCTCGAATATGTCCTGAATTCTTAATTGGAAAGATGTCTTTTCCATTTCCGATATTATCGCTCCATCTTCTAATTCTTTAGTTGTCTTTATCTATTGGTTGGTTTCTTCTTTTAGCTCCTTAATCTTTGGATCTGCTTACTCTAGTTTTCCTTCTATTTTCTGGGTTGCTAGTTCCTTTTTTGTAGTCATATTCTGAGTTTTTAAATTTAGATTAGAAAATTGTTCTTTTATCTCCTTTGTGTTATTTCTAGTTTTATCACAAGCAATAGTCTCTTGTGTTGATTTTAGCATGGAGAGAATTTCTTTCTGATCTTCATCCATATTTTCTTGGTAGTATGTCAAACTGAAGCCTTTGGGAACAGGTGTTAGGGATGGTTTTTTACCATTTCAAGATGAGTATGGGATATCTATTTCATTTTTTGTAGGTGGTCTTTATAATAAAAATTGTTCATCAACCAAGGATTTGTAATCCAAAATATTCCATCATCTCAAGCAATGAAGTGTATTTTTCCTGCAGGGAAATATTTCCACAACACAGCTCTGAAAGTCAGATAATATTTAAATTCTTAGTTCAGGCAAGCCAGTTTCAAAATAGTTCATTGTCTCTGCCAAATCGATAAGTTCTTGTATTTTTCCATTTTCCCAGCTGCAATCTTCAAAAGTGAAAGCTTCCAAGGTCAGCAAGAGTCTCATCTAAATCTGGGCTTCAAGTTAAGTTTCCTTTAGACATAACAAATTGTAGTGCTGTAATTCACCACTAGATGTTATTAGCACCATTTTCCAGCTTTTGAAATCTCAACTTATAATATAAGCTTTTCAATTTCTTTTTTTAAAAAAAAAACAAGTCTCAAAAGCACTTTTAGTCCCCAGATTTAGGGCCATAAATGTATATTAATTCCAAATTAATCTTATAATTTCTCCCAAGTAATTAATTTGCCGCTTTTCTTTTCCTGAGGGAATGGGGTAGAAATTCCCTTTCTCTCCTCATCGGGGAGGGTGCTTTGGGCAGATTTTTCAAAAAAGAGGTCTTAGAGTCTTAAAGAAAGGATAGAGTCTCACCCTGTTTCATCCACATTGCTGTAAGGTTGTTGTTGGTGCTTATTGTCTTCTGTTGTCAGCAGGTTCTGACTGGCTATACAAATGTAGCCAGCCTTTCCCCCACTGGTTTGGAGGGCTTCCTTGGATCAAACGGAAGGGCCACTGCCCTCCCATGATCAATGAGGGTCCCTCCTTGCTTGTTGCCTCTATGGGGTGACTTTTGACCCTTTCCAGGGTCCCCAGTGGGGCAAAATTGAACACGAAAGATGGAACCCCATCTTCCTGCATCGATTCCACCACGAAGTCAAAACTGGAAGCCAGAAAATGGAACTTCTGGTTTTAAAACATGGAAGGTTCCTAACCATTGACAAAAATATCTATGTAGTAGCAGAATAATGATGTGAAACTAATTTCCTAGTGCTACATTTCCCTCAGACAAAAAACAGTTTCCAAAGATTTTATGGAAACATATTAAATTTCTAGGCCTTTTAGAAATGGCATGTCTTAAATCTCCAGACGTTCCTGAAACTAGGATCAATTCCACAGATAAACATAATCTCTGAGCACTGCCATTACACTTTTCTATAGGTGGGGACCCTCAGCTGGCATTGTTTGTTTACTCAAACTGCAAAGGCAGAATGTTTTATAGGAATACACACAGCTAGGAATGTACCAACTGATGCACCAGTCCGCATTGGATGAAGGCTCTCCTGTCCACCATTTCCATCTATTTTTCCAGAAGAAGTATCTCTTATTTATTGATATTTATTTTTATCTCACCTTTATTATTTTTTATAAATAACTTTGGGCAGTGAACAAAGCTAATATTTTTTTTCCTCCTATTTCCCCACAACAATAACCCTGAGATTTGGTTGGGCTAAGACAGAGTGACTGGCTGAAAGTCACCTAGCTGGCTTTCATGCCTATGAGGAAGTAGAATTTATCATCTCCCAGTTTCTAGACTGATGCCTTATATAGTGGATCAAACTATCTTAGACACTTGACCAAACTATCTGTATGGAGAGGACAATCCTATCAAAAGCCAAAGCTGGAATCATCTCAGAATTGATAGGGTTCTGAATTAATAGCCATATCTTTTTGCTTGGGTTGAATCTGTCACAGGAAAGAGACTTGTATTGCATCTCCCATTAGACCCAGGAAAAAGATGATGCCACCTCATTCCAACTGATGGATTACCTCACCTATAGCTTAATGTAGATTCTAAAATGAAAGTTTCCCCATTGTAGCATATCCATGGCTCCAGGATCTTCACTGGAACAATTTAGAAAGGAGCAGAACCATCACAGCACATGCCCTTTATTCTCAACCCTTGCTAGAGGTCCAGCAAGATGTTAATGATTGAAAGGTCCAGGAACACAAGGCACTCACTCCATATGACTCTTACTGTAAGTCATCCAAGACAATATTCCATACCAGATAGCAACCAGTTATTCAATATCATGCCTAATCTGAATCCTAGATGACTAGAGCTATATAATTTGCTTTTTTCAGGATCTTTTACAATTTTGTCCTAGCTATTTATGTAGAAATTTACATTGTATGGGACAGGGATCTTAAGAAGAGAATAAAACATACAAAGAACAACTATGGAACTTGGGTTTGGCTAGTTCTTAGAAAAAAAGAAACAGGGGAGACATGATAGCAGTGTTCCAGTATCTGAGAGGCTGCCACAAGGCAGAGGGGGCCAGGTTGTTCACCAAAGCACCAGATGGAAGGATGAGAAACAATGGTTGGAAACTGATCAAAGAGAGAAGCAACCTGGAACTAAGGAGAACAGCTTACCCCCAGAACAGCTTACCCCCAGAAATTATGGATGCTCCATCACTGAAGATTTTTAAGAAGAGACTAGGCATTCACATTTCTGAGATGGTATAGGTCAGTGGTGGTGAACCTCTGGCATGTGTGCCAGAGGCGGCACTCAGAGCCCTCTCTGTGGGCACATGTGTTCTTGCCCCAGCTCCACCTCCCCGTGGCTTCCTCCTCACCAGCACCTCCCCCGGAGGAGAGTTGCCCTGGGTGCGGTCCACGCGGACATGGCAACCGGGCAGCAGGGACAATACTCTGCCCTCATACCGCATTGCGTGCAGATGATGCTGCGGGGCACGGGCAGAGGGCATGGCCACCATGGTGCTGCTGGGCTGCCTGGGCAATCTGCGGCGGGCCATGGAGGTGGTGGGTGGACCTGTGGCCGGACGGGGCAGAGTGGGGGGGCAAAGTAGGGGGTGGGCAGATGGGCGGGGCGGTTTTTGGGCACTCAGTCTCTAAAATGTTCACCATCACTGGTATAGGTTCTCCTGCTTGAGCAAGGGGCTGGACCAGAAGACCTCCAAGGTCCCTATTCTATTCTATTCTATTCTATTCTATTCTATTCTATTCTATTCTATTCTATTCTAATTCTTTCAAAGTAGTTGGCATTTTATTTTCCCATAATTAGAAAGCCCAGGTCATTGTTTTATATTTGGCCTCCTTTACCAGTCAGACAGGAAAAAAGTCAAGCCTATCATTAGCAAAATGTCTCAAAATCGAAAGGTTCAAAATCTTCAAGGTAAGAGCACAAGTTATTATCCTTGCTAAACCCATGTTCCAGCTTGGAGCAAATATTAGTATTTTTATCAATGAAATGAATAGCCAGATTATCACAGATCATATGATGGATCTTGCAGCTCATTTTCCTTAATAGTGTTTGGGTTACCTGAAATTTGACAAAATAAAACTCATTCTTCCCTCTTCATCAGCCAGGTCCTGGTGATTTCGAGACCTTTGTTTTGAAGAAATTATTTCCATTTTGCTTGCAAATGGCCTATTAAGAACATATCAAAGGCTTGTCCATGAAGGTATCCCTATAATATATTAAGCTGTTTGGCTCTTGCAGAGATCTATGTCATTAATTATGTTGGTTAAAACTCAAATTCTAAAAACTAAAATGTATGAAGAAGATCCATGAAAGTGCAGTAAAACATACAGTGTTGTGTCAGGTGGTGTGAGGACAAAATAGAATGGTTCTGTGTACTTCTCAGTCTGTAGTGCTTATAATATAATCTTGCCACTAAATAATTATATATGAAATTTACTTCAAATTATACTATGATGAAATAAGATTACTGTCCTACTGGAAGAAGTGAACCACAATAGATTGTTGCTGAAATTTTTAAGTGAAATATAGGGAGAGTGCTGAAGGAAAAGCTTTGTTCTCAGCTTCTCAGAGATCAAGCCCAAATGAAATGGCTTCCCTACTTTCACAAAATTAATGTCCAATACATTATCTAATGAGTCTTTTCTGAAGTTTAGAAAGAATGTTTTCAGGGCAATCAAAGAATAAATGGCTTGTTTTTCCTCCTGAAAGGTGATGGGATAATGAGGGGATGGGGTTAATAATAAAGCCGCCTTGTGTCTGAGCTTTATGCTGAAAGTTGGGACTAAAAGAAGTAAAAGTTTCTCAAATTTACATCTCATAGTCAAATTATAAAGGCCACAATTGTAATATTTATTCATGCATGTTTTAATATATTTTAATATTACTTTAAAAATTAATAATACAGTTTAAAATTTTGTTTTAAATTGTCTTTGAGTCATCCATTTCTGTTGGTTCAACTCTCTTTGTAAAAAAATAATAAATCAGCTGCATATTTGATGAAGTCAGCTACAGCTCAGAAAAACTTATGCCTTTTCATTAAATTTGTTAATCAGAAAAGGCACTACCACTCTCCATCTGATTTGGGCAACTAGAGATCAATGTTATTCTCCTCCCACAACTATCTTTGCTGTATATGATGGCCTCCATATATCACTTTTTGATTCAGTCTAAATGGCATGCCTATGATTAGGAAGCAATTGTGACTCAGTTTAAGAAAACAACACAGCCATTTATTTACATTCCCCCTTCAGTCAATTGGGGATATTTACAAAGAACTTCAGAAGTGAGACATCATTTAGCAGAGAGAATGATGTCCTCTTCCTTAAAGCAACTCCCCCCACTTTAAAAAAAGAAACAAAACAAACACAATTAAATGGTCAGCCATAAACAGGCACTCAAGGCAATTCTTGTGCTTCAATCTCAATAGAATGGAACATTCAGGATAGTCCTGGTTTAGCCTCTTTGACATACAAGAAAGATGTTCCTACAACTGACAATAAACCTGGGACAGCTGTGTTTTCCCACATCCACTTATTCCTGTGAACTCAAATATACCTTAGAGCAGCCTATACTAGAGAATGAGGCAGATCATAGTTGATGAACACTTTGGCTTCAATGCTAGAAAAGGGAATAACCAGTTCCTTACAGCTATTTCGGTTTTATTTTTCAGCTCTCTCTCCAGACAAAGAAAAAAGGAAAGCAGGGTATCCATATTGATATCAAAGAGTTTTACACAAGACTTGCAGATTTAAAGTGACAAATCCAGTAATTTCAGTCATTAAAAGATAATTGTGCAACTTTAAAAACAACAAATGAGGAAATTCTAAAAGAAGAGAGGGAGAGGTACAGTATAGCAAACAAATGAATAGTTGCCTTTTGTGTTTCCTACTGATTATAGTTCTGTCTTTACTGACAACTATTTAAGGTAAAGATTTTACCTTAAATTTTACCTTTTGATTTTAAAACAAATCAAAGAAAAAAAAATACACATCTAATTTGTTTTATGTTACAATGAAAGGAAAAGAATAACCCAAACACTGTGCTTAAGAAATTCCATAACAAATAAAGTATGTTCCCCCCATCCACACAAATATCTATTTTAAAATAATTTGTATGCAAGGAATCCAGAACTAAAGCCAGTATATTACTATACTATTGAGGTCCCTGAAATACATTCCAAACATTTTCTGACTTTATAACAATTTCCTAACTTGATCACATGCTGTCTGTGTTTATGCTTTGCAATTCCAATTGGGCATTGGAAAATTATCACTTTCAGATTATGCTAGCTAGAGGGATTTAATGAATCCAGAAGTCTATTTCTCCATTACAATGATGGGGAAACAGCTTACTATAGCAAATGTACCTGCTTCTTTTAATTTAGAACTTAATATTGGGTATATTTCTTCCTGATGACCATGAAACCTTAATGCAACTAAATAATCTGAACTGTTTTCCTTCTGATGTTTCAGAGAGCTCTTACTTAAAGAGTTTTCTCCATAATTCATCTCAATGGTCCCTATGCTGGCCTTTTCTCCTATCCATTGGATAATTTCTCTGAAGATATCATCCAGCAGCATTCAGACACTATAAGAAGATGATCTAGTGCTCATCCCTGAATATAAACTTTGGCAAATTACTCTTTGTACAGCTCTTATAACCCAAAATAATTTTCCTGTTTTGATTTTGTATCTGTACTTATTAAAATTCATGTTTTCCAGTTGCAGTAATTAATTGCACCACTTTATAATAGTATCTGTTCCCTCAAAAGCTAATGTCATGTATTATTTACTTATCATGGTGGCCCTTGGAAATAATATGTACATGTGTCCCTCCTGTTCATAGCCTCTTACTTAGAATTGTGGACTATAAGGAAATTAATGGTCAAATGTTTATTTTTTATGCATAAATTCCTATGAAACAAATGTCATTTGGTAGTAGCCAAACTATCCAAATTCATTCTTCATTCCTTCACATGGTTTCAAAAGCAGTTTTTCCCTGATTTCTCTGTTAGACTGATGTATCTGAAAGCTTGCATTATGTGAATTTTCAACTTGTATTTTATTTTTTATATAGCCATCCATTTCACAGATGTGATTCTAGCAGTGTATAATTAAAAGAAGACAATTGAAAACAGAATCTTAGAAATCATTTAAACAAGCTGTTGGAAATACTTTTTAATCACACCTTTATAAAAATATATAAAAATGCAGCCAATGTATCTAATATTCCTTCCTCCTCATATTTTTCCCACAACAAAAACCCTCTGAGATGAGTTGGGCTAAGACAAAGTGACTATCTCAAAGTCATCCACCTTGTTTTCATGGCTAGGGCAGAATTAGAACTCAGTTTCCTGGTTTTTAATTTGGGGCTTTAACCTTTGCACAAAAATGGCTCTTTCAGTTTTCCCAATAAATGTCCTATAATAAACTTTGGGTTATTTGGGAAGGACGGGGTTAATACAATTATTTTTAATATTGTATTATAAGATGCACAATTATTTGTTTATCCTATAAACATAAGCAGAACTTCATGTTGCATATGTAACATCACTTTATACTCAGTATTATCCACAGAGCTATTTTGTACTGTTGGTCCTGTGTAGGTTTGCAGGGTGTCCTCTGTCATAGCACTGCTCTTTGAAATAACATTTAAAAGATACACAGTACAGTACTGTATGCATACAGTTATAATCTAATTTTAAAACACACACAACTAAATCAATGTGGCAAAAAAAAAAGAATGAGATCATGTAAGATTTGATTAAGGAATGGCGGGATGATGTAAAGGAATGCTTTTCAAGCCTTTTTAAAGTTATGTTTTGCTTCTGCTCCCAACTCATTTTGTTGTAGATGTGACCTCATTTCAAGTGGTTGCAAGAATACTTTTCTGAAATCTAATTAGGCATGAAGAAATATACATGTTATAACAGAAGGAAGTGCAAGCCTGGTTTGAATTTATACAAAGGGGATGTGCTGGGAAAAGAAAGGGGGTGTGATTACATTAGTGGCACAGATGTAGCTATTTTCAAACACCCTGCTTTCCAAGGGGGTAATGAATAGCCATGGATTTTTAAAGGCAGTTCCCAAAGCACATCCTTTTCAAAACATAACCATTCCAAATATACAGCTTAGAGTTTTAAAACATTGGATGGCAAGAAACAATCTCTACAATTATTTCATTTTGGGGTTGGATGCAGTTGCATGTAGTTTTTTTCAATTATATGTATTATTTATTATTCATTCTTCTCTACAGAAATCAAAAGCAGTCTTTCAGACTCCTGAGCTAAATTACTCTTCTAGCACATCTGTATCTCATCTTTCCACCAAAAATACCCTTACAGTATTAAACAATAAAAGCTAACTAAAATAATGACTACATTGTTATTGAAAGTAAAAACAAGTATGTTAATAAAAAGGATCAAATATACATAAATAAGGAATTGTTACCACAAATATTACTTTTCCTATCATGGAAATATTGCATGTTAGTTTATTGTAGAACTGCTTAGAACTCCCTGAAAGTATATGAGTATTTTTTATTTCTCTTTAAATTCTTCCTGTTTTATTTGACTGAATAACTAGAAATTGTTGCTGATAATTTTGCTTCTAAGAGCTCGGGTTCATTGTGAACTTTTTTTTCTTTGACTGTATAATAATAATAACTTCTGAAATATTTGTCTCTGACTTTTTATCATTTTATAGACTGAATGTGGGAAAGTCTTATTTAACAGACTTTTGCAATGCCAGCAGACTGTCCTCTCCATAGAAAAATATAGCTTTCTTCCCTTAGAACCTGAAAGAATCTGTTGTGTGAAACCATGAATGATATAAAAACACAGGTAATGATACTATAGTTGAAATAATGTGGTGGTGCTTAATTTTCAATATTATAGGAGAAGGTACAAACATTTGCAGTCGCATACATTTCCCAAAACCCTGAATGATTCAGGGCCAATCAGTCCTGCTAAGAGTATTGTGATCTCCACAGTATAGACATGCATTGGACACACGTGAATTTTGGGTTGCATTGCCATGGGTAGCCTTGGTTAGCTGTTGTCTTTTTCACAGCTGCTTCCAATAATGGGAACACATCAGGAATTGAAGCTTTGAACGCATGCGCTATAGTTCTGTGCTACAATTGAAATGTCTAAGAAATGTATGATATGTGAATTCATACTATATTTGTCTTCATTCTTTACTTTTATACATAACAGTACTCACTATTCAAAACATGAATGGCCCCATTGTACAATCCCCAATATAAATTACAGCTGCTATATCATCAATCACATACACATACACTCAAACCAAAAAAAATTCAATTACTGATGGAAAGAGCTTTTGAGAATCCAGGAATGAATTTCACATGTTTGTTTAGTCCTTGGAGGTGCACTGCAAATCACACCAGGGAAATTGTACCAGGTGTTTAGAGTTTCATGCCTGCTGCTTAAGTAAAAGTAACCCATCATTTAAAAGCAACTTCACCCTAATGGAACACTTAATAATAAGTGGCTATTGGTTTTGTTCCTGTGATTGTATTTAAATCCAAGCTTATCTTTCTTTTCAGTATGGTTTTAATTAAAATTCAAGACTGAATGTTAGACTTGGAATTATCTTTGGACTGACTCAAAAATTTACTTGGCTATATTATTCATTCCTATATGCATAGTTGTTTGAGTTCTATATATGTTTTTAAACAGTGTTCCAGGAAGTCCTAGGGTATTTTGGAATTTTATCAGGAGTTCTGTAACAAAAAAACTGAATAATGATGGGCAGGTTTTGCTGAAAGGCAATTTGACCTCTGTTACTGAGCATACTGTTCAGGCAGAATTGTTTGTTGTGTTTGTTATGTTCTAATATGTTAATTTTCAACCAATTATATATTTAGCAAGAGCTATAGCAATAACACTTAGACAGATATACCACCTCATAATGCTTTACAGCAAGCTTAGGGTGGTTTACAATGTCAGCATATTGTCCCCAACAATCTGGGTCCTAATTTTATTGACCTCAGAAGGATGGAAGGCTGGCTCAACTTTGAGCTGGTCAGGATCAAACTCCTGGCAGTGGCAATGCATAGTTAGCTTGCAGTATTGCATGCTAACCACTGCGCCACTACAGCTCCTACAATTTACCACCAGTGATGCATATAAGAACATGGGATGTGGCTCCCCTTCCCTAAACTGTACAAAGAAATGAGAGATGATAGCACAGCAGTGCTAGCTACCAGTTTCCAGCTAAGTGCATTGAAACCAAGGATTTGTTTATCCCGGTCATAATCTGATGGAGTTTTCCCACAATAATTGCTTTGAAAAATGGTTCTTTTCTACTGCCTCACTTTGGTCTTTGAAGGTAAAGAACAAATTTTGGAGACAAAGTAGGATATGAGACTGAATGGTAAGTATATGGAGAGTATATGCTGATTACTGAAAAAGTCTGAGTAATTGTTAGGACTGGAGTGTATAGGAAGTGTATTTTGACTTTCTTGGCCATATTATTTGCTCCCATATGCATAGAGGTTTTAGTTACATATTAATTACAAAGAATAGAGTGAGCACTCTATTTTGAGGACAATCTTGACTGAAATGCTTGCAGTAAAGGGTCTTCTTCTTAATAAAAAAATTGAGGACTTCCGGTTGTGATGTCATCGTGGAGCGGGTGAAGGAACAGACCTCTATTCCTAAATCCCAAAAAATCTTCACTAAGCAAGGGCTTTACCGATCCTGGAGAGATTGGTAAATTAAAGAGGAAGCTTCAGAGAAGCCGGGTGGAAAGCAAACACCCAAGCAGACAGGAGCAGCACTTTTAAAATTGGCAGAGAAGAAGCTGGTCTCTTAGACTGGCCTGGAGCGATGGCGGCAGTCTGAGAGGAAAGCGAAAAGTAGAACTGACAGCTTCATATGGGAGACGAGGAAAACCCCTGAAGGAGGTGAAGAACATTTGGCTGAGAGAAGGCATGGCAAAAGCAAAGTGATAAGGAGAGAGACACAGCGGCAACTGAAATGGAACAGAGCAGAGAAGGGAGTGATAGAACAGAATGAGAGCAGCATGAAGAAGCAGAGAGCCCACAGTTTATAAAACTTTATAAAACTTGAGAGACTGGAATTTAAGAGCTACAAGAAGTAGAGACTGAAACTAGAGAAAGTACTGGAGAAAGGATGGCCGGAGGTAACAAAGGGTGATTAAGAAGGACTTTGAAAAATTAACATAAGGATTAAAAGGTGAAGTGAGACAACAGAGAAATTTAATACTACTTAATGGAACTTATTCTTGAAGAGTAAATAGCATTGAAATTTGGACTTTAATTGACATATATCTGGGTAAAGTGACGAGTGGACGTTTTGGAAATATTAGATTAGGGCAAAAACAAATCTTATTAACGGCAGTATATGCATCAAATAATAATCAACATGATTTTTTTTAAAAGGTACATAAGAAACTAGTGGATCTGGATTACGAAAGTATTTGTATGATTGGGGATTTAAATGCAATAGTTGATGTTAAAAAAGATTATAAGAGTATTAAAAAGAAGAAAAAGAAGAAAAATATATTACCAAAATCGTTCTTTGACATGGTAACAGAACTCATCCTTCAGGATATATGGAGAGAGACACACAGGTCAGACAAACAATATACGTTTTATTCATATCCGCATCAATCTTGGTCTAGGATCGATATGGCCTGGCCAACAACAGAAGTACAAAACAGGATAGAGGAAATTGAAATAGGACTTAATGATTGGGCAGATCACAACCCAATAATAATAAAATGGAAAGGCCAGAAACAGAGAAAAAGATGGTCAATGAATCAAAGACTATGTAAAGATAAACAATATATACAGATGCTAGAAAAGGAGTTGACATTATTTTTTCAGGTAAATAAAAAGGAAGAGACATCAACACAAAATTTGTGGGATACTACAAAAGCTGGAATATTATAAAACACAAGATTAACTTGACAACACAAGAAGAATTGGCACAGAAAATTAGGATGGTGAAACAAAATTATTTCAAAAATGTGAATAAAACTGGTCGATGGTTGGCCTATAAATTAAATAAAGAAAAAGGCAAAAGAACAATACATCAACTATAAGATGAAAGTGGAACAGTACAATATAAACAGGAAGAAAAAAAGAATATAATACAATTTTTTTTTCAAAGCTATACCATCAGGAAGATATAGCAGAGGATAAAGTCAAACAATATATAGAGGCAGCAAAAATGAGCAAAATCACCAAAGAACAAAAGGAAATGTTGAATAGACCAATAGCCGCAATAGAGCTAGAAACAGTATTGAAAAAACAAAAAAACAATAAATCACCAGGACCAGATGAAATTCTGGTTGAGTTTTATAAAAATACACAAGAGTCACTACAATGGATAATGTTGGAGATTTACAATGAGGTGCTGGAGGAGGCAAAGATACCGACAACTTGGACTGAAAAAATCATCACCCTCATTCCTAAGGAAGACTCAGTCCTGCAACAAATCCAAAATTATAGGCTGATTTTTTTTACTGAATACAGATTATAAGACATTTGCCACTATAATAGCAGAAAGGATTTAAAAAAAAATTGAATAACTACATCCACCTAAGTAGAAGTAGTGTATACCTTTTTTTAATGAAAATTATCAGCACTTTTGATCAGTGATGTCATCAAAGTAAACAAGCCCACGTGCTGATTACGTCAACAGGGCACAGCCCTAAAAGGAAGTGACGTGCTCAGCCCCCACCCTCCGGATGTGACGTTTTGGCCTAATCCCATCAAGATTGGCAGGCAATCCTCTGGGTACATGATTAGGTTAACCCTAGACTAATTCTATGGACGTTCAAAACCAAAAAGAGCTAAGTAAAGTGAATAATTAGCAGAGGCCTGTGTTTTTGGGGAACAAGCCCTACTTTGGGGAGCTGTTAACCCTAGACTATTTCTATGGACATTCAAAACCAAAAAGAGCTAAGTGAATAATTAGCAGAGGCCTGTGTTTTTGGGAACCAAGCCCTACTTTGGGGAGCTGTTTGTGTTTTTGGGAAACAAGCCCTACTTTGGGGAGCTGTGAAATAAAAAATAAAAAAAGGCTTTTTATTAGCCTAACGATGCTTTGAATTTTTGTGGAGTTTTAAAAATCAGTGCCTCAAAAGCTGGGGGAAAAGAATCCCCTGAAAGGCAGCCAGAGCCTGCATTTAACCCCCTTTTTCTAAAAGATATTTTTTCTGAAAGGTATTTATTTCTAGGTGGCTTTAAAAGCATTTCCTCGAACGCAGGGGAAAAAACAAACAAACACAGCCCCTTTTAAAACCCACAGCTGGTTTTTACTTTTGTAAAAAATCTAAAGACACATATTTTGCCATTTGCACCCTGAATAAAATTTATTCTGCCCCCCTCCCCACTATAGCAAAAGACAAGGAATATTAACAGGAATTAAAATGCTCACAAGAGGCAAGCAGCCAACCAGGCTCACAAGAGGCAAGCAGCAAGCAGCCATGCCTCTCTGTCTGCTAGTAAAAAAAAAGTGGGGGTTAGGCCTTGTTTGGGACGTGCCCGGGCATGTCATGCTCCCCGTGATCTGGGCATGCGCAATGCTCAAGGGCGTGTCATTGCAAGGGGCAGGGGAGTTTGCGCGGGCAGGGACATGCCCAGGCATGTCATGCTCCCCGTGATCTGGGCATGCGCAATGCTCAAGGGCGTGTCATTGCAAGGGGCAGGGGAGTTTGTGTGGGCAGGCCTGAACAGCTAGCGATTTAACCCCAGCAGTCTTTTGAAGATGGCAGCCTCTGATGGAGATTTGTTTGATGTAAATTTGACCCCCAAACCACCCAAGCGTGGGCGCAGAATAAGAAAAGGACCTGAGTTATACAGTTTCATTGAAGAGAACAAACTTATAAAACCTTGTTATTGCAGATTCTGCAAAACATCAAATGGTAAGTAAATATGTTTTTATTTATGATAATGTAAATGGTGCTGGAGCGGATACACCGCTAACAGGATGTGCTTTATATTTTGCAGACTCTGAATTAGTAATACCTAGACAGCAAACACTTCAAGACACCCCGCTTTTAGATTCCTGTGGTAATCGCCGTGGTCAGAAAGCTTCTGCAGATTTCTCTGATCTAGACTGTAACAGGGATTATGAGCTACCCCAGAGACCACGCTATCTACCTTGTGAGTTAAAGAGCTGCAATTTGTGTAAAGACTGGTTTGCTTGTGACTGCGGACGTGATTTGTGGGGCACAGACTATTATAAAATAGTATTATCTTCTGATTCTGATAGTGGTGATGAGGGATATTTTTCTGATGGCAGAGCCGTGCACCCTCTGAATTCTGTATAACCAATAAAAGACTGTGTTAATGTCAACACTTGAACATTTGTCAGTGGTCTTTCAGTATAACGATGCATGAAAAGCTTTTAAGTCGTATTTATTATACTCCGGGGTGTGTAGGGAGTTATGGAGGTGTGAATGCCCTTTTTCAGGAAGCTAGAAAACATGATAAAAACCTGACCATGAAGCAAGTCAAGACGTGGCTGTCAGGGGAAGACGCTTATACGCTTCATAAGCCTGCAAGAATTAATTTTCCTAGAAATAAAACAGTAGTGTCTGGCTTAGATCATCAATGGCAGGCTGACCTCATAGATGTCTCCAAATTTTCTAAAGAGAATCATGGAAAAAAGTACATCTTAGCAGTTATCGATGTGTTATCTAAATATGCCTGGGCCTCCCCTTTATCTGATAAAACAGGGAGGGAAGTTACATCCGCTTTCCAGAATATCTTTCAAACAGGACGTGCACCCCGAAAATTACAGACAGATGCAGGTAAAGAGTTCTTGAATATTCCACTGAAGAAACTTTTAGCACGTTACGGCATTCATCATTTTGTCACTCATAGCGAAACTAAAGCAGCCGTTATAGAGAGGTTTAATAGAACCCTAAAAAACAAACTCTGGAGATATTTCACAGCTAGAAATACCCACCGGTATGTGGACATTTTAGCAGATACTATTCAGGGGTACAATAGCTCTTACCATCGTAGCATCGGTACTGCTCCTAACACCGTAAATTTGTCTAACGAAAGGGGTGTGTGGATGAGGCTTTATGGGGCAACTTTAAAAAGAAAAAGAAAGGAAAAATGTCTTAAGATGGGGGATCATGTCAGGGTATCCAGACTGAAGGGTAAGTTTGAAAAGGGCTATCAGCAAACCTATACGGATGAGATATTCATCGTCAAAGAACTGCAGACAAGGGGGGAAAGAGCGGTGTATAGATTAAATGATTACACTGGTGACCCTGTAAAGGGGGCTTTTTACTTTGAGGAGCTCCAAAAGGTTCCTGCTGACCAACAGCGCATATACAGAATAGAGAAAATTATCCAAAAAAGAGGGCGGGGGAGACACAGAGAATTTCTAGTCAAATGGACTGGATGGCCAGAGAAGTTCAACAGTTGGGTTAAGGAGACTGAAGTACAACATCTTTGATATGGCAGAGTTTTACATTACCCTTCCCAGCAATGCGTCAGCAGCAATTTTCCCCCAAAACAGAAATTCTAATTTTACTATACAATTAGCAAGATCATTGGATCTTCCAGGGTCATGGGAAGTAGGGCTAGCAGAGATACAGTATCCGCATAGTTGGCACACATTAACTTCTCCTGGATATTTTGAAATTGCTAATGAGAGAAAGAGATGGCATTTTTCTTTGAGAAGCGGATACTATACTAGCATCCGACAACTGTTAGAAAATATGAACAAGCTTATATCAAGTGCCAAGGACGGCCCTAAGACAACCCTACAGTATGATGCAGTGGGTCGAAAAATTAACCTTAAAGGTGATGAACCGCATACCATTCTAGTTAGCGGAGAACTTGGACATCTGTTAAGTACGTTCCCTGGATTCAACACCTTATATGTTTACACAGACATTGTAGAGCTCCAGATAGTGGGTGACTACTATGTGCCATTACTGCGCTGTGTGCCTGTGCAAGGGCAAGACAATGATTTCATCACAATAACCTATGACCGTCCACATTATGTACCAGTCAGCAAACATCACATCGATACCGTTACTATAGAAATCAAAACCGACCAGGACAAAAACGTGCGTTTTTATAACGGGAAGGTGATTGTCAAGCTTCATTTTAGGCCTCGGAAAAGTGAAGGATGGTTGTAATCAAGGAGCACGGGAACCCTCAAGACTACGTGGCTTACTACAGGGCACAAGCCGGTGGAGGCCTTCCAGGCTTCCGAGGAGCCCCCATTATGTATGGGACAGGGTTAGGGGGTCTGTTCCGTGGGCTTTTTCGAAAAGCAATGCCTTTTTTGAGGCGTGGGTTAGAAATCATTAAGCCGCATGTGAAATCTGCTGCCAAAAACATTGTCAGAGATGTTGCGGGGAATCTTGTATCCCAAGTTGTTGATAGGGGGCAGGCTGGATCAGGGTTGTTCATAGCCAGGAAGAATTATGCATCGGGCCCGCCTATTCCGCTTAAAAAGAGAAGACTTGTGAAAAAGGCCCGTCATACCAAGAGGAGACGTGCGCAGAAGAGGAAGCTCTGTGACAAGGAAGACATATTCTAATACAATATGTCATTTATTCATTCTGCTTCAGAGGAATGTGTTAAATCAGAACTGGATCTTTTTCAACTGGCGCCTACACAGACCAGTATTGAAAACAGTACCTATGTCGAGATCCCTCCTTTATCAGCACTAACACCCAACGCACCCCTGGAATTTTTTATCACAGGGCATGGTGAACATTACACGGATTTAAACAACACTCTGCTGTATGTGAGTTGCAAGATTGTAAAGGCGGATGGGACGGATATTGATGATGGGGCAAGGGTGGGCCTGACCAACTACCCTATAGCATCACTATTTAACCAGCTGGATGTTACTTTGGGAGATCGGCTCATTACACAGAGCCATCATTGCTATTCTTATCGGGCCATGATTGAACTGATTCTGAACTTTGGTAGTGATGCACTGGGTACCCAATTTACAGCTGGGGGTTTTTACAAAGATGACTCAGAACTCATGGAGAGTACTCTACTGACAGCTGCTGGGAACTCCGGTTTCAAAGTGAGAGCAAGACACACAGCCGGTAGTCGTAAATGGGATTTGCTAGGGCCTCTGCATAGCGATCTGTTTTTTCAAGACAGACTGCTGATTAATGGCGTTGATGTGAAAGTCAAACTCACAAGAAGCAGAAATGAATTTTGTGTGATGAAGGACGGCAATGAGAATTATAAAGTGCAACTCCTGGCAGCTTCTCTCTTTGTAAAACGTGTAAAAATAGCCCCGGGAGTGCGCCTTGGGCATGCAGAAGCTTTGCTCACCTCCAATGCCAAATACCCCATTGATCGAGTGGGGATGAAGGTTTACAGCATTCCTGCAGGGAGCCTTGTGTGTAATCAGGAAAATCTATTTCTGGGGCAGCTACCTAAACAATTAGTGATTGGGTTTGTGGACAATGCATCTTTTAGTGGGGATTATGAAAGAAACCCGTTCAATTTTCAACACTGCAATGTCAATTTTTGCGCCCTGTATTGTGATGGCGAGCAGATCCCTGCAAAGCCTCTCCAGCCTGATTATGAACACGGTCTTTTTGTGAGAGAGTACATGCAGATGGTGCAAGCCACGGGCAAAGGCATGAAAGACAGGCCACTGATAATCAGCCGGGAAGAGTTTAACCGAGGGTATACTTTGTATTGTTTTGACTTGAGTCCTGATCAGGGGTGTTCTGAGCACTATTCTTTGATCAAGAATGGTAACCTCAGAGCCGAAATTAGATTTGCACAACCCCTCCCCAACACCGTCAACATGATTCTCTATGCAATTTTTGAAAACCTTATTGAAATAAGTCACACAAGGAATGTGCTTTTTGATTATATGTGAGTATGGACACACTGCAGCTCCTCCAATTGTTCTCTGGAAATACTGCCTTTCTAGGGGTCTACCCTTGTGATCTGCTACCCCAGAGACATATCTCCAAAAGACCTTTTGGATTAATTGTAAATACTCACCCTCACACTCTGCCTGGTGAACACTGGCTGGCCCTCTACTTCCCATCTCCTGGATATGGGGAATTTTTTGATTCTTATGGAAGACCGCCGGATAGCCCTGACTTCCCTGGCTCTATAGTGATGTTTTTAGAGCAGCAAGCTGAGAAGTACACATTTCACCAACGTCAACTGCAACACCCCAGCGCTGTGACCTGCGGGCAACACTGTGCGTTTTTTCTACTGAACCGGACTAAAGGAGTGGACTATGAAAATATTTTAAAGATGTACTCCAAAGCCGATATTAAAAATGATCAAATGGTAAAGCTGTTTGTAAAAACTATAAAGGTGGGAAGGGGGCTTGGAACCTGTAACCGTCACCAATGCATGCAGACATGCATGCCTTATTGTAAAATAAAGAAGAAGACTTAAACGTTTTTACTTGTTTCACTGTGTTTTTATTCATTTTACAAATTGAGCCAGTCACCAAACTTGAACCTACTTCTAGGATTTAATGTCCAAGGGCTAGAGGGGGTACCGGTAATCAGAGGCTTCTGAGTTCCAAAAGGGGGTGTCATAACAGAGACGGGGTTAGTAGCAGCTTCATCCTTAACAACCAGAGAATCTTTCAACTTTTCTATTTGCTCTTTAACAGTTGTAGATCCCAACACAGAGGTTGGAACGTTCACCTCGGCCATAGCATTCATAAAGTCATCCCAGCCTTTAGGTTTCCGCTTCTCAGTAGGAGCTCGGTGTTGTGAGGCTCCTTTTACCAAGTCTAAAATATTAGTACCAGGAATAGGGACCCCTTTGTATAAAAAGGTACCACGATCATCCCAGGTTGAGACGTCCTGATGCTGCTTCATTTTGTTCAGTAAAAGTTCTGCATTTTTCCTGTAACGGGTGCTCACACCCCTTAGGATCTCATCCATCGCTGTGTCCTGCGGAGATGGCTGTGGCGACTGTTCTGGTAAAGTTGGAAGTGGTCGAGGCTCTTCCGGTGGATAAATGAGATTCAGTCTGTCCTTTTCAGATTCATTTTGCCTGGTCAGTCTTAGATACCTCTGCAGTGTAGAATTGTAGAGCTTAATCTTGTCATCCTCAGACAAATCAGCTCTCTGAAGAATGGTACGCATCTCATCATCCAACCGGTTAGTGGCTATAGCCCCCATAGTAGGGGGCCTACCCTGTAGTTGCTCCATCTGATGACGCGACACCAGGTACATTTTTTCAGCATGATCCATGGTTTATCCAGCTAACAGGCTAGTCAATAGCGGAATAGCTATCCCTAGTAAGGGCCCGATAAAACCGCCCGACTGAAGTATGATCTTCTTCTTCTTTTTGAGTGAGACCTTTCTATCACTCAACTTTTTAATGACCCCTTTCTTTCTCTTTAGAGACCGGAATTGTGAAGGTTTCAGAGGAAGGTTTCCTTTTAGGGTGTTCAGAGCTATTTCTGCTATTGCCCCCACCAGGTCATTGTTAGCATTGCATAAGATGGCTTTTCTCTGTCTTGGTCCAGCCTTTACTAAGATTTTTAAAAGCCCCCAATTTCTACGTACCCTCTCTGACATCTTAAATGAACTAGCGCTAGGGTAACTGAGCTACTGCTTTTTACACTTCTTTTTCATTGTGTAAACAGTAGGCCAATCAGGCGGGAAGAGGCCTGTTCTCAACCTGTAGGATTCTGGAGTGGTGGCTGCCAAATCTACCAAAATGTACCCATGTGGTTTGCGAGTGGCATCTTGGAACTTCTAAAAAATACTTTGTGTTAGTGGGATACATTTGTCTGGCCAGTGTGACAATTTGCATCTGATCACGGGGGCTGCTGAACAAAACCAAATATTTGGAATTCAGAGCTATTGTTCTCATTTTCTTACCTTGAAAGAACAGGTTTTGTAGTATGAGAATAATGCTAAGGTTTCTGTGATGGACGTACTGTGTAAAAGCCTTCTCTATTTGATCGCTGTCACCGGCCGATGCCATGAGATCATCTATCACAGCTAGAGTGATTTGTTTTGGCGGAAACAAATCATCATCTTCAAAAGAAGACGGAAGCCCCTCCATAAACTTAATATAAGGAATTTTATTAAGCAGTTCTTTGTACAGAGGTTGCCAACAACTATAAAACCATACAATATTTTGAGGCATTTGAGACAACACAACATCACCATGTTCTAACATTTGTTTGATAAAAAAAGATTTGCCAGAATTGGACGGGCCGCTTATAATACAGGAGAAAGGGTGTACAAATTGTGCAATGTTTTCCGCCATCCTTAATAACCGTAAGGCAGCGTACAGTAATCCTCACTCTTTAATAACCTTTTATTATACACTACTTTTAGAGTTTTTCGGAAGACCCGCGTTTCTAGGGTCCAATTTTTCTTAACCCTAACAATCCCCAACTGCTCTACCCCAATCTCCTTTTTTCTCTCTGCACCAGACACACAATAATCATCTACCAAATCTTTCAAGCTGTCAAAATTAACCTTGTTGCTATTACCACAGTTTAGCGTGATCCCCTTCACTTTTAGCACCGTTTCCCCGTTGGACAAAGCATAAGCATACGTTTTGGGACCAGCCGCAACAAACTCTGTTATCGTAGTGTTTGGTGGAATCTCACTTGTCAGCTGTCCTAAATAATCACCCAAAGGAGGTGTCCACGCCCCCTCTCTACTTACAAAAATGACTGAATCGGTGTCATGGTACAGGCACCTATCGCCCAGCCCATCCAGTAGTCTGTATAATTCCAGCCGGGCATAAGCAGTAGTAAAGCTGGCGATAAATACATTAGTGCATGTCGATTTGGTGGGGTGGTTCTTGGCTGTTTTCCATGTCACAACGGCTGTCTCTGTATCCACAAACTCACATGAGGAAACATCATAATAGGGCACAAAAAGGTATTTGAATAAATCCTCAGGGTTTGTCACCACGGATGTGGTCAGGTGATTGGTGCTCTGACCAAACTTGCCCCACAGCGAATTTAAAAACAGCTTGGCAATCTGTCTTTTAGCAGGATTTACTTCAATGTGGTCACGTCGTAAGCGGACACCTTCCATCTTTTCATAATCCTGAATATATTGCTCTTCATCCTGTTCTGTTTTGCACCAGTCAGGGTAACCACTGGCCTCTTGTTTCTGTCTGAGATGCGTGTTCATATAACCTGAAAATAGCTCATTTGATGTTCTTTCAAAATGCCAGATCTCATAGATTTCAACAATTCTGTAACCTTTTTCTAAAGCTACATTCAATTCAATGGTACACCATGTCCCAGTCAGAGCTCTTTCCTCATCACTGTGTTTACAGGGGGTGGTTTGCAGTTTTTCTGTGCAGGTTGCGCACAAACTAAACATTAATTTGCCCCCTGATTTGTGGGGTAGGATTGGGAAATAGAGATTCCTTGGTGGGTACACTTTGACTTTGGCCAACCCAAAATATTGCTTTATGTCCCCAAAGTTTTGGTAGATGATTTGCGGATGGCCAATTGGGTACTCCTTGGTCTTATTCACAAACGGGTACAAACTGGTGAAATCATAGTATAAGATTTGTTCACCGGGTTTTGGTTTGTAGTACAGGCATGTAGCATTTGTTCTACCACCAAAAAAAGCATCTCGAGGATTCAAAGGAGTTGGGAGCTTATTCTCAACTAGAAACTGCTTCAAAGAGGTGTCATCCTCCACCATGGCCCTCCATTCATGTTCCCAGATGCAGCGCACAGCATACCCCTGGCCCCTGAGGTACTCTTCTTTAATCCTAGTACGATTGTGCAGGCCTCCATATGTTGAATCAAGTAATTTGTTGAAGTCTTTTTCAGAGTAGCAGACAGGGCACCCATGAAAAAAACACCCGCGAAATTCAAAAGCTGTGGGAGTTCCATTTATGACAGCAAAACCATCCAAAAAATATTTGCCTACTTGCTTTTCACCCCCCTTCAGAGCATGCTGGATATTGAGATTCTCAGTGTGCTCTATATGCAACAACCATTGAATCGCTGGAGCTGAATACCTTTTCTGTGTCTTGTGATAATTGTCCAAAGGAGCTAATGCAATGGTATAGCTCTTCAAATACATGAACCGGTACTGGGCCATACAGACAGATGCCAGTGTGATATGTTGGAAGGGGTCAATGCCTCGAATCACTATCTCCTCAACAATATCCCCCCCGACCCCCCTGAAACACTCTCGCTCAGTCATTTCCATCACCTGTTCCCTAAATCGAATACAGGCCTCTCTTAATATATCTACATCTTGTCTGCAATAGTAAGCCAGAGCCTTCTTTAGTTTAAACACAGTACCTGTATTAGCAGAGTGCCATTTCATGAATTCTTCTCTCTCCCCGGGCATCATGGTTTCAGGGCTGTAATACTTGATTTCAGGGAGTGGCCCCACGTAGTCTTGATTGGCCATTGTATTGAACAAGTGGGGGAAATATCCTTTGCTGCCTTGAAACCCCATAGCTTTGGGTAATTTGCTTAATTTAAGGGGCAAAAATGAGAGGCTATCAATAAACCGGATCTTATAATCTGGCAGGGTGATACACAACAGTTTCCCCCCCTGACTTATAAGCCGAACCTTAACCTTTTCACGGATCAACTGCTTCAGTACTAGGTACCCGTCATAACCTTTGGAGTTGTGAGCGATAAAAGTACATCCTTTAAACTTATGATTTATAAAATTCTTTACAAACTGCTCCAGGCATCTAACACCATAACAATCCCACCTCACAACATCTTTATCATCCTCATCATTCAACATATCCCTGGCGCAGGCATAATTAGGTATATGGATGCCTGTCTCTTGACAGCATTCAAAATCATAAATGATGTATCTTTTGCCAATTTGCGGCCGGTCCAATGAATTTAGAAAGCATAAATGCCCTTCCAAGCTTTCAACCTTCTCAGAGCACTGTCCACACTTGGTTTCCTTGCACTTTTTGTGGGGGCTAAAGACGTAAGCCCCACACGTTTCACAATATTCTTTATTCTTACAGTCAACTTTTCCCTCCATAGCAAGCTGTGTGTGTCTTTCAAGACACGCCTTAGACCGGCAAAACTCTTTGCACCTACAGCAGCGCACCTTCTCCTCCACCACCTGCTGGCATTCTTGGTTGAGACAGGCTCTGCAGATATATTGACAGCCATGACTAAATTTGTGGTGGTAGGGTGTGTGGCAGAATTTACAGAAATAGCGTTCACCCAGGAAGCCCTTGATATTTTTGATGCCATAATAATGCTTGTCGTGTAACAATATAAACACTATTTTTTCTTGCTGGGGGCTACCTGTGACAAAAAACCGCCAACCGTCCTGCATATAAAACAAGATCTTTATAGTGACCCTTAAAGCTTCTTCAAAGAGGTGTATCTGAGAAAAGTCAATTCTGTTTTCTGTGGAAACACCCAGTCTATTGTGAAGTTCCCTGGCCCTGGTAATAATTTCTTGATTTCTAACATCCCCGCCAATCAGCCAGAGCAAACAGCTAGCAAAACATAGAAATTCACCTCCCACATTGAAATCTACTAGGTGCTGTCTTTTTTTCTCCAGCACTCTGGTGAGCAGCACAGTGCTTAACTTCCTAAGACCTCCCCCCTCCTTGTTCTTCACGACAGTAACCACTAATTGCAAATTACCCCCCCCACAGTATCTCGGCCTTACTTTGCAGCAGATTTTCAATACCGGTCAGAAAATCCTCAGCATTTAAATCATTGATATTCCTCCTGAGAGAAAAGAGAGGATGATTTAACCCCTCTGCATCCAGCCGGAGTTGAACAAAATCATTTGGACCTATGTCCCTAGCAACATTATTCAAAAGAGGCTGTATCACATTATGAACAGCCTCTATAGCATCTACAAAAGACCGGATTTGGTCAAGATTAATAAATCTATAGCGTTGATAATATTCCACAGCCCTGAAATTCCTGATAGGCTTCTCCCATTCCTGTACCATATCCAAATAAACATTGTTCATATTCTGAGAGTTTGCAGAGTTAGGGGCTTGTAGCTGTGGTGTAGAATGACATATCTCCCCTTCTGGTTGAGATGCTGGCGTGGAATCACATTTATGACTGTCTGCTGGGGATGCGGGAAGTCCACCTCCATGCATTTTTGCTTTTTTGCAGGCCGGCTCTGGTTAAACAAACAAACAAAAGGCTATCACCAACATTCCTAATAATGTAATAACGCTCCCCTCCCTTTAGTTTCTAAAAAAATAATACTAATGATTTTGTAGTTGGATAAAATGCTAGATATTATACCTCCTAACAGCATTCGTGTTGTGTAGCTTGTGCATGGCTGGGCCTCTTGGGGCTCCTGGGGTAATGTAAGGTCTACATATGGCTGTTCATCCACCCATTCTGAAGGAAAAAAAAGCCCCCAATGTTCAGAATTGTTGCAGAAATGTTTACCAGAATCTAAAATGTTATGAAAATATGAAAGACAAATACCTTCATACGCCCTCAAACATTCTGAGTCTGTCAATTGGTTCTCTACAGTAATAGCAACATCAGTGAATAACTGGTCATCCTCCCATTCTGAAGGAAAAGAGAAATCCTATGGTCAGATTTGTTGCAGAAATGTTTACCAGAATCTAAATGTGTGAAAGTATGAAAGACAAATACCTTCATAAGCCCTCAAGCATTCTGAGTCTGTCAATTCATTCTAGTGAAATAAAACAATCAATCAGTCAAACAAGCAAGCAGACAAGAATATTCTAAAACTCCATTTTGCATCTAAGTGTTTCAAAAATTAGCCATAAAACTACTTACAATAGTGGCTTCCATTCTGAAAAGGGTCTTCTTAGCAGATCAAATGGCTCCAGAGGTACAGATATGCCAGAAACCAGCAAATGTGACTAGACCAGTATGGACCCTGCTTTTGTATACGCTGGTGATGTCACAACTTAATCACATCAGAGGAGGTGTGTTTTTCACAACTTTTGCAAATCTGACCAGCCCCGCCTCATCAGGGAAACCGAATTGAATAATACCCCTTGAGTTTTGATTAAATTGTGTTTAACATCTGCCAAAGTTAAACAGGGGTCAGCAAAAGAAAAACATAATACATATTTCATGTGATTTGTAAAGCCCATTTTATTATAAATTTCATAGCATTAAGAGATTCTTGTAATTAATTTCTGTTACATTTTGGCATATGAGCCTCTTCAGAGACAATGGCAATTCAGATTCAATCTTTGACATTAATGACAGTGGTTTACGGCTCTTTTCGATACGCTGTATGAATGTCTTGACCTCATCAAGGGAACCCTGGGTGAAATATAAGTTATTCATTTTGTCAGAAATACTGATGATGATCCAGAGAACATGAGGCATAGAAAGTCTAAAGCATAAGCTTTTAATATGTTCTGTTTCACTGGTACCATCCACGTGGTCTTCATCTGATTGTAGACACCCCATTAAACAGTGGTGTAATATTTTAATAATACACGCTTTCAGAATCTGAGGCATGCTGACATTTTGAGACTCCGCCGTTTCTAAAGCAGGAAATAAGGTAGATTTAGGCTAGCTGTTTCAACCAATCAAAATACTGTTTTCTTAATATATATATATATATATTTACTTACCATTTGATGTTTTGCAGAATCTGCAATAACAAGGTTTTATAAGTTTGTTCTCTTCAATGAAACTGTATAACTCAGGTCCTTTTCTTATTCTGCGCCCACGCTTGGGTGGTTTGGGGGTCAAATTTACATCAAACAAATCTCCATCAGAGGCTGCCATCTTCAAAAGACTGCTGGGGTTAAATCGCTAGCTGTTCAGGCCTGCCCACACAAACTCCCCTGCCCCTTGCAATGACACGCCCTTGAGCATTGCGCATGCCCAGATCACGGGGAGCATGACATGCCCGGGCATGTCCCTGCCCGCGCAAACTCCCCTGCCCTTGCAATGCAATGACACGCCCTTGAGCATTGCGCATGCCCAGATCACGGGGAGCATGACATGCCCGGGCACGTCCCAAACAAGGCCTAACCCCCACTTTTTTTTACTAGCAGACAGACAGGCATGGCTGCTTGCTGCTTGCCTCTTGTGAGCCTGGTTGGCTGCTTGCCTCTTGTGAGCATTTTAATTCCTGTTAATATTCCTTGTCTTTTGCTATAGTGGGGAGGGGGGCAGAATAAATTTTATTCAGGGTGCAAATGGCAAAATATGTGTCTTTAGATTTTTTACAAAAGTAAAAACCAGCTGTGGGTTTTAAAAGGGGCTGTGTTTGTTTGTTTTTTCCCCTGCGTTCGAGGAAATGCTTTTAAAGCCACCTAGAAATAAATACCTTTCAGAAAAAATATCTTTTAGAAAAAGGGGGTTAAATGCAGGCTCTGGCTGCCTTTCAGGGGATTCTTTTCCCCCAGCTTTTGAGGCACTGATTTTTAAAACTCCACAAAAATTCAAAGCATCGTTAGGCTAATAAAAAGCCTTTTTTATTTTTTATTTCACAGCTCCCCAAAGTAGGGCTTGTTTCCCAAAAACACAAACAGCTCCCCAAAGTAGGGCTTGGTTCCCAAAAACACAGGCCTCTGCTAATTATTCACTTAGCTCTTTTTGGTTTTGAATGTCCATAGAAATAGTCTAGGGTTAACAGCTCCCCAAAGTAGGGCTTGTTCCCCAAAAACACAGGCCTCTGCTAATTATTCACTTTACTTAGCTCTTTTTGGTTTTGAACGTCCATAGAATTAGTCTAGGGTTAACCTAATCATGTACCCAGAGGATTGCCTGCCAATCTTGATGGGATTAGGCCAAAACGTCACATCCGGAGGGTGGGGGCTGAGCACGTCACTTCCTTTTAGGGCTGTGCCCTGTTGACGTAATCAGCACGTGGGCTTGTTTACTTTGATGACGTCACTGATCAAAAGTGCTGATAATTTTCATTAAAAAAAGGTATACACTACTTCTACTCACCTAGATCAAAATGGATTTCTGCCAGGACGACAGATAAAAAATAATATGAGGATAATAATGAATACTTTAGAATTTTATGAAGTCCATCCTGAAAGACAAGCTACACTAGTTTTCTTGATGCCCAGAAGGCATTTGATAATCTGAATTGGAAGTTTATTATAACACAATTGTACTATATGGGTTTTGGGACAAAATTTGGAAAGATGATTGAGAAAATATATACTAAACGAACAGCTAGGGTAATTATAAATGATGAAATGACAGAAAAAATTGATATAACCAAAGGAGTGAGACAAGGATGCCCACTTTCTTCTCTTCTATTTATTTTATCATTAGAAATACTCCTGACAAAAATCAGAGAGGACCAAGAAATAAAGGATTTAAAAATTAAGAAAGAAGAATATAAGGTCCAAGCCTTTGCTGATGATTTGGTATTTATTTTGGAAGAGCCATTAGAAGCTGGCTTTAAATTGATTCAAAAAATAGAAGAATTTGGTGAGGTAGCCGGACTTAAGATCAATAAGAATAAATCCAAATTAATAACCAAAAATCTTACAGAGGCACAGGAAAGTGAACTGGAAGATAAAACAAAGATAAGTATAACTAAGAAAATAAAATATTTAGGAATCTGGCTTACAGCAAAGTGTTCCTCAAATAAAAAGGATAATTATGATAAAATATTACACCAGATTAAAAAAAATATTTAGAAAATTAGGAAAATCTACAAATTTCATTTTTAGGGAGGACCGCTACAGTCAAAATGAATATATTGCCAAAAATATTATTTCTGTTCCAAGTTATTCCAATAAAACTAGGGAAAACATTCTTTCAATAATTAAATAAATTGGTCACTAAATTTATATGGCAAAGGAAAAAACCCAGGATTAAATTAAAACTCTTGCAAGATATGAAAGATAAAGGGGGATTGGTGTTACCAGAGTGGGAAATATACTACCAAGCATCGATCCTAACTTGGCTAAAAGAATGGATGGAATTGAAAAATACCAGAGTTTTAACAAAAGAAGGACATGACTTGCAAGCGGGGTGGCATGCATTCCTATGGGATGAAAAATACAAAATACACAGATATTTTCAAAGACACATAGTTAGGAATGCATTGCTACAGACTTGGGAAAAATAAAACAAAAACATAATATAATTCCAGTGTGGTTATCCCCAACAGAAGCTTTGAAACACCCAAACTTACTGGATATAAATAAGATAATTAGATACAAGGAATTAGTAAATGAACAGGGAAATCTGAAAACAAAACAAGAATTGGAACAAGAAATAGGCAGAAAGATTGACTGGTGGACATTTTCACAAATTCAGTCTAAATATACAGAGGACAAAAAATTATATGAAATACAAAAAGAGCCACAAGAATTGGATAAAATTATACATGGAACAGAAATAAAATTAATTAACAATTTATACAAATATCTATTGAGATATAAAATGGAAGATGAGGTTGTCAAAGACACAATGATTAGATGGGCAAAAAATTTTGGATATAATATAGAATTGGAGAAATGGGAAAAAATATGGGAAATAAACATAAAATTGACTATGTCAGTGGCATTCAAGGAAAACCAGTTGAAGATGTTTTACAGATGGCATCTTTCACCAGCAAAGCTTGCCAAGATGTTCCAGAACAATTTGCCAACATGTTGGAAATGTAAAAAAGTACATGGAACATATTATCATCTATGGTGGACATGCCCAGTTGCGAAAAAATACTGGACTACAATAAGAAGATGGATCGAAGAAATAATAGACCAACCCGTAGACTGGAAACCAGAGATCTTTTTGCTGGGTATTTTAAACAGAAAATATAGTAAAGAAATACAGTATTTAATTCTAATTTTAATGGCAGCACAGTTCTGGAAAAATGAGAATATACCATCAGAGGAAGAAGTGATAAGGAAAATCCTGGACTGTGCTGAAATGGATAAATTAACAAAAGAGATAAAAGAAAAGGAAGACACTGAGTACTATCTAATATGGAATAAGTGGTACGATTGGTTGGAGACTAGAAATAATAGAGGAGAATAAATGTGGAAAGGTCAAAAGTGAAAATATGTGTATAATAATGTATAATAATAATATAAATTATTCTTAGTAAGAAGTAGAACATGAAGGAAGAAAAATGTAAATAAGAAATAACGGGGCTATAAGGACAAATATTCTAAGAAGAATAAGGGGGAAATGTAAATAATAGATTACCGTTACAAAATTGCTGTTAAAAAAAAGGAGGAGCACACACTGTGTGTTTATGTGTGTTATGTTTTGTTTTGTCTTGTTTTGTTGGTTTAAAAAATAAAAAATGTAAAAAAAATTGAGACTTCCAGTTTGCCATCGTGACCGCCACGGATGCTGGAAAGCGAGCTCCATCTTCTGCGTTTGGTTTCATTCTACTGGGGGACCCTGGAAAGGGTCAAAAGTCGCCCTGTAAGGGTGACAAGCAAGGAGGGGACCCGTGCCTGATAATGGGAGGGTGACAGCCCTTCCGCTTGATCCGGGGTAGCCCTCCAAACCAGTGGAGAAAAGAGTGGTCATAGCAATATGGCTTATCACTAAGCTTCAGACAGCCAAAATCAAACTTACCATCAAGCACTTCTAAAGCAATGCGGATGAAACTGGGTGAGATTTGATCTTCTCTTTAAGATCTTATTTTCTTTTCCTATAAAAGCTGCCCAAAGTATCTTTTCCCCCTGTGAGGAGAAAGGGAAGGGAATTTCTACCCCACCCTCTAATAACAGCAGAGACTGTTCTTAACTCCCAGGGGAGTTAAAGCACTAAAAGAACAATCTGAATCTAATTGAATTTATATGTTTCTGAATCTTGGGGACCAAAGATTTTCTTATTTTTATTGGAAACCTTTGTTTTTATCTATAAAAAAGAAATAAATCTGGAAAAAGGACTTAAAAATTTTGGACTTAAAAAACTTTAAATGGCATCAGTGACATCTTGTGACAAAGTTTGGCATTACAACTTGTTACTGCCTAAAAGAGACTTGGCTTGAAGCCCAGGTTTCAGATAAAACTCTTTTGACCTTGATAGATACCACCTGTGAGAAACTCAGCTGCAAAGAGAATTTCTGGGCGACATAACTGACCTGCTTGAACTATGAATGTAAACCTTTACTGACTTTCAGAGCTATATGTGGGGAATTGTTTTCCTATTTCTTTATCTGAGGAACATTGGTTATTACATGAGATGATGAGATACCTTGGACTATAAAATCTTACTTGACAAATGACTTCTACTATTTTGTCAGCTTGTGATAAAATAAGATGCAACATAAAAGAACAAGATGCCAGCTTAGATATACAAACCCAAATTTTGACGACAACCAAAGAACTAACAAAACAGAAGATAACAGAAGTGGAGCAATCAATTGACCAACAAATACAGTTAATGGAAAATCCAGAAAAGAGAGTGACAACATTGAAAATGGAAAAGACTTTCTATATAAATCAGAAGAAATTTGAGGAGAAAGAAGAATAGATTGAATGGAAGATAAACATATGAGCACAATCATGGGGAATTGGAATAATAGGCAGATGAGCAAAGGAACACTAATGGGCTAGCCCTTCCCAAAAAATGGCAACCAAATGGTGTCTCTTATTTCAAATAATATATATAATAATAGAGGGAGATCTATTTGATGATTTAAAAGCACTAACATGGAAGGCTAGTTGGCAAAGAAAGAAAGCCAGAATAAGGCTGAAGAAAATTGGGGTTTTGATTTATTAGAGGGGATTTCATATTACTAATTAGAGGGTTAAAGGGAGAAGTTGAGATGAGGGGAATTTTGGTCATTAAATTTAAAATATTTGGAAATTAGTTGAAAATAAGGGTTCTATCTGTTTAATATTTAAAAATTAGACCCAAAAGAAAAAAAAATGAATATGTTTGATTTATTGATTAACCCAGACAATATATATAATGGTTTTGATTTATTGAAGGGGATACTGTATTATTAATTAGATGATTTAATATTGTGGGAAATAGATAACTTTTAGAAAATAGAACAAAACTATACTCAAATAGATAAGATGTGTATTTTGAATATTAGATTCTGTTATGAATTGAGATAAGGGAAACTTTGGTTACCTAAAGCCTGGAAATTATAAATATCAAATGTTAAATTTGAATATTGATGGGAAACTAAAAATTGGGAAAAAACCAATAACAGGACATTGATTGTCTATAAAGATTGAATGTAAAAGTAATTAAGATATGCATAAGCTAAAAATTTATTGATAAATGTAATAATGTTTTTACTTAGTTGATACAATAAGAACTGTATTAGCTTAAATATGAGATAGTAGATATTAAGGGAAAAAGAGAGGAAAGATTTGATGCTGTAACTTGAGATTTGTACTAAAGATTTTTGTATGTTATTGAACGATTGATTAACCCAGCCACCATGTTGCTTTTTAAATACTTAAATGTAAAATTAGAAAATTAATAAAATATTATTTAATTTTTTTGACTCATTATCCTATTGTCTTGCTAATTAAATTACTTCTGTTTATTTTGCAGAATTATGTCAGGAAAATATTGACACCTTATTGCAGTTTCAGTTACATATAAACACTATAGTTAATAAGTGTAACACAATGCTCTTAATGAGGCATAAATGTGTAAATACTCTTATTGGGAAAAATAACTTTTTAGTTCTCACAGGATGAGATAAAAGATAAGATTCTTTGACAGAACAATTTGTAGGACATAAAAGGTCTGAGAACTACTATTCCAAGAACCTAAATTTATACTGCAAGTAAATAAACAAGTCTAAGCATGTTAATATCTAACTTCCTCTATTTCTAATTTTCCAAAGAAGATTAATTTAGAAGTACACAAATAAGGGTTAGAATAGTATATAATTAGAAAAGCATTATTAGAAAGATGTGTAAGAAAATTTGCAAATACAAGATTATGATACAAATTCCTTGCAAACCCATCATTTTAGAATATTTTCCCTGATATTAATAGAGAACCAGCCAAAGTACATACACTATTGTACTTTGCTACAGAACGAAATATACACATTTGGTATTTCAATTAATTCTTCATTCAGAATAAATGTGCCATTAATATCATTGCTGCATTTAATGTCCATATTTTTTTTAAAATGCAAATAGCTCAGTTAAGAAAGCCAAGGCAAGATCAGGGTTTTATTGTAAGGGGAAGATCATTTATTCTTCCACAACTATACTGGTACCAGTGAAAATCCTCACCTGTTTCAAATGTTGTTAATTGCATTGACACTGTCTAGATCTTTCCTTCTAGGTCAAATTCTAGTGAGTCATGTCTAACAACATTTCAAAATATTTGCGGTAAGTACAAAATATTTGCGGTAAGTACAAAAACATTTAACTTTCCAATGTATAGTATTTCAATTAATTTTTATAAAGTGAAGCTAATAATACATGGTATTACTACATCTATGACATTTTGATGAAGAAGCACTACATAATATTTGTTGTTGTTAATTGCGAAGTCGTGTCCGACCCATCGCGACCCAATGGACAACGTTCCTCCAGGTCTTCCTGACCTCTACCATCTTCTGGAGTCCATTTAAGTTCATGCCTACTGCTTCAGTGACTCCATCCAGCCACCTCATTTTCTGTATTCTTCTTCTATTGCCCTCAATCTTTCCCAGCATTTAGGCTCTTCTCCAGTGTGTCCTTCCTCTCATTAGGTGACCAAAGTATTTGAGTTTCAACTTCAGGATCTGGCCTTCTAAAGAGCAGTTGGGGTTGATCTCTTCTAGGACTGACCGGTTTGAATACTTTGCAGTCCAAGGGACTCACAGGAGTCTTCTCCAGCACCACAGTTCAAAGGCCTCAATTCTTTGTCATTCAGCCTTTCTTATGGTCAACTTTCACATCCATACATTGCAAATGGGAAAACCATGGCCTTGACTATACAGACTTTTGTTGGCAGGGTGAAGTATCTGCTTTTTAGTATGCTGTCTAGATTTGCCATAGCTTTCCTCCCCAGGAGTCTTTTAATTTTTTGGCTGTAGTCCCCATCTGATCTTGGAGCCCAGGAAAATAAAATCTGTCACTACCTCCATTTCTTCCCCATCTATTTGCCAGGAATTGAGAGGGCCAGATGCCATGATTTTGGTTTTCTTAATGTTGAGTTTCAAGCCAACTTTTGCACTCTCTTTCTTCACCCGCATCAAGAGGCTCTTTAGTTCCTCTTCACTTTCTGCCATTAGAGTGGTATCATCTGCATATCTAAGGTTGTTGATATTTCTCCCAGCAACAACTACATAATATATATTGTTACAAAGCTGTTGTAACACTCTTTCTGTGAGTTCTTAGGAACTGATAGAAAACCTATTGGAAAACATCCCTTCATAATATTTTTCCTTTTATTTTCAGGTGATTTCTTTAGCAAGATTCTTTACAGCCATCTAGCCAAACCTATCTTTTTTGCCCACTTTTGCATGTTTACTTTGATAAGACTCAAAGTATGGCCATAATTTGAAGCCCTGTAATTGGATTTTATTCCATCTACTGAACTGTATCACCTAAAGCTTCTTGTATATATGTTTGCAGACATACTTTTAATTTAGTGTATGTGTACTCATCTGTGTTTCAAATGCTTCAACTATTACCATTTAAAATGAAGAAAGAACACAAAAATATCAGATAGTCTTGCAGATGGCTGTTATGCCTATATCTTTAATCTCTAACAGAGGTAATCTGCAAAATGTAGACCAGATCCTAGAATATTGCCATCTTTTTGTCTATGCCACACTTTTCCAAACTGTGCTCTGCTCCCTTTCAGAAGGCTTTACATTCATCTCAGACCTATAGTCCAGGAACAATTAAAATTCAGTCATGTAACACTGACCAAAGCTATTCAGAATTATTTCCAAATGTATTTGGACTATTGATCCCAGAATTTCCATCAAACATAATGTAGTTCAAACTAACAGACAGTTATTCACTTATATAGGAAGATATATAAGAATTATATAAGTATATAAGAATTATAGCTGGCAGTAAGCAAAGCCTTTTGCTGTTTTAATACCAACAATTTGTATCTCATTTCTAAAATGCTGTAATATATTATTACTTTCCCCAATAAACTGATTATACACACAAAATATAGGAAATGGTGGTCCGAATATCATAGAGGCTTCAGAGTTTTTTGAGAAACTATTTAAGATTTACAAGTAATAAAAAATCAATATAAATCTTAATAAAAGAAAGCAACAATGTATAAGTCACAATATAAATCCAAATGGCAAGCTTTTTCAAAGACTCTATAGCGAGAATTTTATTCCTAAGGCATTATTGCAATCTTCCCTTTTAAAATATTATTTTTGTATTTTTATGGGGTTTTATTTTTTAGTAAAATTTTTAGTAATATTTATTTTAATAATAGTAATTGTTATTATTTTTGAAATACTATTGAAATTACAATAGTAATTTTTATAACTATTGGCATTCAATGAAAAATACATAATTAGATAAAAATAAACTAAAAAAGAAAAAGAAAAAATAGAAAGTTCAGAAAAAATAGAAAAAATAAAAGAATATAATAAAAAAGAAAAGAGATATATACATAAATGACTTCATAAAAAATAAACAATTTTAGTAATGTCGCTTTCTGTTAAAATACAATAACTGATCTGTTTTCCCCATATCCTATCTCTTATTATAAATAAATCTCTATCAGTGGTGGGATTCAAAATGTGAACAACAGGACGTTGCAACAACACGGGTGCAGGGGAATGAAGCTCCATTCCCAAGCCTGATTTCTACCAGCTGGGAGGTCCAATAGGACACAGGAGTCTTCTCCAGCACCATAGTTCAAAGGCCTCAATTCTTTGGCGCTCAGCCTTTCTTATGGTCCAACTTTCACAGCCATACATTGCAACTGGGAAAACCACGGCCTGGACTATATGCACTTTTGTTGGCAGGGTGATGTCTCTGCTTTTTAGTATGCTGTCTAGATTTGCCATAGCTTTCCTCCCCAGGAGCAAGCATCTTTTAATTTCTTGGCTGCAGTCCCCACCTGAGGTGATCTTGGAGCCCAGAAAAATAAAATCTGTCACTACCTCCATTTCTTCCCCATCTATTTGCCAGGAATTGAGAGGGCCGGATGCCATGATTTTGGTTTTCTTAATGTTGAGTTTCAAGCCAACTTTTGCACTCTCCTTCTTCACCCGCATCAAGAGGCTCTTTAGTTCCTCTTCACTTTCTGCCATTAGAGTGGTATCATCTGCATATCTTAGGTTGTTGATATTTCTCCCGGCAATCTTAATTCCAACTTTTGATTCATCTAGCCCTGCCTTTCTCATGATGTGCTCTGCATATAAGTTAAATAGGCAGGGCGACAGTATACAGCCTTGCCGGACTCCTTTTCCAATTTTGAACCAATCAGTGGTTCCGTGTCCAGTTCTCACTGTTGCTTCTTGACCCGCATATAGGTTTCTCAAGAGACAAATAAGATGGTCTGGTATTCCCATCTCTTTAAGAACTTGCCACAATTTGTTGTGATCCACACAATTAAAGGCTTTAGCATAGTCAATGAAGCAGAAGTAGATGTTTTTCTGGAACTCCCTAGCTTTCTCCATGATCCAGCGTACGTTGGCAATTTGATCTCTAGTTCCTCTGCCTCTTCGAAATCCTGCCTGTACTTCTGGTAGTTCTCGATCCACATACTGCTGGAGTCTAGCTTGTAGGATTTTAAGCATAACTTTACTAGCATGTGAAATGAGTGCAATGGTGCAATAGTTTGAACATTCTTTGGCATTGCCTTTCTTTGGAATTGGAATGTAAACTGACCTTTTCCAATCCTGTGGCCACTGCTGAGTTTTCCAAATTTGCTGGCAAATTGAGTGTAGCACTTTTACTGCATCGTCTTTTAAGATTTATGGTTACAGATAGCCAACAACAAATAAAAAATAGAAGACAAATCAAATGAAGTTGACCAGAAATTAGAAGTCTTAAAAGAGGAAAACCAGAAATTGATGCAAATAAATGGAAAACTTGAAGACTCATTAGCTGTTATGGAGATGGAAAGAGCCTCATATTTTTTTAAGATTTCAAAATATAATGGAAGATAAGGAAGAGGATCTTCTAGACCTGATAACAGAATTATTGGCAGATGCATTAGGAATTGGGAAACAGGAAATGGAAGGAGAATTAGATCAGATCTATTGAGTCAACTCAAACTATGCCAGAAGAAATAAAGTCCCCAGGGAAATACATGTTAGATTTCTCAAAAGATCTATAAGAGATGAGATTCTGAGAAGAGTAAGAGATGAACCTTTGAAATACAAAGAAAAAGAAATTGTAGTCCTCAGACAAATCCCTAGGAGAATAAGAGAATCCTGAAGAGAATTTTCTAACTAGAAAATTAATTGAAAAAGGAGTGAATTTCAGATGGCTGATTCCAGAAGGGATTTTAATCTATTGGGTACAAAAAGATATAGATTGGATATGCCACCTAAAGCAATGGAATTCTACGACAGTCATAGAGCATTTCTCGAAGGAGGTGATTTTGAAACTGGTACAAAGAGAAAAACAAAGAAACAGGAAGAAATGGCAGTAGAAGGAACAGTCAAACCAAGAGAGGAGGAAGAAGTTAAAAACACATACAAAGAAGAAGGAGCAAGACCAAGAGATCAGAGACAGATAAGATTGACTAGAAGATTAGGACCTAGATATAATTGAAAGAGATGCAGAAGGAAAGTGGGATTTTGTCAATGAATATAAATGGACTAAATTCTTCCTCAAAAAGGAAAAAATTATTTACACAACTACAAAAATTAAAAATGGATATAATTTGCCTCCAAGAAACACATATTAAGAAACAACACTATAAATTGTTAGAACAAATGAAAATTAGTAAACTTCATTTTGCATTAGCACTTCAAAAGAAAAGAGGATTAGCTCTATACATTAAAGAAATGATGAACCCTAAACAAATTTATGGGGATGAAAAGGGGAGAATATTAATGGTGGAAATAATGATAGATCAAAAACAAATACTGATGGTAGCAATATATGCACCAAATGATAAACAAGAACAATTTTACCAAAAATTACATTAAAAATATTAGAATTGAACTATCAAAATCTCTGTATAATGGGAGACTTCAACGCAATAACAGATAGAACTTTGGTCTATAAAAGCGCTAAACAAGGGAGGAAAGGAGGAAATATATTACCTAAAGCATTTTTAAAAATGACAGAAGAACTTTGTATCTAAGATATATGGAGAGAAAAAAATCCAAAGAAATTACAATATACATTTTACTCAAATAGAGATAAATCATGATCTAGAATTGATATGATATGGATATCTTTGAAACTTAATATGATGATACAAGAAATTAAGATAGAAACTAATGTTTGGGCAGATCATAACCCAATAAAGATGGCTTGGAGAGGAACAAAGAAAAAATTAAGATGGTCCTTGAACAAATCTATATTGAAAGAAAAAGAAGTTATACAACTAGCTAAAGGAGTGGTGTAAAGGGGAAGGCTTCGGATATATTAGTTACGATGTCAGTAGCTGGTCCAATCAAAAGATGTACAAAAGAGATGGTTTGCATCCATCAAAAAAAGGGACTGAGTTACTCGGCTATAAATTCACAGATTTTCTGGAGGGAAATTTAAACTAAACAGCGGGGACAGGGAGTTAATTGATACGGAACAAACCCTGTCCCCGGCAATTTAAAAACTATAGGGCTATCAGTGCATGTAGCATAGATGTGTGTGTGGACAAGAATACCAACCTTGCTACCAATCAAAATGAAGCCTCTAATAGCGAGTGCCACATAAAGCGCACTAACCAAATAGGTGGTAAGACAATAGGGGAACTCAGGCACCACACAGGTTATGTAGAAAAGAAACACAGGGCCACCCACAAAGGACTCAAATGTTTATACACCAATGCACAGAGTATGAACAGCAAACAGGGTGAACTAGAAATTCAGGTTAATGAGGGCAGATACGATATTGTTGCCATTACGGAAACATGGTGGGATGAAACTCACACATGGAACACACAGCTAGAGGGATTTAAATTATTTAAAAGAAACAGACCAAATAAAAGAGGAGGTGGAGTTGCTCTCTATATAAGAAATAACTACATCTCCACAGAAATAGAGTACAACAATGATAAAAACTGTCTTGAATGCATTTGGGTCAATATAAAAGGGGGGGGGAAATGACACTGCCATAGGTGTATACTACAGACCACCCAACCAAACAGAGGAAATAGATGAACTTTTTGCTAGTCAGCTAACTAAGGTATGTAGGAAGCACACCACAATAGTAATGGGGGACTTTAACTACCCTGACATCAACTGGGAGACAAACTCCGCACCAAGTGGAAGATCAAACAGGTTCCTGGCAAACCTAGCAGACAACTTTGTCTCCCAAAAAGTAAAGAAGGGAACTAGGGGATTAGCCATTTTGGATCTAATTCTCACTAACAGAGATGAAATGATAGACAGTGTTGAAGCCATAGGAACCCTGGGAGGAAGTGATCATGCAATATTAGAATTCAACATTATAGAAGCACAAGCAATAGAACACAGTCAAACTAGAGTCTTGGACTTCAAGAGAGCTAATTTCAATAAACTTAGAGAGGGCTTGGGAAGGATTCCATGGATGAGAATCCTCAAGGGGAAAACAACTCAAGAAGCTTGGGAAATTTTGAAAAATGAGATAATAAAAGCACAGTCTAGCACAATACCAACAAAGAGGAAAAATAACAGCTCTCAAAAGAAACCAGCATGGCTGCATAAAGAACTCTCTGACAAATTGAAAGATAAAAAGGACAAGTACAGAAAGTGGAAAGAGGGGAACATAACTAAGTCAGAATATCAGCAAATAGCCCGAGCCTGCAAAGATGAAGTGAAGAAAGCCAAGGCTCAAAATGAACTAAGGCTTGCGACCAAAGTCAAAAATAACAAAAAAAGCTTCTTTCAACATGTAAAAAACAAGAAAAAAGTGAAGGAAATGATTGGTCCATTAGTGGGTGGAAGTGGCAAGAAGGTGACAAGCAACAGGGAGAAAGCAGAACTATTTAACTCATTTTTTGCATCTGTCTTTACACAAAGGGAAAAAACAGACCAACCTATCAAAAATAGTGCCATAAAAAACAAAACAGAAACACAAGTTAAGATAGTCAAGAAAATGGTTAGGGAGCACCTGTCCAGCCTAGATGAGTTCAAATCGCCAGGACCAGATGGATTACACCCCAGAGTTCTCAAGGAACTGGCAGATGTGATATCGGAGCCACTGAACTATATTTTTCAAAGATCCTGGAACACAGGGGAACTACCAGAGGACTGGAAAAGAGCTGATGTAGTTCCCATCCTCAAAAAAGGAAAAAAAATGGATCCAGGAAATTACAGACCTATCAGCCTGACCTCAATACCTGGGAAGATCCTGGAAAAGATAATCAAACAACGAATCAACGAACACCTAGAGGCAAACAAAGTCATTACTAAAAGCCAACATGGGTTTGTCAAAAATAGATCATGCCAGACAAATCTTATTGCATTCTTTGACCAAGTGACAAAATTAGTGGATCAGAGGAATGCTGTGGACATAATTTACTTGGACTTCAGTAAGGCATTTGATAAAGTAGATCACAACCTACTACTTGACAAGATAGAAAAATGTGGGGTAGACAGAACCACCACCAGATGGATCCGTAGCTGGCTGACCGGCCGTACTCAGCGAGTGGTCCTCAATGGAACTGCATCTATATGGAGGGAAGTGTGTAGTGGGGTGCCCCAGGGCTCTGTTCTGGGCCCAGTACTCTTCAACATCTTCATCAACGATTTGGATGAAGGGATAGATGGGGAACTCATCAAATTTGCAGATGACACCAAGCTGGCAGGAATAGCCAACACTCCAGAAGACAGGCTTCAGATACAGAAGGATCTGGACAGACTTGAACACTGGGCACTAACTAACAAAATGAAATTCAATGGTGAAAAAAGCAAGGTTCTACATTTAGGCAAGAAAAACCAAATGCACAAGTACAGCATAGGTGGCACCATGCTCAATAGTAGTAACTGTGAGAGGGACCTCGGAGTCCTAGTAGACAATCACTTAAATATGAGCCAGCAGTGTGCGGCAGCTGCCAAAAAGGCCAACACAGTGCTAGGCTGCATTAACAGAGGGATAGAATCAAGATCACGCGAAGTATTAATACCACTCTTCAATGCCTTGGTAAGGCCACACTTGGAATACTGCATCCAGTTTGGTCACCACGATGTAAAAAAGATGTTGAGACTCTAGAAAGAGTACAGAGAAGAGCAACAAAGATGATTAGGGGACTGGAGGCTAAAACATATAAGGAACGGTTGCGAGAATTGGGTATGTCTAGTTTAACGAAGAGAAGGACAAGGGGGGACATGATAGCAGTATTCCAATATCTCAGGGGCTGCCATAAAGAAGAGGGAATTAAGCTATTTTCCAAAGCACCTGAAGGCAGGACAAGAAGCAACGGGTGGAAACTAATCAAGGAGAGAAGCAACCTAGAACTAAGGAGAAACTTCCTGACAGTGAGAACAATTAATCAGTGGAACAGCTTGCCTCCAGAAGCAGTAAATGCTCCAACACTGGAAGTTTTTAAGAAGAGACTGGACAGCCATTTGTCCGAAATGGTGTAGGGTTTCCTGCCCGAGCAGGGGGTTGGACTAGATGACCTCCAAGGTCCCTTCCAACTTTACTATTATTATTATTATTATTATAGTGACAAAGGAAATGGATTTTTTTCAAAATAAACAAGAAAAAAGAAACATCACTTCAAAATGTATGGGATATGGCTAAAGCATATTTCAGAGGGTTGGCTATAACCTATGCCGCTAAAAAGAATAAAGAAAAGAAACAACAACAGTTAAAGTTGAAGGAAGAATTCAGAAATTTAGAATCAGAATGAAAAATAGAGTCACAAAAGAAAATACTTAAAAAACAAATGGAGATAATAAAACACAGATTAAATCGAGCTGAGATGGAAATAATGGCTCAACAGATTAAAAGGATTAAACAGAACTTTTTTGAAAATGCCAACAAACTGGGGAGGTGGTTAGTACATGGACTGAAAAAAGAAAAAGAAAAAAAACTGATAAATAAGGTGCAAGATTCAAAAGATGAATTATAGTTTCAAAATGATACAATTAAAAAAATTATCAAAGACTATTACGAGATACAATGCAGAGGAAATTCCAAAAGAAAAAATACAGCAATATTTTAAAAAAGCAGACTTACCAAAAATTTCAGAGAATATTCAAAATATATTAAATGGAAAAATATCAGTGATGGAGATTATAGAGGCTATAAAAAGGCAAAAAATATGATAAGACTCTGGGTCCTGATGGATTACCTGCAGAGCTTTATAAATCATTACAAGATATACTAAGTCCTATATTAAAAGAACTGTGTAATGAAATACTTTTGGAGGCTAAAATATCAAATACATGGATTTGGAAAAGTGGCAGGGTTGAAAATAAACAGAGAAAAGACTAAAGTGCTAACAAAAAATCTAATAGAAAAACAAAGAAACCAACTAGGAAAAAAAAAACAAATCCTCAAATAGTTAAAAAAGCTAAATACTTGGAAATTTATCTAACAGCAAGATGTGTAACAATAAAAGAAGATAACTATGTAAGATTGCTAAAATAACTAAAATTGGATCTGGAAAAGTGTAAAAACTTATAACTTTCAGTGCTGGGGAGATGAAAACGAATATCTTACCAAAAATACTCTTTCTATTTCAAACAATTCCTGTAAGACGGGGAAAGGCCTTTTTTGATGAACTGAATACAATACTGAAATTTATCTGGCAAGGAAAAAAAGCTAGAATTAGACTGAAAATGCTACAAGAAGTGAAAGAAAGTGGAGGATTTGGACTGCCAGACTGGATGTTGTACTACTAAGCAACTATTTTAACATGGCTTAAAGAATGGATAATGCTTAGAGACAAAAGACTATTATATCTAGAGGGACATGACCTACAACTTGGTTGGCATGTCTTTCTGTGGTATAGGAAGAATAAAATATATAAATACTTTCAAAACCACTTTGTAAGATATGCACTTCTTTTAGAATTGGAAAAAATAAAATGATATAAATCAACAATGGAAGCTTTTGTTTACCCAAATTTAATTAATTACAACAAAGTTGTGACCTATAAAGATATCTTGGACAATGAAGGAAAATTGAAAGACAGACAAGATTTGCAAGAACAAGGTATTGATCTATCTTGGTAGCTATATTTGCAAATCCAAACAAGATATGAAAAAGATGTTTAAAAAATGGGATTTTATAAAGAATAGACAGAATTTAACCAGATACTGTTAAAAACAGATGCAAAGCTGATTAAGAAACTCTATAAATATCTGTTAAGCTTAAAGTGTCATGGTTCCAAAAGATGAAACTCTTCAAAGAACTCTGAGGCATTGTTTACTTTAAAGAATCTTTAATTGAGCAACATAGCTTCAGCATGTACACAGGTGAAGCCAAAATCTGAATTCTCCTCCCCTAAACACATAGTATCAAAACATAATTCACTCCTCCATTTAACCATCATTAATCACATTCTCCAATTAGTTTGAAGTGCGAACTTTCCCTCCCGTTCCATAACCTGCCATTTCTTATCTTCTCTTATTACAAATCTAGAAGAATACTCTACTGAGATATTGTTATGGCTAACTAATCCCCATGCACATTCTTCCTTCTCCCTTCCAGCACCATCTAATTCTAACTCTAAAAGTAATACACAGGTTAAATAGAAAATGTCTGCATTGTATATTGTCAAACAAGAACATCCAATGTTAGCAGCATTGACATAAAGATGGAGAAAGAACAAGTAAAAGAAACAATGATGATATGGGCAAAGAACTTTGAATATATTATAGAATTAGAAAACTGGCAAAAGTTATGGGAAAGAAATGCTAAATTAACAAAAGCAGTGGCATATAAAGAAAACTTATATAAAATGTTTTATATATGGCATATGACACCAGTGAGATTAGGAAAAATGTTTAAAAATACTTCAAACAAGTGTTAGAAATGTAAACAAAGGCCAGATACTTAATACCATATCTGGTGGACATGCCCTAAAGCAAAAAGATTTTGGTTAAAAATACATTTATGGTTGGACAAAATGACTAAAAAACAAATAGACTTTGAGCCAGAATTATTTTTGTTAGGAATAATAGGAGCAAATTATGAGAAAGACTGTATATATTTAATTCTACTAACTGCAACAAGAATTGTATTTGCGCAACACTGGAAAAATGAAAATTTACAAACTGAAGAAGAATTAATTAAGAAAATTTTAGAGTATGCAGAAATGGATAGATTGATTTTAAAGATAAAAGAGAAGGAAGACTCAGTGTATTTTAGAATATGGGATATTTTTTATCAATGGCTAGAAAAACAAGTTAAAGAGAAAGGAATGTGATATGTAATTTTGAATATATATTAGCAAGAAGACCATCGAGTGATCAATTAACATATTGTTTGTGATAATTAACTACTACTCATTTTTTTAAAATATGTGAACCCAGACATTATGCTGTTTGCTAAATACTGAGAATGTTATTTTTTTTAAAAAAAAAAACCTAGCCCCAATCCCAACCCCAACCCTAACCCTAACCCTCCCTATGTTGTAGAAATCAAAGACTTGAATCAGCTCTTTCAGGAAAGGGAAGTTTATTGCACGCAGGTTCAGAGAGCCATCCTGGCTTAAACGGTCTGAACCCAGATTGTACATTGAAGACCATTTTTATAACCCTTTCTGGCGGGGGTTATTTTTAGGTCACATTACATTCTATAGGTCCTTATTCTAACATAGGAAAACTACTAGACAGATCTATAATCGATAGCTCCTCATTTACATTGGAATGTTTTTAGCAATCAGCAATATATCAAGTGTTAAGCAATTTAGATATACCATGTGACAGGCAGTTAGTAATATATCATGTGCAGAGCTGGGAACAGGATGTCTGGCCATCCTAAATTTAAGAGTTGTCTTGTAAGCAAAACAAACCTCTCTTTTACCCACATTTTTTGTTGGGCCATCTGCTTTTTATACACATCCTTTGTCGGACCATCAGTATTTTTCCAGGTACCACTTTACCTATGTCCCTCCCTGACATAGCTGACAAAAGTGAGAAGAGCCTGTGGCCTAGAGGTTAATACAGCTGCCTAACGTGCAAGCGGACCAAGTTCAAATCTCAGAAGGGTATGGCTAGCTGATGAGAGCTAATAGCTCAAAATAGCTATACTAGTCTCCCTTTAACTCTTTGTTGGCAATCCAAATTTAACATTTAACATTTAATCTGAGTTTCAGATTACTAATCAGGAAAAGGAAGTCAGTTGTCCTCAAGCTGACCTTTCATTCAATCTTTTCATTTCTGCAATGAATACAGGTAGTCCTCAACTTACAAACACAAGTGGGACCATCACTAAGTGATCCTGTTGTTATGCCCAATTTTACAATCACATGGCCATTAATTGAATCCAGCTTTCTCCATTGACTTTGTTTGTTGGAGTCTGTCTGGAAAAGTTGCAAATAGAGATCACATGACCCCGTGATGCTGAAACTTTCATAAATACATGCCTGTTGCCCAGCAACGAAATTTTGGTCACTTGACCACAGGAACACTACAACAAATATAAATGCAAGGACTAATAGCAAATCATAATAACTTCAAATGGTCAATAAATGAATGGTTGTAAATTGAAACTACCTGTATTTAGAATTTAAAATGCAATCATTTTCTTCTATAACCTATGTCTCTTTCATGATTTTTTCACATATTCTTTAAATGTGTTTTTTGAACTTCAGAATTCTTTCCTGCTTAGATTTGTCCATTGCTCATTTGTTGGATGTCAGACATTTTTGTTACCATCCACCTCTGCACCGATAAACAATGTAATCTCTGAAGCTAATGTTATCCCAGTCTCACAATTCCATATTTCCATCACTGATTGTGAATCAATAAGCATTCCAGAAGTTCTGTGAAAATATAATGTGTACTTACAAAAAATCTTCAAATTATCTAACCCCAAAGCAGCTGGCCTTTTGTGAATAATTGCATGACACCCCATTAACAAAAGAAAAATTGTTAAGTTTAAAAGACAAATAACTCATCCAAGATCTGGGATGAACTAAAATCCTTCCTTCCTTCCTTCCTTCCTTCCTTCCTTCCTTCCTTCCTTCCTTCCTTCCTTCCTTCCTTCCTTCCTTCCTTCCATCCAGAATGTAAATCCATTCCTTCTTTTTTTTCTTCTCTCAGAACCAAGCCCATATACACTCAAATGCCTTCCCCTACTCCAAAAAATATCTTTCCTTAGCAGGTTTCTGACATTTGCCCTATCAAGTTTCTCTAGTCCCAAAATCATTTCTCACTCCGGCCTCTTGCACCCTCCTAGATTGTTCCTTGTTTGGAAAATAGCTTTCTTCTTCCCTCACTAATTTGAACTAGAGTTTTGGCAGTGACTAGTAGGCTGTAAAGATCTAACTATGCAGCATTTTCCTTTATGAAAAATGCTCAAAGAGAAAGTTTAGGCCTCTTCTACTTTGCATCCACCAGATCTTAAGCTTCTATATTTAAAGCTGTCAAAAAAAATCTTCATCAGACCCAGTGCACAGCTACTGCTATACAGGCAGATTTGAGTTAGAATAATTAGGAAGGAATAGAATATCCAATATAATGAGAGCCAGTGTGGTATAGTAGTTAAGTACCAGACTAGAAACCAGAATATGATGACTTCTAGTCCTTCCTTAGGCACAATGGCTAAGGAAATATCACTGAAGCGATGATCCAATGCAGAGATCCCCAGCCTTTTGGGCACCAGGGACTGGTTCCATAGAGAGAGATTTTTTCATGGATTGGAGAGACCGTGGTTTTGTGTGCTGCCTGCATCCTGCAGATGAGGCTTCACTTGTTTGTGCAGACTGGTTTCTGGAATGCCACGGACCAGTGCTGGTCCACTGACCACTAGTTGGGGACCCCTCATCCAATGGACCTAAAACCAAAAGCTTACTTAGATATAGGGCAAAAACCTGGAATTTTCAGATCAAAAAAGTGATAACCTTGCATATAAGAAATATATTGATCTTTTCTGTACTCATATATTTTTGTGCAATGTGATCTCTTTGTCTCAAAGAATAAAATGAGTGTATATATGTAGGCATATAGAAGCCATTCTGAAATCATTTTCAATAATATGAAAACAAAACCGTAACAAAAAAGCACCTATTATTCATCTTCATCTAGGAGTACTTGTTTTCCTCCTATAAGTAATAAATCAGAGGAAATAAGAGTTAGTGCTTATTACCTATGGAATTTTGTATTGAGTACAATTCTAACAAAAAAAGTCAGAATTTCGTTTTCCTTTTTAGGAATATTCTTGTTCGTACTAATGTTTCCTAATGTGCTTTTTTGGAGGAATTCCACAAAGAAATGATACAAAGATTAGAAAGGATTTTAATCTTCTATTTTCCACTTTAGAAATATTCACAAAGTCAGATTTAAGTTGTGAATCAAATTTGGAAGGAACCACTGTTTTTTATCAATAAATTCTTTTTCCTTCTGTATACTGTCCATCAACATTTTGATTTATTCCATTGTTTCAAGGGAACATTTTTATGAGAATTGTATTCCAAATGCAAATGTGGACTGTCTTTTTCAAAGGAGTAAATGGTTTTCTTTGTTGTCAGGTTTGGAACTGGAAAAAGATCCCATACAAACAGTGTTATTGGCTCACATTTTACACTGATTTGTGATGCAATGTATTTTACAATATTTGACATATTAACAAATCTAATAACGCATTTCAAAGTTAAAATCTATCGTGGGTTTGTGTAAAACTGACCAACAGTTTGAATTGTATCCAGAAGCCTTCTGATAACCAGAGCCACTCCCAAATGGCTGTGGTTTATTGGTTAAGCCATTGCATTTTGGACTAGTTGAGGTTTCTCAGTAGTCTCCAGGTAGGCCCACATACACAGCAATAAATCAACTGTGAGAAGATGAGGTGATAAATTGAAATTCCCTTTCTATTAATTGCATTATTAACAAATATTTGGGATGTAAGATATAAAATGTAAAATAATAATATTGTGTAAAAGAAAAAGATTCATTGATAATGTAATACCAAGTGATGCACAAGTTGAAAAGAAACAACCAGAAAAATAATAATGAAATACTGTGATCTGGAAATTGAAGTTGAGTGATTGTGGAGAAGAAATCAATGGTTGTGTTGAAAGAAAAATCTTCATCAGGGTCCAGTCCAAGCCGGGAATAAACAAAATGGAGACTGCTTTAGAAATAAGGTTGTTGTTTATTGAAGAGCAGAGCCAGACAGAAATGTGGCTCTGGGAAAGCTGACCACATGTATTGGGGAGTGGTGGGTTTTTATACTTTCTTGGGCTTTTGTGTTTGCTTCGTGTTCCTGTGGCATGAACTTTGACCTGAGCTTTTGAGTGTGTCTTTTTTGGTATTCTGATGGTAGTGGGTTAATCCTATTATATCCTAAAGGTCATATCCTGCTTCCCTCTGGCTGTAGCTGATGGCTATGTCCTGTGTTGGATTTTTTGGGTTAGGGATGTTGGTTCTAGGGATCTTTGTTTTTCTAATCCCATCAGCTCTAAGCTTCCTGGTGCCAGTCTTTCTGAAAGTATTATCAAATCTGCATTTCTAAAAGCTGGCCTGTTTGGTTTCTGCTTGGGGGAGGGAGACTTGGGGCTTTCTTTGCCTAAGATTTTTCATTATTCCTTTGGGGAAATATAATATTCTGTCCTTTTTAATATTCCCCCCAAAATATTTCCTTTTCTAGGAAGGTGGATGGTTGCTGACTTCCAACAATAATTCCCCCCTTTGTGCCATATAAGTGTGGGTGACACACACTTTCATTGGCACAAGATTAAAAAGTGATCTGGTCAGGGAGACTTGATAAACAAGCTTTTAAACTGTTAATGCAAAAAAAGGGAAGACACTAATAGAAGCAGCAGAAAAAAGATCCCTGCAGTGGCTCCCAAAAGGAGAGCTTTCAACCCATAAAATTCTAAAAGTCAGGCAAAAATTCTGTTAAGTAGAAAAGAAATTTATAATGTCCAATATTCTATGCCAATTATTTTTAGATATTTGATGTCACTTTGAGCTTCCAGTCAGATTTGCACATTGCCCCAAAATTCTTCACAGCCATGTTTGCCTCAATACATAACCACTGGCTGCCCATTTTCAAGGGTTGCTTACTGAATCTACCTTAGCTTTTAGTTTAGTGCAATGGTTCTCAACCTTTTTAATGCCGTGACCCCCCAACCGGTCGTACGTCGAGGACCACCCAACCGGTCGTAAGTCGAGGACTACCCAACCGGTCGTAAGTCGAGGACTTTCCCTGCCCGGGAGCACCGCGCATGTGTAGTGCTGCCCCCTGTGCCAGCCGAGGTGTAGCTGGCGAGCAGCAGAGACGGCGCAGGCCGATCACCAGCTGGGCCACCAGCTGGCCCAGCCCAAGGGAGGAAAGGCACCCGCCAGGCCCCACGCGCGCCAGCAATCCTCCCTGCGCCCGCTGGCCTCCCACCTCCCACCCCTGGCCCTCTTTTACTTACATTTTTAGTAGTTGCTCAGCAGGGAGGGGTGGAAACTTCCAGACAGCTCGCCTTCGCTGCAGACAACTTGCAGCACCATTTGCAGAATGGGACTTTTGGTGGGCTCAGCAGGGCAGAGACAGCCTGGACAATTCCTATTGGCTTTTGAAAGCCAATAGAATTAGACTCTATTCAAGAGAGTCTATTCTATTGGCTTTCAAAAGCCAGTAGAATAAAAGGGAGTAGCACAGCTAAGGAAAAGGGGGAAAAAATGGCAACCTGCGTTGTTTGGTGACCCCCGTGAAATGGTCATTCGACCCCAAATGGGGTCCTGATCCACAGGTTGAGAACCACTGGTTTAGTGCATCCAGGTTTGTGATGTTCAATTGAAGTTAGCCAGTGTGCAAGTCAGGCTATTAATATTTCTTAAATTACACAGAGTGAGCCCTAGGACTCCCATTCTGAGTCCACCAATGCAACATATTCAGGGCTTGGATTTTGAGCATATGATTGCAAATTGCCTGAGGGGACTTTGTTTCCTCCCCCTGGAATTTGCAGGAAGGTACATATGCAAAGGCCTTAGTGCCACAGAGCAAGAACCAGCCTGGATAACTTTACTGAAGGTAGGTGAAGGGGATAGCTTCAGTGTGATTCTGAATGGAGTGTGTGTGTGTGTCTGTCTGTCTGTCTGTCTTCTCTCTCTCTCTCTCTCTCTCTCTCTCTCTCTCTGTGTGTGTGTGTGTGTGTGTGTGTGTGTGTGTGTGCAGCTACTCATACAAAACGCTACTCATACAAAACAAGCAATACAAGCATACTGGACAAATTTTCCTCCCACCAGACAGAAGTCCAAGGTGGTTCAGTACTTGTTGTGCCAACCAATCCCAAATGCCATTCTTCCATGAATCCATGTGACTACTTATTACAGTACAAATGAGGCAAGAAAGAACCCTCCCCCCATAGTTCTCCTAGCTGTCTTCTGAGGCTTCACGTGGGGACCAATGGCTCCAAGACTCCTTCTTCTCTCTGCAGCTTTCCACAGACATCTGGGTGATATATGGCTTGGGAAGATCTGTTGTACTCTCGTTACATGGTGACTGGATTAATGGATGGCTGGATTCAAACCCAATTCCATGGCTCAAATGAATGTAGGGTCTCCTCTGGAGGCAGTGTCTGGGTCAGTGTGGTATGCTTCCAAAGTTTGCTGAGTTGTCTGTGCAGGGCTGAAAAATATGAGAACAAGGTCCCTTCCCCCTCCCTTTTGTGAGTGACTCTTCCAGGAGAGATATTTCTGGTCAGACATGAGGAATGGAAGACAGAGGATAAAAAAAAAATGGAGAAGTGAATGGGGGGGGGGGGAATAGCCTGCAGACAGAGTTTGAAAATACATTAAGTTTAACATTGCAAATGTTAAGTAGACTGATGAAACCCACTTAAACACATTTAGTAAATGCAAGAATGAAACTTTTTCTGTGTATGAACTTAAACATTCCTTCCTGATAACTTTGGGCTGCTCTTACAAGAGAGAAAGAAAAAAGAATACATTTCTCTTCACCCTATTTCACTGGCCAGACAAAATAGGGTGAGGGTATTTTCTTTTGGTAGCTTATTTTAAGCAGAATTTCTAGCAGATTTTTAAAATATTTGTCTCTAGGGATTAGAGACACCCAACAGTTAACATTTATCTTGAGGACACACAAAGACCTTGACACACACACATACACAAAGACAAGGAAAGAGGAAAGGAAAGGGAAACAGAACTCTTAGTTTTCACACACTGGTCATTCCCATCATAAATCTTAGTTAGCTCAAATTAGGAAAGTCACAAATCTTAGAGAGAGAGAGAGAGAAAATCACTGTTTCTATATATTTCCTTTTCTTTTTTAGTACCTTTATTTAGCCATATTGATTTTCCAGCTTTGTCTCTGAGCAAAGACCACTCTATTGGTCTTTCACATGCACACTTCTTTTTCATTCCCACCTGGACAGGTAACCTTTTTTTAAATCCCAGGGTTTTAAAGGAGACATCAGCAGAACCTTGGAATCAGAGCTTCCCATATTTTCAGGCAAGACTCTGACCTTTTACCCACAGTCTTTTTCTTTACTCTCCTGCATCCCAAGAGTGACTCTTTCCTGGAGTCCCCAGGGTGAGGGTTGGTTCTAGGGATCTTTGTCTTTCTAATCTCATCAGCATTAAGTTTCCAGTTTTTCTGAAAGTATTATCAAATCTGCATTTCTAAAAGCTGGCCTGTTTGGTTTCTGCTTGGGGGAGGGAGATTTGGGCTTTCTTTGCCTAAGATTTTTTTCATTTTTCCTTTGGGGAAAATTTTGTCCCTTTTAATATCCCTTTTAATTTTGTCCCTGCAATTTTGTCCCTTTTAATATCCCCCTGAAATATTTCCTTTTCCTGGGTGGGTGCTGACTTCCAAGAGTTGTACTAATAGGTAATAGGAGCCCTTGGAACAATATCCAAGGGGTTGCCTTAGATATATGGAAATTTTGAACTTATCAGACCTGAATATTCTGACTTTGCAAAAAAACCACCTAGATCATCATCACTGCAAGATTTCCACATCACTTGCCAGCCATTTTCCAAAAGCATTTACAACACAGTTTCATAATTTTTGATATACTCATTATCCACTCCATTGAGGACTTCTGTTGAAATGTATTAGATTTCATGTCAAGAAATTCTATCATTACACGAATCATTTTAATCTCTTTATATAAACTGCTATACAGTATCTAATAGTTTTTAAAATCCATTCTTCCATTATTTCCAAAAATTTCAGAACAACTTCAGTTTTTTTGTAAATATCTTATCATGATTTCTTCACCACTGTTTAAACCATTACTTTTCAAATAAATGAGATTGAACTTTGTCATGAAGAAAACAAAGTATTTCCAGCCATAGGTTGAAATATCTCCTATCGAATTCAAGGTTTCCTTTGATTTATCAATGTCTCATTTCACATTAAGCCACTTCACTGTCCGTTTCCTTCATTTCCTGTCTAATTATGACTCCATAACTTGCTAATTGGCTGCTAAGTTATCTTTAGATTATTCAGCAAAAGACTAATACAATATAAGGAAATAATTATAGAACAAAGGTATTAGAAAATAGTATTTTTTTTTGTTTGTGAAAGAATCCTGGAATGTGTTTGATACAGAAAGAATTTTGAGTGCCCTGCTCTGACTTGTGTCATTTTTTTTTAAGATGATGAGCTTTGATTGTGTCCCCAAAATGAAAAGCATATGCAGGTAAGGGCCTTTTTAACATTTTAGGGGGGTTGTCAATTCAGTTCCTTCTGAATTAAGAAGGTTAACAGTAACAGGGTTTAAGGATCTCAGCTGACAGGTTAATTTAGGTAAGCAGAATTATTCTGTTTCTTTATTCATTTACAGTGAAGACACTACATGGTGACCACTTGATTTCATTATCATTGGGCCATTCTGAATTATACTGTATAGAGCAGATCAAAAGCCAACCACTTCATCCTCTCTCCTCATTTTCACTAATACAAAATTTGTGACATTGATGCACTATAGCAGGGATGTCAAACTCAATTTCATTGAGGGCCGCATCAGCATTGTGATTGCCCTCAGGGGGCCAGATGGGTATGGACAGGGTGGGTGTGGCCTACTGGGTGGGCGTGGATGGAGTGAGTGTGTCCTACTGGATGGGCGTGGCCCATCCAGTAGGGCACAACATCTTTCACATCAAGGGTGCCTGTGGCAGCCTGGGCAGGAGTGGGACAGATCTGAGGGTCTCGGCAGAAGGAGGTGGGACCAGGACAAATGCCAAGTCATGGCCCACTGGAGGAGCCTCACTGTTCCACTTAGACCATGGGGGGGGGGCTGGATGATGGTGCGGGCTGCCCGGAGCCCTGGACAGCAGAAGTCAAATGCCCAGCCTGGCCCTCGAGCACCCGTAGCACCATGCCTAGCCCCACTTCCCCAAGGGAGCCCCCAGCTGCACTTACCTCCTTCTCAAGGCTGCTGTTGCTATGCTTGCTTTCCTTAGCCAGGTTGCTCATGATGGGTACAAGGGCAAAGTCAACGGGAGGCCCATTCCCTCTCCATGGGAGGAGACCCGGCTTTGTATCCAAAGCTTCCTTAACAATAGGATGGGAGACTCCCAGGATAGGCCAGGAGGAGGGGGCAAAGGGATGGTGAAAGGGCAGCAGGGCAGGACCAAGGTAGGACATCCCTCAGACCCTCCCTCTCCTTCTTCCCTTCTTTCTGTCAAGATTCTAACATTGGATGTTTTTGCTTGCCATATAAGAAGCAAACATGTTTTATTTAGCCTGCATATCACTTCTAGAGTTAAAGCAGACAATACTAGCCTAGCGGATGGGAAATTATAACCATAACAATATTTCAGTACAGCATTGCCAAGGTCAGCTGTAACCAGAGGAGTACGGGAGGGACAGTTCACAATTCAGACTAATTGGAGAACGTGATTGATGACTGTAAAATGAAGGAGTGAGTTATGCTTTGTTACAGGTGATTGGGGGTGGGAGGATTCAGTTTTTGGCTTCATTATGTACATGCCGAAGCTATGTAGCAATAAAAGGATTTTTTAAGGTAAATAAAGCCTCAAAGTTCTTTGAAAAGCTGCTTCTTTTAAGAACCATGACATCAAGCCAAAAAACACAAACTTATAAAACCATTTAGGGGTCCCTTACCCCAGTCACTATCCCTAAACTAATGGGGATAGTTTGACAAAGATTTGGGGAAGATATCGTCATGGAAGAGGAAGAAATGCCTGAGGCCAGCACCCCCCCCCACAGCTGCTGCTTCCCCATGGGGGGGAGCAACAGCAGCAGCAGCTTCCCCAGGGAGGGGAATGACAGCTAGCCAGCCAGTGGAGAAGAAATTCTTGCAGATTCCCCAGCGGGGAGCAAAGTCAAAACTATCAGGAGAACTGATTTGATCATCTGACTGGGATAAGCCGAGCGGAGGCTCTGGAGGCTTCCATACAGCCCTGCCAGCAGATGAGCGTGAGTCACAACAAAAGGATTCTTACATATCGAATCCCCCACACCAGAGGAGAGCTACCTGGCCGTCTATCACTGAAGACTCGGGTGAGTGGAAATATCCACCTGCAGTGGGTCATTAGAATACTTGGCAGAAAGATTTGAAGAATTAGAAGTGAGGAGCGAAGAGCAGCTCCGGTTGAGAGAGGCCCCCAGGCTCTCCCTCGCAGATCAAACAGCCTTTCAGACCCTGGGGTCCCCTGCTAGAGCCTCCAGCCCCACAGAGAGAGGAAACCCCAGCCTGGGCAACCCCCACAGATGAGTGAAATTGGGGAAGCCCCACAGGTTAGTGATCAGCCATCTCTGAGCTTACATCAACCAATAGAGGTGTTGCAGCAGCTTGGGGTGGTGCAAAAGCCATGAGAGGGACAGCAGATGAGGGAGGCCCAGCAACAACCCCCACTCATCCAACAGCCATTGAGGGGCCTACAGCAGCACCCCCTGAAGTCCAACAGCAGAGAACCCCCATTTGCACAGCCACCATTGAGAGGCCTACAGTAGCAGGGGGCACCATCAGCCCCCGCTGGCCAGCAGCAGAGAAGAGAGCAGCAACCCCCACCCAGACAGCAACCTGGGGAAGACTTCCAATGACTTGAGAGGCAAGTACTACTGGTATAGCAACAACAGCCAGGGTGGGGCCAACTGCAACTGGGGGCACAACATCAACATCAACAGCAGAGAACCCAGCAGCCATGGAACCAGCAGCCAGGATGGGGCCAGCAGCAACAACCACAGTGGGAGCCTCAACAGCCTGTATTTGCACCACTCTTCAGAGCAACCTTTGATGGGGACCCAGAGAAACTGATTTTTTTTTCTGAACCAAGTGCGTTCTCACTTGAATCGCTGGGCCTACCTCTATCCGGACCCAGGTGCCATGGTCGATGTTATTGCATCCAACCTAGAGGGAGAAGCATCTGAATGGCTGAATAATTTATATAGTGAGCAAGCCCCTGAACTGGAAGGTGCCCACCTTTTTCTCCTAGGTCTGAAAGAACAATTTGAGGACCCATCCATTGGCCTCAAAGCAGCGGGACAGATCCACAAAATAAAACAAGCCAGCAGGCCTGCCCTGGAGTATGTGCAAGAGTTCTGCAAGACAGCAGGTCAAATAGAGGGGTGGCCTGAGCTCACTTAATTGAGGGATTAGACGATCACCTCTCTCAGGCCTGCATCTATCAAGAAGTACTTGATCGACTATAGGAGTGGTACCAGACAACGGTGAAGCTAGACGTTAAGCTCTCTTGCTATAAGAAGCCTCCCTCTCCTGAAATTGAACCAAAACCAGAATGACCCAGATGACAACCAACCCCCTGGAGACCCCAACTACATCTACCGAAAGACCCAGACCACCTGCAGGGCCTCCGCTCGCATGCTTCCGATGCAGACAAGAGGGACATTGAGCAACGAACTGCCCAGTTCCCTACCCCCAACAGCAGAGCAGACTGAGACCTGAGCGAAGAAGAAATCTGATCAGCAGCCACCGAGAGGAAAATCCAATTGGATCAAATAAGAACTGGCTGCCCAAGTCGCATCCCCTACACAGGAGGACGCTGAGACTAAGGCTGGATCCTTCCCCACTCTACCTTCTCTTGACAGCGATGACGAAGGGGAGAATGACCCAATGGTGAGTCGACAAATCCCATCTTTTTTGCTAGCTGCCAAATTTATAATCCCTAAATCGGGGGTACAAATGAACTTAAATGTGCTAATAGATTCTGGATGCACCCGATGTAGTATTAGCTTACCCTTTACCATGAAATTGGGCATACAAGCAAAATTGCTCTCCTAACCCATGAGGTTTGAGCAAGCTGATGGCTCCCTGATGGGAGGAACTATTGTCACACAAGTAACTGAGCCCTTACACCTAGAAATAGGTGCGCACTGGGAGTTTATTCACTTCCTGGTGGCTCCAAAAATGACTGAGACTGTGATCCTAGGGCTAGCCTGGTTAGACAAATGAAAGCCGTTTATCTGGTGGGAGAAAGGAATGAGAACCGTGAGACTACCTATAGGGCCTAATCCCCCCATTGTTTCAATAGATGTTGCAGGGCACTTTAGGCCACCCAATCAATGAGCGCACATGGCTGCCTCTCCGCTACCAGATGAACCACTCATTCCTAATGACTACTGGGACCTGGCGGAGGCATTCAGTGAACAAAAATGTGATGCCCTACCCCCTCAGAGACCCAATGACTGCTCCATTGAACTAGTGCCAGGAGCCAAACTCCCACGACCGAGAATGTGTGCTATGTCCCCCCTCGAAATAAGAGGAGATGCAGAGATACGTGAACAAAAACCTAGCGAGGGGGTTCATTGAATGGACCAAATCTACCATGGGAGCCCCCGTGTTGTTCAAAGAAAAAAAAGATGGGTCTCTTCATCTCTGCGTAGACTATAAGGGCCTCAATGCTGTACATGTGGAAAACAAATACCCCTTCCCCTTCTTAAAGAACTTATTAACTCATCTGGCTAAGGGGAGTGTCTTCACTAAATTAGACCTGAAAGAGGCATATTACTGGGTGAGGATAAAGGAGGGAGACAAGTGGAAAACTGCCTTCAACTGTCCTATGGGGAGCTATCAGTTCAAAGTCATGCCATTTGGACTACAGGGGGGCCCAGCTGTATTTTTGCAGTTGATTAATGAGGTTCTACATGATCACTTGTACAAAGAGGTTTTAGTGTATCTTGATGATATCCTGATATACAACATGAATTTGACTGATCACATAAAGCTGGTGAGAGAAGTGTTAAAGAAACTAATGAATGCCAAGCTTTATGCCAAATTGTCAAAATGTGAATTTCACCAGACCCAATTAGACTATTTTGGCTATAGAATTTCTAACAAAGATATTGATATGGATCCAGCCAAGGTGAAAACTATAATTGAATGGCAGCCCCCAAAGACTCACAAACAACTCCAGAGCTTTCTGGGTTTTGCCAACTTTTATTGTCAATTCATCCCCTCTTTTGCTGAGATTGCCCTACTCCTTACAGAACTACTCAAAACAGGCAAAGGAGGAGGGAAGCCACAACCGGGCCAACCACTACCATAGACAATGGGCTGTCAAACAGCTTTTGAGAATTTAAAGTGACTGTTTGCTGCTGAACCGGTCCTAAAGCACTCCTGCCCAGGGGAACCCTGTGTGATTCAAGCTGACGCCAGCGATGTGGCAGTTGGAGCTGTGTTACTGCAAAAGAACAAAAGTGGGGTCCTGCAATCCTGTGCCTACACCTCTAAGAAATTTACTGAGAGCGAGCGGAGTTGGGCAATCTGGGAAAAAGAGGCCTTCGTAATTAGATGGGCGCTATTAAACTGTTGACACTATCTAGAAGGGAGCAAGATGCCATTTGAGGTATGGACAGATCACAAAAATCTAGAAGCACTGAGAACTCTCCATAAATTGTCCCCAAAACAAGTGCGATGGGCACAGTACTTTAACCTCTTCAACTTCACTCTAAAGTACATACCAGGAGGAAAAAACTTCCTAGCTGATGCGCTATCCTGGCTACCCCAATACAAAAGCGAACAGGAAGAGATTAACAAGGCTATTATCTCCAATCCACAAACTGCCACTCAACTTACACCTCACAGGGTCCCCAATCCTGATGACCCTGGAGTAAAAAAAATAAAATGAGAGCTCCTCACCGATCAATGGTTCAAAGATAATCAAACCTCCCTTACAAAGGGGGGAAACTATATTTGCCAGAAGCCCTCCGTCTTAATGCTCTCAAACACAGCCATGATATCAAACAGGCTGGACACTTTGGATATTTGAAAACCTAGACCTCACCTGCCGGCAATTTTGGTGGCCGGGGCTGAAAAAGGATGTGGAAAACTATGTAAAAAGTTGTACTGTATGTGCCACAATGAAAAGAATTCCAGGGAAAACCCCTGGATTACTGCAACCCGTGGCAGACCCTTCTCAACCATGGGAAGAAATAGCTATGGACTTTATAGTAGACCTACCTGAAAGTAGAGGAAATACTGTCATCTGGACTGTAATAGACTTGTTTTCTAAGCAGGCTCATTTCATCACCTGCAAAGGACTCGCATCTGCCCAACGATTGACCAAATTGTTCCTGAAGCACATCTATCGGCTGCATGGTGACCCTAAGCGAATAATTTCCGCTAACAAAATGGTGGAGCAATATCTTAGATACTATGTTTCTTACCAACAGACGAACTGGACTGATCTCCTCCCTTTTGCCGAGGTGGCATACAATAATTCTGTGCAAAGCAGCACCGGCTACACACCTTTCAGAGTGGCCACAGGAAAAGAGTTCAGCCCAATATCTGAATATCCTCAGGTGCCCTCCGCTTCCCAGACACTTGATCAGTGGGTGAGGGGGTGGGAAGAAGTTTGGACAAACACAAAAACTGCTTTAAAAAAGACTTGAAACCTATAAAAAGCAGGCTGATAGGAAGAGGGCTCCCCAAAGAACATTCCAAGTTGGGGAAAAGGTTTATTTGTCCACTAAGTATTTATGCCTCAAATTGCCCAGCAAGAAATTGGGACCAAAATTCTTGGGGCCTTTCTCCATAGTAAGGATCATCAACCCGGTCATAGTAGAACCAGCTAAGAAAAAGGGGGGGAAATGGCGGACTGTGTTGTTTGGCGATCCCCGTGAAATGGTCATTCGACCCCAAATGGGGTCCCAACCCACAGGTTGAGAACCACTGCTTTAAGGTAAAGTTCTTTGAAAAGCTGCTTCTTTTCAGAACCATGACACTTCCCTTCCTTCTTTCCTAAGTACAGAGTGGCGGGAAAATATTTGAGATGAGGGAGGGAGAAAAATAGGTGAGAAACGCAGCTGGGGGATGTATCACCTCTCCAGCATGCACCCAGGGGGTGGTGCCAACGCAGCAGGGACTTGTTGTTTCTAGATGGCCTTGTGGAGCTAAGACTGAATGCATTTCAGCATAGATGGCCACCACAAAATTGTACATTGGCTCTGGCCAGCCTGGGCCAGGGCTAAGGCAAGGGGGTCGTTCCCTTACTGTTTTCAGAATGGCTTTGTGGGCCACATCTGGCCCCCGGGCCTTGTGTTTGACATTTCTGCATTCTATAGTTTTCTAAGTTTGTTTTATTTCATTGATTGTTATTTTAAAAACAGGTTAACTTGCACTGAGCTGGTGTCATATAATCATTCCTTGTATAAGTGACTATTATAAGCATGAGAAGAAAAAAAGGAAATCCACAGTCACTGGGTATATATCTCCTATATTGTATACATAAAAGTATGTTTACTTTGGAAGTTTAAAAAATGGAAGCATATGTGGCCAAAATGCATAATAATTTTGAAATTAATAAAGGAAGTGTTTAGGTGGGCATTTTTAATTTTAACTTTAATCTTGTTGCTTTGTTAAAAGTCCCAATCCTTTAATTTGATTTCATTAATTGCCCACTTTGGAATTGCTCATATAATTGATCTTAATTAGTATGCTAAATGAGTTTGGAAATTCTTATGATAAGGTTTTCTTTCTTTTTAAAAATTGTATCTACTTTATTGATGTGTTTATCCAACAGTATTTGCTTCTGAAAGAAATACTCACTCCATAGAACCATCAGTTGTAATTAGAATTCCCTAATCAAACAGGAAAGCCCATCTTATAAAGTCTAGCCACTATAAAGGCTGCTAAGAAGATATTATTTTCCAAGGATTTTTAAAAATATTATTAGAAGAAAAAAAGAAAATGTATTTCCAAATGAAGTAGGTGCTATAGTAGATATATAACAGCTGTGGAAGGTTTATCCATTTACAATTTCTATACTTTCATCTTTGTGCTAGCAACACTCTTTTGTGTTCAAATAATGTAGCTAACCAAGGAAGGTTAGTTTAATCAAACAAGCCTGAGCCTGTTGTAGATGAAATGTATTTTTATTACTACTACTTTGGGGATAGGCTATGGAGTTTCCATGACATACTGAGTCACCCTTAACTCAATCCAGTTATGATGTGAATATAACTGAGCTGATATAGCTGACTAATGCTAATTTTCATGAAATCAGAACTGAACAACATAGAGTTACTCATCCAGGAGTAACTGGTTTCCATATTCATTTTACTCACCTCTAGCTGGCAAGTCTGATTTTATGGCATGTATATAATAGGACAGTTATATAATTTCCCAGGAAAGTTTCTAATTTTTAATTTTTTTAAAAAAATGAATGGATCCTTTTGGAGAGCCAGGGAAGGCCAAGAAAGAAATCTGAGGTGACATCTGGCAGGTGTGGGAGAAAAGTCTGGCCAAAAGAATCCCATCAATGGTCTCTGTAACACAACAACAAATTACTTAAAATGTATGATTTCTTCAGGTCCTCACAGTATGCAGATATGCAGCTTTAACTAATAAGATCATGTTCTTTTAGCAACTGCATAATGCAGATATCTTTTGTAATTCTCAAATACATCTATGATTGGCAAGGAGGTAAGGTAAACAGCCAATGAAGATATGTCAGTTTTGCACAAATCTATTTATATTAGGAGTGTTTACTATACAATTTTCAAACACCCAGAATATAACATCAAGAAGATTAAGTTGGTTTTTAATCAAGGCGTTATTTAGATAGAAAGACATTTTTGGATCCTGAAAAAAAAATCACTCTATAAAAATATGCATATTATTTGTGTATCTGCTTCTATACCTTAGTTTACACACTTATATAGCATTAAACTTTAAAAACATAAAATTAGGCATAACTTAATAAACAATATTAGGTTTCAACACTGCACAGATGTGACACATCATACATTCTATTCAGTGTGTATGTGGTAATGAATTAGGTATATCATTTGTTGGTCATATGAAAATGTTTTAATTGATGGATAAGCATTTGAGACTCTGGAGAGAAAGTAAGAATTAAGTTTGAAACAAAACTGGTGCAGGAATTCTAAAATTAAGTGTTTTGATCACTTAATCCATCCAGAGTCACCTTGTAGGGAACATGGGTGGCATAAAAATTTAACCAATCAACCAACCAACCACCTATCCACCCACCCAAATATATAAAAAAATTACAATACAATTTTAAATGCAACATGAAGCTATGATAATTCCAGTAAATTGTTATCCATTGCCAAGCTTCCTAAATGGCATTCCTACTTTCCAGACTCAGTAAAACAGATATTTTATATAGTTCAGCATTAAAGAGACAAATCTGTTGTATATTTTTTTAAAGCAGCCTATACTTCTATAAATTATCTTCCAAATTGACTGATCAGTCATTCAGTGATACAGTGTCAAGGTTCCAACTAATGGAGCACTTCAAAGTGTTGGATTTGGATATTATTGCTTTGACATACATATAATGTGTTTGGGCAATAGAAATTAAAATGTCCAACATGGAAAATATATCAAAGATGTTTGGTTTTAATCTGAGATACAAAATCCAACTGGAGATTCCAATTAAAAATAACAGAGTACATTTGTATTCCTTATACCAGTGATGGCGAACCTTTTAGAGACCGAGTGCCTAAACTGCAACCCAAAACCCACTTATGTATTGCTGGGTGCCAGGTAGGTGTGATCCTTTGGGTGGGTGTGGCCCATTGGGTGGGTGTGGTCAATTGGGTGGGCATGGCTTTGGTGGTAACGACAGACTGGGTAGGACTAAAAAGTTCAATCAATCAATCCCAACTTTGCGAGATCTTATTTTTCCCGTGAGAAATTGAAATTGATTGATTGATCGAACCTTTTTTTTTTGTACACGGCAGCGAAGACCTAAAGCAAAAAGGTTTTATAAAACCCAGTTGAAGACTTAGGACTGGGGCGACGGTGCATGTGCCCACAGAGAGGGCTCTGAGTGCCGCCTCTGGCACCCGTGCAATAGTTTTGCCACCACGGCCTTATACCAAGAGATCCTTATAGTTACACATTTACAGACAAAACTGAGAATGTCAGTAACTAATAGCCTCTTTCCTAAATGTAAATACCCAGGTGGGGTGGAGATATTACTGCAAATCTGTTTTCTTTAGTTGCCAGCTCAAAAGTAAAAGATGAGAGTGTAGAAAAAGACACAATTGTGGTAATAGGAATGGATATTTCAACTCCTTAGGGAGTATTAGTCTTTTCCTTAAGAAAACTGGATACTGACCAAGAATCTAATGTTTTCCTATAGGACATTTTGAAATAAGGAGTAGACATAAGTTATTGTCACAAAGTTATAATTATTTCAAGTCAGAGCCATAGCTGCACTGATGCACTTTAGATAAAATTTATTGGTGCTCAGTAGTTTTTGGGTTTTTTTTAATAAAAAGCAAGCACAGAATCAAATACGTGCAGCACACTGCTTAATCATATCTTCTGCCTGGCCCAGGCAGAAGGTCATTGTCCTTCTGCATCACCACCAGATGGATCCATAGATGGCTGACCGGCCGTACTCAGCATGTGGTCCTCAATGGAACCGCATCTACATGGAGGCCCAGTGCTCTTCAACATCTTTATCAACAATCTGGACAAGGGGATAGATGCGGAACTCATCAAATTTGCAGATGACACCAAGCTGGCAGAAATAGCCAACATTCCAGAAGACAGGCTTAGGATACAGGAGGATCTGGACAGACTTGAACACTGTGCGCTATCTAACAAAATGAAATTCAATGGTGAAAAAAGTAAGGTTCTACATTTAGGCAAGAAAAAACAAATGTACAAGTATAGTATAGGGGGTACCTTGCTCAATAGTAGTAACTGTGAGAGGGATCTCAGAGTCTCATTTAAATATGAGCCAGCAGTGTGTGATGCAGCTGCCAAAAAAGCCAACATAATGCTAGGCTGCATTAACAGAGGGATAGAATCAAGATCACGTGAAGTATTAATACCACTTTACAATGCCTTGGTAAGGCCACACATGGAATATTGCATCCAGTTTGGGCACCATGATGTAAAAAAGATGTTGAGACTCTAGAAAGTGTACAGAAGAGCAACAAAGATGATTAGGGGACTGGAGGCTAAAACTTATAAGGAACGGTTGCTGGAATTGGGTATGTCCAGTTTAACAAAGAGAAGGACAGGGGGGGACATGATAGCAGTGTTCCAATATCATAGGGGCTGTCACAAAGAAGAGGGAGTCAAGCTATTTTCCAAAGCGCCTGAAGGCAGGACAAGAAGCAATGGGTGGAAATTAACCAAAGAGAGAAGCAACCTAGAACTAAGGAGAAACTTCCTGACACTTAGAACAATTAACCAGTGGAACAACCTGCCTCCAGAAGCGGTGAATGTGCCAACACTGGAAGTTTTTAAGAAGAAACTGGACAGCCATTTGTCCGAAATGGTATAGGGTTTCCTGCCTGAGGAGGGGGTTGGACTAGATGACCTCCAAGGTCCCTTCCAACTTTATTATTATTATCGATCATCGCACAGTCAGCCAGATGTTCAGACTGGATTTGGCATCTACCTATGTCTACCCAGGACCTAGGCAGATGTGGATGTTTGATGGTATTACAGGTATCGTCGCAGGATGGAAGCAGTTCCTAATAAGGCCGCCTTTGCAATTGACTTAGCAAATTGTCAATGCCAATGGTGTTCAAGTGGTGCTCCAGTTGTTTTGGGATTGCACCCAAGGAGCCTATTACTATTGGTACTACCCTTGCTTGCTTTTCCACAGTCTTTCTATTTCTATTTGTAGGTCTTTGTATTTTGTTATCTTCTCCAGTTCTTTCTCTTCTATTCTGCTGTCTCCAGGCACTGCCACGTCCACTATCCAGACTTTTTTGTCTTTCTTATCGACAATTGTTAAGTCTGGGGTGTTATGTTGCAGGTGCTTGTCTGTTTGAATTCTGAAGTCCCAGAGCAGTTTAATTTTATCATTTTCTATGACTTTCTCTATTTTATGATCCCACCAGTTTTTGCTTACAGGCAAATGATATTTTTTGCAGATCTTCCAATGCACCATTGTTGCTACTTTGTCATGCCGCTGCTTGTAGTCAGTCTGTGCAATCTTCTTGCAACAGCTTACCAGGTGGTCCACTGTTTCTTCAGCTTCTTTGCATAGGCGGCACTTACTGTCTGTTGCTGTCTTCTCAATTTTGACTTTGTATGCATTTGTCCTTAAGGCTTGGTCTTGTGCAGCCAGAATTAGTCCCTCGGTCTCTTTCTTCAATTTTCCTGCTCTTAGCCATTGCCAGGTTTATTATTATCTGCTTTCCCAGCTATTTTTTTCATGTATTGGCCATGTAGTGCTTTGTCTTCCCATGCCTCTATTCTGTTCTTCATTTGGTCTTTCTTGTAGGCCAGTTTGGTCTCTCCAGTAGTTAGTAAGCCTTCCTGATATACTAATTTCAGTGCATCTTCATCATTGTTCTTCAGATATTCTTCCAAAGCCATTTTTTCTTCTTCAACCATCTGATGTACTTGTAGCATTCCACGCCCACCTATTTGCCTTGGTAGATAAAGTCTATCAATGTCACTGCGTGGATGAAGGGCGTGATTCATTGTCATTATTTTTCTGGTCTGCCTATCCATTGCTTTTAGTTCTGCTTGAGTCCAGGCCACTATTCCAGCTGTGGACCTAATGACTGGGATTGCCCAGGTGTTGATTGCCTTTATGGTATTTCCTCCATTGAGTTTGGATTTTAAGATCTTCGTCACTCTCTTGATGTATTCACCTCTAACCTTTTCCTTGACTTCAGTGTGCTTGATGTTGTCAGCTTGAGGATACCCAAGTATTTGTAGTAATCTTCCTCATCCAGACTCTTAATGTTATTTTCGTGGGGCATCTTGATTCCTTCAGTTTTCACTACTTTTCCTTGTTTGATAGTAAGTGTGGCACATTTGTCCAAGCCAAACTCCATAACAATATCTTGGCTATATATACAGACAGTGTTGAGCAGTGATTCTATTTCAGATGATGTTTTTCCATACAGCTTCAGATCATCCATGTAAAGGAGGTGGGATAGTCTAGCAGATGTTTTTGATGTTTGATAGCCATGTCCTGAGTTATTCAGTATTGTTGACAGAGGAAACAGTGCAATAACAAATAGTAATGGTGATATGAATCTCCTTGAAATATTCCTCTCTTGATATTAACCTCTCCCAGCTTCTCACCATTGATCTGCAACTGTGTCTTCCATTGTGCCATTGATCTTTGCACAAAGTTTATGATGTTTCTACTGACTCCTGTTATTTCTAGGCACTTGATTATCCAGTCATGTGGCAGAGAGTCAAATGTCTTTTTGTAGTCAATCCATGCCACATTCAGGTTGGTCTTCCTTTTCTTGCAGTTTTCCAAGATCAGTTTGTCTATTAGGAGTTGATCTTTTGTTCCTCTGCTATTGGGGCAGTTTCCTTTCTGCTCAGGTGGAAAGAGATTGTTTTCAACTAGATGCTGTTGTACTGCATCAGCTACCACACCAGTTAGTAAATTGAAAGTTGTTGGTAAACAGGTAATTGGCCTGTAATTGCTTGGTGTTGCCCCTTTTGCTGGATTTTTTATTATTAGGTAGGTTTTCCCAGTTGTTAGCCACTTTTCAATTTCTCCTCCTTGTAGTATATTGTTGAACTGCTTGGAAATGAGTGGGTGTATAACAGTTAGATGTTTCAACCAAAACCCATGCAGTTCATCTTCACCTGGTGCTAACCAATTTTTTGATTTTCCTTGCTCTTTTTTCTACCATTTTTGTTGTTATTACTAGTTCTTTCATTTCAACTTCTGTTTTATTTGCATCCACCTCTTTTAACCAAGCCGCATCCTTGTTATATTTCTTTGGGTTATCCCATATCTGCTTCCAGAACTGCACTGTTTCTTCCTTGTCAGGTACTGATTGATTCCTTGCAGTTTCTCCATTGATGGGTTGGTAGAAATGTTTCTGATTGGATTGAAATTGGAGGTTCTGCCTATAGTTTGCAATTCGAGCTTCATATCTACTGATTTTCCTGGCTATAGCTGTTATTTGTTGCTTTATTATTTCCAGTGCTTCCTTGATCTTCCTTGTTTCTAAGTGGCATTTCTTGATTAGGTATTCTTTGGTCTTCTTGTTCTTCAGCTTCTTTTCTTTCATCTGCTCTAGCTTGCTAGCATGTGATCTTAACTTGCTGATCTTTTGTTAGTCAACTTCCATTTTTCTGGTGCACTGTTTGTTTGTTTTTCTTCTTTGTGATTTTGCATCCCCGATATTCTTGTTATATGCAGCTGGCTGTACATTTAGTCGGTTGTTTTTGCAGGAATTTGGTGCTTATATGATATCAATATTTTGCATCTTTTAATGCTTGAATTGTGCTAGCTGTTCGTTGGAAACAAGCTTCAAGGAAGGGAGCCTTATTCTGTGGTTTGTGCTGTCTGATGACCTCGGTATTCTTTGTTTCAATTCTTGTATTTCTTTAGTTAGAGGGTTTTGTTCTTCCTGAGGTAGAGGTGCCTGGTTTCCAAATGAGAACAGTTGAATATCTCTGCTAGATTCCTTCACTGCCAACTCCCCCTGGTTTTCATCTACATTCTGAATTACTTCTGGTAAGGCTTTGATTTCTTTGCCCTGGGTAAACCTTTGCAGTTCGTCCAATTCTGTTTCTGTGAATACTTTATTTCATGTTATAAATCGGCGTTGATCTGCTAGTCTCTGTTCTGTTATTTCTGATTCTAGATGTTGTTCTTTCCAGAACTGGTGCATTCGTTTTAGATATCCTCGTCTTGTTGGACTTGATCTGTAGTAACAGATCATTATTTCTTTGTTTTCCATCACTGTGTATCTGCGACGGGTAAACACCTTTTCTTCCAGTAGTTCTGCAGCTGCTGGCCCTGGTTGATCAGCCAACAGTCCTGAGTCCTGTAACCCATTTTTCACCAGATATCCAGGAACTCCAATATATAGTGCGGACCTTGTTAACCCGGGCGACGTCCGAGCTGGTATGGCATTCTGAAATTTACGTCTCACCATATTTTTATGGGAGAGACACTCTTTGTCTGACTCCTCTGATGTGACCTGTCCAGTATGGTTGAACCTCTGGCATAGCTCTCATCTTCCTAAGAGTACACAAGCCCCACAACCACGTCAAGGTAGTGCCTCACTGGGGGATTATTATTATTTATTATTATTATTATTATTATTATTATTATTATTATTATTATTATGGATCATCGCACAGTCAGCCAGATGTTCAGACTGGATTTGGCATTTTGTCTACCTATCGAGTCCTTACCCAGGACCTGGGATAGGCAGATGTGGATGTTTGATGGTATTACAGATATCGTCGCAGGATGGAAGTAGTTCCTAATAAGGCTGCCTTTTGCAATTGACTAATAGCGAATTTGTCAATGCCAATGGTGTTCAAGTGGTGCTCCAGTTGTTTTGGGATTGCGCCCAAGGAGCCTATGACTATTGGTACTACCCTTGCTTGCTTTTGCCACAGTCTTTCTATTTCTATTTGTAGGTCTTTGTATTTTGTTATCTTCTCCAGTTCTTTCTCTTCTATTCTGCTATCTCCAGGCACTGCCACGTCCACTATCCAGACTTTTTTGTCTTTCTTATCGACAATTGTTAAGTCTGGGGTGTTATGTTGCAGGTGCTTGTCTGTTTGAATTCTGAAGTCCCAGAGCAGTTTAATTTTATCATTTTCTATGACTTTCTCTATTTTATGATCCCACCAGTTTTTGCTTACAGGCAAATGATATTTTTTGCAGATCTTCCAATGCACCATTGTTGCTACTTTGTCATGCCGCTGCTTGTAGTCAGTCTGTGCAATCTTCTTGCAACGGGTTATCAGGTGGTCCACTGTTTCTTCAGCTTCTTTGCATAGGCGGCACTTACTGTCTGTTGCTGTCTTCTCAATTTTGACTTTATACGCATTTGTCCTTAAGGCTTGGTCTTGTGCAGCCAGAATTAGTCCCTCAGTCTCTTTCTTCAATTTTCAAGTTTTTTTGTATGCGAGGCTTGAGCTTTAAAGTATTTTTTATTCATTTTATTTTAATCTATATGAAAACTTTATAAGATTTGACATTGTTTATTTGATACCAGTTTTGCACCTTTTCCTATATTGTATTCATAGTAGATGTCCTGATTACTTCATGCATAGCTTTGCTTGTTAGTTCTTTGAAATTCTTTCTATACCTTTTTTTAGCATACTTATTTTTATTTTTTTAAAGAATACAACTGCTTTATAAAATGTGCTAAATTTCATTTATTTCTATTCACATTTTAAATTACTATAAGAATTTAGAAAATATGAAGAAATTCAAACAAAAATCCAGAAAAAGGTGAATTTCATTTCGTAAAAATACCTGAATTGTGAATTGACTGGTGGTACTTTAGCACCTGGCAGTTGGTACGTGATACCTAGCCAAGTGTAGCAGGGGAGGGAATGAGCTAAAGCAGTGCCACACAGAACTGGAGGACATCAGCTGGAGCTGCAGGGCTCAGCAGAAGACCCAGGATCTGTGCACATGGCTACATGCTGATTGGAGCTGAAGAGAAAAAGAGAAAGTGGCGGAGAGAGGAGAAACTATAAAAGAAGGAAGTTTGGGCAGGAGAGGGAGAGAAAAAAACACAAAGAGAGAGAAGAGAAGAGGCTTTTATTAGTGAAATGATGAGGAGAGAGAGCGGCTTTTGTGAGTGAAGAGTGAATGAGAGAATGAGAGATCTTTGGAGCAAAGTGTGAGTGAGTGAAAGGGAAGTGACAGGCTTTTGCAAGCAAAGTGTAAGTGAGTGAAAATGTGAGTGAGGGGCTTTTATGAACAAAGTGTGAGTGAGTGAAAGAGTGTGCGAGAGCCTTTTGTGAGCAAAGTGTGAGAGAAAGAGTGAGCAAGGGGCTTTTGTGAGCATAGTGTGAGTGAGTGAGAGAGTGAGCTGTCTTTGCAGGCAAAGTGTGAGTGAGTGAGAGAGCGAGCAAGAGGGTTTTGCAAGCAAAGGACAAGTGAGTGAAAAAGCAAGTGAGGGGCTTTTATGAGCAAAGGGTGAGAGGGGGGATTTTGCAAGTGAAGGGTGAGAGAAAAAGGGAAAAGTGAGGGGGAGAAGGGAAAAAGAAAAGGCATTGACTTCTGGCTTCCTCTGTTGCAGTAGAAGGAAGCATTAACATTGAACCTCAACTTTTTACTTTTCCATAATATTATAAACTAGCCATTTCTATAACAACAAATGAATCTAATCAGTAAAGCCCAAAATCCCCCCCCCTTTATTTTAGTCATCAAGTTTTTGACACCTTGCTAAGCACTGATGATAGTCGGATTTTGTCATGTCCTAAAAGTGGTACAATCTGTGAAAAGGTTGAAAAGCCTCAATCTAAACATTTACAAAGCATTAACTTTCCAGAATGCCGCCCACCACTACTCCCTTCTATTCTGCTGTTTTTTCCCCTTTGGACAGATGTGTACATTTAGAAACAATCTTATTACATAGTATGTAACCAGTACACAACCTAAGCATTGACATAAGAATTATTCTTGAGGATTAACAATAAGAGACATTTTTCTTGATTGGCTTGATTGACTATCTTGTTTCAGTGATATAATAAGGGTTTTTTTTTCTGTTCAATCATATCTAATTCTAGCAGACTGCCTGGATAAGTCCCTGCAGTTTTCTTGGCAAGATTTTTCAAAAGTGGTCCTCCATTGCCTTCTTTCCAGGACTTAGAGAAGGAGACTGGTTAAAGATCACCCAATTGACTTTGTGCCTAAGGCAGGGCTAGAACTCATGGTCTCCTGGTTTCTAGCCTGCTGCCTTGACCACTGGAGCAAACTGGCTCTCTTATAATGAGAATATTCCATCCCTTTTTAGAGTCATTTAAAAATGCTGATTGCGATTTTGCAAAAGAACTTGCCAAGGAAACCATCGAATTCATGAATATTGATATATTATCTTCCTCTACCTTTTCCTCCTTTTCCAGATTACTTGCCCAAATAAGAAGAAGGTACTAAATAAACTACTATCTTCTCTTAACTGAAGTCTCTATAAGCTTTTAGACAGGAACCTGGCCTCCCAAATCTGGTGAAGTACACCTCTGATGCATAGTTATTACAAAAACAACACTGAAGATGAGTAATGTGGTGGGGTCTGCCATATTTTAATAAATCATCCTAAATTTCTGGCAGAAGAGACCAAAGGGACTGCTAATTCAGAAAGTAGGAGTGAAGGTATACTTCTGAACTTAGTATTTCTGAGCTTTCTGCAGAAGCAAATTATCTAGATTTTCTAGAGAAAAAGAGGACTTTAACCAACTCTAATTAAAAAAGGAAAAGTTGAAGATAACAAAATGAATGTGGTTGAAATCATTGGAACCAAACCTCAGACAGAAAAGCTTCTACTTAGCATTTTAGTTCAAGTAACAATGTTCAAGAAAACCCACATCCAGACTCAAGTGTAACTGGTTTTAAGAAGAGATTGGACAATCATTTGCCTGAAATGGTATAGGGTCTCCTGCTTGAGAAAAGCATTGAACTACTGGAAGATCTCATTTCTAACTCTGTTATTCTGAAGGGAAATTACAATACTAAGAAAAAAAATCCTCACAAGATAGGTTGAAAAGTGGCTTATCCTTGGTTCTCTTGGTTCTCCTGAACTTCTCAGAACGGTGGGATTATAAGAGGTTTTTCCTTAGCTGATCTGTTAAGGACCTTGAAAAATAGAGAAAAAATAGTGACCTGTTGTTATAAACTGCCCTGCAAGCAACTTATACTTTATAACAGCTACTTATTCACCAGTGGATTTATTGTGATCTGGCTGCTCTTACTTACCAGGAATTTTAGAAAACAAGCATGTTCTACAGTTTAAAATAAGACTTGGCAATAATGTTGGATATTCACTGTGTAGCATCCATTGTAATGATATTTCCATTCTGTAAACTAAAAATCCATGTACAGAGCCCAATAACTCTGAAAGAACCCCTGTTAATATTTTTAACTAAATTTTTAACCTCTCCCAACCTACAGACTGCAAGAAGCAATGCAGTGTAGACAGTTAAGGATTTATCTTTTTCACTTGTCTCTTTATCATTCTCTTTGGACTTTACCTATATATGCTAATCTCAGGTTACTTACCTCCAACATGATCAGAGAGGTCAAAATTTGCTAGAAGATGGACCTAGCATCCTGATTGATATCAGTACTTCATCAGTTGCAGCGATATTCATGCATATACAAGAAAGGTGGGCTTCAGTGGGGAGTTGTACCACTGTATTTTTTATTATGACTCCTCTCTGCAGACTCTGATGCCTTCTTCTATCTTTGTTCCCAGGCACATATGTATGGAACACTTGCTTTCTGACTACTCCTCAGGCAGAATACAAATTATATAGAGTTTCCATAATGTATTTTCCTAAGTATATCTTTCTTCTATTATGGTTATAAAATCTACTCAAGGCATTGAGGAATGCTTATACACACACACAAATATTTTCTTTCCAATAATTAAGTAGATGTTTGTTGATCTAGTATCAATCAGATTTACATCAGATATTAGATCTAGTATCAATAGATCTAGTGTCACTCATGATACTCAGTCCATCTTCTTGCAAAATAATCAGGCCAATCATGGAATCTGGAATATAAATAAATATGAATATACTGTGACAGATAGGCAGTCAAAAGTCAATTGAACTTTTGAAAGAAAGATCAACCAGGGACTTTTTACAAATACTTTATATTTGAGTAGCCTCCAGAAACATGTGGCAGACATAGAATTGTTTCATAATTTACAATGGAAAACTACAAAGGCCTTTATTAATTTAAAGTGTTTGTTCTCCCTTTAGCCCAGCTGCCATTTTAGTAAGAGCTCACATCTGGTTCTGGAATGTTGTCATTATGAAAAGAAATTAATAGGAAATGGGATGGTTATGACAGCTGTCATTTTAAAAAAACACAGCTGGCACCTATTTTGCCAATTAACCTATCAAAACAGAAACATCTGTAAATAAAAAAAATCAGGAACCAGCTGCTTTTGTTTTTATATTCTCTGTTTTACTATTTGTTTTATTTAAGAAAAGGGGAAATAATGAAATGAAAGGAAAGGAAAGGAAAGTACATTTGCACCTGTAATTTAGTATTAAAACTGTCAACTACAGCTAACTTACCACAAGTATAGTATTTATTAGTATCATTATTTGTAGTCTGGGCTCTATACAACACTATATAGAGTTACTTATGCAGATACAGTGGCAGCAAGAAACAGCTGCAAGCTATTTTGATAGAATTCATTAGATAAGAGGGTCCATAAAAGGAGCAAAATAGTTGAGGCACAATATTTGAATCCATCTCATGGTCTTCAGATGTGTTAACACTGAAGGGTTACATTTTCTTTGCCCAAAGGATTATACTGTGGAAGAACATTTTCCTTACACATCTAAAAATAAACAATGAGAAGACCAAACACCTCCCTAGGAAAGATCAACTCCTCTTACAAGCACCTTTTCTCTCTTACACATTCATACAGATGGTAACATTAATTTAACCTTTACTGCAAGTTGATGGAATTTCGACTAATAAGGCACAGAATGTAAAGTGCAGAATCTCTCAAATAGTTATGAAATAGTAAATTGTAAAGCACTATGGAAAATTGTTTATACACCTGGCTTCTGATTTAATTTTCTTTGAAGAAAGTTCTGTAGATATGGTGCAGTCTCCTTCCAAGGAAGAAGTTATGTGTTTCTGTGGCCTCTCCCTGTACATAGAACTATACATGTGGTGGACAAAGAAGTTAGGAACCTGGACAAGAAAGGATCGATAGATAGATAGATAGATAGATAGATAGATAGATAGATAGATAGATAGATAGATAGATAGATAGATCTGAATTAATCATAGTAGAATGGAAAGATAAAATTGGGAATCTATAGTTCTGATAAAAGAAAAAAGTTGACAAAGAGACTAATGTAGTTTGTGATTCTTGTGACCCCATTGGAACAACCTGAAAGCTTCATCTGTTTTTAGTGATTCTCTTATTTCTGAGCAGTCAGATTGAGATTGTTCCAGAGTAAACAGCTCAAGTATTTCAGACCAGATGTTTTACAACTTAATCCTTTCAGCTACATTCATTGGTGCACATTTAAGTAGCAAAATCAATGGTTTTATATGGAATACAATCTATTGTCCTATGGATATATTACATCAACAAGAAGCCAAACAATATGTAAGCTCTCTTTCTATAAAGTATAATCCAAAGCAGCTATACTTCTAAAATATACAGCAAAGGTTTAGCTCTATCTTCAGGTTTCCTAGCTTTTACTGGCTTTTACAAAACATAACTTTCACAGCATATCCTCAGCCTGTGTCTGAATCTCTGCCTTAAACAGATTTTGCAAAGTAAATCTAGCAATGTGGCTTTAACATGATCCCTCCTAGGAAGGATGAATGTGAACTGGGCTGGAAACTCAATAGATGTGGATCAGATTTGGCTATTAGTAAACACCACTGGTACATCTTCAGTTAAAAACATTGGATAAATTGGGCTTTTTAACTCATGAAACAGTCATCCTAAGAACCCAGTTTTAAAAGAGTGCCAAAGGTCATGCCAATGTATTCAGGAAACATTATTTTGGATATACTGGACTTTATATCTAAAGTGGATATGAAAGAGAATTCAAACTGTCAATCATAACCCATCACAAAAATGCCAGTATGAGGCCTAGAAGCTAAAAATCTACAGATATATAGTACTAGTTTGTAATACAACAAAAGTGCAGTATAGAATGGAGAATCATTTTAACAAGACCTAACAAATATGAGGTTCAAAATTCTGGACAACTTCTAGGTGGCAATTACCCATCTTTCTGCAGCTATATAATGTTCTACTTAATTTTTGCATCTCAAACTAGGTAGCTGTAATTTCAACCAGATGGTCCTATATGGCATGGGTCCAGTTTACTTGAGGAGTTGCTTCATCCCTATGGAACAGACCCGCCCCAACTGTGGTGGCAGAGGAAGCATACTGTGGATCCAATCAGTCAATGAATTCTAGCTGCTGGGGTCCAGGGGAAGAGCTTTCTCTGCTGTCGCTCCTGCCCTTTGGAACATCTCCCTCCCCCAACCCCCAGACTGAAGTCCACTCCAACCTGAATAGAAGAGAAGGAATGGAGAAGATCACAAAATACAAAGACCTGCAAACAGAAAGAGAACAACTGTGGCAAAAAAAAGCAATGGTAGTACCAATGGTCATAGGCACCTTGGATGCAATCACAAAACAACTAGAGCACTATTTGAACACCCATTGGCATTGACAAATTCATCAGCAATTAATTGCAAAAGGCAGCTTTACTCAGAACAGTTTACATCCTGCAATGATACCTCTAACATTATAAAATATCAACATCTGCTTATCCCAGGTCCTTGGGAAGATTCAATAGCCAGAGAAAAATGCCAAATCCAGTCTGAACATCTGGCTGATGAACCACAATAATAAAACACTACTCTGACTTTGTTCAATTATCTGTGCCTGCATTGTGTTAAATTTTTCACTTTCTTCCAAAGTTCCTACAACTTCCAATCTCGCAACCATTTTATTGCTATTAGTAACAACTAAGTCCTATTTAGATGACTCTTTGGTTCATTTCTCCACCTTTTGGAAGATAAAGTTGTCAGTTAGCACTGGTGGTGTTACCTAGTTTGGGTAATGAAAGATCTGCAAGAAAATAACCAAACTTAGAGAGCACCAAGGATCCCTCATTTCAACCCTGAGCTACAAATATTCTCCTTTATTTTGGCTTGGTTTGCTCTCCAAGCTTGTTTCAATTTAGTTTCTGAATGTTTTGTTACCAGACTAGGATCTTCTTGTCCTATTTTCCTTCGCTTATAAAATGTCTTGTGTGCCAGTTTGTCATATGATTGGTTGTTCATTTGGAGCTATATTTAAATTCTGAGCAACTGATTGGTTCTCTGGTTGATTGGTAGTTCAAATGGTCTGGTTTCTTGTATATTCATATGCTGGATCAATATCCTGGTTAATTGCTCCTTTGGTAGAATACCAGGCTTCAATAAACTCACATGTGTGGCAGGTGTTGGCATGCCCAATGATTTTTATTCCTTCCCAATCAAACTGATGTTGTTTATTATCAGTGTGGTTTTTGATCAGGGATTTTTGGTCCTGCTGTTTAACTGCTTGTTGATGTTCATGAACGCATTACTAATAAACAACACCAGGAACAAATATCACTGGGTATGCCAACACCCGTCACACACATGAGTTTATTGAAGCCTGGTATTCTACCAAAGGAGCAATTAACAAGCATATTGTTCTAGATCCAGAATATGAATATGTAAGAAACCAGACCATTTGAACTACCAATCAACAAGAGAAGCAATCAGCTGCTCAGAATTTAAATATAGCTCCAAACGAAAAACCAGTTGGACAACCAACTGACCACACTGGCAAACAAGACATTTATAAGCTAAAGAAAATAGGACAAGAAAATCCTGCTGATGAAGTTACCTAGTCTAGTAACAAAACATTCAGAAATTAAATTGAAATAAGCTTGGAGAGCAAACCATTGCCAAAATCTAAAACCCAAGCTTTAAGTATTTTCTATTATTCTCCTTTATTATTTAGTTCCCATTTACTACAGTAGTGTTTTTCCTGTACACTTCAGTTAGCTGATTTGCAAAAAGTTTATTTTCTCAGCTTGGTTGGGTGGCCTATAGTACATACTTATAGAAGTGTTATTCCCTACACCAAAATACTTTCCATATGGCTTCCATCCTTGATATTGTGTATATAGTAGTTCTTTACATTCATTGCAACTCCTCCTCCTCTTTTGTTGGGTCTATTTTGAACAATTTATATCCTTCTGAAAGTGTGTTCCAATCATGGGTTTACCCACTAAGTTTCAGTAATAGCTGCAATATCATACTATCCTCATATATTATGACTTCAAGTTCTCCCTGTTTATTCCCCATACTAGTGTATCTAAGTCCTTTACGGCTGATTCTGTGTTTGACTTCTATATCTCCTGTTACATATCCAAGTGCCCCTTCCTTCTCATCACCCATTCCTCCTTGCCTGATTTGTTGTCTAGGGATTCATGCTTTGAGTTCAGTCCTACAAATCAATCTCCTTCCTTCTCCAGTCTTAGTTTTAAAGACCTACAGATGAGTCATGCTATCTGTTTTCTAAACATATTCTTCCCAATATTTGTGAGGTGCAGCCCATCCCTTGCCAGAAGCCATTTCTGTAGATAATATAAAACGTGGTCCAGAATTCCAAAGTTCTCTGGACAGGACCATTGTTTTAAAGTTTTTTATTTACAGTACAGTTAAAAAAGAAAACATTGGACATGACATAACATTCTACTATAAACATTTCTGTCAAATTATTTCTCTTCTTACATTTAATTCTTTATCTCTATAGATATACATGGGTTTTTTATACAATACTTAATTCATTTCTCTATTTGCTAGCCTAAGATTATATACATTTCCATATTAACGCTAATCTATAACCCCGACAATCCTCCTCAACTCCACCAATAATAAAATTTGGACAGGACCATTTCTTGAGGCAACGGTTTACCTCTAAAATCCTCTGTTCCCTCACTGGGTGTTGACTGTCCATCAGAAATACAGATGAAAACACCGGCTGTGGTCCTAACTCCTTTGCCTTCTTGTTAGCTGTTCATAGTTTCTTTTTTTTAATTAAAAGTTTTATAAATTTATTACAATATAAACCCCTCACCCCTTCCCCCCTCCCCCACTTCCCCACTGTTCATAGTTTCTTGATATGTTTTTCAGGTTCTTTTCTTCTGTATTGTTCATCCCAACATGAAAGAGGAGAAAGGGATAACAATCAGCGGGCTTGATTATTTTGGTAAGCTTCTCTGTCACATTGTGTTTTTTTAAAGTTTTTTATTTATAATACAATTAAAAAAAGAAAAGAAAACATTGGACATGACATAACATTCTAGTTTGAACATTTCTATCAAGTTATTTCTCCTCTTACATTCAATTCGTTATCTCTCTCTCTATATATAAACTTTTTATATAATACTTAATACAATTTCTCTATTTGCTAACCTAGAAATATATATATTTCCATCTTATCGCTAATCTATAACCCCAACGGTCCTCCTCGATTCCCACCAATGATACAATTTGTCCCAGATTTCAAAGTATTCTGATCCACTTTTCTCTTTCAATTCCATCATAAGCCTGTCCATTTCAGCACAAGATAGTATTTTATGTAGTATCTCTTCATCTGTGGGAGTTCATCTCTTCCATTTTTATGCAAACGCCAGTCTAGCAGCACTCAAGATGTGCAACATCAAGTAGACTATTCCCTTATCATATTTATCTGTAGTTATGCCCAATAAAAAGAGTTCAGGTTTTAGCTCTATCTCCAACATTAATATTTCTTTCAACCATTTTCTTATCTTGTTCCAATAATCACAGGCTTTGGGACATTCCTACCACATGTGGTAATAGGTCCCTATTTTACATTTCCAACATATAGGTGAAAGATTTGGGCTCATTTTGGCTAACCTCATGGGTGGGAAGTGCCATCTGTAAAACATCTTATAAAGATTTTCCTTATAAGAAGTAGCTAAAGTGAGTTTCCTGTTTCTTTCCCACAATTCTTGCCAGATATGCAGATCAATATTAAAGCTGAAATCCCTACTCCACATTAACATAGTTTCCTTGACCTGCTCTTCATACATTGCCTGGTCTAGAAGGTAGTGGTATATTCTTTAAATTATTTTGTCTTCGGTTCCTAATAATATTTTATCTAACTCTGTTGACTCTGTTTTTATACCCCAATCTTTTTTATCTTTCCTATATATTGATTGCAATTGGAGATATGCCCACCATTCCAGTTCTATCCCTTCATCCTGAAGATTTTTCCTTGATTTCAATTCTCCTCTCTCGTCTAATATATTTTTATATGTTATTACTTTCCCTAGTTGCATGAACATTGGATGTATGTGCATTTCCAATGTTGAAATCCAATTAGGAATTTGCATATACTTTTGTTGCCTGATTTTAACCCACACATCTATTAATGCTCGTCTAATATAATGGCTCCGGAAGTACTGGTGGACCTTATATTTCTCATCCCATAATATGTGGTGCCACCCAATCTGCATATCGTGGCCTTCCAATCTTAATAATCTCCTATTTTTTAATTGTATCCAGTCCCGCACCCATGTTAATATTGTAGCTTGGTAATAGTTTTCCAAATCCGGGAGACCGAATCCGCCCCTCTCCTTAGAATCTTGCAATAATTTTAATTTAATCTTTGCTTTTTTCCTTTGCCAAATAAATTTGAGTATGATTTGGTTAAAATTTCAAAAAAATTCCTTATCTAATTTGATCGATATGCATTGAAACAAAAATAGTATTTTGGGTAGCATGTTCATTTTAATTACAGCAATTCTTTCCATAAAAGAGAGCTGTAGGTTTGTCCACCCATCCAAGTCAATTTTAATCTGCTCCATTAATTTGTCGTAATTGTCTCCTTTAAGTATGGCACATCTAGCTGTTAATTGTACTCCTAAGTATCTTATTTTCTTTGAAGTCTGGATGCCTAATCTATCAACTAGTTCATTTTTCATATTCATATTCTTGTCAAGCATTTTAGTTTTTTCTTTGTTTATCTTTAGGCCTGCTATTTCACCATATTCACCCAGTACTTCCATTAGCCTTGTTCCTGATTATAGTGGCTCTTCAATTATAAAAACAAGGTCATCTGCAAAGGCTTGTATTTTAAATATTTCTCTCTTAATCTCCAATCCTTTGATTTGTTCATCTTTCCGAATCGTTCTAGTTAATACCTCCAGGGACAGTACAAACAGTAATGGAGATAGTGGGCAACCTTGCCTTGTGCCTTTTTGAATTTGAAAACTTTCAGTTGTTTCTCCATTTATTATTACTTTAGCTGTCTGTTTGGAATAGATTGCTTTAAACATATTTATAAAGTTCTCCCCAAAATTCATATACAGCAGTTGGTTAAGCATGAAGTCCCATTTAACGTTACCAAATGCTTTTTGCATATCAAGAAAAATTAGTCCCATTTGTTTTTCATTATGAACCTCATAGTATTCCAATACATAGTATTCTAATACATCTAAGAAATACATTATTTCTTATATTTCTTATGGGTAAGAAGCCATTTTGGTCTGTATGTATAAATTCTACTAAGAATCTTTCAAGTCTCTTAGCCATTATGGCCATAAAAATTTTGTAATCCAAATTTAGTAATGAGATAGGTCTATAATTTTTAATAAACGCCAAATCTGAGTTTTCCTTAGGAATCAATGTAATGATTGCTTCTTCCCATGAAGCCAGTATTTTCGCATTTTTTAGGACCTCATTGAATAGTTCTATTAGTGTTGGACTTAAAGATTCTTGTAAAATTTTATATATTTCTGCTGGTAAACCGTTGGGACCTGGAGCTTTGTTTTTGTTTGTTTGTTTGTTTCTTAATTGCATCTGATAATTCTAGAGGTGTTATCTCTTTATTCAACATATTTTTGATCTCTTCTGGAACTTTCGGTAATTCAGCTATTTGCAAATATTTTAGTATATTATCTTTATTTTTCCGTTCTTCATCTTTGTATAATTTCTTATAGAACTCATAGGCCACAATCTTCTTCCCTTCATTCTGGTATACAATGTCACCTTTTTCATTGTATAGTTTACTAATCCTCTTTTTGTCATTATGTTTCTTTATTCTGTAAACCAACTATCTCCCTGGTTTATTAGCATTTTCAAAAACATTTTGCTTGGTACGTTTTATTTGCTGCACCAGTTCTTCCTTTTCGATGATGTTCATCTTGTGTTTAATTAGGTCTATTTGTTGTTTCAAGTCAGTCTTTGTGTTTCATTTTGTAGTTTTTCCTCAGCTCTACTAAGTTCTTCTTCTAAATTTCTTTACTGCTGTAGTTTGGTTTTATTTTCCCTGGCCATATAAGCAATTGTGACGCCTCTCATGTAAGCTTTGGCTGTGTCCCATACATTTTGGCAATTTGTATCTTCCTTTGTGTTCATCTGAAAGAACAGACCCATTTGTTGTTGCATTTTCAATTTAAAATCTTTATGTTTTAAAATTGCTCTTTTCAAAGTCCATCTCCTTATTATCTTCTTTTTGAGTTTGTGTTGATTATAATGTCTTTCACTTCTGAATTTAAATCTACTGACAGCCACGCCATGTCGATTCTGGACCATGATAGATGTTGACCCGAATAATAAGTATATTGCTTTTTCCCTATATTCCTCTCCCTCCAGGTATCTTGAATATTGAACTCCTCTGCCATTTTAAGGAAAGTATTAGGTAGTGTTCTTCTCATTCCTTTTCTAATCTTATCACTTTTGTAATCTAAGTGTCTATCCGCAATTGCATTAAAGTCTCCCATTATACATATATTGTCATATTCAAACTCACCAATGATACTATGTAATTTTTTATAAAATTGTTTCTGCCCCTCATTTGGGGCATAGATTCCCAGGAGGGCTATTTTTATTTTATTCAATGTTACTTTTATTATTAGAATTCTACCATCTTCATCTTTGTAAATTTGTTTCATCGAAATTTCCTCTTTAATATATGATAAACTCCTCCTTTTTTTGTTGTGTTCTCTGTCACATTGTTGATCTTTTCACTTAGGAGACAACATGTCTCACTTGATAGGTTGTCCGGTCTATGAAATGCTTATTCTTTTCCTCTGACAAATAAGTCACCAATCACTACCACATGACTTTCTCTTTTTGAGCAACACAGCAGACACTCTTTGTGACAATCTGAGCTACTTTTCTTCCTGTCACTGGGACACTTGAAGCCACTACTCCAGATCTCTGTATGTTTTCTTCTGGGGGAATGATATAAAATTGATTGTTCAATCCAGTGGCAGGGACATTCTTCTTGGGTGTTTTTTTTTTTTTGGTTTTTTTTTTTGTTTGTTTGTTTTGTCCTCTAAGTGGTATGCTACTATCAGTCTTTCTCTAAGGCTTCGATTGTTTCTTCTCTACTGTGTTAGTTTGAATACAGACTTCTACCTTTCTGAGGCATTGTTTCCATGGATGGGACATGCCTCTAGAGTCCTTCCACTTTGTCCTCTAGCAATCTGAGGTATAATTTGAGCCCTCCATGGGCAGGAATACAAAAATAGGATATAATGTGCAAGTCACCACAGTGTTAGCTTCTTTCTTCATGGCCTTGTTACTACTCAGAGTTTGTGCAGATGCAAATAGACATTATCTTGTAGACTTCCTTCTGTAAACTTTTAGTTGTAGGATTTTTTTAGCTCCTTTTGTCTGCTAGAAACCTGGGGTGTTAAGCAGATGCTCCCAGTGATTCCTGTAAAGATGCTGCCAGTGACTGCTATGCAGATGCTCCCAGTGACTCCTCCTCCTCCTCTTTCCTTCCATTTTTTTCAGCATTAGGGACTTTTCCAGAAAACTGGTTCCTTTATTTTGGATAGTTGATCCTAAAGGGAAGAAGCTACCCATCACTTAAATATCTTCATTGTCAGTTCTAGCACTGGTTGCTGCATTTGCTGTCATAGTTGGTCTTTTTTATATTTTATCTTAGTCCCACTGTTTTCATTGTGTTTGTTGACATTAATTATTAAAGCTTATAGTTTGTTTGCATTTTCAGCTATCAGAGTAGTTTCATCAGCATGATGGTGATTCTTCCTCCAGTTTTAAGTCCATCTTGTTCCAAAACAGCTTTTTCTAAATATGTTCTGCATGTGTAGTATGTTGAATAAATAAGGAGAGTATATATTGTCTAATTATTTTATCACCCTGGAGCCAATCTGTTTTGCTATGTGCTGTCCATACTGTGGCTTCCTGATATAGGTATAGATTTCCTATTAGAACAATGCAAAGTTTTGGAATTCTCATTTTTCTAAGCACTTTTCACAGCTTGGCATGAAGGACACAATCATACTGTAATTTATGAAGCACATATTTTGATTTGTTTTGATATTCTTTGGCTTTCTCCATTATCCAGAATGCATCAGCAATAATGTCTCATGATCCTTGATCTTTTCTAAAGCCATCTTGAACACCTGGCATCTCTTTCCTTCATTTAGAGCTTTAATCTGTGTTAAATCATCCTAACCATTATTTTGCTAGCATGTGAAATTAGGTTCCTGCTTGCTTTAGCTCAGCGGTTCTCAACGTTTGTGTGATGGCGACCCCCGTCACACAAATGTTCTGCGCATGCGCGGGGCAGCGCGCATGGGGGGTGGAACCCAATGCGCGGTGCGCATGCACGGCGGCGCCCCCATGCGCAGCGCCCCCATGCGTGGTGCGCATGCGCAGCGCCCCCCATGCACGGTGCGCATGCGCAGCGCCCCCCCCCTGAGGGGAGAAAATGGCGGATTGCCTTCTTTGGCGACCCCCGAAAAATGGTCGATCGACCCCAAATGGGGTCACGACCCATAGGTTGAGAACCGCTGCTTTAGCTGGATAGCTGGGATAATATTCACCACTTCAATGATCCTTCCAGGATTATATACCTTTGGCATATATGTCCAGTATTCTTCATTCATTCCTTTCAGACACCCACCATGGTGAGATAGTACAGCAGAACTTGATGGAGAGTATTGGGTATTCAAATTAATAAATAATAAAATTATAAACAGGGTTACAGGAATAAGATATTAATTTTTGTAGTGTAATGAGTATATAATTTAATTCAAGAGAGCAGCACCTGAGTTCAAGTACTTACTCAGACACTAATATCAGGTGCAATTCAGAAAGATGTGGACAGAGTTAAAATGTGAAAATCATATATACAGTATTTTATGGATCACATGAAAAGTGAAAAAAGTATAATAAGAACAAATCATATTACCCTATACTGAGACATGAATTAAGAAGTTATTGGTTGCTGTATAAACATCATCTTGTAGATCAAAGGAAGACCAGCCCATAATGAATGTACAAATTCAGATATATCATTTTATAGCCCAACTAAAAAGAGGCCTGATCCTGAATCTTGCATGGTTTTCTTTTTTAAAAATTTGATTATTTGATTGGAGAGGGAAAAATTAGTCATTTATTCTCTCTACCTTGTAACTGGCAAAGATAAGAGAAGCTCCTCCCTATTTTAAGATGCTGAGCTGCACAGCTCAAGGTTTAAACACTTCAGACCTAGCCTACCCTGGAATAATTATTCTGACTACAACTTGCTGAGATACTCTAAGCTTGCTGTCAAAATGGCAATTCATTTTCCAACTTAAAAACACCAGTGAAGGGCAAAGTTAATGCAGGCAGGTAGTAGCTGGATCAGAGAGATATAGCTTATATCTAAACAGGGTTTTGAACTAAGAAGTTTGGTTTAGAGCAACTTTCCCAGAACACAGCAGAAGGGCTAAATGAAGTAGTTAATGCACTTGTTTGAGCCCTGTGTCTTCAGTTTCAAGGGAACAAACATCTTCTTCCTTTATTGTCAAGCATGTCACATGCTGGCATAGAAAAAGCCAAAAAATATTAATGCTAAAAAATTCCTTATTAACTAAGTTAACTGAAAAAATAGAAGGTGGGAGAAAAATTCTGCAGGGGCTAAATGTGAAAAAAAAAACACCTTTGATTCTGCAGAGGGTATCATTTCTACATTTTATATTGTTGTGACCAAAGCATTTTATCCCATTAGCAAGCAGGAGAAGAAAAATATGAAGGTGCCTTTCTTAAATCTCTCCCCCTCTTTTGGGGGGTTGGGATGAAAGAGAAATAAATATTTCCCACTAAGACTCTTTTATAGTGAATGAGAAAACATCAACTTTAAAACACAGTGGCATCACCAACAATAATAGCAATAGAAATAGGCAAAGATTTTTGGGCAATGGATCTCCCTCCTGCACACAGTAGTGAAAGTTGGAAATCATTATTGTATATAGCCTTCTGTCAAGGAATCACTGTGAGCTATATTTATTCACACTGCAGCTTCTAATGCCTCCACAAGGGAGGGGGATATACAATTTTTGTGCAAAGAAGCCAGGCATTTCAAGAAGAACCAGAAGAAAACTAACATGACAAAATTCTCCTTCTATGGTCCAATATTGTACAGTATATATAAAATGTTATATTTTATTTTTCTATGCACCCATTTGCAGACTGGTGTGCTCCATCATTGTGCTGCAAGTTTCACTCTTTCACACAGTGCCACAATAGATACAAAAAGAGAGAAGGCTTGCACTGTGTCATCGTATCACTACTTTATCACTCTGACACCCAAAACTACCCTACCCCTTGCAGATGTGGCTCCTGCTAAAAAAGGCTTGTCCTGCAGTTAATTTATATTTTTATATTAGCTCCAAATGCTAATATAGTAACTTGATAACTAGCTACTTGTATACAGTGCCAAAAAGATCACCATTTAGACCTATCTAATTTGTTTTTAGACCTATCTAATGTTTTTAGACCTATCTAATTTGTTTATTTGAAAGCTGTTCTAACATGCTACATTGAAATGCAAAATTCATATATTGCAGCATTGTGACTGAAAATATCAGGTCAAAAGGGAAATAGGTTGATGCTGCATTTCTGTCACATGTTTATTGTTAACATTTTGTTATGTCAACTGTAAAATTAATTGCACCAAGATGTCAAAATAGGACAATTTTGCATTTGGGTGAGATTGATCTCGACTATTTAAATGCCATAAATAAAATACTAGCTTTTTTTTCAGGAAAGAAAAATTATCCAGAACAAAAAGTTTTAGAATGAAGCTTTTGGGAAAATGGCTAATGGCCATTGCTGCTATGCTTAATTCCACTGCCTTCTGGTACAAGATAGGACCACTACATTTTTATATTGCCTAAAAATAAATAAAAATCTGTGATTTTAATATAGCCTGCTTTTCTTTGTATTTTATACTATTCCCTTTCTAAGGAATTAGAAATTTCAGAAGTAGAAGAAGAAAGGGGGAATCTCTTTTTTCCCCCAATTAGCCAAATGTTTGTTCTTTCATTTGTTCATTTGTTCATTCCATCACTAGACGTTTTTAAGAAGAAACTAGACAATCATTTGTCTGACATGGTATAGGACCTGGTGGTGAATCTATGGCATGCATGCCACAAGTGGCAAACAGAGCTGTCCCTGGGGACAGCGCGCCATCTCCCCAGAGAGAGATGGGGTCACATGCTCCTGTGCTCTTGCTCTCTGCACTGGGCGGATCCAGGCTGGATGGTGGATGCAGCTGCAGCATGAGTCCAGGTAAGCTTCCAGAGTGATTTCGCGCCTACCCCCCACAGCCGCCTGACACATTGCAGCAGAGGGCTGGTTTCAGTGCGTCTCTTCACCACCACCTTTAATAGCATGTCTTCCCCCACCTCCTTTAATATCTCTTCCCTCACCCCCTTTAATATCATGTCTTTCCCCACTCCCTTTATTATCATGTCTTTCCCCACCCCTTTTAATATCATGTCTTTCTCCACCCTGTTTAATATCGTATCTTCCCCCACCCCCTTTAATATCTCTTCCCTCACCTCCTTTAATATCAGTGAGGCTCCTCTAGTGGATCATGACCTGGCGCTCGGCCCAGTCCCATTCCCCTCCAACAGAGACCTCAGATCTGTCCCAGTCCTGCCTAGCTCCGTACAAGTGCCCCTGATGCTAGTGACGTTGGGCTGGCCATGCCTACCCAGTAGGCCACACCCATGCCAGCCACACACACACACCCAGTGGGCCACACCCATCCGGCACCCGACGATAAATAAGTGGGGTTTGGGTTGCAGTTTGGCACTCGGTCTCTAAAAGGTTCACCATCACTGGTTTAGCTCATTGGAAGAATTCCTAAGAAGATTTATCAACTGATAAATTAATTCCTGATTTTGATGCAAATTGAATAATAGTTATTTTTTATTCCTTTGAGAATTTAGGATTATATCAATGTGATTGTTGGAATATTCATGAGCAGGAAGAGTCATGTGGTAACTCAGTCAGCCAATGTGAGAAAAGTGCTACTGAGTCTGTGCAAAAAGGGTATTGAGTTAGAAGCTGGATTTTTTTTTTATCTAGTCTCAGGTCTGTCTCTGTATCTCTCTGTAAGAAGTCTTCATTGTGTTACGTTGCTGTAAAGAAGAATGTATGGTATTGTAAATATTTTGATATCAATATAAAGACATTATTTGAATCAGCTAAATGCAGTCAACTGTGAGAGCTTCTGATTTATTTTTACCAACAGAGAAATTAAAATTCTCTAACAGTGATCAAGATTAATTTGACTCTAATGTAAAATTATCTTTTAAAAGGTTCTCCTATATGTATCCCATCATACTATTTTAAGTGAATTATAAGATATAAATACACTTAAAATAATCTCTCAAAATGTTCTCTATGATATGCACATAACACATATGTAATTATTTTTCTCTGTGAGGAAATAATAAATAAAATTATGCTTATAGTAATAAATAATGAATCAACTAAAAAAATCAACAAAACAGAAGAAAGAAAAGGAAGAAAATGTTTTTATGTTAAATAATAACCTAAACTTTGACTATATAGAAATAATTTTGATCAGATTTCTCATCTGTAGAAAGTGAATTCATATATGGATAATATAAACATGTTTTCCAAGATTATAAAGTGGAAATATTATATTTGCCCATTGTAGTTACCAAAGTTTTCTGTACTTCAACAGGCTCCAAATGTTCAGAATATAATTTGACATTGTATTCCTGACAGTAAGAATGATTAATTAATGGAACAGCTTGCATCCTGGAGTTATGGGTCTTCATTGCAGGAGGTTTTCAAGAAAAAAGTGGACAACCGTTTGTACAAGATGGTTTAAGAGCTTCTGCCTTGGGCATGAGGTTGGACTAGAAGATCTTTGAGGTCCCTTCCAACCCTAAAAGTCTAGGAAATATTCACATCTTTGACACTATTTCATTTCTCATCAGCTTACTTACTATCTTATGTATATTAAAACCATTATAGTGTCAACCAACAGAAGGCCCCAAACATATCAGAATCCCAAAATATTGCACTTTCAACAATATTTGAAATGCAACATTTATTACACACCCTACATGCTTCACTGTATACATTACAATTTTGTACTGGGAAAGGTAGATTTAATAATCCATATTTTCCAATTTAGCACTGAGCAGTAGGAACATGAGAACTCTTAAAGTAAGAAATTGTTCCTAATATCTAACTTGAATAATTCTTCCTGAAGTTTCAACTTTGGTTTTGGTCCTCTTGGGCTAGAGAGAACACATCTACTTACTCTCTATATCAGAGATCTTTAGATATGTAGGTACCCAACTTCCTATTAATCTCAAATTTCATATGCTTAAAAGAATTATATGAGGACGTCAGATTAATGATATTGCACCATCCACATCCACAGATTTTTTTCATTCTTTTCTGCAAGTTAACTTTTTAAGTTCATTGATTTTGGCAGCAAAATGTGAGAAGTCTCCAAAAATCTTTGATGAGAACATTTGGCATTGTTTTTAACCAATTTTAATAATCCACATTCTAAATATGAAAATATGCTCACTTACTGGAAATTATTTTACTCACAGGCTTTTAAAAGTAAACTGGAATGTGTTACGAATGCTCCTCACTGCCATAACTATCATTTTTGCTGTTTAACTTCATAACATAGAGGAATTTTAAAAGGGTATTAAATGAGTAGCATAGAAAATTGTCTGCCCTATTATAATGCGTATGTACATATTTGTGGGTTTTTTCTCCTTAAATTTAGATTTTTGTAAACGAATAAGCATTAGATTTAGTAATGACATTAAAATTATTATTTATAGAATTAAGACAGCTTATTGATGTTCATGTCTCTTACTAAGTCTCCCTTGTAACTCATGGAAATTGTTTTCTTATATGAATGTAGTTGATTGGGGAGATGGCATGCTTGGAGTTTTTTGCTTTTGCTGTTTGGTTAGAATTAGGAAGGGAGACTGTCTTCGGAGATGGTATGGACTCCTTCCCAGCTGGTTTTCATCAGGTTTCAAGGCCGTCGTGCCCTGAATGTGAACTGTTATCTGCCTAGCATCTCAGCATTCTCAAACATCTTTTCAGCACTGCATTAATGGCTGATGGACTGGTTAGTGGGGTTGGGATTTAGAAATGGAAAGAATTGCTTTGTGCTTTGCATGGGATCTTCAGATTCTGCCTGACTTTACGGCATTCAGCTTCTCTCAGTAAAAGTTCTTTTGATTCAACTCAATGAATTCTTGAGTTTTACTTTCCGACTGGTGTAGGTCTGACATTAGGCAGAATTTACTATAGTGGTCAACCCACCTACTGCTCTACCATGGCTACTGTGTACATGATGTCAGCTCAGGGCAGTAACCAGGAGGAAGTGAAATGCTGGGTGGAAGCTTCATCCAGGGCTCCCCCCATATTGGATTCTCTGAATGTATGGAAGAGGTTGGGAGCCTGGGTGATTTGTCAAGACCCAAGTGGTCCATAGGTGTTGGGAAGAAGGAAGGTGGGAAGGAAGGGCCAAGGGAATAACTCTTACCCATGGTAACTGCAAAGTTCAGCAGCAGGAGTGGCAACTGGAGCTGTAAGAGCTCGAGGATAACAAGAAGTACCCGACTATGCAAACCTTCCAAACCCCCAAGGTGAGCAAGTTCCAAGGTCACTATCAGTGAGGCCTGGCAGACTGCAGTGGAGGATGGCCATGCTGGATGCCTCAATAACCCCAGCTACCACCATCACAGCTGCAGGAGCAGCACTGAGGGGACTGCCAGAACTGCTACCTCAGTTGGAGCTGCCCCAGCCAAGGGAAAGAGTCCGAAGACCCTACCCCTCTTGGGGTGAAATTCAATGGGGACACCCAGCAACTGGCCCACGTCCTGACCTACACGCAGGAATATGGCCCCAAAATACCTACTGAAGGTGCTAAGGTGAGGAGCAGCACTCTGGCATTGGATGGACATGCTTCACAATGAAAATACCCTCAAATTGAAGAATTTCAACTGTTTCATGGCAGCACTCTGATTCAAAGACCCCCTGGCTGGTAGCAAAGCAAGAGACCATATAAAGATCACCCACCAGGGTCACAGAACAGTGGCAGAATACACCGAAGTGTTCCAGGATCTGGCATGTCACCTCACCAACTGGCTGCAAGACATCCTCATCTGTTGTTTCAAGGATGGGCTGAATGACAACCTCTACAATTCTTGTGTTTCAAGTGGGACTCCCCCCACCCTTCATGGTTGGTACATTTTGGCCAAAGAAATGAAGATTGACCTGGTGCACAACAGGTACCACCCAGGATAGGGATGGAAGAAATTGTCTCTGGAGAAGAGGGAGCCATCAAAGCCATAGAACTCCCATACATATTCAACTGCTTGCTTCAAATGCGATCAGGGGTATTAGGAGGGCATCAGCAGCAGAGTGCAAGAGAGGGTTCCATGGAGTTGTTATTAATCTGCAACAATGATTACAAGAAATGGTGCTGAAAGGAGTGGAGGTCATCGAGTTCATCCCATCTCCCAAAAGTGGCCTGGAACAAGTTCAGGAAGCTAGTCCAATGGGCTGTGAGGCAGGGGCCACAGTGAAAGAGCAGGGAGGAGACTTTGGCTCTATCCCTAAATAATATTGGGACTAGAGGGAGGTGTTCATTGAAAAGGGGTCGGGTGAGCTCCTCCCTCACTGACCAAGGGACTGTGTTACCAGGGGCTAAACTCCCTGATGACCCCAAAGGGATTAGAGGAATTGCATTTGTTCATTGATAAAATCTCATCTGTGCGACCTTGGGTGGCTGCTCCTGTTTTATTTTGGGGGGAAAAAGATGGATCACTTCACCTGTGTGTGAACTATAGAAAGTTAAATGGAGTTTGCATGGAAAACATTTACTCCTCGCCCTAATGAAGGCAATTCTGGCCCATTTGGCAAAGAGCAAGATTTTTACGAAGTTGGATCTATGGGAGGCTTATTATCATGTAAGGATCAAAGAAGGTGATGAATGGAAAACCACTTTTAATTGTCCACTGGGATATTTCCAGGTTAAAGTCCTCCTTTTTTGGCCTCCAAGGTGCTCTGCTATCTTTATGCAGCTAATTAATGAGGTGCTGCATGAGCACCTATATAAAGTGCTGGAGTACTTAAATGATATACTGATCTACACCGAAACAAAAGCTGAGCATGTAAAATTGGTGAGAGTGGTGCTCAAGAAACTAAAAACTGCTAAGTTGTATGCCAAGCTGTCCAAATGTGAGTTCCACCAGAGTAAAATAGACTATTTAGGATACTGCCTATCACATGAAGGCTTTTTTTTTCTCTTTTTTTTTCCTTTGTCTCTTTGTTCTTACTTTTTTGGAAGGTATTGGACTTAAATGATTGGTTTGACTTTCTCTTTTTGAGTTTTGGACTTTTTCCTTGATTTTTTTTCTTTTTTGGAATTCTAAGGATTATAACATCTTTGTTCTTTTTAATTCTTATTTCCCTTTTCTTGGGAAGAAGGGAAGAGAGAACTTTGTTTTAAAAAATGGCTTCAAAGAGACAACCGCCTTCTATACTATCTAAGGTGGTTTCCTCTCCCACAACCTTAACTGTACAACAACAACAACAACTTAGACCTGTACCACCGACACAGCCTCCACCCTCCCCTCCTTTGCCAGGCCTGTCTGCACAAGAAATTAAAGACATAATGGGAAATGCCGTATCCCAAATTAGAGATGAAATGAAGCAGCTTGTTGTACAGATTAAATCTGAAAGTAAAGAGGAAATGAAGGAAATGAGGGAGTTATTAGAGGACAATAATACTATTTTGAGGCAAGACATAGTTACAGCCTTATCAGGTCTGGCCTCTGTGGTGGCGAAGCTGGACTCGAGAGTGGAGGAAGTCGCAGATAAAGTTGATTTTTTTGAGGATAAATTTCAAGATATGGAAAGGAAGATGGAGATTTCACAAGAGGATATCCTTATGTCCCGGTACAGAGAAATGGAATACGCCCTGAGAATCAGGGGTCTGAAGGAGGACATGAATCAAGATCTGACAGAGATGGTGCTTAGTGATTTAGCTGTTGCTCTGAATATGGATAAAGAGGAATTATGCAGAGAAGTGGAAAAAATTTACAGAGTTAATTCTTGGATTGCGAAGCAGAAGAATTTGCCTAGAGATGTGGTGATTTATTTTACAAAGAAGTCTCTGCGTAATGAAATCATACAAGCTTTCTATAATAAGAGATTCCAGATTGCGGCCAAAGATGTCATTATCTTAAAGGAAATCCCATCTAAAATTTTAAGAAGCAGGAAAGATTTTGCTTTCTTAGCCAATGAGCTTAAAGCCAGATTGATGCCATTTAGATGGGAGATCCCGATGGGTATCGCTCTGAGCCATGCGGGGATGCGTTACAGGTTGAATACGGTTGCTAAAGCTAAAGAGTTTTATAACACGGTCCTGGGTGCAGGCTCAGCTTCATCTGTTCAGAAACCCTCGAGTGGTAAAGAGTTGGAACAGCAATCTGAAGTATTAGGTCTGATCTCTGCTGGGAAGTCCCAAGTTGAATGGCAACGCCAAATAGAGGTTAAAGAGCAGAGGATGACCCGTGCAGCACATAGACGCAAGGAAAAGGAGCAACAAAAGAAAGAAATTAAAGAATCTTCTTCGGAAAGCGCCTCATTGCCGGTGGGAGGAGCAAGACCCAAGAGTTCTGCAACATATACAGCAATGGCAGATCTCCAGGCAGTCTTCTCCAGGCTCCTGGTCAAGGGAGATGGCAAAGTTCCTGACCTGGAATGCTAACGGTCTTAATTCCCCTCAGAAAAGAAAGCAGACAAGAAAAGAATGTTCAAAAGTTAAAGGAGTGTTTAAAGGATTATTTTGCTTTGAATATGTATAAGGGGACTTCAATGTCAATGGTATGGGATGCAGGTAAAGCATTTATGCGTGGGATCTTGATAAAAATGAATAACTTTCATAGACAAAAGCAGACTCAGAAACGTAAAGAATTGAAAGACAAGATTAAATTAAAAGAAAAGCTTTTGATTTTAACCCCTTCAGATGAAAGGATTAAAGAATCTATAAAGTTGCTAAGAACACAATTTAATATGTTGATGGCGGATCAATCCGCAACTAACTTATTGTTTATGAAACAAAATAAAATCTTTCACTATTTAAAGCAACACAATAATGATGTTATCTGCTTATAGGAAACTCATATTTTAAGGTACCGAATTTGAAATTATACTATGATGCGGTGGTTTTAACATTAATTAGCGATTGGGTAAATTTAACAAATTTGGAGATACTCCATCTGGAGGGATGGGATTTACATTTTGGTTGGCATGCCTATTTAATATTCAATAAGAAGGTGGATCGGGTTTTTAAATCTCATATTATAAGAATCTCTTTACTTAGGGTTTGGAGAAAATATTATAAGAGTGACTTTAAAATACCATTATGGGCTATACCTTGGCATGCAATAGAGGGGATAAAAAGAGGTGTCAGAATGGATACGGTGTCTTATACACAGTTACTCAGATGGGATGGACAAAACTGGCAGTTAAAACTATTGGAAGAGTTAGTATATGAAAATATTACTTATTCTTGGTTTCAATATAGACAATTAGCAGATAGATGGAAGATGGATCGTAAGGTGGGTTTTCTCAGAGAAGATGAAAATTTTATTAAGCAAGTAAAGGACCAAAGACAAAGTCATATTAAGAGAATTTATGGGGTTCTAGTGGAATTGGATTCAGAAACAGAATTAATTAAAGATTGTATGATTAAATGGGCGCAGAATTTTGGTGAACCAGTTCTACTGGATACCTGGGAAACTATTTGGGTGAGAAATGTTAAATTTACACAAGCACAGAATCTAAGGGAGAATTTTTATAAAATGTTTTATAGATGGCACCTTGATCCACAAAAAATGTCTCTTATGTACCCTGACCTACAGCCTAAATGTTGGAGATGTGGTTGTTTGGATGCCACCTACTATCATATTTGGTGGTCGTGCAGAAATATAAAAGCTTTTTGGATTAAGATATGGTGGAATATTCAGAGAATTTTCAGAAAGAGGGTAAAATTTACTCCACAATTATTTTTGTTAGGTATAGTTACTGATTGTGATGCAAAGGAGGTTATATTGATGTTGAATTTGATTACAGCTGCAAGGCTGTTAGTAGGACAATATTGGAAGAAGGAATCTTTGCCTACTTTGCAGGAATGGTTTCTTAAAGTATCTTATCTGGCAGAAATGGCAAAGATTTCGACTTTCCTAAAAGAACAATCGCAAGAGAAATTTCTTGCTGTTTGGGATAAATGGATAAAGTTTATACAATTTAAATTGGATATAAAAAAATATCATTTAGCCTTTTTATAACTCTTATTTATATATATATATATATATATATATATATATATATATATATATATATATATATTAGTGTTATATTCTTTTTTTTATATAATCTGTTTAACTTTTTTAAATTAAGCCTATATTCTGCTCTGGGAAGCTCCGGGGGGGGGAGGGAGTGGGTGTTTTGGGGAAGGGTTGTTTTGTTTTGTTTTGTTTTTTTCTCTCTTTTATGCTGTTGTTGTATTGTCATTTTTTTTGTTTTTCTGTAAAAATTTATAAAAATTTTCAATAAAAAAAAAAAAATCCCATTGTGCCAACTTGCCGCTCCAGTCACAACCAGAACTCAATCAAGAGAGAAGCTTTAGATAGACAACAATGTCACAAAGCCTCTTAAAGCCTCACTATAGGAAGACAAATGGTTTCAGAATCACAAAAATAAATGTTCCATACAGCGTGGTCTAGCCTGGGTGGGGGCTAAATTGTATGTACCAGAGAGTCGGAAGCTACTGGTTCTATGTAAAAGCCAAAACTGCTGGGCATGTTGGTTTGGTGAACATTTAATTAAAAGGCAGTTTTGGTGGCTGTCCTTAAAGAAGTTATGAAAGTTGAAAGTTATGTGGCAAGTTGCCCAAGTAGTGTCAAGAGAAAACCCCAGGGATCCTCCAGCCAGTGGCTGAACCAATGTCACCCTGGAAAGAAATCTCCATGGATTTCATAGTAGAACTCCCACAAAGTTCAGGAAATACAGTTATATGGGTTATAACTGATTTGTTTTCCAAGCAGGTGCACTTTGACCTATGACAAAAAATTTCCTCCTCATTTGTGCTAGTCAAGCTTTTTGTGTAACATGTCTACTGACTAATGGAGTCCCACAATGCATAATCTCCATGGGGGGTGCAATTCAATCACAAGCTCTGGCAAGCATTCCTAAACCTTCTGGGGACTGATCAAGGGCTTAGCTCCAGTCACCACCTCAAACTAAAGGGGGGTGCAAACACACGAACTCTGTATTGGAACATTATCTCAGATGCTACATTAATCACCAACAGGACAACTGGACAGACCTTTTACCATTTGCAGAGATAGCATACAATAACTCTGTACACAATAGTAGAGGGTTTACCCCTTTCAAGGTGAGTATAGGACAAGACTTCACCCCCATGCCTGAACTAGCTTTGAATGATCCCCCTGTGCCTTCTTTAAAAGAATGGGTCTCCCAGTTGTGAAATACTTGGCCAGTTGTGAGGAAGTCTATTGCAGATGCCAGGGAAGCATACAAAAAGCAAGCTAACAAAAAGCACATGGAACCAAAAACCTTTAATGTTGGTGACTGCGTTTACCTATTATTAATCCTGTAACAGTGGAACTAGATTTGCCCAATTGTCTTTGACATATTCATCCATTGTCCATTGCAGTTTGTTAAAGACCGAGATTGCCCCCCCCCCCCCTTAGACCTGAATTGTCACCACCACCTGAACCTTTAATGATAGAAAGGGAATAACATTTTGAGATTAAGGACATTTTAGATTCATGCAGACATCAAGGAAAAGTTCAATATTTAGTTGTATGGGAAAAATTTCTCAAATCCCAAAATAAATGGGTTGATCAACATCACATTAAAGCTGCTAGGCTCCTTAAATGATTTCGTAATCAATATCCTGATAAACCTGAGTAAGCTGTCAACCCTAACCTTCTTTTCACCTTCTTTATTGTGTTTTGCTTTGCAGGACTAATGTCGCTGTTCAGGGGAGCAGCATATCAGATCTACCATTCATACTCTGGTGTCCTGCCATTGTGCTGAGGGAGAGGGGGGATGGCATACTTGGGATTTTTTGCTTCTGCTGTTTACTTGGGAATTAGGGAGGGTGACTGTCTTCAGAGATGGGACAGACTCTTTCCCAGCCGGTTTTCACCAGGTTCCAAGGCCATCATGCCCTTAGTGTGAACTGTTATCTGCCTAGCACCTCAGTATTCTCAAAACATATCCTCAGCACTGTATTGGCCACCAATGGACTGGTCAGTGGGGTTGGGATTGGGAAACCAAAATAACTGCTTTGTGCTTTGTGTGGGAGCGTCAGACTCTGCCAACTTTTTTGCATCCAGTTTCTCTCAGTAAAAATTCTTTTGATTCCACTCAATGAGTCAAGAGTCTTATTTTCCTGAGGGGGCCGACTGGGGCAGGTCTGACACTTATCTAGTTTCTTTTAAGAAACATGGATTTGTGTGTGTGTGTGTGTGTGGTGTATACCTCTATATATTTCTTATATACACTTATGAATACTTCTGTATATATTTTCTACAAATTGGTTCAGAAGTCAAATAAGTGTGCATAGCATTGCAGCCAAAATGTGCATTCATGTATGCTAAATTCAAATACAAAAGGCTTCTCTCTATGAAGTGGTTTATCTCTATGGACTTTCCTATTCACTTCATATCTTTTTCTTCTGAAAAAACCCTGGCTCATTTTCTGTCTGGAGAAATTTTCTCATTCTAATGTAATGGAAAATATAGTTAATTAAATGCTTCTTAAGGCATGTTGAGGAATGAAGAGCAAATCTGCCTGCATTCTCTAGCTTCATGTAACTCATGTATATTTTAACATATTAAACTGTGATGTATATTTGAGCCAAGTAACTTGTTTCAAACTGTCAGTTACTTAGTTACTTAATATTTGCTATATCATATAATAATCACACAGCTAATCTATGAATAATAGAATAAATTTATTAAAATGCAATTGCAGGAAATAGTTAATATAAAAGAATATGGGCAAAATATCCATCCAAGAGAGGAGTGTTTGCGGAATATGTAAGATAACCCTTAATGGTGCGTTCCAAGCTCTCCTTGTTTTTTAGTTGTGTATGACCGATCAGACTATTGTATGCAATTTCTGGTCTTGTTACTATATCCTCTGAGCATCCTAACCTACAATGTTTGCATTGATCATTGTTGCACATACATGTTGCAACAGTTTCTCTACAAATGAGGCATCTCCTCCTGTGCATTTATGAGAGAGAGAGGGAGAGGGTAAGAGAGAGAAAGAATGCCTCAGTCTAATATAAACTGGCCATCTGCTTTACTTTCTAAATGTTTGTACTAAAATATTTGTCTTCAAAAAGAAGAAAAAGTTTTTATTAACCTAAACTGATAAATTATAGAACACTCCAGTTCAATTGATAAGTACTGCTAAGTATTTTTCAAATTTGATCTAGGAAGATGCTTTCGGTTAATGTCAAATGAAAGATTTTAGTTGGGAGATTTTATATTAATCAAATTTTAGATTCCCCACCCTCATCTCATGTGTCCTTCGGCTCCCTGGTACACTGAAAATGTATAGCAATGCTTTGAGGTATTTCAATATAAAAATTGCCAGAAAGAGTCAAGCATTGGGGTGGGGGTGGGGTGTTTTCCTTCTTGTAAGACTTTGAATGTCTTGCATTTTTGTTTTTTTCCCCAACAAGCATTGTTGGAACAAAACATGAAGTTGCCTGCAAATTGCTTCAGGAGTAGAAGAACTAGAAGAGGAGATGAGAATCCTTGAGAAGGCAGCTGGCATTCTCATTTGCTGTCATTAACTCAGATCTTATGTTTGTACAGAGAGAGTCATTTTCTCATTCTTACTGGGAAGAGCAGAACACCAGAAAAGAGGAGCTATTCATCTTCTGTCATTCAGACAGGACCTTGAAGACCTTTTTATTATGCTGATGTCTTGGGGGAGTTTGTCTGAGGGTCCTTCAACTGTGACAGCCGAACTAGTGATGGAAAGTAAAGTTCTGAATAGGTGCTCTGTCATCCCTCCACATAGTGAATGCACGTGCATGCATTTGGAGAACGGGAGCAGCAGCTCAAAACTGGAATAAATTTACAAATAACAAAATTCTTGTCAATGGGACCAAGCTTTATCAGTTTGCAATTTTATATTTATTTTGCTAATTATCCAAAGCAATGCATAAATATCATAAGACGTTCTAAAACACTAGAAGCAACATAAATGGCCTTCAATATATAAAGTGGGGCCTTGCTTAATCTCATAAAATGGCTAAATTAGATTTTAGGAGGAGAGAGAGAGAGAGAGAGAGAGAGAGAGAGAGAGAGAGAGAGAGATAGATAGAGAGAGAAAAGAAGAAGAAGAAGAAGAAGAAGAAGAAGAAGAAGAAGAAGAAGAAGAAGAAGAAGAAGAAGAAGAAGAAGAAGAAGAAGAAGAAGAAGAAGAAGAAGAAGAAGAAGAAGAAGAAGAAGAAGAAGAAGAAGAAGAAGAAGAAGAAGAAGAAGAAGAAGAAGAAGAAGAAGAAGAAGAAGAAGATTGATAACATGTGAATTGGTGATTTGTTGTATGGCAGAAGTTTAAAAATGTAAAACATTGTAAGTTATTAAATCGAGTATGGATACTGAATGTTTCTCCTACCCCCAACCTAGTAGAAAAAGAGAGGGTTGAAGTAAGGGAGGAATGAGGTAAGTGTGGTATCGCTTGTCAAAACTTGAATAACCACAGAAACACTTAAACTTGTTAGTTTTCTGCCTATGTCTGTCAGACAGTCAGACTTCTGGCAAACAGAATTGATTAAAATTCTGTACCACAAAATCAGACAAAATCAGCATACTCTAGTTTGCTCTTTTTATTTCGTTTCATTGCACTCTGCTTTCTAATATGTTGCCTATTGCACATATCTCCCATCAAACTAATTATATGGCTCAGTCACAAAGCTAGACTTTGTATGTTATTCCTATCAGCTCTGAGGCTTATGTATTGGAGTGTTCACAAACATTCCATATTATCACACAGTTCCTCAGTTTGTGCAATAAAACTGCATGTTTATACATTTATATGCATATTAAATAAGCTTACAACTAAGAGAGAGTATACTTTTTATATGGTATTTTAAAAACCCACAGTTCATCTTTTTCATGAAAACTGTCACCCCTCTTATCATGGGTCAGTCATGTAGATAGGTTTGCACAATTCTGAAAATGTATCTGTGACTTTAAACTATTTTATGTCATAGAAAACCACAAGTGTGACACAAGTTATGGGTCACATAGCTAGTACAAATAATAATAAAGAAATGCATGTATATTTTTTGCTTCCATTTAATTCTTCATTTAAAAAAAAAACACTTTATAGAGTCCAGTCTCAGATGTCATTTCCCTACAGGGCTGGTTTCAAAGCTATCTCTATTTTTAAAATGTCTAAACAGAACTTCTGCTCCTAATTATTCATTAATTGATTATTCCCAGATAAAATATACCTGGGAAAATATGTAACAAGTATCTCATGTTGGAGAGAATGCAGGTAGTAGTAAAAACTATTGCTGCTAGATTTTGCTTTCTCATCACAGTTTTTCAAGAGCACAGGTAGGACTGCTGTTCTTCAGCAGCAGATTGGTGCCAGATGAAGCAGAACAAGAGCTAACCTGCTAGAAACTGCAGGGTTGAAGCTGAAACTTGGGGCATAATTGTCTGCCCTCCCACTTCCCTTGAGATTTTGGTAGGAAAGTAATTGGTGAAATATTTTGATGTGTTCTGGCATTCCTGGATTGAATACTTGATGCCAGGAGAAGAAACTAGATGGGAAGCTCCCTACCTCTCAATTGGCTCCTGGAGGAGTTTTAAATATATCAGTTCTTGTTCTGCAGCTTGCTTTTTTCTAATTTCCAGTTTGTTCATTATGTATGGAAATTTGGCAGGTGAAAGCTGATCAATATAGAATAAGTTGAACTTGGTAAGCTTCACTATATTGGATTGTTCTTAGTGAGTAAAGAAACCATCTGGTAAAAAAGATACCAGCTCTATTCCACCAATTAGGCCTCATTTCATTGGTTGGCTGTGGCTGGAACCAGCCACAGCCTTGTTTTCCCCAAATTCTTGATTTCTGGATGGCCCATATCCAAGCATGAACTCTTTAGGTCTTTACCCACAATAATACTCAACTGATGGATACTTCCTCCTGGCCTCTTTTCTCCAAACTAGAATAGTTTCATAAATATGTGTATGCAGAAGACACTTTGTCTCTGCATGTTTCAGTGTTGAACAAATGTATAGGTTAATTTATTGTTGTACTTCCACCTTTCCAAATATGTCAAGCCATCTCTCCCTAGCCATCTACTCATTAAACATCTCACTTTATCACTTTCCCTTAAAAGCTAAGAATAGTGCAGAATAGTATGTCAGATGAAGAATAGATGATGTGACAGATTATATGGAGCACTGAATTCTCCTCTAGCTATAATATCTCTGATCTACTGCCTTTTAGTAAAATGTGAGAAAAAAACATAGTGCTCAGAATATATTTTTTTAAAAAAGTACAAGACAGAAAGAGAAATAAAAGTAGTGATTCACAAGATTCAATGCTCACTCATAGGGCTCTTAACATAATATTTTATGTGATCTCAATCAGTTCCTTTCCCTTTAAAAGACCATTATAGCATATTAATTCTGATTTTTGGCATTGAGCCAAAACAATTGTCTCATTTTCAAATTTCAGAGTCCAGCACATACTTATGAACATTAATTGAAAAGAACATGAAAAAAGTAAAAATTATTAGCTACAGTCCAGATAATTTGATAATTAATATTTCTTGATAATAAACTATCCACTTAGCATTACATCCCAGCATCAATTTAAGTAAAATTTACATAATCCATATGGAGTTATCACCAAATTTCAACTTACCCAAGAAAGAAACATTGTGAAATGTTTGTTTGTTTATTTTCTGGTAAATTCATAACCTACTACACATTCACACATGAAATAAAATAAGAGCATTAAAATAATGTTGAATACACAGTCCCAAATGCATATATTAAAGTACACAGAGAAAATAATATAAAAACAAAACAAAATTGCTTCATTGAATAAAATTCTGGGAAGCCATTTCAAAAATTAGGAACTGGGTAGACCAATTAGAAAGTATAAGAGCTGTAGGTATATCTGGAGGACATAATCAGGGAAGATTAACATAGAGAAACAGTAGTGTGAAGGATAAAAAAGGACATGCAAAAGTAATTAAACAAGGGTATAATTACCTGTGCATGCTTTCCTGTTGCTGGAAAGTCCTATAATATATATAGGAAATGGAACCAGCAGAATAGTATCATGGCAATTCTCATTTATCATGTAGGATAATATGCTTGATTATTTCAAAAGTGAATTAGTATTACATATCTAAGATGACGGCGCCTGAATCAGCTGCGGCTGCATTGTCTCTCCAAGGTGAAGAGTTATGGGAGGGATATTAAGGGATATAGGCCACATGATCAGGAAGGTATTAATGTGTTTGAGCAATATGGTGGAACTAAGGTAACATACAACATAAGACTGATAATCTTTGCTGGCATTGCGAGTGTCTAACTGTTTCAGAACTGTTGGTGAGATCATTAAAAGTCGTTGATGCTGTTTGAAATTGTTCTACCGGCAGCAAGATCTGACTGCTGGCCAAGTGACAGATTCTATTGCAAATAAGGGCTGTTTCCAAAGGAGGCAGAGAAGGAGAGGTCCCGGGGCTTATGGATGAGGTTTTGGCAGGCCCAGAGGAGGGAGAGAGGCTTTTGGAGGAGTTGGTGGCAGCGTCAGCGTTCTCCAGGGGAGAAAAGGAGGGAGGCCTCTTTAAGGAAAAGGTGGAAGAGACAAGATCAGAAAAAGAAAAGGAGGTGAGGTTGTCGTGCAGGAATACAAGCTAATTTGAGGGATAATCCACATGGAGCTCCATTTCCATCTGTCCTGTTTGCCATCATTCGCTCCCTAAGGACTAAAATGGAAGATCTGTAACTTGAGCTGGCCACGAACAAGGAGTGTATATCAGAGGTGGTGACCCTTTGAGAGCTGTATGCAACGAAATTTCATTTTGATATTTGCCGATTGGTGTACTTTCAAAGTGACAATAAAGTTGTTGTTGTTGTTGTTATTTCTTCAAATACAGGTTCATCAGGTGGTCAAAACAGTTATTGTATTTTTCCCCAAAATATCTGGAGTTGAATAAGCATTTAATCACATGAACAATTTGCTTGATAAATTGTTTAGGAACTCTTCTTCAGATTGGCTAGAGTTAAATAATAATGAATAAACACTGAAATACAGTCTATGTGTGAATATTATTTTATTCCTCCATGATCAAATGAAATACTAGTCTAAAAATATACAAAACACTCCTTGTAGAACCAGCAAAATCTACTATACCTTAACCTTATTAGAAAAATCCGGAAGAGGTTGTCAGAAACTATCCATCTATGTTTGGATTTATATGTGTCCGTGAAGGCTGAGTATGTGTTTTAGATTTTCTTTAGGTCTGAAAGTCTATACATTTGTAACATTACAATAGCACCAATAAATATTTGGAAAAGCACACATTCATAGATTTCCTATGCAAGACTTGCTTTCTTGGGGATGTACAAGTCTTACATAGTGCTAAGCTAGTAATGAAAAAGAATCCACTTCCCGGCTTCTGGTTTGCAATCATGGCGCTGGCGGATATGTGGGGAGACTGCTCTCTCTGCTGTCCAGTTTCCCTCCATCAGAAGACCCTGGAAAGGTTGAAAGTCGACCTGGAGAGGCAACCACCGCTGAGAAGGACCCTCGACAGATCACGGAAGGGTGGCAGCCCTTCCATTTCATCGGAGGCAGCTCCTCTGGGCCGATGAAAAAAAGATTGGCCACCAAGCCATTCCAGCCAAAAGCCAAAAGTACTACTAAGCATGACATAAGCAACGTGGAGGAATTGGATGAGACCTTACCTTTCCTGCTTCCCAACTACTTTCCTGTAAAAGCCTTTGGAAATACTTTCTTCCCCATTCTTAATTCTGCGGCTCCTGCCTACTCAGGGAATATAAAACCAAGCAGAAAAAAAAGAACTAAACTAAATGACTAAATATTTGGACTTGTAATTTCTGGATATCTGGGCTCCCAAAAGGAATTATTACTATTATTATTATTATTATTATTATTATTATTATTATTATTATTATTATTATTATCATTATTATTATTATTATCGATCATCGCACAGTCAGCCAGACTGGATTTGGCATTTTGTCTACCTATCGAGTCCTTACCCAGGACCTGGGATAGGCAGATGTGGATGTTTGATGGTATTACAGATATCGTCGCAGGATGGAAGCAGTTCCTAATAAGGCCGCCTTTTGCAATTGACTAATAGCGAATTTGTCAATGACAATTGTGTTCAAGTGGTGCTCCAGTTGTTTTGGGATTGCACCCAAGGAGCATATGACTATTGGTACTACCCTTGCTTGCTTTTGCCACAGTCTTTCTATTTCTATTTGTAGGTCTTTGTATTTTGTTATCTTCTCCAGTTCTTTCTCTTCTATTCTGCTATCTCCAGGCACTGCCATGTCCACTATCCAGACTTTTTTGTCTTTCTTATAACAATTGTTAAGTCTGGGGTGTTATGTTGCAGGTGCTTGTCTGTTTGAATTCTGAAGTCCCAGAGCAGTTTAATTTTATCATTTTCTATGACTTCCTCTATTTTATGATCCCACCAGTTTTTGCTTACAGGCAAATGATATTTTTTGCAGATCTTCCAATGCACCATTGTTGCTACTTTGTCATGCCGCTGCTTGTAATCAGTCTGTGCAATCTTCTTGCAACAGCTTACCAAGTGGTCCACTGTTTCTTCAGCTTCTTTGCATAGGCGGCACTTACTGTCTGTTGCTGTCTTCTCAATTTTGACTTTGTATGCATTTGTCCTTAAGGCTTGGTCTTGTGCAGCCAAAATTAGTCCCTCGGTCTCTTTCTTCAATTTTCCTGCTCTTAGCCATTGCCAGGTTTTATTATTATCTGCTTTCCCAGCTATTTTTTTAATGTATTGGCCATGTAGTGCTTTGTCTTCCCATGCCTCTATTCTGTTCTTCATTTGGTCTTTCTTGTAGGCCAGTTTGGTCTCTCCAGTAGTCAGTAAGCCTTCCTGATATACTAATTTCAGTGCATCTTCATCATTGTTCTTCAGATATTCTTCCAAAGCCATTTTTTCTTCTTCAACCATCTGATGTACTTGTAGCATTCCACGCCCACCTATTTGCCTTGGTAGATAAAGTCTATCAATGTCACTGCGTGGATGAAGGGCATGATTCATTGTCATTATTTTTCTGGTCTGCCTATCCATTGCTTTTAGTTCTGCTTGAGTCCAGTCCACTATTCCAGCTGTGTACCTAATGACTGGGATTGCCCAGGTGTTGATTGCCTTTATGGTATTTCCTCCATTGAGTTTGGACTTTAAGATCTTCTTCACTCTCTTGATGTATTCACCTCTAATCTTTTTCTTGACTTCAGTGTGCTTGATATTGTCAGCTTGAAGGATACCCAAGTATTTGTAGTACTCTTCCTCATCCAGACTCTTAATGTTATTTTCGTGGGGCATCTTGATTCCTTCAGTTTTCACTATTTTTCCTTGTTTGATAGTAAGTGTGGCACATTTGTCCAAGCCAAACTCCATTACAATATCTTGGCTATATATACGGACAGGGTTGAGCAGCGATTCTATTTCAGATGATGTTTTTCCATACAGCTTCAGATCATCCATGTAAAGGAGGTGGGATAGTGTGGCAGATGTTTTTGATGTTTGATAGCCATGTCCTGAGTTATTCAGTATTGTTGACAGAGGAAACAGTGCAATAACAAATAGTAATGGTGATAATGAATCTCCTTGAAATATTCCTCTCTTGATATTAACCTCTCCCAGCTTTTCACCATTGATCTGCAACTGTGTCTTCCATTGTGCCATCGATCTTTGCACAAATTTTCTGATGTTTCTACTGACTCCTGTTATTTCTAGGCACTTTATTATCCAATCATGTGGCAGAGAGTCAAATGCCTTTTTGTAGTCAATCCATGCCACATTCAGGTTGGTCTTCCTTCTCTTGCAGTTTTCCAAGATCATTTTGTCTATTAGGAGTTGATCTTTTGTTCCTCTGCTATTGGGGCGGTTTCCTTTCTGCTCAGGTGGAAAGAGATTGTTTTCAACTAGATGCTGTTGTACTGCATCAGCTACCACACCAGTTAGTAATTTGAAAGTTGTTGGTAAGCAGGTAATTGGCCTGTAGTTGCCTGGTGTTGCCCCTTTTGCTGGATTTTTTCATTATTAGGTAGGTTTTCCCAGTTGTTAGCCACTTTTCAATTTCTCCTCCTTGTAGTATATTGTTGAACTGCTTGGCAATGAGTGGGTGTATAACAGTTAGATGTTTCAACCAAAACCCATGCAGTTCATCTTCACCTGGTGCTGACCAATTTTTGATTTTCTTTGCTCTTTTTTCTACCATTTTTGTTGTTATTACTAGTTCTTTCATTTCAACTTCTGTTTTATTTGCATCCACCTCTTTTAACCAAGCCGCATCCTTGTTGTATTTCTTTGGGTTATCCCATATCTGCTTCCAGAACTGCACTGTTTCTTCCTTGTCAGGTACTGACTGATTCCTTGCAGTTTCTCCATTGATGGATTGGTAGAAACGTTTCTGATTGGATTGAAATTGGAGGTTCTGCCTATAGTTTGCAATTCGAGCTTCATATCTACTGATTTTCCTGGCTATAGCTGTTATTTGTTGCTTTATTATTTCCAGTGCTTCTTTGATCTTCCTTGTTTCTAAGTGGTATTTCTTGATTAGGTATTCTTTGGTCTTCTTGTTCTTCAGCTTCTTTTCTTTCATCTGTTCTAGCTTGCTTGCATGTGATCTTAACTTGCTGATCTTATTTTCTAGTCTAACCTTCCATTTTTCTGGTGCACTGTTTGTTTGTTTTTCTTTTTTGTTGATTTTGCATCCCAGGTATTCTGTTATAACTGCAGCTGTGCTGTACATTAGTTGGTTTGTTTCTTGCAGTGAATTGGTGCTTATACTTGATATTGCAGTATTTGCATCTTTTAATGCTTGTGCTAGCTGTTTCTTTGGAACAAGCTTCAATGCAGGTAGCCTTATTCTGTTGTTTTTGTGCTGTTCTAGATGCTCATTATTCTTTGTTTCAATTCTTTTATTTCTTTAGTTAGAGGGTTTTGTTCTTCCTGAGGTAGAGATGCCTGGTTTCCAAATGAGAACAGTTGTATATCTCTGCTAGATTCCTTCACTGCCAACTCCCCCTGGTTTGCCTCTACATTCTGAATTACTTCTGGTAAGGCTTTGATTTCTTTGCCCTGGGAAAACCTTTGCAGTTTGTCCAATTCTGTTTCTGTGAATACTTTGTTTCGTGTTATAAATCGGCGTTGATCTGCTAGTCTTTGCTCTGTTATTTCTGATTCTGGATGTTGTTCTTTCCAGAACTGGTGCATTTGTTTTAGATATCCTCTTCTTGTTGGACTTGATCTGTAGTAACACATCATTATTTCTTTGTTTTCCATCACTGTGTATCTGCGACGGGTAAACACCTTTTCTTCCAGTAGTTCTGCAGCTGCTGGCCCTGGTTGCTCAGCCAACAGTCCTGAGTCCTGTAACCCATTTTTCACCAGATATCCAGGAACTCCAATATCTAGCGCGGACCTTGTTAACCCGGGCGACGTCCGAGCCGGTATGGCATTCTGTAATTTACGTCTCACCATATTTTTTATGGGAGAGACACTCTTTGTCTGACTCCTCTGATGAGACCTGTCCAGTATGGTTGAACCTCTGGCATAGCTCTCATCTTCCTCAGAGTACACAAGCCCCACAACCACGTCAAGGTAGTGTCTCACTGGGGGTTATTATTATTATTATTATTATTATTATTATTATTATTATTATTATTATTATTACAGAGACTTATTATTTTACCTATTTGCTAAGCTGGAAAAAAAGAATATTTCTTTCTTCCTTTTTTAAATTGGATAAAAGCTTAATCTTACATGTTACTGGGGCGAAAGTTGGTATCAGCAACTGAATTTTTTTTCTGACTGGGAGACTTGTGAGACTAAGATTTGTCCTTGACATTATCAAAAAAGATAAGAACTTGAAACAGCTGGGTGGTGAAAATAATCCTCTATAGTGGAGGTGGACATTTATTGACTCTTAATAAAAATAGCCTCCACTAAAGGACCACACAAATGGAGGAATACCAGCCACAGCTTAACTACAAACTTATACTTGAAAAAATCCTAGAGGCTACTGAACTAATAAATTCCAGACTGAAAGATAAAGGCGCCACCTTAAAGCTACAAAATGCAGCCCAGATTACAACCGATGAACTTACAACTCAAAAGGCAACAGAAAAAGAAGGAATTAATACTAAAGTGGACTTTAAAGAATACTAGCTACAACTGGTATTACTCAGAACCCTGATACCCACACCTTGATTTCATCTAAAAAATCTGCAATTCTAACAGCAACAGAAACTGAAGAAAGCAACACTAAGACAGAAGATGCTGAAGACTTACATACACAGTACATTGAGAATTTAGATAATCCACACAACCAAATAACAATTCCAACATCGAATATGACTTTTTATTTAAACCAGCTGAAACCAGAAGAAGAAAAAGAAGACTAGCCTGAACTTACGACAAATATATTAAGTGACATATGGAGACCCAAACTATCAGGCCAATAATCTAATGACTATGAAGGGACTAGCTTCCTTGACAAGTTGATAATTGTATGGTCTCCCTTGATTCAAATGACATATGCAGGAATGAAGGAAGATCCACCTGAAAATTTAAAGATTCTGCTGTGGAAGCCTGTTTGGTACAAAAGAAGGCCAGAGTTAGACTTTAAAAAATGGTTTTCTTTATGTGACCTTTAATGGAAGAGCCTAAAATTTCACTTAATGGGATAAGGAGATTTTAAAAGACATTAATTGATTTAATATTTAGGATTTAGACCTATAAGGGAAATAAATTAGGATTCAGATGATAAAGATTATTTTATTAGTAACTGATGATATTAGGATGAGAAGTAGAATATGATTGTGAAATAAAGTAAGAATTTGTCTGAATAAATAATGTGTATTTTAAGATATGATAACTATTTTGTAATGAACTAAGGGAACCGTGGGCTATTGAAACCTAAATATTATGGACATTAAGCCAACTGGAATACTGAAATCAGATAAAAGTTAAAAACAGGATATCAAGGCATATAAGTCAAAAGATATTGATAAATGTTTCAATTGATTGAGTTATAATTAGCAATGTATTAATTTGAATGTGATATAATAATCAAGGAAAACAGAGAGGAAATTTTTGATGATGTAAATTGACATATGTATGAAAGAGCTTGTTATTGGACTATGGATTACCCAACCACCATGTTGCTTCCTTAATACCTGAAGCTTTGTAAAATTGGAAAATTAATAAACCTTGTTTTTTTTTAAAAAAAAAAAAAAAAAGTCCACTTCCCAAAATTATAGGCAGACAGTATATTTACTGGAAAAGATGACCCTGAATTTACATCAAAAAACCTGATTTTTTTTCAAATTCCTATGTTGGGAATTGTTAATATTCACCGAATATTGCTGCTTTTCTCCTCCCAAAATGTCTATTTGACACATTCATATATTTATATCCTTATATGAACATATATTCACAAATTAAATAAGTATTGTCTGAAATGAAGTCCAAATTAAGTCCAAGGTCTTAGAGCTGTGCTGGAATGAAGTGGTTAAATCCAGCTGGCTCTATGGAATTTGGGTGCAGAATTAAGAAGAGATTCTAGGAATAATAATCCATTTTTTTTATATTTCTAGCAAATATTTTTGGGGGTTTACATCTAGGTATTTATATTAAAATACAAAGAATATAGAAAAGGGCAAATATTGAGAAAGAAAGTGTCAGAATCCAATTATATTTCATCTTTAATTATCAAATATAAAAACTCCCAATTCTGCCTTCTCTGGATTCTGCCATCAGAGGGAGAGAAGGGGGAGAACAAAGGGGCTTTATGGCCCTCACTTCCTTCAGTACACTTCAAAGAGCTGAATGCTGAATGTGTGTTTATTGTAACATCAAAGCGTTAGCACTAGAGGACCTTACAAAGAAGGGTATTTGCCTTTCAGGTAGTTATCTGAAGTCTCCATCCAGACGGAAGAAAGAAGAAAGGGGGTGGAATTGTGATACTTGAAACTATCACTGGAAGGGGGGTTGATTGGGTGGGACTACTGGGGAACTCCTTAAAACCTTCAATGGGAGAGCTTGAACCCCAAGTCCTGTCTAGCATGCCTGCAACCATTTTCTCTTAATAAAGGATTCCTGTTGGAAGAATTATTCCAAGAGTTCTGTCTTCTTAAGATGCAAAGTGGGGTGGGTCCTTACATTAGACAGGACTTTCTTTACGTTTATGCGTGGATTATAGGGCCCTGAATACAATCAGTGAAAGCAACCTATACCCGCTGCCCCTCATGAAAGACATGCTGTCACACCTATCGAAAGGGAAAAAATTTTCTAAACTAGACCTAAGGGAAGCTTACTATCGCGTGAGAATTAAGGAAGGGGATGAATGGAAGACTGCATTTAACTGCCCCATGGGCGCTGATCAAAATTCAAAGTCTTTGCCATCTAGATCACAAGCGGGGGCCCTGCAGTCTTTATGCAATAATAACTGATGTTCTAAAGGGGAGCACCCTCCGTTTATATGTAAGGGGGTCTGTTACTTGGAGACATTCTATCTTTACTGAAACAAAAGAAGAACATGTCAAAATTGCAGAGCGGTTTAAAGAAGCTGCGAAGCCGCTCACCATATGCCAAACTCTCAAATGCGAAATTCCACCAGGAAAGGATAGACTACCTAGGTTATCGCATATACCACGGCATGAAATGGACCCCGGAGGGAGAAGGTCAGAGCAGTATTAGAATGGGCACCACCCCGCACAAGAAAGCAACTACAAAGTTTCCTGGGCTTTGCAAATTTTTACCGCCAATTAATCCCCTCATTTGCACAGATAGCCTTGCCCCTCACCAACTTACTAAAAACGAAGGGAACATCCTCAGTAAAACCTAGCCAGCCACTAACATGGACAATGGAGTGCCAAGCCGCGTTTGAGAGACTAAAGAGACTTTTTTCTGCCGAACCAGTACTAAGGCACCCAGACATGGACAAGCCCTTCACAAACAGCAGATGCAAGTGATGTGGCAGTGAGGGGCTGTGTATTACAAGAACATGAGGATGCAGTATTGCAACCTGTGAATAATCAAGAACTCACGGAAACCGAACAGCGTCTGGCCCGATGGTCTGAGAAGGGGTTTATGGATTACGTCGGGCATTACTCACGTGGCGGACAGTTTCAGGAAGGCAACAAAATCCCCTTCCAGGTGTGGGACTGATCACAAAAAATTTAGAAGCCCTGACACTTCCAGAAACCTCAATCCAAACAAGCCGGTGGTCCCAGCATTTTCACCAATTCCAAGTAAGCTCAAAACACTTACCAGGAAGAATAGAACTTCATGGCAGATGCATATCTCGATGACCATATAAACAGCGTCAGAACCACAGGACTCTAGACCAATAATGGCCGGCCAACTGGCAGCGCCAGTAACCACAAGAACCCAAGCCAAAATAAAACCACAACTGGACAGCCAAACTGGGATTGAATTCAGAAAAAGTTTGGAAACAGATGAATGGTTCCAGAAAAACAAACATGTGTGCACAATGAGAGACGGACTGCCTTGGGTAGGGGAAAAGTTATATATACCAACAACTCAAAGACTAACTTTCATGCACCTTTGCCATGACACAAAATCAGCAGGGCATTTTGGATTTGTAAAAACTTTACACTTAATTAAACGGCAATTTGGGTGGCCATCAATAAAAAAGGACATAGAAAGTTATGTTGCCAGCTGCCCAACCTGTGCATCGGCAAAGAGGTTGCAAGGGAAATCGCCAGGGCTATTACAACCAGTGGGAAGTCCCTCAGCCCCCTGGAGGGAAATAGCCATGGATTTTATAGTGGAATTGCCAGAAAGCAATGGGAATACTGTTATCTGGACAGTCACGACCTATTTTCCAACAGTGCACTTTATCCCTTGCCAAAAAATTTCCCACTGCAAAGGCCTTAGCAAAACTTTCATCCGCACATTTACAGATTTGCACGGGACACCCCAACCATCATCTCTGATAGGGGGTGGCCATTTAACGTCTGCATTTTGGAAGGAATTTTTATCCTCTTAGGGACCACTCAGGAATTGAATCTAGCCACCACCCTCAAGGGATGGACAAGTCGTACACGGTGCCATGTCGTACTTGAGCAATATTTGAGATGTTTTTTAAATTTCCAACAGAGTGTTGGACGGACTTACTTCTCGTTTGCAGAAGTTGCCTAGCAATAATGCAGTCCACTCCAGCACATGCTACACTCCTTTTCAAATAGCCAACGGTCAAAGTTTCAACCCTATGCCAGAGTTAACCCCAAAAGAACCAACGATCCCTTCACTGAAAGAATGGATGGAAAACCTACAAAACACCTGGCCAATAGTCAGAAAATCACTAGATGAAGCTAGGCGGGCATACAAAGCACAAGCCGATAAAAAAAGGGTTGAGCCTACACCATTCATTATAGGAGAAATGGTGTACTTCTCTACAAAATACCTAAAGTCCCTACAGCCTGTAAAAAACTTGGACCAAAATATATAGGACCTTTTCCAATTAAAAGAATCATAAATCCAGTAACAGTAGAATTAGAATTACCCCAAAATCTCAGGCAAATACACCCAATTTTTCATTGCAGCTTGCTGAAAAGAGAGCATCAGTCACCTCTACGGCCAAAAATCCCCCCACCACCACCCCCAATCATGGTGGAGGGTGAACAACACTTCGAAATAAAGGAAGTCCTTGACTCTAGGAGATATCATGGAGCAACTCAGTACCTAGTTGCCTGGAAACACCTCCCTGCCTCACAAAAGGAGTGGGTCCATAAACGTCATGTCAGAGCCCCGAAACTATTGAAGAAGTTTCACACAGAGTATCCCAACAAGCCTAACTAACTTTTATACCTGTTTTGTTTTCTTGCAGGTGGATCTCTCTTATTGTTAAGAGGGGCCGGATGTCAGAATCCAATTATATTTCATCTTTAATTATCAAATATAAAAACTCCCAATTCTGCCTTCTCTGGATTCTGCCATCAGAGGGAGAGAAGGGGGAGAACAAAGGGGCTTTATGGCCCTCACTTCCTTCAGTACACTTCAAAGAGCTGAATGCTGAATGTGTGTTTATTGTAACATCAAAGCGTTAGCACTAGAGGACCTTACAAAGAAGGGTATTTGCCTTTCAGGTAGTTATCTGAAGTCTCCATCCAGACGGAAGAAAGAAGAAAGGGGGTGGAATTGTGATACTTGAAACTATCACTGGAAGGGGGGTTGATTGGGTGGGACTACTGGGGAACCCCTTAAAACCTTGAATGGGAGAGCTTGAACCCCAAGTCCTGTCTAGCATGCCTGCAACAATTTTCTCTTAATAAAGGATTCCTGTTGGAAGAGCTATTCCAAGAGTTCTGTCTTCTTAAGATGCAAAGTGGGGTGGGTCCTTACAGAAAGAAAAAGATAATAATAATCAGCTATCACAATTATTAAAGATTGCACATACTGCAATATCAAGTATAACGCCATTCACGTGCAAGAAACAAACAACTAATGTACGCACAGCTGCAGTTATAACGAATCCTGGTATGCAAAATCAACAAAGAAGAAAAACAAACAAACAGTGCACCACAAAAATGGAAGGTTAGACTAGAAATAAGATCAGCAAGTTAAGATCACATGCAAGCAAGCTAGAACAGATGAAAGAAAAGAAGCTGAAGAACAAGAAGACCAAAGAATACCTAATCAAGAAATACCACTTAGAAACAAGGAAGATCAAGGAAGCACTGGAAATAACAAAGCAACAAATAACAGCTATAGCCAGGAAAATCACTAGATATGAAGCTCGAATTGCAAACTATAGGCAGAACCTCCAATTTCAATCCAATCAGAAACATTTCTACCAATCCATCAATGGAGAAACTGCAAGGAATCAGTCAGTACCTGACAAGGAAGAAACAGTGCAGTTTTGGAAGCAGATATGGGATAACCCAAAGAAATACAACAAGGATGCGGCTTGGTTAAAAGAGGTGGATGCAAATAAAACAGAAGTTGAAATGAAATAACTAGTAATAACAACAAAAATGGTAGAAAAAAGAGCAAAGAAAATCAAAAATTGGTCAGCACCAGTGAAGATGAACTGCATGGGTTTTGGTTGAAACATCTAACTGTTATACACCCACTCATTGCCAAACAGTTCAACAATATACTACAAGGAGGAGAAATTGAAAAGTGGCTAACAACTGGGAACACCTACCTAATAATGAACAATCCAGCAAAAAGAGACAACACCAGTAACCTACAGGCCATTACCTGCTTCCCAACCTTTCAAATTACTAACTGGTGTAGTAGCTGTGCATTGCAACAGCATCTAGTTGAAAACAATCTCTTTCCACCTGAGCAGAAAAGGGACCGCTCCAATAGCAGAGGAACAAAAGATCAACTCCTAAGAGACAACATGATCTTGGAAAACTGCAAGAGAAGGAAGACCAACCTGAATGTGGCATGGATTGACTACAAAAAGGCATTTGACTCTCTGCCACATGATTGGATAATCAAGTGCCTAGAAATAACATGAGTCAGTAGAAACATCAGAAAATTTGTGCAAAAATCGATGGCACAATGGAAGACACAGTTGCAGATCAGATGTTGAAAAGCTGGGAGAGGTTAATATCAAGAGAGAAGTATTTCAAGGAGATTCATTATCACGCATTACTATTTGTTTATTGTCCTTGTATCCTCTGTCCAACCATACTTGAATAACAGGACATTGCTTATCAAACATCAAAAACATCTGCCAGACTATCCCACCTCCTTTATATGGATGATCTGAAGCTGTATGAAAAACATCATCTGAAATAGAATCGCTGCTCAACACTGTCCGTATATATAGCCAAGATATTGTAATGGAGTTTGGCTTGGACAAATGTGCCACACTTACTATCAAACAAGGAAAAATAGTGAAAACTGAAGGAATCAACATGCCCCATGAAAATAACATTAAGATCTGGATGAGGAAGAGTACTACAAATACTTGGGTATCCTTCAAGCTGACAACATCAAGCACACTGAAGTCAAGAAAAAGATTAGAGGTGAATACATAAAGAGAGTGAAGAAGATCTTAAAGTCCAAACTCAATGGAGGAAATACCATAAAGGCAATCAACACCTAGGCAATTCCAGTCATTAGGTACACAGCTGGAATAGTGGACTGGACTCAAGCAGAACTAAAAGCAATGGATAGGCGGACCAGAAAAATAATGACAATGAATCATGCCCTTCATCCATGCAGTGACATTGACAGACTTTATCTACCAAGGCAAATAGGTGGGCGTGGAATGCTACAAGTACATCAGATGGTTGAAGAAGAAAAATTGGCTTTGGAAGAATATCTAAAGAACAATGATGAAGATGCACTGAAATTAGTATATCAGGAAGGCTTACTGACTACTGGAGAGACCAAACTGGCCTACAAGAAAGACCAAATGAAGAACGAGAATAGCTGCATGGTAAGACATACACAAATGATAAAATTAAACTGCTCTGGGACTTCAGAATTCAAACAGTACAACACCTGCAACATAACACCCTCAGACTTAACAATTGTCAATAAGAAAGACAAAAAAGTCTGATAGTGGACGTGGCAGTGCCTGGAGATAGCAGAATAGAAGAGAAAGAACTGGAGAAGATAACAAAATACAAAGACCTACAAATAGAAATAGAAAGACTGTGGCAAAAGCAAGCAAGGGTAGTACCAATAGTCCTAGGCTCCTTGGGCGCAATCCCAAAACAACTGGAGCACCACTTGAACACCATTGGCATTGACAAATTTGCTATTAGTCAATTGCAAAAGGTGGCCTTATTAGGAACTGCTTCCATCCTGCGACGATACCTGTAATACCATCAAACATCTACATCTGCCTATCCCAGGTCCTGGGTAAGGACTCGATAGGTAGACAAAATGCCAAATCCAGTCTGAACATCTGGCTGACTGTGCGATCATCCACAATAATAATAATAATAATAATAGTAATAGTAATAATAATGTTGGAAGGGACCTTGGAGGTCATCGAGTCCAACCCCCTGCTCAGGCAGGAACCCTACACTATTCTAGTGTTGGAGCATTCACCGCTTCTTGAGGCAGGTTGTTTCATTGGTTAATTGTTCTAACTTTCAGGAAGTTTCTCCTTAGTTCTAAGTTGCTTCTCTCCTTGATCAGTTTATGTTTTAGCCTCCAGTCCCCTAATCATCTTTGTTGCTCTTCTCTGTACTCTTTCTCGAGTCTCAGCATCTTTTTTACATCGTGGTGACCAAAACTGGATGCAGTATTCCAAGTGTGGCCTTGGAATACTGGCATTGTAAAGTGGTATTAATACGTCACGTGATCTTGATTCTATCCCTCTGTTAATGCAGCCTAGCACTGTGTTGGCTTTTTTGGCAGCTGCAGCACACTGCTGGTTCATATTTAAATGATTGTCTACTAGGACTCCCAGATACCCCTCACAGTTACTACTATTGTGCGAGGTACCCCCTATACTATATCTGTACAAGATAATACAAAAATATGACTGTTTAAGTTAAAAAGAAATAAGAAAAGTAAATTGCATCCTTCCTTTCCATTTATATCTCCAACCTCAGGCTACCACTCAAGTATTTGGGCTTTGTATCTAACTTCAATCATCATTGCTAGATCCTTATTGAAGCCCTAAAAATACTTACATGCATATAGACTTTGCAGAATTGAGTCTCTATTGTGCTACTTTAATGAGATACATTTCTACATGGGCCTTTGCATCTGTTCAGAATTAGCTCAAGCCTGATCTGATTTCATGTTGTCAACTATGTTCAGAAGTGTTGAGCTAATTTATTTCTGACCCAACAGTCAAAATGAATGAATTTTTTTATTATGGTCAATGACCAGAAAATGTCCAGCAATTCTGGTTTGAAAGCTCAATATAGATGGCCTTTTTGTGTGACTGGTATGGCTTATTGGTGAACAATTTTTCCACTGTCTGGTACAATTATCTCAATTATCTCTATCTCCTAATTATCTCCCCCGACATATCTCTCCCCTATCTCATCTCCCCCTCCTCTCTATCTCCCCCCTCTCATTATCTCTATCTCCTCCTTCCATCTCTCTCCGTTCTCCTCCCCTCCTCTCTACCTCTCCATCTTCCCCTATCTCTCTCATCTTCCCATCCTCCTCCAATTATCTCATCCCCGTCTATCTCCCTCATCTTCTCTCTCTCCTCCTCTCCTTCCTCTATCTCTTAATCTCCCCGCCCCATTAACATGCGGTCTGGGGACCTCTATCTCCCAGTATCATTTTAGTGAAAAAGAAATGGCACTTTGGAAGCCTATGTGATGCTCCTCATAGCAACTATTCACAATCTTTGAGCTTCACTACAATACTACACCTGAACAAAAAGCAGATAAGGGGCAAAAGCAAGCATTTCCCTTTTTAGTAAAAGTAGTTTTTGGTACTCTAAGACCAGAGTGCAGTACAGATTGAGCACTGAGTTATTTGAATTCTACCATTCTCCACATTTCAAATTGTGGAAATGAAGCTGAACAGAGGTAATTTTTAAACTGCTAATGGAATCTTGGAAAATGATGGAATTGAGGTGTCCTTCATAAAAAAAAGAGAGCCAAGTAAGTAAATAGGGGAATCTATTGCAAGGATGAGATGTTAAAAGGGGAAAATAATGTACCAACCATCTCTCTCTCTCTCTCTCTCTCTCTCTCTCTCTCTCTCTCTATATATTATCTATAGAATATATATATTATCTATATTATATATATATATATATATATATATATAAACCTAGAAACTCAGTATGATCCATTGCTGATCTATGTATTAGATTTAATATTGTAACTTGACCAAAAGACTCTGGGTTACTTAAATTAAGATGTATAATTAAAACCTTTAAAAATGGGACAAGTAAACCTAATAGTCTGTTATTTAAAAAATTAATAAAAAATAACAAGAGGCTTCACAAATACACAAAGCCCATACATGAGATCATAGCTCTAAAAGGTCTTCCAAAACACCATTGGGAGTACCATTCCTCATAAAGGAAAATGTATCATTCAATTCAATTTAACTTTTATATTAGGCCTTCAACAGATTATATGCTTTGTAGTATCCACCAAGGGACTTATTTCTGGTAAATGATCTATATTAGTGATGGAGAACCTTTTAGAGACCAAGTGCCCAAACTGCAACCCAAACTCCACTTATTTATCGTTGGGTGTCCGATGGGCACGGCCCACTGAGTGGGTGTGGCCTACTGGGTGGGCATGGCCAGATCAATGTCACTCACGTCAGGGGCGCTTATGCGGGTCTGGGCAGGACTGAGGGTCTCCGGCAGAGGGGATGGGTGGGACTGGAGTGAGCGCTGGAGCATGGTCCACTGGAGGAACCTCACTGAGCCTCAAGCCATGCAGGGGGCCCCTGGATGGTGGCATGGAATGCCTGGAGCCCTGGGCAGAAGAGGTCAAGCGCCCAGCCCGACCCTTGAGCTCCCATGGCACCAGGAACCCACAGCACTGCCTACCCTAGCCACACGTCCCCGATGGGTGCCCAGCTGTGTTTACTTCCTCCTCAAGGCTACTGCTTCTGTGCTCGCTCTCCTTGGCCAGATTGCTTATGGTGGATGCAGGAGGGCAAAGTGCATGGATCAGAGGGAGGCCCACTCCCTCTCCATGCAAGAAGACCTGGCTTTGTAACCAAAGCATCCTCAGCAATAGGATGGGAGACCACCAGGAGATGGCGAAAGGACAACAGAACTGCTGGTAGCCAAGTGCTGAGCACTTCCCTCACACCTTCCCTCCCTCTTATTCCAATCTCCTTCCTTCCTCCCTCCTTTTAATTCACATCTCCTTTCTTCCTTCTTTCCTTTCCTTTCTTTCTTCCTGTTTCCCTCCCCTCCTTCCCTTCCTCCCTTTCTGTGCCCAGGAAGGGATGAGGGGTGGGGGAGAGGTTGGCAGTGCTTCTCTCAAAGAGTAAGAGAGTTGGAAGAGACCTTTGAGGTCTTTTGTCCAAGCCCCTGCTCAAACAGGGGACATATACCATTCCAGACAATGGAATATCCAATCTCTACTTAAAAGCCTCCAGTGATGGAACATCCACAACTTCTGAAGGCAAGCCTTTTCACTGGTTAGTTGTTTTCACAAGTCCTTAGTTCTAGGTTGGTTTTCTTCTTGATTAGTTTCCATCTATTATTGCCTTTTGATGCTTTGGAAAATAGGTTGAGCCCTTCTTCTTTGTGATAGCCATCAAATATTAGAACATTGCTATCATGTCACCCTGAGCTTAAATGGACTCCAGAAGATGGTAGAGGACAGGAAGGCCTGGAGGAACATTATCCATGGGGTTGTGATGGGTCAGACATGACTTTGCAACTAACAACAAGAACAATCATGTCACCACCCCTAGTCTTTTTCACTAAGCTAGACATACCCACAAACATTTGTCATATGTTTTAGCTTCCAGCCCCTTAATCATCTATGTTTACCATCCATTTAGATCAGATGGTCCCCCTGGTTTGGTTTATAGAACAGTGGCCATGAGCAGAGCCTTCTCAGAGATAGCATCCCAATTATAGAAATTTCTTCCAAGGAAAATATGAACAGTGCATCCCTCACCCATTTAGAAGCAACTCCAAACTCTGTTCAGCCAGGCATATGTAGAACAATATCACATTTTATGGTCAAACAGCACTAAGTAAATTACTACTAATATTTTTCTTTAATAAAGTACACACTTTTAATATTGTTTTAAGCAATGCTGGTGATGCTTTACAATAGCTGTCTTTGAGAGTTTTTTTGTAAACCACCCTGGATTTCTCAGAAACATTTAATTTTGAATTAGATGTTGATGTCAGAATCCAATTATATTTCATCTTTAATTATCAAATATAGAAAACCCCAATTCTGCCTTCTCTGGATTCTGCCATAAGAGGGAGAGAAGGGGGAGAACAAAGGGGCTTTATGGCCCTCACTTCCTTCAGTATACTTCGAAGGAACTGAATGTGTTTATTGCAACCTCAAAGAGTTTGAATGTAGTTAGCACCAAAGAACCTTACCATAACAAAGGGGGCTATTTACCTTTCATGTAGTTTATCTGAAGTTTCCATCCAGACGGAAGAAAGGAATAAAGGGGTGGAATTGTGATGCCTGAAACTATCACTGGAAGGGGGGGTGATTGGGTGGGACTACTGGGGAACCCCTTAAAACCTTGAATGGGAGAGCTTGGACCCCAAGTCCTGTCTAGCACGCCTGCAACCACTTCTTCTTAATAAAGGATTCCTATTGGAAAAATTATTCCAAGAGTCTTCTTAAGATGCAAAGTGGGGTGGGTCCTTACAGTTGATTTAATAAATTAGGCAGAAGAAACAAATGTTTAAATACATCTAAATCCCACAGACCTACTGCCTCCTAGGTGCATACTGTAGAGAAAATAAGGCATTGCATTTCTCGCCAGCATAGCCACAGGATTATGGGAACTGTGGTCCATGACAGGGCTTTACAACCAGTAGTACGTGTACCCACTAGTAGTACATTGGCACTTGGCAGGTGGTATGCATACGATGGGTTGAACAGCACTGTAAAAAAAAGTATAAAAGTAAATGAGGTGAAGCGGCAGCAGTGCCATACAAGCTTGTGGGAAATCAGCTGGAACTGCACGTTGCCTGCTGAGAGCCCAGGATCAGCATGTGCAGCTCCAGCTGATTGGGGGTGGCAGGCAGCCTCCTGCAGTCTCCAGGCAGAGATTCAGCTGGAGCTGAATTGCCTGGGTCCTGCTGAAGGGGAGAGAAGAGATGATATTAAAGGGGGTGGGGAAGAGATGCCGCCAGACTTCCCAGTGGCCAGCAGAAGGGAGATCGTGGCAAGAGTGATCTTTTTCCCCATTTCCTCCCTGGCCCTTGAACTCGTCTCGACACCTCTTTCTCTGTGCCACTTCTGGCTTCTCACCATTCCTCGCCCAGTTCTTGCAGCTGCTCCGACTCCTGGTGCAGAGAAAGAAAGCGAAAGTGCTGGGGCATGTGGAGAGGGGGAGGGGAGCAGACCGGCCCTGCCTCCTTCTGGGACAATGGCGCGTGTGCCCACAGGGACGGCTCTGCATGCCACCTGTGGCACAAATGCCATAGGTTTGCCACCACGGATCTATATAGTACTAAAACTCTCATAACCATTACTTGGATGGGTTATACCAAGATACCTTAAGTGAGCTAACTTACAAAATATGTCCAAAGTCAAGGACCTTTCACTCCCAAGGGAATGAAATTTGAGAAATGTTGGAATATTCATGAACAGGAAGAGTCATGTGGTAACTCAGTCAGCCAATGTGAAGAAAGTGCTTCTGAGTCTGTGCAAAAGAGTATTGAGTTAGGAGCTGGATTTTCAGTCTCAGGTTTGTCTCTGTATCTCTCTGTAAGAAGTCTTCAATTGAGCTATGTTGCTGTAAAGAAGAATGTATGGTATTGTAAATATTTTATATGGATATAAAGAAATTACTTTGAATCAGCTAAATGCAGTCAACTGTGAGAGCTTCTGATTTATTTTTTCACCAGTAGAGAAATTAAAATTCTATAACAAGAAAGTTGTGCCTGCTTCAGTGCTACTGTTTGGTGCTGCGCTGCTGGCTTTTACTGCAGTAATATGATCTTCATTTTCAAGATTCCATGACAATTTCCCAGCCAGTCTTACAATCCTTTGCTTCTTCCCCCACCCAATAACAAGGAATTGACTCATCATGTGGCTTTTAAAGAAGCAACAACTTTTAGGTGCACATAAATAAACCTGAATATTTTATTGCTTTATATGTCCCTTGTCTGGCACATAAACATACATACATACATACATACATACATACATACATTCATACATACATCCCATCTTTGTTCAGAAACCTAAGGCATATACTTAGACAGCATCACCACCAGATGGATTCATATCTGGCTGACCAACAGCACTCAACATGTAGTATTTAACAGAACTGCATCTACATGGAGGGAAGTATGCAGTGGGGTATCCCAAGGTTCAGCACTCTTAGGCCCAGCATTTTTCAATATCTTGATCAATTATTTAGTTGAAAAGAAGGACTAGGGATGACATGATAACTGTGTTCCAATATTTAAGGGGCTATTAACTAAGGAGGAATTTCCTGACAGTTAGAACAATTAACCAGTGGAACAACTTATCTTCAGTAGTTGTGGGTGCTCCAATATTAGCGGTTTTTCAGAAGAGACTGGACAACCATTTGTCTGAAATTCCTCCTTAGTTCCAGGTTGGATCTCTCCTTGATTAGCCTCCATCCATTGCTTCTTGTCCTGCCTTCAGGTGCTTTGGAGAATAGGTTGACTTGCTCTTCTTTGTCATAGTCCTTTTGATATTGGAACACTTTTGTCGTGTCACACCTAGTCCTTTTTTCATTAAACTAGACATACCCAATTCCTGAAACTCTTCTTCATATATTTTACCCTCCAACTCCCTAACCATCTTTTTGCTCTTTTCTGCACTCTTTCTAGAATCCCAACATCTTTTTTATACCATAGCAAACAAAACTGGAGGCAATATTCCAAATGTGGTCTTACCAAGGCATTATAAAGTGGTATTAATGCTTCATACTATCTTAATTCTATCCTCTGTTAACGCAGCTTAGGACTGTGTTGGCTTTTTTTGGCAGCTGCACCACACTGCTGGCTCATATTTAAGTGATTGTCCATTAGGATTCCAAGATCCCTCTTGCAGTTATTACTATTGAGCCAGAGACCACCTATTTTATATCTGTGCATTTGGTTTTTCTTGCCTAAATGTAGAAGCTAATTTTTCTTACCATTGAATTTAATTTGTTAGATAGGACTCAGTCTTCAATTCTGTCAAGATCTTTCTATATTGGGGTACTCCACTGCATACCTCCCTCCATATAAATGCAGTTTCCTTAAGGACTACATATTGGGTGCAGTTGGTCAGCCATTTATAACTCCATCTGATGGTGATGCAGTCTAACCAGTATTTTTTATCTTATCAAGTAGTAGGTTGTGGTTTACTTTATCAAATGCCTTACTGAAGTCTAATTAAATTATATTCACATCATTTCTCTGGTCCACAATTTTGTTACAATGTCAAAGAATAAGATTTTTCTGACATGCTCTGTTTTTGAAAAACCCATGTTGACTTTTGGTTATGACTTTTTTTACCTCTAGGTGTTCACACCTTGATTATTTTTTCTAGAATATTCCCACTTATTGATGTCAGCGGATAGGTCTGTGGTTTCCTGGATCCTGTTTTTTTTTTTAAGTTGGGAACTACATCAGTCATTTTCCAGTAATCTGGAAGTTCCCTGGTGCTC